>NC_051318.1:13769737-14372457 GCF_015220235.1 Choloepus didactylus | reverse complement strand
ATCCATAAAATTGACAAACCTTCAGCTAGACAGACAAAGAAAAAGAGGACACAAATAAATAAATTTAGAAATGAGAAGGGAAGGGACATTACTACTGACCTTACAGAAATAAAAAGGATTATAAGAGAATACAATGAAAACCTGCATGCCAACAAGTAGACAATCTAAATGAAATGTGCAAATTTCTAGAAACACATAACCTATACTGACTCTAGAAGAAATAGAAGATCTCAACAGACCAATTCATGTAAAGAGATTGAATCAGTCATCAGAAATTTCCTAACAAAAAAAGCTCAGGACCGGATAGCTTCACAGGTGAATTCTACCAAACATTCCAAGAAGAATTAACACTAATCTATCTAATGTGTTCTACGAGGCCAATATCACCTTAATACAAAAGCTAGGTAAAGATACTACGAGAAGGGAAAATTACATTAATTTTTCTTATGAATATAGATGCAAAAATGTTCAACACAGTCCTAGGAAATTGAAATCAACAGCACATTAAAAGAATTATACACCATGATGAAGTAGGTTTTATTCAGGTGTGCAAGAGTGGTTCAACATAAGAAAATCAATTAAGGTATTATATCACATTAAAAGAACAAAGAGAAAAACCATGTGATCATCTCAATTGATGCAGAAAAGGCTTTTGACAAAATCCAGCATCCTTTCTTGATAAAAACACTTGGAAAACTGGGATTAGAAGGGAACTTCCTCAGTGTGATAAAGGGCATATATGAAAAGCCCACAGCTGATATCATATTCAGTGGTGAAAGATAGAAAGCCTTCTGAAACAAGACAAGGATGTCCACTGTCACCACTGTTATTTAACATTGTATTGGAAGTTCTAGCCTGAGCAGTTAGGCATGAAAAAGAAATAAAAGCAATCCAAATTGGAAAGAAAGAAGTAAAACTTCCCTGTTTGCAGATGACATGATCCTATATATAAAAAGCCCTGAAAAAATCTACAGCAAAGCTACTAGCAGAGTGGCAGGGTACAAGATCAACATGCAAAAACCAGTAGTGTTTCTATACATTAATAATGGGCAATCTGAGGAGGAAACCAAGAAAAAATTCCATTTACAATAGCAACTAAAAAAAATCAAATATCTAGGAATAAATTTAACCAAGGATGTAAATGACTTATACATGGAAAACTACAAAACATTGCTAAAAGAAATCAAAGAAGACCTAAATAAATGGAAGAACATTCCTTGCTCATGGATTGGAAGACTAAATGTTGTCAGGATGTCAGTTCTACCCAAAATGATTTACAGATTCAATGCAATCCTAATAAAAAGTTCAACAGTTTTCTTTGCATAAATGGAAAAGCCAATCATCAAATTTGTATAGAAGGATAAGGGTCCCCGAATAGCCAAAACCATCTTGAAAGAGAGTAACAAAATTGGAAGAAGCACACTTTCTGACTTCAAAACTTTTTACAAAGGTATAGTGCTCAAAACAGCATGATTCTGGCACAAGGATAGACATATAGACCATTGGAATCAAACCGAGTGTTCAGAAATTGACCCTCACATCTATGGCCAATTGATTTTTGACAAGACTGCCAAGTCCACTCAATTGAGAAAAATAGTCTCTTAAATGGTGCTGGGGGAACTGGATATTCATATGAAAAAGGATGGAGGAGGACCCCTATTTCACACCATATATAAACATTAACTTAAAATGGATCAAAACCTAAATATAAGAACCAGGACTATAAAACTCCTAGAAGAAAACATAAGGAAACGTGTTCAGGATCTTGTGTTAGGGAATGGTTTCTTAGACTTTACACCCAAAGTGCAAGCAACAAAGGAAAAAATAGATAAATGGGACCTTATCAGAATTAAAAAGTTTTATGCCTCAAAGGATCTTATCATGAAAGTGAAAAGCCAACCTACTCAATGGAAGAAAATATTTGGAAACCACATTATCTGATAAGAGTTTAATATCTAGAATATATAAAGAAACCGTACAATTCAACAATAAAAAGACAAACCAATTAAAATGTGTGCAAAAGACTTGAATAGACATATCTCCAAAGAGGATATACAAATGGCCGAAAAGGACATGAAAAGATGCTCAAAATCATTAGCTGTTCGGGAAATGCAAATCAAAACTCCAGTGAGATACCGTTTCACACTCGCTAGAATAGCTGCTATTAAAAAAAAAACCCAGAAAATTACAAGTGTTGGAGAGGATATAGAGAAATAAGAACAACTCATTCATTGCTGGTGGGAATGTAAAATGGTGCAGCTGTTGTGGCAGTCTCTCAGAAAGTTAAATATAGAATTACCATATGACCTAGCAATCTCATTTCTAGGTATATAACTAAAGTAATTGAAAGCAGGAACTCTAACAGACATTTTTCACGTAGGTGTTCATAGTGGCATTATTCACAATTGCCAAAAGATGGAAGCAACCCAAGTGTCCTTTAGCTGATGAGTGGATAAATAAAATGTGGTATATATACACAATGGAATATTATTCAGCTGTAAAAAGGAATGAAGTCCTGATACATGCTTCAACATGGATGAACTTTGAAGACATCATGTTGAGTGAAATAAGCCAGACACAAAAGGATGCATATTGTCCTATGATCTCACTGACATGAAGTAATTAGAATAAGCAAACTCATAAGGTCAGAATCTAGAATATAGGTTACCAGTGGCCGTGTTGGGATTTGGAATGGGGGCTTAATGCTTGAATTGTTCAGAAATTCTCTTTGGGTTCTTAGTGAAGTTTTGGTAATAGATGGTGGTGATGGTAGCACAACATTGTGATTGTAATTAACATCACTGAATTATATGTGTGAATGTGGTTAAAAGGGGAAATTTTAGGTGGTATTTATGTTACTAGAATAAAAATTTAAAAAAATGTAGGACTGTACAACACAAATAGTGAACCTATTGTAAACAATGGACTCTAATTAATAGTACAATTATAAAAATGTTTTCATGAATTTTAACAAATGTACCTCAGTAATGGAAGGTGTTGATTATTGGGTGATATATGCGAACTCTGTATTTTATGAATTTTATGCATGGTTTTTCTGTAAACCTATAACTTCTGCAATTACAAAAACAACAAAAATTAAAAAAGTAAAACCCCACAACACTGTGATGAGATGGCGAACCTGAGTAGACAAGGCCTGGTCAGCAGATGTGTACTAGGGCACATAACCTAATATTTGCTACAGTTTAGCTTTTTTAGAAATCAAGTTGCGGAACTTGTGGGGGCTGATTTGAAAGACATTGATCCATTAACTCCCTCACATGTTCCCAATTTTTTCTCTGGAATATGCCTGGGAACTATCATCTTTTCCATGTTCACTTCCAAACCTCCATTGCCTTTACTGAGTTTTGCTTTAATAATTGTCTTCTTCTGATGCTGAAATCACTACAGGGAATTACCATAACCTCTCTTGAATTCCTTGTAATGAGAGATTATAATATCATATTATTCATCTTATTATTTAAACCTAATTTACCCAAGGATACCTGGTTAGTGAATAACAGATTGGGGACTGCAGATTGTCCAAGGCTGGTCTTGCTTGCTTACCTGCCCAGTGTAGGAGTAGTGCCGTCCCCTTCCTCAGTGTCCCCTCTGTGGAGGTGTCAGTGAGATGTTAACTGTAGAATGATGTCATGTATCTTCTGGTCAAACCCTTTTATTGTGTAGTTGTAGGAATTGAGGCCAAGAAGATGAGGTGACTTTTCCAGAATCCACAACACTAGTTTGTGTCCAGAGCCTGAATCGGGCTATTTCTGTTGTCTTGTGGTTGTGGGTTCTTTTCCCGATTCTCCAATATGTTATCCACTTGAGTTAAAATAATTTGCGTACTCTATTTTCATATGAAGTGTGTCTCTTTTGCGTTCAGTTAATCATGTCGAGTTGACATACCTGGTAATCTCCTCCAATAATATTTCCTTTCATCTTCATGTATTGAGAGCTTTGTGTATTAAATCTAAAACTTTGTATCTTGGAAAGTTTATAATCTATAGCAGATCCATGCTGTCTTAATTGTGATAGTGACCAAGAAGCTTCACTGAGAGGCTTCAGGGTTTATTCTGTAGCATTTCTGCATATGCCTTCTTAATCCAATGATGGGGCAGAGTCCTAAATTTTTTTGAGGGCTGCCAAAGTTTTAGCTTCTTGTCTTGACATACTGGACACTAGAACAGAATACTGTGTGAGTCCAGGGGAACATCTTGGAGAATAATTCATCATTGAGATACCTTGCAACAGAGCTTATTGCTTCTGCATATAGATCTAAAATGGCACAGGGCTATTATAGAAGCTTCCTTTCCATATTTCTATGCAATTTGACTCTAGAATTGCTTAAGAAAAGGATTTGTAAGTGTTCTAAGCAAGAAAGTACATTTTTTGCAAGTGATTTGCTTGTCTTGAGGAAATTTTCCCCTTTTAATTTAATACAGATTTTGAAAAATGTGGAAGGAAAGAACTTCATCAATTGGTTTTTGCAACTTAATACATTCTTAATGTGTTTCTTCTATTTGATTTAGGTAAAATATCTGTTTTCTGATAAAACTGGAACCCTTACATGCAATATCATGAACTTCAAGAAGTGTAGCATTGCGGGAGTAACTTATGGGTAAGTGTGCTTATTGCCTTCTAAAAATTTCATTTTTATTCTTCCAACAAAGTAGGTATATTTTCAGCTGCTTAGTTAAATACCATGAATTTCTGGTATTTTGAAAGGATATTTATAGGGGATGTAGATATGTAATTATTCAATTTGTTGAAATGTATTCCTAATGTAACATTGAACAGTTAAAATACAGTTGATTTCTGCAAATATTAACTTAGTGAGAAAGGAATCTGTAAGTTTATACTTACTCATGATTTGATCTTAATGTTTGTCTTTTGATCACAATTTTGTGACCATTATGTTTTCTTTCTCCTTGGAAGTCATTTTCCAGAGTTGACAAGAGAGATGAGTTCAGATGACTTCTGGTAAGTAGATTCCGACACTTATTGAAGCTTCTGTGGAAAAGACTTTGGGACGTTTTCATATTGGCATTTATCATTTACATATTAAGATATTAGAATATCCTTGTATGTAAATAGAAGGTGCATGTATGCTATTTTTTTTATTAAATTCAGTTTTATTGAAATACATTCACACACCATACAATCATCCATGATATACAATCCACTGTCCACAGTATGATAACATAGTTATGCGTTCATCACCACAATCTATCTCTGAACATTTTCCTTACATCAGAAAGAACCAGAACAAGAATAAAAAATAAAAGTGAGAAAAGAATACCCAAATCATCCCCCCATCCCACCCCATTTGTCCTTTAGTTTTTATCCCCATTCCTCCACTCATCCATACACTAGCTAAAGGGGGTGTGATCCACAAGGTCTTCACAATCACACTGTCACCCCTTGTAATCTACATTATTATATAATTGTCTTCAGGAGTCCAGACTGCTGGGTTGGAGTTTGGTAGCTTCAGGTATTTACTTCTAGCTATTCCAATACATTAAAGCCTAAGAGGTGTTATCTATATAGTGCATAAGAATGTCCACCAGAGTGACCTCTTGACTCCATTTGGAATCTCTCAGCCACTGAAACTATTTCGTCTCATTTTGCATCCCCCTTTTGGTCAAGAAGATACTCTCAGTCCCACGATGCCGGGTCCACATTCATCCCCGGGAGTCATACTCTGCGTTGCCAGGGAGATTTACACCCCTGGGGGTCGGGTCCCACGTAGCGGGGAGGGCAGCGAGTTCACCTGTTGAGATGGCTCAGTTAGAGAGAGAGAGGGCCACATCTGAGCAACAAAGAGGTACTCAGGGGGAGACTCTTAGGCACCATTGCATACAACTTTAGACTCTCCTTTGTGGTAATGAGCCTTATAAGGGCAAGTCCCATGCTCGAGGGCTCAGCACATCAAATCGTCAGTCCCAGTGTTTGTGACAACATCAACACCAGTCCAAGTGAGGATGTCCAACACATCCGCACCTTCCCCCAGATCCTCGGGGCTGGGGAGGGGGAGGCTGTAAATATATTTTTTATTGTCTGCCCAAATTACTCTAGGATGTGTCACCATTTCACTCCAGCCTATACTAACCTACCGTATCTCACTTCCTATTCAAAGTTCCATGCAATTGTGGTGCCTGAACAAATCGACTGTAGAGTTGTACCGTTTAGAAAATTTAGATCCTGTACCAAATAGATATCTATTCCCTTGGTCTCATATGAAAGTTGAAGTTTTAAAACACAATCAGGTTCAACCTTTATCTTTTAGCCTGGCTTGCCCTGGTCTTAACCAGACCTGCTTCATTCATATCACTAATTGAAGTTTGGGCTCTTTTTCAGCTTTTTTTTTTTTTTTTTGCATGTATGCTATTTTAAGAGAGAACCAGAATGAAATTTAAACATGAACACAGTTTTAAAAGGCCAATAATACTATAGACTTTAAACAAACAAAAAAAATAGCCAGCTCCTAGCCCAATACTTCTCATCCATTTCCTACTTCCTGGAAGCAGCCAGCTTCAACTTTCTAAGCTTCTATTGCTTTGTTTTGTTTTGGTATTTATTTCCGTATTTCAAAATAAAATGTTTTCACTCCATTTTTCCAACATTGTTTCTAGATTCCCTGCCATGGAAGATGAAGGTTTAGAGCTGATCCTTGGTGTGTGATATGTCACCCCCCCCCACCCCTTCCCTCTTGGAAGCATTTAAGTTTTTCTGCTTAGGCAATTTCAGCCACGTGCCTCATGCTCTTAATTATATTGGGTACTTAATGGGCCACTTGTGGGCTCTTTCTATTTGCACATTTTTTAAAATTAATTTTTGGAAATGCCTTTGTGTCATATCTGTGATAATTTTCCTTCCCTCCAACTTCTCTGTTCCCTCTGGCTTTTCTGTTTGTCAGATTCTGAACCTCTTGCGTTGATCCTCCAATTGTGTGGAAAATGGAAAAGAAAAATAACACACAATTGTATATATATAATATATCTGTAATTTGCTGATATTTTTATAATTTACTGGTGTTTCCTCAGCTTGGTCTTCTATCCTTTCTGGTGAAGTTTTAATTTACTCTCATATTTGGTTTCAAGAGCATTCTCTTACCCGTGCCTGAACCCTGCTTTGTCTCCTCTATCCACCGTCTCCTTGTCTCCTTCCCAAATGTTCTTGTGTTTGGGTCTCTAACTTTTATTTTAGAGGCTTTCTTCAAAGGCCTGGTGACCACCGGCTCTCTGCTCTTATTTTAAGATCTCTACACGAACAGAGCTGATTGGCTTTGGCTGTAGGTATGTGTGTGGGGTGTGTGGTTGAGGACTGGTTGGCTTTGTTGTGGGATGATCAGCTTGGACCCCACTATTTTATTAGGGGATGTCTGGATATCAGTAAAAATCTGTGGGTCATCTTTGTGGACTGCTCGTTTTCTTCTAATGAGAAGAAACCTCCAATCTCCTGCTGAGGCTCTAAACCTGGCTGCAGTTTTTATAGGAGCTGAGCGGAAGCAGTGGGCTGGGGGATCGTACCTTTTGGTGTAGATAGAATTTCACTCACACTCCTGTTTTGGGAGGATGCTCTTGTTCATCCACATGTGAGCCTGGTCCAGGGCTACTCTGATCTAACGTCTCCAAAGAATGAACCTTTCATTTCTTCCTGGGTGCAGAAGGTTCAGTTGCTGGTTGCATGGATTGTGGGAGGATTTTTACAGGCTGCTGCTGGTTGTGTGGATTGCGGGAGGATTTTTGCAGGCTGAGTCTTCCTCAGATGGATTTGGAATCAGTTCTGTTTTCAGCCCTTCCCATGTCTCACAGCTACCTTTGCCATCTCCACCTTCACACGTTCTGCTGGGTCCATGAGCTTGTGTTTTAGGTGCTTCCTCTTGCAAGCTGTTGGTTTCTGTTTTCTCTGCTCTGCAATTCCCTGATACCTATTCACAGTTGAGAAGTTTCTCATTATCAACTTTGCTTTTGTCTCTTCCGTTGTCTTTGTCTTGAAGAAAGGGTTTCAGGAGGGAGTAGAGATAAGTGCGTGTACTAAACCCTTTGCGTGTTCTTCAGGATGTTATAGCACACAGCCATCATGTTACATTTCCTTCCTTATAAGCATTTACTTTCTTCTCTCTCTATATATGAGCTCTGGCTGTAAATGATTGCATATGTACAGTGCCGCAATTCCTCTTGTTTTACCTGCTTTGAGCAGGCACTTCTGGAAGTTTTCCCTGGTAGAAATTACCCAGGGAGCAGCTAAAATGAAAAACTCATGCTGTTGATCCTTGTTCTAGTTTGCTAATGCTTCCGGGATACAAAATACCAGAAATGAATTGGCTTTTATAAAAGGGGGTTTATTTGGTTACACAGTTACAGTCTTAAGGCCATGAAGTGTCCAACAACAGAGTACCTTCACTGGAGGATGGCCAGTGGCATCTGGAAAACCTCTGTTAGCTGGGAAGGCTCGTGGTTCTGGTTTCAAAATGGCTTTCTCCCAGGACGTTCCTCCCTAGGCTTCAGCTCCTCAAAAATGTCACTCTTAGTTGCTCTTGGGGCGTTTGTCCTCTCTTAGCTTCTCTGGAGCAAAAGTCTGCTCTCAAAGGCCATCTCCAAAATGTCTCTGTAAGCTAAAGCTCCTCCCTCAGCAACTGTGTGTTCTTCAAAGTGTCCTCTTGGCTGTAGCAAGCTTGCTCCTTCTGTCTGAGTTTATGTAGTGCTCTAGTGAACTAATCAAGGCCCACACTGAATGGGCAGGGCCATGCCTCCATGGAAATTATCTAATCAGAGTTAGCACCTACAGTTGAATGGGTCGCATCTCCATGGAAACACTCAAAAGAATTACAATCTGATCAACACTAATACATCTGCCCACACAAGATTGCATCAAAGATAGTGGCATTTTGGGGGACATAATACATTCAAACTGGCACAATCCTCAACTTCTGTTTTCCCTTTTTGTAACTATTTTGTTATTTATAATTACTTTAAAATATTTTATTTATAAATATTTATTTATAACAAAGTTAAGGATTTGGTGTCTTGAGGTTTGAAAGAATAAATAGTATTCTGAATCCTTAGATGTTTAGTATGATTCTGTAGGCTCCTTAGGTGTGATTCTTCTTGAAGACAGGTTCTTACTAGGTGTGATCATCTTACCAGGAACCTTGAATCAAATAAAATAAGTGTTTTCTATTCTCTCTTATAGCCGACTGGCTCCTCCCACTAGTGACTCGTGTGACTTTGACGATCCTAGGCTGTTGAAGAACATTGAGGATCACCATGTAAGTCTGCCGTTTTGCTTCTGAGACATCCAGTAGCTTAAAGCTCACTTTTATGAAAGCATCTTGGAAGTTGCAATTTTGGATCCTGAGGGAGAGGCACAGCCTCAATTTCATGATGTCAGCACTTCAGGGAAGCCTTCTTAAATAGTGTTTTGTGGTGAACACTATGCATAAGTTAGTGTAAGGCTGAATTTCAATATGTTGTGAAATTAAAGAAGTGCACAGAGATCAAAACGTGTCTTGTGAAATTTCTGCAGTACTATTTCTTCACAGGTATGAGGTCAAGAGGACTTATATTTTGAAAAGTGATTGTAATATTCTTTGACTACGAAACTTTAGGAAACGAAAGTAAGATATAACAACAGGTTGCCTTTATGGAATCCTATTATGTACCAGATAATTGATGTATATGTCATTTAGCACTTGAATAGCTCCAATGAGATGATGAAGAAATTGTGAAGAAAGATTAAGTGACTTGGCCAAGAGTTACCCAGGTGATCAATGTAGAACTGAGACTGACAACCTAAATCTCCTGGGTTCTTAACCACAATGTCCCAACTATGTAGCAAACCAAGAATAATTGCAAGATCACACACTTCATTCTCATTTTAAAGGTTACCCTGAAAAACCACCAACTTATAAAAGTATTCAGTGATCACTAGTTTAGTCAGTATAAGTTAGATCAGTTTAATCCATTATGATTATTTTTTCTCAAAAAATACTCTAGATATAAAGTTAGGTAATGTGAGCAGAATTAAAACTTTGTTTTTGAAATTTTATAATGAAATAGATGTGTTTAGAACTTTCTCTAAATTTCCGTGGAGAAATCTTTCTCTTCTCTGTTGTAATTAGTGCCCATCTGTTGATGCTAAAACCTTTCCAACAGTGGTTCTCAAGTGTGAGTGTGTAAGGAACCCACACCCGTGGGCTCTAATGCAGCGACACTGACTGTGCACTTTGGGTGGTGCTGCCATCAGTTGTCCAAGGCCACACTGGGAACCACTGCTTACGTCCACGCTCTGTGTTCACAGTCGCGGGCATCTCGAGGTTCTTTTGGGGTTGGATCTTAGAGTCTGTTCAAGGTAATCCAGGGACTGGATGCAGCAGAGGAGTGGTGTCTCAAAAAGAAAATCTTTTCTGAAGGAGGATAATTTTTATCAAGTGCACTGCTGTGAGGGCTTGCTTTCCGAAAGAGGAAACAAGTATTTCCAGGTAGTATTCTGATGGAAGGTGATGACCAAGGAGGTCCACTGGATGTGTCTGGTCAAGTTGGGTGGGCGATGGGAAAGAAGAAAGGGAGAAAGTGGAAGGGTGATGTGGAGGCTTACAACACTGCTGGTCGTGTAGTTGTATGGGTTTTGTTTTCCTAGACTACAGCAACAGTTGAAAAAATAGAAGAGGAGAGGAGCATACTATATGGAGTACCTCAGAATCCCTGCTTTGGGTTAGGCGTAGAAGCAAACTACTGGCTCCCTGGTTAAGAGACTCATTTATTTATCCATTCAGTTCAAGGGCCTAGGATGTAACAAGTACCTCGCTAGTTATGGGGGAAGAGATGACTAAAAGACATTCAAGGGATTCCTGTTAATTGGGGAGAGAGATGTGGAATTATTGAGGCCTTATACGCTTTGCATCACGGGATGGGTATGGCATGACTCTGTGCAAGTGGTTGTGGTTGTCCTGGTTGCCTTAACTGTTGAAATGTGGGCCGTGTGTCCACTCAGTCAATGCTGCTGGGTGCTGTTTGCACTGACCCACCCTGGGCCATCATGGAAGCCTGGTGGCCAGCAGTGAGCCCTCAGTGTTAGCAGAGACCCTCTGGGGACCCGCAAGATGTGTTTCCAGGAATACTTCTGCTTGAATCTTTAAATACTTAGCTAATTTACACACACAGATGGTTGCTCCAAGACTGACCTCCCATTGTGTGGGGTGGATCTCTATGGGGTTTTTCACCACCAGTCCTATGCTCTTGAAATTTTCCTTCTTTCTTGACATTGAGTCAAAACCTGAGCACAGATCATGTCCCTCTCCATCTTTTCCCCTAACCATCTGCTTCTTCCCAACTTCTCCTCAAGAACATTTTCTATTTCATGGTGAATGGCAACTGTTTTAGTTTCTTGGGCTGCTCAAGCAAATATCATAAAATGGGAATTTATTAACTTATGGTTTTGAGGCTAAAAGAAAGTCCAAATCAAGGCATCATCGAGGGGTGGCTTTCTCCCCAGACACTGGTGTTCTGGGGCTAGCTGCTGGTGAGCCTTGGTCCTTAGCTAGTCATGTGGTAAGGCGGCTGGTGGTGTCTCCTGGTCTCTCCTTTCTCTTCTGGGTTCCGTCTGTCCAGCCTTTTACTTACTGTGGCTTTCTCTCTCTGTGTCTGAATTTCATTCCACCTATAAAGGACTCCAGCAATAGGATTAAGACCCATCCGGATTGAGGTGGGTCACACCTAAACTGAAGTAACCTCATCACAGGGTCCTGCTTACAGTGGGTTCACACCCACAGGAGTGGGTTAGATTTAAGAAAATGTTTTTTTTTTGGGGGGGGGGGTGCATAATGGCTTTAAACCACTACAACAAGCATTTGAGGAAGAAACCTGCTCATTTTCTGCACTCCTGAGCCAAACTTGCTTTTGTTTCAGTGGAAAGGCCAGTGAATCGATGCATCCCTAGCAGAGAGGAAGCCCTGCTCTGGGGAGCGTCTCATGAGCATCAAGGAAAACAAGGGGACTTTTAAGAGCATTTTAATAATCTGGATATTCACAGTTCATTAAAAGCATTATATGGCCATTGAATTGGGAAATTTATTTTCAATTTTTTAGTAAAATCTTACTTGACTATGTTTTACCCTTTTGAGGGTTTCCAGGGTCCTTGAGGCCTTCTGTAGTGTTTGTCGTCTTGGCTACTGCATTACTTAAACCCTTAGACTTCTAGCATCTTATCATAAATAATAACTACGGCTTCCAGTATTTTTCTTTGGGAAGATGAGGGATTGCGTTAAGTGTACACAATGGATGTTTTAAACAGTTTAAATGAAGGCCTATAATGATCACTTGGTAATTTTGCCAAAAAATGATTTGGAGGAGGGAAGAAACATTTTAGGTTTTTAGGCTACAGATTCCCTACATTTTTATTTGAACTGTCTTGGGACTGTTGACTAAAATTAAAGCATTTGAACTGAGAACACCTTTGCTCCCAAGAGAGTACTTCATCTGCTGCAGAAATTCGTTTTGTCCTGGTTCATCATTTCTGATTTTCTAGATCCTTTAGGACTATGTTTCCAGTTTTCTGTGGGCTGATGGCCAAGATGGATTTTGGTTCTTACTCAGAGAATCAGCCTATGGAAAATTTCAAGGAACAAAGCATGTGTCCCTTGATAAAGTTGCTAAACAGTGACTTCCTATTTGTGGGATAATTTTCCACAAATTTGGCAGGGAAGAAGACACAGCTTTCTTTTGGGTTATCGTACCTAGAAGTCTGGAGCTTGAATCTTCAAAAAGAAACCATCTGTATATGTAAATTGTTTAGATACTTTATAGCTAGAATTTGTCATGCAAAACAACTTTAGAGTACATTTTCCTGCTATTTTTTTGTCATCAAATAAATTGGAGCTGTTCGTTTCTAAATATATAGCATTCTGTCCAGATTAAGAAGTTGTAACTTCTGAGATGATGTATATACATATACATACATATATACACATATACATTCTGATAAACAGCTAATTCTTGGAAACTATAAAAAGTTTTTCTTTTTGTAAGTTACATTAAAAAGTTTGCTTTCAAAGATGGAGTGCTTGTCTGAAATATATTACAAGCATCTTAGCTTCAGATTAATTTTTGTCTCCTTTCCCTAACTTATTCTAAAATCTCAGGTTAAGTATAGAACTAAAGGTAGATTAATTTTGTCTTAGGAATTCATTTTCTTAGTATTTATGAATTTTTTGGACTACACTCAAGATTGAAACTCAGTTTGAGGCTGTGTGAACCTCTTCTGAAATATTTCAGAACTTCTGAAATATTTTCTGAACGCTCAGAAAATATTTCACTATTAAGCTATCTGTTAGCTTTAAAATCAAAGACTCTCCCCTTTTGTTTCACTGTGGGACAAGGGCTATAAGCAGGTAGTTAGTATTCAAATACAGGAGAAGGCAAATCTTGATTGATCTGAAATTAAAGGGCTTTGGGGTAACATTTCTTACCATTTTTGTAGTGCAGGTCTTGTGGAAATTTGTAAGCTCTGTAATCTAACTTTTTTGACTTCACAGAGATATAATTTAATGTGGTTTATCTTTTCGTTTAGGCAGATAAGAAGTAGCCATGTGAACAGTTGTGATTTGCTTTCATAAAATTGACATTAAATCACATTAATAGGTTGGAAGAGAAACTAAAATGTTTCTGTTAAATCTGTTATCCACTTATGACTAAAGTAATAAAATAAAAACAAAACAAAAGTCCAAGAAAAATAGCAAACCCGGAGTTTCTTCCTTAATGTGAAAATATAAACCTATCTCAAATATATAACCAGCTATTTAAAAATGAAACATTAAAAACATCAGCATTGAAATAGCCACGAGACGAGGAAACCTGTTCACATCCCTTGAAGTACTAGCCCACACAGGCAGGTGAGAACTAAACAAGTATATATACTAGAAAGGAAAAGGGAAAGTTTATCATTTGTGGATGATATAATTGGCCACCTTAAAAACCCAGAAGAGTCAGCTGAAATTCAGAGAGCTAGTAAGAATTCAGAAACCAATGTTTTTACTTGTTTCTCAACAATAAAGGGCTGTAAAATATAATAGGAATAAGATTCCTTTTATAATATAAAAGAGATAGATAAAATGCCTCACATTAAGAGATAGATATGTATTCCTTACATACAGTAGGCAGTCAAATATTTACCTAATAGATAAAAAAAAGCAAATAGGAATTATGCCATCACCTTGATTTAGAAGATTTAGAAGTCTTTTATAAAAAGGAAGAAATGCTGTATTCTTAGATGGGAAGACAGTATTAATATTTCATTTCTTCACTAATTATAAATGTGGTCTAATCCCAATTAAAGCTGTACGAACTTTTTTGGAGGGAGGGTGGGAGCAGTGGATTAAAAATATGTCCAGGACAATTCTGTTTCAATTAAATGGTAACGTGGAGGAGTGCATTTACCCTATGTGTTTTAAGGGATTGTAAAGTTGGAGAATGGACATTTGTATAGAACAGATGTGAGTAGACAGGGACACAATGTTTGTTGAATCAGTTCTTGCTACATTGGTTCAAGATATATTTGAGAATCTCCTATTTGTTGGGCCTGAGGTTGCATGAGTGGGGGAAGTGGACAACTTGCTTGCCCTCCTGAATCTTTCAGAAGCAATAAGGAGGCATGTAGGTGATAGACGTGTTAGATATGACTGATGTTTTAGGAGGGGATAGGTCTCTTTGGTTCTCACCTGGTGGCATGGGTTGGCACGTCACGAACAGTGCCCCAAGATAGGGGTGGTGACAGTCTTCTCAGATGAGGTGAGGGTTAAAAAGAAGCTGAAGTTTCAGGTAGAAGACTGGCTGAAGGCAGGTAGAGGAGAGGGATGGAACAGTAGGAAAGGATGTGCCTTGTTTGAAGAACTGAAAGACAACCAGAATGGTTGGTAGAGAACGCGAGAAGGAGAGTGGCAGGAGATGGGGCTGGGTGAGGAGCAGGTGCTAGCTCACGTGGAACCTGGTTTTTCACGTGAAGGATATTTGCAGGAAGCCATTACAGGGGATCACTTAACCTGATCTATATTTTGAGAAGGCGACTGTGATGATTAATTTTATGTGTCAGGTTGGCTGTGCTCTGCTGTCCAATTTATTTGGTCAAGCACTAGTCCATAGGTTGTTGTGAAGGTATTTTGTAGATGTGATTATTATCTACACTCAGTTGACTAAAGGAAATGACCCTCGATGGTGTGGGTTGATCTCATCCCATCAGTTAGTGGCCTTAAGAGCAAGAAACTGAGGTTTCCTGAAGAAGAAATTCTGCCTCAAGACTACAACATCACCTCCTCTGAGTTTCCAACCCACTGGCCTCCCCCACGAATTTCAAACTCAAGATGGCAACATGAACTCTTACCAGAATTTCTAGCCTGCCGGCCTGCCCTATGGATTTTGAACTTGCCAATCCCAACAATCATGTGAGCCAATTCCTTTAAATGAATCTCTTTATACTTATATACCTATATGCTATTGGTTCAATTTCCCTGGAAACCTGGCTGACACGGCAACTAAACTTGCAGCATGGAAAATGAACTGAAAGGGGCACCAAGAATCAGTGTGGGGAGACCAGTTAGGAGGAGCCTCTTCAAGTGTTGCAGGAGAATGATCCCAACATCCTGCCTGACTCGGGGTAGACCCTCGTTAATAACTGTTGAACGAATGAGCTTTCATTGTGTTGGGATGAGGAGATAGCAGTGGAGGAGGGAAGAGACGGACACATTTAGGAGACTTAGGAGGTGGGATTGATAGGACCTGCTGGCCGAGGCCTAGGGACATCAGGAGTACAAAGATTCAAGGATGATGTCTGGGGTCCTTGGCTTAAGCAGTTGTTAGGGTAGCGATGCTTTTTTTTCTGAAATGGAAAGTTCAGCGAGGAAGAAAAGGCTGTGGAAGGGGAAGGAGTCATTGAAGTTTTGTTTCTAACATGTTCCACTTGTGGGATAGGTGAAAAGTTTGAGGGGAGGTCCCTAGTTAGTAATTGGATGCAATTTGGAATTTAGAAAAGGGCCTGAGATATAGATTTGGGTGATTTTGACCATAGATGATGCTAGAAGTTAAGGGAGTGGAGGAGGCGTCTGAGCAGGAGAGCACAGAGAGAGAAGACCAAAGAGGATGGAGTCCACGGAGAAGCTCTAAGGTACAGTGGCCAGTGGCAGAGGAGGAGCTGGGGAGGTGGAAAGGAAATATTTGAAATCAGTAGGCAATGGATAGACTCTCCAGTGCTAGACACCTGGCTAAATATTTAGATCCCTTTTTATAATTCACATCAGGGGTTGGCAAAATTTTTCTGCAAAGGACTAAATAGTAAATATTTTAGACTTTGTGAGTCATACGGTCTCTGTTGCAACTACTCAACCCTACTGATATTGCAAGAAAGTAGCCACAGACAATATGTAAATGAATGAACGTGGCTGTGTTTCAATGAAACTTTATTTATGGACACTGAAATTTGAATTTCATGTAATTTTCTTCTGTCATGAAATGTTACTGTGCTTTTGATTTTTTTCCATTTAAAAATGTAACAACCGTTCTTGGGCTCACAGGCTATAGACAAATAGGCAGCAGGGTAGAATTGGCCCATGGGCTGTAGTTTGCCAGCCCCTGCCTTACAGTAAAAACTTTTTAGATTATTTTTCCACTTGCAAATCTTTAAAAATGCAGAAGAAAATAGAAGAAATTCATTATATAACCTTGGGCTCCAAAGCATGAAATCAAAGACAAAACCAAATTAGGAAATTATGTGCCTATTTCACTACATTGAAATTGAACTTTTTTTTTTTAACATTGTGAAAAACAACATATAGGTATGAACTCATAAGTTAGGACAAAACATTCCTAATGCAGACATGTTTAGTGCTTAAAATACACTTACAAATAAATGACATGACAGACGATTTATACATTTCTAATTACAAATGTCAAATAAACATATGTTTGATCTCATAATCAAAGAAATGCCAATTGAGATGGGATTTTTGAAGTGAATGATAGTGTGCTTTACTGAGGCTTTGGGGGAAATGGTGTACTGTAGTTGAGAATATAATAAAAGTATATTTCGGAAAGAAGCTGGGCAATGTGCATCAATACTTAAAAGAACTTATGTTTTATGAACTAATTGTCTTCCAGAAAAATAGCAATAGAGATAGGCGTTGTGTGCAAGTGTATGTGTTTGCAAGTGTTAAACAGAGTGGTGCTAATCATTATGAAAAATTAAAAGCAATGAAAGGTTCATCTGTAGGGGACTGTGCTGTAATTACGGAACAGCATGTGCCCATTAAGCATGAGGCAGGGGCTGTGTCCGGCTCCTGCACTTGCAGCCATTGCAGCATGTTGAGCTCCATAGAGTTGGCCGGGGCTGGTGCGAGCTGGGCAGGTGCTGGGTGACTCACGGATGGAAAATAACCAGACATGGGCAGAGGAGGCCCTAAGAAGCTGAGAGGCAAAATGTCATCGTATGCATTCTTCATCCAAACCTGCAGAGGGGAACACAAGAGGCACCCAGATGCTTCTGTCAACTTTTCAGAGTTTTCTAAGAAGTGCTCGGAGAGGGGGAAGACTGTGTCTTCTAAAGAGGAAGGAAAATTTGAAGACATGGCCAAGGCGGACAAGACCCGTTATGAAAGAGAAATGAAAACCCATATCCCTCCTAAAGGGGAAACAAAAAAGAAGCTCATGGAACCCAGTGCACCCAAGAGGGCTCCCTCAGCCTTTCTTGTTTTGTTCTATCACCCAAAAATCAAAGCGAGCATCCTGGCCTATCCATTGGTGATGTTGGAAGGAAACAGGGCGAGCTGTGGAATGATAGCATGGCAGAGGACAAGCAGCCTTATGGAAAGAAGGAGAAGTACAGAAAGGATATTGCTGCATACTGGGCTAAAGGAAAGCCTAATGCAGCAAAAAGGGAGTCGTCAAGGCTGAGCAAAGCAAGAAAAAGGAGGAGGAGGGAAACGAAAAAGATGACGAAGATGAAGATGATGAATAAGTCAGTTCTAGCACAGTTCTTTTTTTTTTTTTTCTTGACTAGAAAGCATTTAACCCCCTTGTACACAGCTCACTCCTTCTAAAGAAACAAAAACTGAAATATAAAGCTGTGTAAGATTTGTTTTTAAACTGTACAGTGTCTTTTTTTTGTATAGTTAACACACTAACAAATGTGTCTTTAAATAGTCCTGTCCTGGTGTTCTTTTCAATAGCCACTAACCTTGCCTGATACAGTACGGGGGTTGGAAATTGGCATGGAAATTTAAAGCAGGTTCTTGTTGGTGCCCAGCACAAATCAGTTATGTATGGGGATGGTAGGTTTTTCATCTTCAGTTGCCTCTGATGCAGCTTATCTGAAATAATTATTGTCCAGTTAACTGAATACCACTCTGTAATTGCAACAAAACAAAACAAAACAAAACTTGCAGCTGTTTTGTTGACATTCTGAAAGCTTATTATATATACAACTTTAAATTAGTATTGTCCTTTTCATAGGTCTGGAATTATCCTTCTTGAAGGGAAGCTAGTCTTTTGCTTTTGCCCATTTTGAATCAGACATTATGACACTTCTTTTGATATATGTGCCGGTTTGAGTGTATTGTGTCCCCCAAATGCCATTATCTTTGTGGTCTTGTGTGGGGCAGAAGTTTTGGTGCTGGTTAGATTTGCTTGGAGTGTGCCCCACCCAGCTGTGGGCAATGATTCTGATGAGATGTTCTCATGGAGGCGTGGCCCCACCCATTCGGGGTGGGCCTTTATCAGTGGAGCTACATAAATGAGCTGACTTGGGGGGAAAAAGAGAGTGCAGCTGGGAGTGATGTTTTGAAGAGAAGCAAGCTTGCTAGAGAGGAACGTCCTGGGAGAAAGCCGTTTTGAGGCCAGAGCTTTGGAGCAGATGCCAGCTGCCTTCATAGCTAACAGAGGTTTTCCGGACGCCATTGGCCATCCTCCGGTGAGGGTACACGATTGCTGATGTGTTGCCTTGGATGCTTTGTGGCCTTAAGACTGTAACTGTGTAGCGAAATAAATCCCCGTTTTATAAAAGCCAATCCATCTCTGGTGTTTTGCATTCTCCAGCATTAGCAAACTAAGAAAGATTTTGGTACCAGAGAAGTGGGGTGCTTTTGCTGCTGACTTTGCAAATACCAAACATGTTGGAACGGCTTTTTAAGTGGATAAGGGGAAGTTTCTGGAAGAATTGTGAGGAGCTTGATAGAAAAGGCCAAAACTGCTTTAAAGAGACTGTTTATGGAAATATGGACTCTAAAGATACTTCTGATGAGGACTTAAGCAGAAATGATGAATGTGTTGTAAACTGGAAGAAAGGCGATCCTTGTTTTAAAGTGGCAGAGAATTTGGCAAAATTGAGTCCTGGTGTCAGATGGAAGGAAGAATCTGGAAGCAACAACTTGGAATACTTAGTTGAGGAGATCTCCAGACTACGTGTGGAGGACGTATCCTGGCTTCTCCTTGCAGTTTATAGTAAAATGCGAGCAGAGAGAGATAAACTTAGAACTGAACTTTTGGGTTCAAAGAAACCAGAAGTTGATGGCTTGGAAAATTACGGGCTTCCAGTGGGTAGAATCCCAGAAGCTACAGCCCAACCTGAGGACAAGCCAAGATTGGATAAGGAGTTAAGCAGAAAGGATTTGTGGAAAGTCCTATTGTCTGATGGCTTTGACCCCTGCATGCTTCATGCAAAGCCAACAGAATTTTTGCGAGATCTTTATAGACAGAGCCATTGCCGGTCTGGACTGGAGGAGACAGACAAGGAAAAAATTAAAGGAAAAATCTCTTCAAAGACAGAGCCATGGAGGTTGAGGTCTGGAGTCAGGAGGTCTAGGGCTGAGAGAGCGGAGCAGCCCACACGCAGGGAAAGGGTGAGTTTGCCCTGGAGGTCGAGGGCGGGCCTTCCGCCTCCTTGCTCAGGAAATGTCCTGCCACCCCAAGCCCCAAAGAGGGTGGAGCACATTCCCAGGGAATTGGGGAGAGCCTGGCTGCCACCACACTGTTCTGAAGGGGTTGAGCGTGTGCCCCGGAGATGGAAGGGAATCCGGGAGCTGCCCCGATGTTTGAGGAGGGTGGGGCCGAGAAGGTGGTCTCCCCAATGTGTGGAAATGTTGGAGCACTCACCTAAGTGTTTGGAGAGGAACGGGCTGCAGAAAAGGCCCTTGGGAAGGGTTAGGCTCCCACTCTCTCAAGCCCCAAGGATGCAACATTGTTCTGTAAATGACTCTCGGACTTTGAAATCTAATGGACTTTGTCCTGTGGGTTTTAGGAACTGTTTTGCTCCTGTTAACCCTGTTTTCCTTACTGTTTCTCCTTATGGCAATGTAAATGTTTATCCTATGAATGTCTCTCCTTTGTATATTGGAAGCACATAACTTGTTCTAGGTTCACAGATCCACAGCTAGAGGGGAATTATGCCTTAGAACTGACCAAGCCTAAACTGATTTTGATGGGATTTTGTACTTAACTTTTGTTACTGAAATGATTTAAGTTTTTGTGATATTGTGATGGAATGAATATATTTTGTATTTGGAAAGATAATGTCATTTTGGGGTTCAGGGGGTGGAATGTGCCGGTTTGAGTGTATTGTGTCCCCCAAATGCCATTATCTTTGTGGTCTTGTGTGGGGCAGAAGTTTTGGTGCTGGTTAGATTTGCTTGGAGTGTGCCCCACCCAGCTGTGGGCAATGATTCTGATGAGATGTTCTCATGGAGGCGTGGCCCCACCCATTCGGGGTGGGCCTTTATCAGTGGAGCTACATAAATGAGCTGACTTGGGGGGAAAAAGAGAGTGCAGCTGGGAGTGATGTTTTGAAGAGAAGCAAGCTTGCTAGAGAGGAACGTCCTGGGAGAAAGCCGTTTTGAGGCCAGAGCTTTGGAGCAGATGCCAGCTGCCTTCATAGCTAACAGAGGTTTTCCGGACGCCATTGGCCATCCTCCGGTGAGGGTACACGATTGCTGATGTGTTGCCTTGGACGCTTTGTGGCCTTAAGACTGTAACTGTGTAGCGAAATAAATCCCCGTTTTATAAAAGCCAATCCATCTCTGGTGTTTTGCATTCTCCAGCATTAGCAAACTAAGACAATATAGTTTGCTGATAAGCTTTCATCTGCACACTCATGATAGGGGTAATAAAATTGCGCGTTTTCATCCATAGCTGAAACTCAGAAATCTAGATCAGTTGAAATCAAACTTTGTATAGCTCAGTTACCACCTTTACAAAGTGAAGAGTAACCAATCTATTCACAGGATGGGATTATTAGTCAAAAATTCTGCCTGTCCTTGAAGGACTAATAGATAGAAAGGGATATTCTAATCTTACAAGAGGACTTGACAGTCTTTAGCTCCCATTACCAGGTAATGGCAGTTATATTTGCAGTTCCCTCATTAAAAAAGACCTGAGAATGTATCCCAAAAAGCGTGAGCTTAAAATACAAGACTGTCGTTAAACTTTGTTGATGTCAGTCCCACTGAGGGCTTTATGAAAGTGCTGGCTCTAAATGTAACTTGAGATTCTTCATTATGATTAAATATTTTTAATTAATTGGGCTGCTTTTGAAACGATGGTACCACATTTAAAGTAGGGTATGTTTTCATATATTGTGGTTTGCCCCTTTATGAATGAAATAGATACAAGGAAAGAAGAGACATATTGTATCACAGTACCAGTTTATTTATTTAAATAAATAATTTATTTGAATTTGGTTTTTCTTTATAAAACTCATACTTATTCATTAGGGCCATTTTTACCTGCTTAGCTGTTGAGGGAACATGTTTCCACATTTTTAAAAAAAAGAGCTACTGAAGAGACAATGACAGTTAAATGCAACACATGATCCTGGATTGGATCTAATAAGGGAGGAGAAAGGTCCAAAAGGATATATTGTTACACATGGAAAAATAGGACTATAGACTGTAAGCTTTATTATCGATGTTAAATTTCTTAAACTTGGTAACACTACTTAAGGTGATTACGTAAGTGCATATCCTTGTTCTTAAGAAATGTACATGGAAGTAGAAGTGTTCAAGGAGCCTGATGAATGCAACCTACTCTCAAATGTTAGGAAAATAGATTAGATAGATTAGATAGACGGACAGGCAGATAGATAGATTACAGATGGACAGAGATGTATGTGTGTTTATATGTGTTTATGGCTGTATGGATAGATGGATAGATAGAACGATGTGGCAAATGTGGCAAAATGTTAAAAGTTAAAATGTTAAAAGTCAGTGGATCTGGATATCTGGTGGGGGTATGTATGGGTTTTGTATTATTTTTGCAACTGTTTTATAAGTTTGGAATTATTTAAAAATAAAACTTTAAAAATGAAATAAAGGGGCATTAAATTTGGTCTTGGAGGGTGGCAGCGATGAGTAAGGCCTTAAGGATTCTCTGATTTGTAAGCTGTAGACCTATTAGAGAACCCGCCAAACTGTGATGGCAGGAACAAATGTAAAGACTGTACGTCTGGGACAGTGGGCAGGCTTGAAACCCCTGGGCAGGAATCTGGGTGCATTGCTTTGCCGCAAATGTTTCAGGGCCTCCAGCTTATATTTGCAATTATCATCCCCACTTGGTTCAGAATGGAGCAGAAACAGATGTAGAAATGAGAATTGTGTTGGTGTGAATTTTCATTTATATTCTTAATGATAACTGCTGTCATTTGTTGAGTCTTACTGGTATCCCAAGCCCTTGTTTAGTCTTCGCTGTCCTCGTAATCCTGCAGGGCAGTCGGTACCCTTATTTTGCAGATGAGGAAACCAAAGTGGAGTGAACTTACTGAGTGTGTCCAGGATTGTCTAGCTGATCTCTGGCTGCAGGTAAAATACCAAAGCAGTGTTTCAGTTCCAATTGTTTAACCTCTAGAACTTTGAAAATTAAAATTCTGGCTTTGGCTGATTGCTTTCATATTTATAAATAACCTCTAATGTAACTACAGTGCAGAATTGTACTTTCTCAAATTGTTCTCTCTCTTTCTTACGCACACACACACACACTTTCACACACACCCATACCCCCTTGGACCAGTATGGACATTTGGAATGTGGCAAAAGCATGTTTTAAAAAGTATCTCACACACACACACACACACACACACACACACACACACACATTTTTTTTAAATGCAGTTTTATTGAGATGTATTCACACACCATACAAACATATATCTGGTTTTACGATGAAAATCAATTACATCATTTTCTATGTTGATGCCTTCTGATTGTGCTTTCCAATTGGGAGACGGCGGCAAAGCATTCTGAGCAATTGGAATCAATTCTAACCTTTATTGAAAGATGTAAAAAACCATTGTCAAGAAATCTTTATCAACTCTTGTAACTTCCCAGATTTATAGTGAGGAGTTTTCAAGTACCCAAGAAAATCAGTAAATCACCTGAAGTATTAGCATTGCCAGTGATGCCTACCGTATTCAAAAACATGCAGATTGGATTTGAGTCCTGCTTTGAACCCACTGTGTTACTTTGTTCATTTTGTTTTGTTTTTCCTTTTAGCACTGAGGGGCTCCGGCTGTTTGCATAGCTTTTCACTAATGCATAAGGTTCCTAAACATCATTTGAACGTTTACTTCTTTAAATTTGTAAGCTGATTTCTTTATTCGAATTTTGAATAGTACATTTCACATTTTAGTTTTTTTCAGAGTGACATTGTTTTGAAGTTAATTTTGTAGGTTTGCAGCATTTATCCTTCTGACGTATTAAAGCCGAACAGTGTCCTCAGCATTGTGGGGTGCCCTTGCAGGTTCCTAGCTCTGAAACCGCATTCTCTGTACAAATTTCAGAACCTCGGGAAGGGTGTAAGTCCCATGCAGACCCCTGGCGTCGCGCGGGTGGGTTAACTCAGCCCTGTGTTTTGCAGCCCACAGCGCCGTGCATCCAGGAGTTCCTCACCCTGTTGGCCGTCTGTCACACCGTCGTGCCCGAGAAGGATGGGAATGACATAATCTACCAGGCCTCCTCCCCAGGTGAGTGCTCCCTGCGGGGTGGGCCCTGCGGTCCCCACCCTGGAGACCCGGGTGCTGTTGGTGACTTGTGGGCAATGTGGGGGGCAGCCACCCCAGAAAGACCCTGCTCCCTGCCTCTGGCCCCACCCCTTTCACGGTAACAGGTTACAGGTTACAGGTGCTGAGACCACAGGCCCCAGGTGCTGGGCTATCCCAGCTCTCCTGACGTTTTGACCATGGGGAAGGAGACCCCGGGTCGCCGCACATGTCCGGGCAGCAGGGAGGGTCTGAGTGAAAGCTCTGAAGCGAGACCAGGGTTGGCATCTCTGCTTACCCAACACCTCATGGATTTTCCAACTGCTGGAGAATCTGTCCTACCGGATGGGAGTGTTGATCACATCCTGTGTGCTGGGACCCCACAGCGCTGGCACCAAGACATTGCCTTGCTTGGTGTCTGGGTTGCTTGGTACAACCACCTGGTGGCTTCAACCTCAGAAACTGATCGTCCTGCAGCGCTGGAGGCCAGAGGTCCGACATCCAGGTGTCGGTGGGGCCGGCTCCCTCTGAGGCCTGTGGGGGAGGATCTGCTCCGTGCCTGTCCCCTGGCCCAGTGGCATCCGGGAACTTCATGGCGCTCTCCCTTCCAAAGTTCCCCAGTCATACTGGATTGCAGGTCCACCCCATTCCAGGGCAACCTTGTTCTAACTTGTGCCTCCTCTCTAAGGTGCCGGGAGCAGGACTTCAGCCTATCCTGGGGCTGGGGGACGATTCAATCCATGGCACTCAGAGAAGATATTTAGTCAGCAATTAAAGGGGATGTCAACTAGAGAGGACTTGACCCCTGCCGGGAGAAGTAGGCATGCAGTTCACTTTGCCCTGGTGCACTAACTCTAAGGCCACACGGACAGATGTGCCCATTTCAGGACACGCGTGGTGGGAGGTGAGCAACCCACCCCGAGTCCTTTCCCGCCGTTCAGACACGGCCGGGCCTCTAGAGCTGGCGTGGGGTGTGCTCGTTTGAGAAAGAATCCTTTCCATGCGGGGTTATGTCATTTGGAGCCACTGGTCAGTGCCTCCCCAGACTCTTTGTTGACAGATGAAGCCGCCCTGGTGAAAGGAGCGAGGAAGCTCGGCTTTGTCTTCGCCGGCAGAACCCCCTACTCGGTCATCATAGAGGCCGTAAGTGAAGCGCCTGCTCCCCTCGCAGCGTTTTAGACTCAGCTTGTTCTGATGATGATGTGTTTAAAACAGCATGCCTTTTGTGGAGACGGTAATTAAATTGCTGTTTTGTTTTCTGTGAGAAACGGGGAGATCGTGTGGTCCTATTAGCTTATCTTTGTTGCTTTTGCACAGCAGTCATTTTCTCTCCCGAAGATGAGTCGCCACAAGCCTTCTAGACGCTGATGTGAAGTTATTTGTAGCAAAGCACTTAACAAACCTCTTCTTCGTTCCCTGAGAGTTGGGAAAGTAACTTCATGACCCACTGGTCTTTGAGGACAGGGTTGCGTCTTTAGCTTTTTTGCCGTAGCACGTAACGGTGTGTCCTCAGTCACAAGAGAAGGAAGACAGAGTTTAAGATCTCTTTGTCTGCACTGAGTCTGTGTTTTTTTCCTGACATTATTTTATTTTATTATTTAAAATTTTATTATTATTTAATTTATTTTATTTTGAGTTTTCCTTACTAGGGATGGAGGGAGAAGTTTGGTGATAGGAAAAACAAATCAAGAATAAGATCAACAGGTGAGGGGGGAAGAGAGGGTCATGAAGATGAGGATCAGTGAAACTGGGCACTTTCAGTGACTACCGGTTATAAGGACTGCACTTTATTTCTGTCTGGTTTGGTCAGGTGAAGAGGCCGTCTCTGCCGTTCCCCAGCCCTCGGTTGGGGAAGGACTCCTATATGATTACTTTTTGGCTTTGTTCGTCCTTAAAACCCTAAACCTCTTTGATTCATTGAAAGCTCACTTACAACTGGTATGATAACTCGATATCATTTCTGACATGGTAGTAGTCAGTTTTTTTTTTCTTTTACTTACACACTAAATCTATAAGATGTTGTACCTTTTATGAAGTGCCCACTTCTTGGCATTTTTCTTTCTTTTCTTACAGAGTGCAGAGACCAGATCGTATTTATTTTTATTTATTTCAGTCAGTGGAGGGAAATGTGCAGTCATTCAAAGTGAATGAAGCACTTTGTGAAGTTTGCATCTCCTCCACTGAAGCTTTTCAAACATGAGGTCCTGTTCCCCTCGGTTTGAGGAGACTTTTCACCATCATTGCAGTATCGTCAGTTACATGGGCGCCGATGGCCAGCTCTGAGCATCTAGGGGTGGGCGCGGCCGGGGAGAAGCCAGCTGCTCCTGCTTTCCTAACAACGCCGGGGAGCCCACTGGCCGTGTCATCATAGTGCTAGATGCTGCTGCCCCTGCATTATCTCATCAAAGTGTTAAGGCCTTTTCTGGGAGTAACAAACAGTACCTGACGGGGCAGGGCTCATAACTCATAATCATTCTAAAAATCCTTTCCGGTCTTTAATACCGGTATTTTAGTTTGCTAAAGCTGACTCAGTGCAGTATACCAGAAATGGATTGGTTTGTAACAATGGGGATTTTTTAGCATCTAAGCTTACAGTTCTGAGGCTGTGAAAATGTCCAAGTCCAGGCATCGACAGGACGATACCTTCTCCCCGAAGACTGGCTGCAGGCACTCCTCTGCTCTTCTGTGACATGGGCAGGCCCACGGCGGTGTCTGCTGATCTCTCCCTTCTCTTCCGGGTTTCATTGCTTCCAGCTTCTGGCTTCAGTGGCTTCCTCTCTGTTTCTGTGGTTTCTCTCTATTTTCTTTATGTCCTCTCTCAGCTTCTCTGGTTTTCTCTATGTCCTTTTTCTGTCTTCTCTCTCAGCTTCTGGCTGCTTCTCTCTCAGCTTCTTTTATAAAAGACTCCAGTGAGAGGATTAAGACCCACCTGGGCACACCTCAGCTGAAACAACCTAATCAAAAGGTGCCACCCACAATAGGTCTACACCTGCATGAATGGATTAGCTTTAAGAACACGATCTTTTCTGGGGTATATACAGCTTCAAACCATCACAACCAGGATATCACCAAATCAAAAATTTCTGAATTACTTGCCAGCTGTTTACATAAAATGCCCATACTGAGAATCAGATAGCAGATTCGATCTCCCTCTCCAGGCTGAGTCCATTGGCCGCACACAAGAGGGACTGAATAGTGGGTGCAAAAAGGAGGCCTCTCCTTGGGCAGCAAAGAGGCCATTTCTGGACGGATTGGTCGCAAAGCTGGGGCAGACTGGGAAGGAAGGGGACTGGTGGATTCAGAAAGAGTTGAATGAGGCTGAGGAAGGCTCAAATAAGCTGGCCATGCTATCACCAAGCAGAAAGAAGTCACTCGCTTCGTGGCAGAGACTGGGTTTGAACTCACATCTGTTGTACTCCAAGGCCCATGCTTTTCCCACTCTGATGTGTTGGGGAAATAGAGAGCAGGTTAGGTTTAAAAGAGTTTGAATATGGCATGCACATTATCTGGAATTTTTATGTGGAGAATATTGAGGTCTAACTTGAAAGAACCTGAAGAGAAAGGACATTTGATTAATTGCTCTAAAATCGAATGCAGATTCATCAGACTTTATCCTCAAATCCAAACTCCAAAGAAAAGTTTTGAAGTCCAAAAGTTTTCCCTCAAGTTTGGGACTGTGTCATTTGGCAGCCAAGCCTAACCAGAACTGACAGGAGGCCACTTAAGGTCTTTATGAATCTTACTTTATGTGAATTGCCATATATTTTGCTGAGGAAAATTGATGTATTGTGTTACAGACCCCAGTGGGGACATTGTGGTGTATGGTCTAGGCATAGACCTTTAAAAAATCTGTAAAATTCTAAATTCAGAGACATACCTGGCCCCAAGGTTTCAGAGAAGAAACAGTAGGTCTTGAAGAGTGTGCCCTTTGTCTTCATGCTTTGGAAGTTGCTGTACCAGCCAGGTGTTGACGCCAACACTGAGAACAGTGAGAAGCTTCTACCAGAAGAGGGAGCTGTGGCCCCACCAGACTTAAGAGTACAAGTCAGAGGGGTAGAAGGAGGAAAGTGTGTGTGTATTTATGTCTCGGGAGAGAATTGTTTTGAGATGTTAATACTTTGCACCTTTGCACTTCAGGTAAAAATAAGTTTTTTTCTCCCTTCCTTTAGATGGGGCAGGAGCAGACGTTTGGAATCCTTAATGTCCTGGAATTTTCTAGGTATGTTTCTCTTTTCCTACACTTGAAATACTTATATATAGTTAGCTGGTTGATCAGAGAGCTTGCATGATTGTGTGGTATGATTAAATATAACATTTAGCTGTTAAATAGAATAAATGTATCTCTGCAAATCCTCTTCTCCCTGGAACCTGTGACTTTGATTATACAAGATATTGAAGTTGATCATCCATCTTTCTTTCTTTCTTTCTTTCTTTCTTTCTTTCTTTCTTTCTTTCTTTCTTTCTTTCTCTTTCTCTCTTTCTTTCTCTCTTCCTTTCTCTCTCCCTCTCTCTCTCTCTCTCTTTCTTTCTTTCCTTTCTTTCCTTTCATGAAACATTATACTTCCATATCCTTCTTTTCCTTAGACTTCCAGGGCCTGGTGTGCTTGCACTGGCAGCTGCAGATGTGTCTGCATGGTTTGGAGTGTTCTGATGAAGGGATCGCTTTTGTTGGCCTTTCGCAGGTCTCAGGAAGCCTTACCTCTTGCCCC
This sequence comes from Choloepus didactylus, assembly GCF_015220235.1. NCBI lineage: Eukaryota > Metazoa > Chordata > Mammalia > Pilosa > Megalonychidae > Choloepus > Choloepus didactylus. Next base: position 14,343,745 of record NC_051318.1, on the reverse strand, counting down.
ATTTGAGCGCTCCTCAGGCGAGATCTGAGAAGCTGCTGCAGATGACAGATTAGGTCAGAATGTCCCACCAGAAGCTTGGCGTGTCAGGGCGCTTCTCTAGTATTGTCCTGAAGCATTCGTCTCTTGTGCTCTTTCTTTTCTTTCTTTTCCTCTCTTCTTACCTTCATATATATGTTTTTTAACTTTTTGTATATAACTCAGCATTTTCCATTTTAACCTCTTCCAAGTGTACAATTCAGTGGCATTAGTTACTATCATCCATTACTGAATCTTTTCCCATCACCCTGAACAGAAACTGCATATACATTAAGCAGTAACTCTCCATTCCCCCTCCACACCCCCCAATCCCTGGTAACCTGCGATCTACTTTCTGTCTCTATTAATATGCATATTCTAGTTATTGCATGTAAGTGGAATCATACCACATCTGTTTTTGTGTGTCTCACGTATTTAACTCAACATGATATTTTCAGGGTTCATGCATGTTGTCTTTTGCACGTATCAGAACTTCATTCTTTTTTATGGTTGAATAATATTCCATTGTATGTATAGGCCACATTTGTTTATCCATTCATCTGTTGATGGACACTTTGGTTGTTTCCACCTTTTGGCTGTTGTGAATAATGCTGCTGTGAACATTGGTGTGGAATTACCGGATCGTACGGTGATTCTATGTTCAACTTTCTGAGGAACCACCCAAACTGTTTTCCACAGTAGCTGCACCATTTTACAATGCCACCAGCAATGTATAAGCATTCCTATTTCTCCACATCCTTGGCAATACTTCTTATTTTCTTCCTTTTTAAAAAAATAATAGCCATTCTAGAGTGTGGAATGGTATCCTGTGACATTTTGTTAATTGAAGAATATTTGTTGGATTCTCTGGTAGCCCTGGAACGTTCATAGTTTTTTGTAAGAAAACACATCTTAATGTTTTGTTTCTTTCCTTCTCCTTAACATGGAACTGTTGATACTAGAGGAAGGTTCTGTTGCTATCTCAAAAGCATATTTTCCTATTATTAAAATTAGGTGGCTTATTAAATGACCTTTGTTAAATTACTTACACATGCTTTTGTTCTGCTGCTTCATAAACTACTTGGAAAAGGTCAAGTTTTATCCTCTTATAGGAAATACTTTCCAGTCCCAGTCTTCAGATTTAGGACTGTAAACTTGAACTTGGCGAGGTCAGAAGCCGTGGGGTTGGAGATCTAGTGATGGGGCTGGGGCTGGTTGATAACAGCAGTGGGTCACCTGGGGAGGGGGTCACCTGGGGAGTGGGTCACCTGGGGAGTGGGTTGTCTGGGGAGTGGGTCGTCTGGGGAGTGGGTCATCGTGTTCCTGAGTTCTGGGGTGTGAGTCATCCCAGACCCCTCTCCAGGCTTTTTATGCCTCACCCCTTGCTGAGCCCTGGCCACTGCGCACTGCTTCATGGCTGCAGTGGCTGGGACTGCAGTTAACGGAGAGGCTAGGACAAGAAAAGGAGTTAGAGAGGAAAACAGGATATACTGAAAACATTATGAGAGAATAGAGGGGTTGGTTGTGATTAAAGTTTTTGTTCTCTTTCTTTTGAATTGACATCTTTTTTCCTGGTGCCACTTAATCCTGACACTATATCTTTGAGGTAGTTAGTGGTAAGCCTGCTTTACAGATTCAGAAACTGAAACTCAGGTTAAATAATATTTGAGGGAATTCAAATCCAGGTCAGAAAGAATGCAGTGGGTTAGGATGTGGGGATTTATTTGAAGCTGAGGAGGTAATGGCCCCGACTCTTAGAAGCTTATAGTCCAAGGGGAATCACCATAGTGCGAGGCCAGAGAGATGGGTGGCCCGTTCAGTAGGAGCGTGTTTCAGGAGAATGAGATGCTATTGGCAAAGGCCTGGACAGAACGTACAGAGGAGGAAAAAGGTGAGTCTTCTGGTGTGTGAGAGGGTTAGTGGGATACAAGGTGAGTCTAGAAAGATGGGTTGAAGAGAAATTTAGAGGCAATGGTGAGCCACTGAAGGCTTGTGAGAGAGGATGGGCCATGATGACAGATGTGTGAGCAGGTGTTTATGCTGAAGTGGAAAGAGGAGAGCTAGAGAGTACCTGGGTGCTGAGTTAGGAATGTGCTAATTTGTAATTTCTTTCGACTCCAGTTAAAAGAAAAAATGGGGAGAGACTTTTGAATTAAATGGATCTGTATTGAATCTCCCACTTTGCTACTTTGTAGGAAATTTACTTAATAGTTTTGAGCTGTTAAAGAAAGAAAAATGCTTGATATAGAACATGTTGTCGGAAGTAAATTAGACATACATAGTAGTGCTCAAATTCTCCTTTCCTGTTTCTACTACTACAAAGAGCTGTGCTAGTGAATTTCCGTGGGAGAAAAAGAAACAGATTTATGTCAATTAGATATAAAATAAAAAGGGTAGGAAATGTATAATAGAGTACTACTATGAGGAAAAAGGTAGGGGAAAAAATGGAGCTTGGCCATATTTAGAGCTGCCAGGCCACCTTTTGATTGGTGTTTAATTATTTTGGGATGTGGACCCTAGGAGCATTTGACCAATGACAACTTTTTTTTTTTTTAAACTCTTACAGCGACAGGAAAAGGATGTCTGTAATTGTTCGAACTCCTTCAGGACAACTTCGACTCTACTGTAAAGGGGCTGTAAGTCTTGGATAAGTGTCTCACAGAGCGGGGGATTTTTGGTGACTATTTGTTCATCTGTTACTCTCAATATCTGCCATCATCATTGTTTTCTGAGCATTTGCCCAAGGCTGAAAGGCTGTTTCAGGCTGGCTATTTAACGTTGACTTAATAGGAAAAGCCCGCTGACAGTAAAAGTGGTTTGTGCCAGCGTGGCAAATATGGTCGGTGAACAACTGACTTTTAACCAGTGGCTGGTTTCAGAAACAGCCACTCCAAGTGTGATTCAACCTTGGAGGATGAATTCACGTTCTAGTTACCACCATCGTGTTGTGACTTTGAGACGATACACGTGATTGTCTTCTTTCAAGTACTCTCACCTGTACTGAGTCTCTAGCAGCTTTCTTTTCAGTTGCTGTGGAGTTGGTATGAGGACAATGTCCATTTGTTACACTCCTGGAGTCAGTTTCCTTGGTCAGGCTTTTACCCTGCCTCTACCTCCCAGTAATCAAATCTAACTCATTAGATTAATATAAAGAAAGAAATTATTGTTGATGGACCCACTTGCAAAATTATATCCTGTTAAATTTTGGCTTGATATATTGAAGGAAAGAATTATTAAGCTCATTTGTGAGATCATGTCTAGAGAAGAAGCTATTCTAGGAGCAATGATTTGTTGACAATCTTACTGATCTTTACTAATTCTTTGAAGAAGGATGGTCTTCGTTGAGTACACTCTGACTTTTAAAAAATGAGTAATTCGTGTCACTACTAAATGCATTATATCTAGACCCATTAAAGAATTCTGTCTTTAGTAACAACTTAAATTTATGTCCCCTTATGTTCTAATGTGAGAGTCTCTCTTGACTTTTTAGTATTTATGTATTTTTGCCATTGTGTTTTAAAGACCACGGCAGATGCAAAAGGGGTCAGTGTGAGTGGCAGGAGAGGAAGGCTGCAAATATAGAACAGGGTGAATATGAAAATCCTGTAATGGTGCTTTGTATTTCTGTAGGATTTATTTCTCTGCAATCCCCCTCCCCCCAAAAAACACAACCAACAAACCAGATTTCTTTTCTTTTAACGTTAGTATCTAAAACTATGTGATGATCTGTGGTGTTCATTTCCCCCAGCCCTGCCTGTCAGTCCTGGAAATAGTCACAGGATGATGAGCTGTGTCATGCCAGCGTGTTTCTCAGCTGGACTGGGTTCAGTGCCAAGTGGTTGTGCCTTCCCTTGTTCCTTTTCTCCAGTGGTTGGAAGGCAGGCAGGCAGGCAGGAAGGGAAGAAAGAAGGAAGGAGGGAAAGAAGGAAGGGAGAGGGAGAGAATAGGATAGGTTTTACTTAAGTAATTTCAAATATGCAATTTTACCCTTTCTACTTCTGCAAGAAGGTGCTCTGAGCTTTGCTATGAATTTTGAAAATTTGGGTGAGTGCAAGCACCATCGTCTTTGATTTTTCTCCTGACACCCATCGTCCTCCCCAACGGTTACTGTTTGAGTTTTAGGGCACATAATAGATTTCGTTTTTTTGGGACCCATCCCTACCCAATTTGCTTTTCAAAGCTCATGACCAATCCAGCCAAGAGTTATAGTTCTTGGTTGCCCACTCAAGTATTGTCATGTGCATTAGATAAACACCAGCCAAACAGAGCTGACTTTAGACTGCTGCCTGCAAAGTTTACATAAGGATTTGCAAGTCACAATGTTTCCCTATTTTATAGGATAATGTAATTTTTGAGAGACTTTCAAAAGATTCAAAATACATGGAGGAAACATTATGCCATCTGGAATACTTTGCCACGGAAGGTAAGTGAAATTTGGAATGTTATTTTTAACCATGGCTGTTGCACTTTCAAGTGCTTGAGTAAGGAGTCAGGTTCTGAGGAGATGTGTCACTTTTGTGTAGCACTTGGCTTGCTTCTTAGGAGTCTATTTTTCTAGAGCCAATCTCTGTCCCTTCCGCCGTCCATATTCTGAGCCTATAATGGTGATGAAATGTGTGGCAGAGTCCATATTCAGTTACCGATGTATGACTGCTAACTCTTAACCAGCAGGGACAGGATGTACACAGATGGGGAAAAGACCAGCTAATTCACAATGTGTGGAGACAGTTTATAGTCATTATTCCCTTTCTCGAAAGACTCATGTTATTTCCCTGTCCTTCTCTTGGTTTCTTTTGACACCGGCTTGTCCTTGTCTTAAGGAAATAATAATTCATTGAATCCTAGTGAACAGGAAGGGAGCTCTTCGAAAGGCTTTAAATAACAATGATGTCAAGTTTTCCTGCTAGTGAACGTGATGAAAGCTGGAGCCTTGGTTAAGTGCTGACTGCTGACTTCTCGCCTTGGTGTGTCCCCGTAGCTGCACACACATACACACACGTGCACACACACTCACAAATAAGCATGTCTGCTTGAAAGCCTGGATTTTTGCTGTCTTGAAACATACTTCTTGCATCCTCTCCCTTGGATTATGGGGCGAGTGAACTTGTAGTGATTTCTCATGTGCTTCCAAATTTATAGAAGAGGTGATTGATAGTAAAATACAGCATAGTTATTTTAAAAATTTCCCCTTTTAGGGGTGTGAAAGTTTAGTGAAAGGGATCTAAAAAAGTAGGGGATTTCTGTATCATTTTAGACCTTCTGATATAAATTGGAGCCCCATGCTTTCCTGTGGGAGGTAAAATATTCTATGTGCCCACTTCCCCAGCGGGTGACCAGGATGCACTGTGGCTCTTCTGCAGGTTTGCGGACTCTGTGTGTGGCCTACGCTGACCTCTCTGAGAGTGAGTATGGGGCGTGGTTGAAAGTCTACCAGGAAGCCTGCACCATCTTGAAAGACAGAGCTCAGCGCCTGGAAGAGTGTTACGAGATCATTGAAAAGGTACGTCCATCCCCATGACATACTCGTTACATGCCTAGTGAAGGACACGACCACCTAATGAACAAAGTATCTGAGCAGGAATCCTTCCACTGTGTAATGATGTTCTCTTTTCTTGTGAGTGTCTTAACCATTGGCTTTTGACCATTTATTTCTTTGCTTCAAGAAGCACTTCATTTTGATGGATTCTCTGAAAGATCAAGCCACCCTCAGCTAAGCACTAGTGGCATGTTAAGGAGCACCAGGTCAAAAGCCACATCAAAGACTTTCTGCGTTTGCGGAAAATTTGGCTTAATGAGATTAGGTCACCCTAGTGAATTTCATAGACAATCAGAATGCTTTGCAGGCTGGTTGGACATTGTGCTAAGAATTTTCACAATTACTTACTCTAGTAAAAAATAAGCATCTCCATTGTTACTCTGTATTTCCCACTTCGATTTTTTTTGTTCTTTTCTGTTTCTCTCAAAGCATTAGGTAGCTTTCTACTTACTGAATTCCTCCATTTAGGGATCTAGGTTACAATTTTTTTCTGTTTCGTGTCAGTAATTCTTGGTCTGTCCATTTTCTTAGTTTCTTTAACTTTGAAGCCATCACCTGTTTGCATCTTCATTCCATTCTTTTTAATTCCCCTTTGATTTTGTTTTTATATTCAGTTTTTGCATGAGTTTTGTACTCAGTTGTTTGTCGTTTTAATGGAATTTGGGTAAGAGTAGAGCTGAATTCAAGTGTTCATTTGCCATGTTTTACTGAAGATATCCAAATTATTTTTTTAATCAGAAAAAAAGCTATTAAATAGGTACCATGCCCACGTGGTACCAGGAGGGTGCTAGATGCTCAAGAGTTAGTCTGGCTTTTCCTGTGGTCTTTTCCTCAAGGTGAGGTGCTGACTCATGAGGATCAGGGGCAGGTACGAGGTTAACAGAGGCTTTGGAACCGACCAGACCCGCAGGCCACAGCACAGGCCGCCCAGGGGACGGCAAAGCCGCCCATCCTCAGTGACAGCAGACACTCCATGTGGCTTTAAGAGGACTCAGAGGAGCACAATTTTATAGCTCCTTGGTCTTAAGATTTTTTGATGCTTCCTTCTCCAGCTGTTAAATTCTTAGCATCATACTTCTCTTTTGCTCTCCTGCTAGATCTCTATAGAAACATCTAGAATCAGGTTTTCTCATACATTCCACATAACATAAGACTTTACTCCTTAGCACAGTGAGAGAGGAAGGCTCATTTCCTGTAAAGTAAAACTTGCCCATGCTCTCTGCTACAGATGACTTCTTTTCTAAGTCCAACATGCCTGTGTACCAAGAAATAAATGATGAGTTTTGGGTTGGCTTTGTGTACTGAGCGGTTCCAGCATTGTGTGTAGTTTTGAAATGTCATACACTGGAAATCATTGACCATCTACAAATAAAGGTTCAGTGTAGAGGAAATAGTGTCACCTCTCAGAACATCGTAACTGCCTTTCTTTTGTCAGAGTAATTCCCTAATGCTGCTCTTTGTTCTAGTCTTTAACTGAGCATATTTTTCATTCTAGAATTTGCTGTTACTCGGAGCCACAGCCATAGAAGATCGCCTTCAGGCAGGTGTTCCCGAAACCATAGCGACTCTGTTGAAGGCAGAAATTAAAATATGGGTGTTGACAGGAGACAAACAGGAAACTGCAATTAATATAGGTAATCGACTTTAAAAATAATTTCCTGACGTATTATGTTTTTAGAATGTCTGGTAGAGGTGTGTACAGGTTCCCCAAATGTACTGACAAATGACGTTCGGTAGAAATCCTTATTCACAAGGCAACGACTAGTCTACCTAAATCAAATGAAGGAGCTCTTATAAGCAGTATCTGTTTCTTATGAATATTCAAACTATTATAACTCCCTGAAAAGTATCGGATGCACTTATGTATGGAATATAAAATTCAAGAGTCGAGTTGACAACATGGATCTTCTTATTGCTTTCTCCACAAAATTTTACTCTTGGAGCATAATGTCATTAAGTTTGAATCTGCATTACTATTTTATATAATTATAACCATTTTCTTTACCAATTGATGGATTTTTCCAAGGTCCTTGTTTCTCTCCCTTCCCCATTTTGGTTGGCAACCTCCTTGGTTGCCAAGGATCACAGACAGGAAAATTGAAAAAAGGAGAATTTAAGTCAAAATAGCTTTTCTATTAAAGAGGCACATTTTAAGTGTGAGGAGGAGTTTAAAACACTAATTTAAAAATCTAATTCTGATTATTTGAAGTATTTTTTAATCATCTCTTACTCTGTCACCATTATGGTATAACAAGCTCTTGTACATTTTGGATGGAATGAATAAGTGAAGACTGGATGATCTAAAATGTGTTGATGGAAATAGCCCCTATGTGATGGCTCACTTTAGAAAGAAGCCCACTAGAACCTCTCCAGGGTGGTCTCCTTGGAATATTGTCCTCATCCACCAGTGCCTCCTTTCCTTAAAACCCTTTCTCTGTCTTTCAGAGAACCACAGTTGTAGGCAGTACCTGTTCTCTGGGGCGAATTTCATTTCATTTTTTTGAAATAGAGAAAGGCTATTTAGTTATTTCTTATCAAGGCAGCAGCTGATCAAGTGCAATTTGGGCTTCCAGTCAACTGAGATTAAGTCACAGAGGAGTGACATGTGGTTTGTAAACCATCCCCAAGCCTTGCCCTTGGACTTTTTCCGTCACTTCGTCTGGTTGTCACTCAAATGCATGTTTCTGGACAAGAGCATAAGGCTGTTTCAGTGCAAACTGTCACCGTCACTACTGCTGAAAAATAACCCAAAGCTTACTGCCCTTTGGGGATGTGTTGGCCACCTGTTTATAAATGAAGGACAATACACTGCCTTTTTGTGTAATGTCTTTCTCTATAGGTTGGTCCTTCAGGTATTATTTCCCATATAAATTTAGTCTAAAATACCTATTGACATACGGCTCCTGTTATTCATAGATGGCACATAAAATTGCTTGCTACCTGAAATACCTGAAATTCAGGGTGGTAGGCTTTTTGCTCTTTTAGAGCGGTGTGAAAGAAATGCATAGCCCATCAATTAAAATCAAACTGTAGTGATAACCTTTCTTCTGATCACAGATCTTGAGTATTCCTGCTGGTCTCAGGATGTTTGTACATCCCTAGCCCCAGACTTAACCTTCCCTAGGTGCTTTCTTGTGTGCACCATGAAAAGCGTGCTTTAGTGTGCTCTGGAAAAGGACAAGTGCCCTCTCCCTCCACCTCGCAGCCTGTCATCCTGCTCTCGGGAGGCACATATGTTCTTTCCTTGCTTGTCCATTTTGTCAACCCCATCAGTGTCTAGCTAAGTTTGGGATGGACCCACATGGAAGCAAGCTGGCTGGGAATCAGTCCAGAAAACAACGAGTTAAGGCTCATGAAGGAGATTTTTACTTGCATTGAGTAAGGCTTCTGTGAGTCTTACAAGATAGCTGATACCTGTCCAAACGGGTTTTTAAAATATATAATCATTATATTATGTTTACATTTTTTTTAAAAGAATGTATAGTAGCATTTGTAGTTATGTTACCAGAAGAACTCACATCCGTTAGATGATTTTTACTTGGTTTTTCTTAGGGAATATTCCTCAAGACCTGTAGAAGAGGATGCCTTCTGCTTATTGGCTGCTGTCTTTGACATAGACTTATAATTACCTTGGAGGTTTCCTCTGTTCATGTTTTTCTAGTCTATTAGTCGAACTCAGACAGCCCTTTAGAGTTACTAAGCATGTTTCTGACAGCTGGGAATTGAAAGAGCTCTTTGGAAGAGCTCTATCCAAATTATTTCTTCACTTCACCTTCCAAGATCAAGTTTGTAACCCCGAGTGATGTTGAGGGACTAAATGTAGTTTTCTGATTTAGGATGTCAGCTGAATCTACAAATTATAAAGAAGGCTCAGCAAAGTTTATACATCCAGGAATTTTATTAGATTTGTCAGTGTCAGACCATAGACAACAACTGTAAGCAGCAGGAGGTCTCCACTCCTGCTAGAGTATGGATTTTATGACTGTTTTTAGTCATAAAGTTTAGTCATAAAATCAAGCTAATGTGAACCATTGTTGATCGGTTGGCCATAGGCCATAGGATGTGTTGGTTGTTCATTACATTTTAGTGCATCCCATGTGTGGTTTAGGGTGTGCACAAGCTATTTGGGAAGAAGATCAAATATCTAGTGATTCTTCTAGATAAAGAAAGGAAAAGAAAGTAAATTAATTGAGTGTCTGCTGAGTACTGGGCACTGTGCTGGGAGGTACTTTTTGGCAACTCTCTCCTGTCTTTACCCAGTCTTATAGCTCATGGGGGAAATTCCCAATTTGCCGAGGTACACTCTACTTAATGACCAGCCTGGTACTAGGTCCCAGGACTCCAGGTTTCTTGTGCAAGCTCATTTCAAACTGATGCCCAGAGCTTCCCGCAGAACCCGTCTCTGAAATTTGAGTTAGAAGAGAGTGGGTTGGGGGTGTGGGAGTGACTGGTACTATATTTTACCCATTTTGATGTATGCATTGTTTTTACATTTGACATATTTGAAATTGGGTTGTCTTATGATTGTTGATGCTTAGGATTTTAATTGGCAGCGTTTTCTTAGTGGCAGATATAGTAAGAGTTCATCTTTGTATTTGGTGATATTTGGTAAGTTTGGCATTTGGGATATTGTTATCTTTAGCATTTGGTTCTTTATATATCCTTCGTGTATATATATATATATATGTCCCTCATTTTTTTTCTTAAACTTTAAATTTTGAAATATGTCACATTTACAGGACATTTGCAAGAATAGTACAAAACCCATACAGCAAACACCAACTTACCCCCCACTACCTACCTCCCCCATGCCCAGATCTACCAATTTTAACATTTTGCCAAATTGGCCATCTTTCTCTGTCACACATCCATCTATCTGTCTGTCTGTCTGTCTGTCTGAATAGCTGTTTTTTCTAACATTTGTATCTCATGCGAGCAAGGGTGAGTCAGTGGGTATTTGGTAGACGGTCATCTTGCTTATGGATTTTAGGTAGTTTGGAGCTGGCAGGCTGCCAGAGTCCTGTGTGCTGTGCTAGAATTTATGCTAAATAGCTGCATTTCAGGGAGTTGGCAGTTTTCTTTTTTAGCTTAAAAATTTGGCATCAGTTCGTCTGAAGTGAAATTTCAGATGTAGCCTTTGTGAATTGCATAGTCATCATTTCCTCATTACCATGGATAAAACATCTATTAAACAGTTATGCAATTGATGTGGAGTTTTCAGAGCCTGTTAATTTTTTCTAATGGATGTAGGCTGAATGAGAACAATCCTAGAGAGTATTACATTTGAAAGCCATTAAGTGGAAAACAACTTTCATCTTAAACCGTTTCTGAGGTAAAACACCCCCTTATACATTTTGTCACCCATCATTTGATACTTTTAAACCATTTCTCATCATCCTAGAAGTTTCCTGTTAAAAATTGAGCATATATGGTGCTTGCCCACCATATCACAGTTGCCTTTCCCATGCAAAGGGAGATAATTCCCCATCTCCAGTTCAGCTGGGGTGTGATGGTCACAGCGTTCCTTGGTGGCATTCTCCATCTTAGTGTTGTCTTAACAGGAAATGCAGACATGCGTTTCTTGATTATCTGCAGCCAGCTTTGTTGCCAGGTACCCCACAGAGGCTTGGAAAACTGGCATTCCCTAGTTGGGACATAAATTAATTAGGAGACAAATTGGAGTACAAAATAGATAAGGAAGAACTAATTGTGCAGTATAGACATCAAGTATGACTGGCATTAATAAAACATACTCGATAAGCATTAGCTGTTATATCAGGTACTGTGCTAAGGCCTTTCCATGTGTTTTATATTTTAATTGCCTTTGAGGTAGCTTTTATTCCTTTTTCAAAGATGGACCTGAAGCACAGAGAGGTTGGGTGATTTACCCCAGGTTACATCGGTGTGAGGGTGCTGAAATTCTGAGCACTTAACTGCTGTACTTGACAGTCACCTGGCAGAAGGAAAAATTCCCTGAGTTGAAAATGACCGAGGAAGACTTCATGGATAAGATAAGTTTAAATCTTGAGCCTTCACAAATTTGTTAAAAAAAAAAAAAAGCAACTAAGTGTAGAATGGGTTAGGACTGTCCATTTTGAGGAGATCATGAGGTGAGCCTGAGGCAGTGTATTCTCTCACACCAGTCAGAACACTGCTGAGACAGGGCTAGAGCAGCTGGAGGAAGGGACTGCAGTAGCTGGAGGAAGGGGCTGGAGCAGCTGGAGGAAAGGGGATGGAGTAGCTGGAGGAAAGGGGATAGAGTAGCTGGAGGAAGGGGTCTGGAGCAGATGGAGGAAGGGCTGGAGTAGCTGGAGGAAGGGGCTGGAGCAGCTGGAGGAAAGGGGATGGAGTAGCTGGAGGAAAGGGGGTAGAGTAGCTGGAGGAAGGGGTCTGGAGCAGATGGAGGAAGGGCTGGAGTAGCTAGAGGAAGGGGTCTGGAGCAGCTGGAGGAAAGGGCTGGAGCACTGGAGGAAAGGAGCTGGAGTAGCTGAAGGAAGGGGCTGGAGTAGCTGGAGGAAGGGGCTGGAGCAGCTGGAGGAAAGGGGCTGGAGTAGCTGGAGGACATGGGCTGGAGTAGCTGGAGGAAGGGGGCTGGAGCAGCTGGAAGAAAGGGGCTGGAGCAGCTGGAGGAAAGGGCTGGAGCATTGGAGGAAAGGCACCGAGGCTTGTAAGTCTCTGGAAGGATCCTCAGCCATCCGGGAGGATGAAGGACCCCGGGCTGAGCCTCTTAGTTCCCACATTGAAAAGCCTTAGGGAACCATCTTTCACAATCCATTTGCGGTGTTGGACCGTGTTTTTCACACACTCCCACTCAAATGTTGATTGAGCAAGTTCTCTGTGAAAATATTTAGAGCCAACATTTATTGAGAACTGGGAACCATGTTGAATCCCAATGGATTGGTAGCTTGATCAATGTGATCCCAGGTGACATGGTTAGTAAGTATGAATCGTGTCTGACCTTTTGAACACGAGGTTTCCAGAGAAGTCTGGATTTCTCAGATTGGGATGTTTTTGACAATGTGAGCCACCTAAGAAAGGGACACTGGTTGAGAGATTTGAGAGATTTGGTTTGGTAATATTTTCTAGTGTAAAGTATTATTTTATTGTCTTAAAAGGAAGTTCTACTTTGCCTTAGACTTTAAGAGTTTGGTTTTTTTGAGTGTTGGTTGTACTCAGGTGGTAAAAAGTATAAACATTTTTGTAGCATGCTGTTAATTTCAGCTATAGTAAAAAAGTAAAATCCCAACGGTTTTCATCTCAGTGATTTTATGGTAGTTCTGTTAAATTGCGAGATTAAAGAACTAGACCTCAATTTACAAGTGTGGATTGACATTTCATACCTGGCTGTTTACCAAGAGTTGATCTCATTTTATCCATAAACATTAGAAACCAAGCACACTAAACTTGGATTGACATAATTTAATTTGCCACATTAGCTAAGTTGCAGTTAACTGCGTTAAACTCCCGTGGTCTGTCTAGTGTAAGTGTTCTGTGTGATAATTTCCTAAACCAAATCTTACTGCATTTTCCAAATTTAAAAATAAAAAAACAAGAAAAAACAAAAACTGTAAACTGTTTCTTCTCAGAAACTGTTGTGCATATTTAAATACATGAAAGTGTCAGTAGTTTTCTTTACTGCCCTCCCTCAGCACAGTGAGAGAAATACTTTAGAGTTTTTCCATAAAATCCTTGTGCAGCTTCAGTTGTCAAATGGCATTTTGCTTAAGTTGAAAAATATAAAATAAAGCAGCAAGCTAGAGTTTAAAAGTTATAGCTTGCTTCTGCAGCTGTTGTTCAAATCAAAAACTACCAGCAAATCCTTTTGCATTAGTTATACTACATTTTTACCAGTCTATATTGCATGCAGTTGCTGGCTGTCTCTGGGGATAAAAGTAAGCCTAACATAGAGGGAAATAATTAAAGTTGCAATATTCCCTCTCTTCTGGACCTAATCTAAAAACCTGTAGGAAGGAAGAATGCATTTGTAGAATTTTAATGGGAAGCAAAGAGTTCAGTTATTTCAATCCTACCATGCAGAACTTTTTTAAAAAATGTTTTAATTGTGGTATCATATAACATAAAATTTGCCATTTTTACCATTTTTAAGTATTTGATTCAGTGACATTCAGTATATATATAGTGTTGTGCTGCCACCATCATCATCCATTAACAAAACTTTCCCATCACCCCAAACAATAACTCCCCTTTCTCCCCTCCCCCAGTCCCCGGAAACCTCTGCTCCACTTCCTGTCTCTGTGATTTCTACTATGCAAAACTTTTAATGGCATTCTGAGAAAGTCTCATTTTTACTCATCACTCTTGTTAAAATACAGACTTTATTAAGAACCAGTTGGAAAATTTATAGAAAATTGTTTCAGATTTGCCTGCTTTCTTGCCTTAGAGACCTAGCAGATATTTGCCCATGTAGCATTGTGATTTTAAATTATTTAAATTTTTAAATGTTTAAATACTTCAATTATATTTTTAGTTTTAAAAAATAATACATGGTTGCTTTAACGAGCGAAATAATCTCACTCCCTTGAGTGGTTAACCATTGTTAACAGTCTGTACTGTATCTTTATGGTATTGCTTTTGAAAAAGTAACCTTTGGATCAAAAGCCATAATTTTATGCTTTAAAATTTGCATTCTGAGGTGATTTATAAAATAGCCCTTTCAAAGAACATTTATTAGAGAAGGGTATACATTTTACATTCCAAAGTAAACAAATAAAAATATTTGTCTCCCCACCTGCCAAAATACAATGTTTTTTCTTGGTCTTAATCTTTGTCTGTCTTGAATTCTATTTTGTATGTCCTAATAAGGTTTCGTAGGGATGAAAAGAAGAGCTGCTGAGTAGGGTTGAGTACATAAATGGAGCAGTTCTATGACTTGTCAAATACCTAGCTCCTTTTCTAGTTAAATACAATACTTGTGGGAACAGATGTTTTAGTATGTTTCCTTGAGAATCCAGTCTTTCTCCTTGTTTTAGGAGCAGTCTTGGTTAAAGCCCTGTCTTGAGTTGCCACGTACATATTTGATCAAAGGTTGAAATTCTACTAGCTGATGATTTGTTTCATTTTACTGTAATCATTGATCCGTTATCTAAATATGCTGGAAAAGAAAAATTGGTTGTGAAGGGCTGTTTTCTAGGTAGGAGGAATCTTTCCTTGGCTTTTCTCAGTGAGAGAAGTTGAAAGAGGGATTGTTGGAAGCACATGTTGATTCCCACCGTCTCCAAGGGCACTGAGAGGTTGTAGGGTGATTTGAAAGGGGTTTATAGAGTCCAGACAGGAAACCCTACTCTGAGGGTGTGCAGGAGCCCCCTTCCCCCAGAGGACATGGATCCGGGCCGGGGAAACCAGGAGTGGTTCTGGCCCTTAGAGATATCTTGCTCTCTGGCCATCAGTATCTTCATGTGCCTCTGTGGACTGCAAATCTTGACTAGGAAAGATCTTTTTGACATAGACACCTACTGGAGGAAAAGTAGAAAAAAAATCTTGGTTAACCTATAGAAATAAATTTATTTAAAAATATAATGGAAATTGTTAATAAGAATTGGTATTGGAATACTTTTGTTCCAAATGAAGTTTTTTGTTTTCTAACTTGGGTTTCATTCTTGAATTGGGGATTACTTCAGCTTTTGGAAGGAAAGGTGACTGCCTCTTTGTACAGTAGTGTTCCTTTGAAACCTGCTATGAAAATTACCTAATTTTTAAAGCAAATGAAGGATCTTGATATTATGAAAGGCATGTTTATGCTGATTTAGGAATTTCATTAGATTCCATTTGTCTTTCTAAAGTGTTTGCTGTTATCTTAGATAATCCAAGGCTTGTCCTGATGTTATACAAGGAAAACAAGGATAAAGAAAAATCCATAGAACATTGACAAGTACTTATTTTCGTTCTTGTTATGATGACCTCCGCAACAAGTTTTATTTAAGCTGTCTGCAAGAATTAAAAGCAATCCAAAAATAAATAAATAAATAAAATAAAAGCAATCCAAGTTTACCCCTCTCACTCTTGCCCAAATGCTGTATGTATGAATCAGTAGGCTTTAAAAGGGTGGTAAATATAAGAAGGGAGGCTGAATTCAAATAAACATTGAAAAATGTTGAGCTCATGAAAGGAATGATAAATTCACCTATGTTGTTCCTTTGCCAATTTTAGGGTATTCCTGTCGATTGGTGTCACAGAACATGGCCCTTATCCTACTGAAGGAAGATTCTCTGGATGTAAGTAGTTTTCCAAAAATTATATTTGATATAACTTTATTAAATTCTTATTTATTTGTCTCTCCTGTGATTGATAACCACTGTTGGTTTTTTGCTAGAAAACAATAATAAAACTATTGTATGTGTATGTGTTTTCTGGCTTTATTTATGAAAGATATCATATAGCCATATCTTTAAAGAGAAAAATATTTTGTAAGCTTAAAATTATGCCTCATGATAATGCTTCATTTTACTCATCTAGAATTCTGCATTTAAAATGGGATAGTTTATGTTGAATCTGATTTAACTTTAATGGTAACTCAAATGAGTCTACATTTTCCTTTAAAACCAGGTGTTCTCTGGAATCTAGGCTATGAACTTTGAGTCTGCATAATACTCTAAGAGTTGGAGGCTTTTGGCTCACTTAGACCTGTTTAGTTTTTGAAAGTCACCAAGGAATGGTTTGCAGTGCCAAACTAAAAAGATTTTATGAGTGTATGCCTGACTTCCCTTATTAAACCGTGAACAATGTTTTTTCCTTAATCATTTTTGAACTCCGTTTTTTGGTAGAGTGACTTTAATATGTTCAGTGTCTGCTGAAAATAGTTGAATTTTTTAATAACTTTTTTTGGTTGCTTTTTGAAACTCAGGGGAGGAGTACTCCATATTTCTGACCGTCTACTGAGGAGACTTCTTTTTTTTCCTAAGATTGGTTTGGAGACATTCCTGTTCTTATTAAAATTTCATTTGGTAGTTGTGGAATGAAAGCAGAGTTCTAGGATGCCAATAAATTAGCTGTACAATAGATCCCTAGTTAAGCTCCCAAGTTGAGCCTTTAAGGTTTCAGGGCTCTGATGGTTAAATGCTCAAGACAAGGAAAAGCAAATGGCCCAGGACATGGAAAGACTGGGCCTGGCGTCCCTTTCTACATCCATCATATGGGTAGGAGGGAATTGGGGATGTACTTCAAAGACCCTGAGCAGACTTGCATCGTCTTTACTTGGCTGACCCCTGTATCTGGGATAGGGCTCCATATATTTGTAAATCTTAGAATTTGTTTTTCTGTTTTGAGTTTTTTGGCTGTTGCCAAAATAACATGGAAGCTCTGTTTGTAATGTGGTTGAGACCAGTGATCTTTGGAACAAGGCGGATGGTGGTGTGCACGCCAGGGGACCGGTTAAGTGATCTATGAGGATCTGGGAAGAACATATTGTAATTTTCAATTTTGGGGATAAAAAATGTACAGGCGAGGTAAGCTTTATTGGTAATAACTTACAGATTGCCATTGACACGCCCAACCCTTATTTCTGGTTTACTGGTCAGAAATGGGTGGGAGGAGGGAGAAATGGGTGGTAGTTCCAAAAGTAAGAGGGGTTGACAGTGGGACTCAGGTTTTGGTTCACTTTTAGTCTGTTATGATAGATTGCCTTTTGTGTGTGTTTGTTAAAGAGATTTATGGACTATGCTTAGTTTTGGTTAAACTGTCTCTTGTAAGATGTGGTCTTAAAAGGATTCCCATAAAGAAATGGTGAAATGAGGATACCAACAGGGTAAGAAGCAGCAGCAAACAAATGGCAGCCCTTGGCAGGTTCCGGCTTTTCTCCGGCTGCTTGAGAGGGTGAAATAAGGCTTAGATCTGACAAGTTAGACACTATTTCAAAATTACCCCCAAGGCTGTGGTCATTAACCATAGATCTTGCCCTAAATGAATATGGGATCTTGAAACATTAGCTGTGATAATACGTAACCATAATTAGTGATGCGTTTTAAAACCAAGAATCCTGAGTATAACGATAAAAATCTACAACTTTATCAGCACTTTTTAAAAAACATGTAATACTCAAACCAATACTCTCTGAAATTTCACTAAACCTACTGATAGCCATTGAATGATAAATGTCTTTTGATATTTATTTGTTAGTAAAATACAAAAAATGTCATGCCATTGGGGGAACATTTGTTTTTCCTGCTGTGATAATGTAGAGGAAACAATTTGGCAGCAATTAAAATGAATGTAGGTGGAAGACCTTTAGAAAACTTTGCTAGAATTTTATAAGAAACAATTGAAAAAACTATGAAACATTAGGAGCTTTGCTACACATTTGGGCAAAAGGGTAGCTGTTTTTAACATGTGTTAACTTCTAAAATACACCAAAGACCGCAATTGTTGATGAGCCACCCAGGAAAAGATGTATTGGCAAGCATTAATCCTTCAACCCCCAAAGTTTTATGACGTAAGTGTGTATAACCACTGATGGAATGGCTACTTAGGAATAAACATGGAATCATGAAAATTCATTAGCCACGCTCATGGCAGAAAGCACGTTTCCCTGGCTCCCTGTGTCTGGTACAGCCACCGGCTGAAGGTGAACAGAAGTAAGGTGGGAAGCTTCTGTGTTACTCGCTGGAAAGGAAATCCTTTGCCCAAGTGTTTCAGCTCTTTGCATTTTGCTGGCCGGAAAGGGCACCAGCTGGGGCAATGGGAAGCTACTTCTTGAGCACACTGCATAGCGAGGACAGCAGAGTGCCACCCCCTCCCCAGTTTAGGTCTCTGGGTGATTTTAAGGAGCAAAATCTGCTGATTCACTCTAGATTGTTTTGTGAGGAAAAGTTACATAGCTTGGAGTACGGCACCAAAAGGGGGGTCAATGCAGAGTCTTTAAGCAAGACAGGGCTGTCCTCAGAGAGCAGGGTGGGGCATTCGCTTCTGCTAGCAAAGGAGTGATGGATTTGCTGGTCAAGGGATTTGGATTCATTTAAATTCATAAGGGTGTCCCTATTCCAGTTCTTAAAGTCCCACTCTTCCCCAGTCATTGCTTTCCTAGAAGAGATCTGGTGAGTCTGAGTAAAACATTCACTGATTTCTGCAACCCACAAAATTAACTTTATAAAACTGCATATGTTGTGCTGCTTCAAGAGAGAAGAGGTTCTCTGAAGCTTGTCATAGACGCTCTTTTGTCTTCTGACTTTGCCTGGAGCCCTGCTTTTGTCCTTGTCTTGCTTTACGCTCACCAGTGCAGTAAGTGGCTAACTTACACACCATCTGGTATGTTCTTCCTGTTGTAACATTTATGTCAGCAACTGCTTGATCTGCCAGAGATGTGATTTGCAAGTTGACCATAGGTAACAATTTTTAAATCAACTTTATTGAGGTGTAGTTTACATACATGCAATTAAAGGTACCCATTTTAAGTGTACAATTTGAAGTGTTTTGACAAATGTATATACTCACGTAACTACCACCCCATTCAAGACTTGGAACATTTCTGTCATCCCAGTAAGTTCCCTTGAGCCCCTTTGCACTCACCCCTTCTCAACCCCCAAACAACTACTGATCTGCTTTCTTTCACTATAGGTTAATTTTGCCTCTGTTAGAATTTCATATAAATAGAACCAAACACTGTGTTCTGTTTTTTTTTGTTGTTTTTTTTTTTTTTGGGGGGGGGGGGGGTCTGGCTTCTTTCATTAAGCAAAATTATTTTGAGATTTGTCCATCTTGTTGTGTGTATTGTTAGTCCATTCCTTTTTATTGCCCAAATGTGTATGGATGTACCATGATTTGTTTATCCATTCATCTGTTGATGGACATTTCAGTTGTTTGCAGTTTGGGGCTATTAGGAATAAAGCGTCTGTGAGCATTTTTGCACAACTTTTTGTGTGGACACATATTTTTTCATCTCCCTTGGATGAATACCTAGGATTGGAATGGTTGAGTCATAAGGAAGATCTCTATTTAGCTCTCTAAGAAAATGCCAAAGAGTTTCCATGTTATACTCCCACTTGTAGCTATGTGAGAGTTCTTGGAATTCCACCTCTCCACCCATATTTATTATTTTCAATCATTTTGATTTTGGCCATTCTGGTGGGTGTGTAATGGTATCTCATTGTGGTTTTAATTTGCAGTTCCCTGATAACTAATGATGTTGAGCATCTTTTCTTGTGTTTCTTGGCCATTTAAAAACCTTCCTTCATGCAGTCTTGGTCAAATCATTTGCCCATTTTAAAAATTGGATTTTGTATTATCTTATTATTCAGTTATAAGAGTTCTTTATAAATTCTGGATACAAGTCTTGGTCAGATATAAGTATTCCAAATATTTTTCACTAGTCTCTGTCTTGTCTATTTGTTTTCTTAACCTGTTATAGAGGCTAGATCTTAGGGGGACTTATTTTAAATATGATATTTAACTTAAGCTGCCACTTAATTTATCCTGGGTGTTTATTATAAATAGTTTCCCCACTGCAACTGGAAGTTATTTGAGTGTCTCCCAACATGTGAGCTCTGGGAATTCTTCACCTTACAGCCCCAATGGTTGTTTTTTCCTCGTATATCTATCTATATTTCATGGCATCTCACCCTACACATGCATGATTTAGTGTTTAGTCAGAGTTACACGATGACCCTTATTTCTCTTAATCTTCCTGGCAACTCTAAAGGGTGGTGAAGTTTTCTGTTTTTGCAAGGCTGGTGCTAACGTATTTGCTTGAAAATTCTCTCTGTTTTTATTTCTACTACCTGCTAAATTCCTAATAATATTTACTTGCTTGGTGAGAACACTTTATAACTAAAATTTTTTTGCAACCTCTCTTTGTGAGGGGAGTAAGATTGTGGTAGACCGCAAATGTTGCTTCTAAATATTTTTCCTGCTCTATCTTTAGATGTGTTCAATTAATACTTCATTTCATCCTTTGAAGGTACTTACATTTAGAGGGCAAAGTCACTATTTAAAAACCAGGAAACATATTGTATGTGTTAGTCTTAAGAATTATTTTGGGAAATAAAGCAAGTGAGGGGGACATGGCTAGAGAGGAAGGCAGAGGTTAGTTACTATTTTATATAGGATGGTTAGGGAAATTCCCTGTAATAAGATGCTATTTGAGCAGACGTGAAGGAAGTGAGGGACAGAGCCAAGGGGCTCTCTGGATAGGGGCCTGCAGAGCCCAGTGTTCCTGGAATAGCCTCAGTTTACACTTGCAGTCCTGACATAATTTTAAGAGCACCTCTTCTTACTCCCCAAGGTGCCCTGGTTTGGATTGTAAATTATATCATCGCCCTCTCTGGGGGAATCGTCTTCAAGTGCAAAGGGCAAGACGGATGCATTCTAAATGTAGTTGGGCAGCATCATGGCGGGAGTGGAGCAGATGAGGGAGAGATGATAGAAGAAGTCAAAGAAATAGCAGGGACTACATCCTGTAGCCATGTAGGGCAGTGTAACAATGTGGCTTTTATTCTGGGTGAAATGAAGGAGCTGTTGCTGGATTTTGAGCCCAAGAGACACATGATCTGAATTACCTTTTAAAAGAGTATGTGGCTGCCGAGGCAAGTACAGACTAAAGGGAGGCAAGGGCAGAAGCGAGACCAGTTAGGAGGCAGTTGCCCAGTGCAGGAGAGAGAGGAGGGAGAACTGGATCAGGGTGTTGGCCGTAGTGGTGATGGGAGTGAGGTTCTGGGTGTATAATGTTTGGACAGGATTGCTGACAGGATTTGCTGATAGGTTGAATATGGGGTAGAAGAAGGATCAGAGGTCAGAGTGACTCTAAAGGTTTTGATCTGAGGAACTGGAAGGGTGGAGTTGCCACTCGAGTTAAGGAAAATTGTAGGAAGAGCAGGTGTGGTGTGGGAAGTCAGGAATCCTCTGTGACATGTTAGGGCTGAAGTGACTGCTAGGAATTCCCAGGCAATTGAAGATATATTTATATATTCATGCCTGAGAGTTCAGGGGAGAGGTTAGATACATGGGAGGAGTCAGTGTGTACCTGTTTTAAATTATTGTGGTAACATGAATATTATGTAAAATCTGCCATTTTAAACCTTTCAGGGGTATTGGTTCCTCTTACAATGTCGTGCTACCATCACCACCTTCCATTACTTAAGCTCATTACCCAAAACAGAAACTCTTTCCCCTTTCTTCCCCCAGTTCCTGGTAACCTCTAATATTTTTTCTGTCTCTGTAAATTTGTTTATTCTAGACAGTTCAGATATGTGCAATGATATAATATTTGTCCTTTTGTGTCTGGCTTATTTCACATAGCATAACATTTTCCAAGTTCATCCGTGTTGTGGCATGTGTTCAAACGTGAGTCCCTCTTGTGAATGAATAATATTCCATTGTGTATATACCAGATTTTGTTTATCCATTTATCTTTTGTTGGACACTTGGGCTATTTCTATTTTGGGGCTATTATGAATAATGTTGTTAAGAACATTGGTGTGCAGGAATCTGTTAGACTCTCTGCTCTCAGTTCTTTGGGGTATATACCTAAGATTGGAATTTCCAGGACTTGTATATGGTTAATTCTATGTTTAACTTTCTGAGGAACTCCCATACTGTTTTCCACAGCGGTTGCACCAATTTGCGATGCCACCGGGAATGCACGTGGGTTCCAAGTTTTGCATATCCTTGTCAGTACTTGTTATTATCCTTTTTTAAAAAATAATAGCTCTTCTAGTGGGTGTGAAATGGGATCTCATTGTGGTTTTGATTTGCATTTCCCAAATGGCTAATTATTGACCATTTGTACATTCCTTTTAAAGAAATGTCCATTCCAGCCCTTTGATCATTTTTTATTTGGGATGTTTGTCTTTTTGTTGTTAAGTTGTAGGAGTTCTTTATGTATTCTGGATATTAAACTCTTAGCAGGTACATAGTTACCAAATATTTTCTCCCGTTTTCTAGGTTGTCTTTTCACTTTCTTGTTAATGTCCTTTGATACTCAAAAGGTTTTTTTTAATAATTTTATTTTATTGAGATATATTCACATACCATGCAGTCATACAAAGCATACAATCAGTTGTTCATAGTACCACCATATAGTTGTGTGTCCATCACCAAAATTAATTTTTAAACATTTTCGTTACCACACACACATAAATAATAAGAATAAAAATTAAAGTGAAAAAGAATAGTTAAAGTAAAAAAGAACACTGGGGGCTTTTTTGCCCCCGTTTTTCTACTTATCCATCGATACACTGGACAAAGGGGAGTGTGATCCACATGGCTTTCCCAATCACATTATCACCCCTCATAAGCTACATTTTTATACAATTGTCTTCAAGATTCAAGGGTCCTTGGTTATAGTTTGATAGTTTCAGGTATTTACTGCTAGCTATTCCAATTCATTAAACCTAAAAAGGGTTATCTATTTTGTGTGGAGAATGCCCACCAGAGTGACCTCTCGACTCCTTTTGGAATCTCTCAGCCACTGAAACTTATTTCATTTCATTTCACTTCCCCTTTTTGGTCAAGAAGATGTTCTCTATCCCATGATGCCAGGTCCAGATTCCTCCCCAGGAGTCATACTCCACGTTGCCAGGGAGATTTACACCCCTGGGTGTCAGATCCCACATAGAGGGGAGGGCAGAGCACACAAAAGTTTTTAATTTTGATGAAGTCCAGTTTACTTTTTTCTTTTTTTGCTGATGTTTTGGTATAAAGTCTAAGAATCTGTTGCCTAATACAAGGTCCTGAATGTTTCCCTTATATTTTTTTCCTAAGAGTTTTATGGTTTTAATTTTGATATTTATGTTGTTGATCCATTTTGAGCTAATTTCTGTATGTGGTGTGAGATCAGGGTCTGATTTCATTCTTTTGCATGTGGACATCGAGATTTTCCAGCACCATTTGTTGAAGAGATTATTTTTTCTCATTGCATATACTTGACACACTTGTCGAAAATCAATTGGCCATAGATGTGTGGGTCTATTTCTGAACTTTCAATTCTATTCTTTTGGTTTACTTGTCCTTCCTTTTGCCAGTACTTTGCTGTTTTGATTACTGTAGCTTTGTAGTTAAGTTTTGAAATTGGAAAGTGTGAGTCCTCCAGCTTTGTTCTTCTTTTTCAAGATGGTTTTGGCTGTTCGGAGCACCTGCCCTTCCATATGAATTTGTTGGTTGGCTTTTCCAATTCTGCAACAGTATCTCATTAAGAATTAAGTTCTGGGAGTACTTCATTGTTTAAAAGCTTGGGAGATGAGATGGAACCAGCAAAAGTGGCCAAGAAAATTTGGCCATTACGGTAGTTAGAGAAACTACAGAGGTTTGTATCTTGGCAGTGAAATAGAACAGACTTTTAAGAAGTCAGGAAGAAGCAACTGGACCAAATGCTGATAGATCCAGTGAGATGAGGTCCAAGAATTAATAATTGCATTTAGTGATGAGGAGGCCATTGATGACTTTGTCAGTAGCCGTTTGGATGGCATTGTGGAAATGATTACCTGACTGGTGTGGGTTTAAGTGACTGCATGGAGAAAAACTGAAAATTTCAGTGAGTTTTTCTGAAAATTTTTAACATATTAACGGGTACTTTCTTATTCTTTTAATGTGTAATAAACCAAGATATTTTTTATAAATTCAACCAATGAAAAGATTATTCTTTCATTAACATTTTGTCTGTTTAATTGAACATACTGGATGTTTATTACCAAAAGCCTTGAAATAATAAAGAACTTTAAACAAAGTAGTGAACTCTTTATAACATAATTTTCTAGTTTGCTAATGCTGCTGGAATGCAAAACACCAGAGATGGATTGGCTTTTATAAAAGGGGGTTTATTTGGTTACACAGTTACAGTCTTAAGGCCATAAAGTGTCCAGGGTAACACATCAGCAAACGGGTACCTTCACTGGAGGATGGCCAATGGTGTCCGGAAAACCTCTGTTAGCTGGGAAGGCATGTGGCTGGTGTCTGCTCCAGAGTTCTGGGTTCAGAATGGCTTTCTCCCAGGAGGTTCCTCTCTTGGCTGCAGTTCCTCAAAAAGGTCACTCTCAGTTGCTCTTGGGGTGTTCGTTCTTTCTTAGCTTCTCCAGAGCAAAAAGTCTGCTTTCAATGGCCGTCTTCAAACTGTCTCTCATCTGCAGCTCCTCTCTCAGCTTCTGTGCATTCTTCAAAGTGTCCCTCTTGGCAGTAGCAACCTTGCTCCTTCTGTCTGAGCTTATATAGTGCCCTACTAAACTAATCAAGGCCCAGGCTTAATGGGTGGGGCCACACCTCCATGGAAATTATCCAATCAGAGTTATCACCCACAATTGGATGGGGTGCATTTCCATGGAAACAACCTAATCCAAACGTTCCGACTTAATCCCCACTAATATGTCTGCTCCCACAAGTTGCATCAAAGAACATGGCTTTTTCTGGGGGACAAAATATATACAAACCAGTACTTGTAACATACTTTTGTCTGTGCTTTTCACAAAACAGAGGTGGTAGCGCTCCTCTTTTTCTACCGGATCTACTTAACAAATCATTCCCAACCAGTAGGTTTATTTATGATAGAGAATCTATCTCTGTGAAATCCAGCTTTGGGGGCTGATCTCAGAAGACTTTGCCCAACCATAGTGATTGATAATGGTGTCCTCAGAATTCACAAAAGCACAAGGAGTGACAGGCAAACGTCACCTGTCAGGGACCGACGATCCTTGGCTGCCCACTGTTGGCTGCCTAAGTGGAGAAAATCAGTAATTACATGGTATATTGTAAAAGTATATCATGACAAATGTTTAACATCACAAGGATGGCTCTTAGGCTGAGATAACAACCGACTTTGCTGTGACAGTGAAGCCAGGGTTGCTGTTGAGGTACTGTAAGAGAAAAATTATTACATCAGAGGCTTAAGTCTGTCAAATTCCTTTATTGGTGAAGTTGACTCTGTGGTCAAATTTCCAAGCACCGTTTTCCTATAGAAGGTGACTGAGGCAGACATGGGCATGTTTCATTGGAATGACTTCTAAGATATCTCTAGGACAGAACCTTTGATGTAGTTCATTTGATAAATGGAATTATTACCATTGGGCTTTATTCTGAGAATAATTTAGGCTTTCTGTCAATTTAATAGTTTTATACTACATTTACCCCCTTTAAAAAAATTATCTGCTCCATTTAGTGTAGAAAATATAGATATAAGTGAGAAAAAAAGAAGAATTGGAATAACTCAAAATCACACTACCCATAGAATGAATTCCAAATAACATTTTGGTTAATGGTCTAAGAAATTTTTTTCTGGGATAAATAGAAGAATTATATATATATATATATATGTGTGTGTGTATGTATGTGTGTGTGTGCATGCATGTACGTATGTACCGTATGTATATCTATGTATATATAGCCAGCTTTTCAAAAAGGGAATTGCTCATGCTTCCATATGTAAATTAGAAATTAGGTATTCTTGTTAACCTGTTATTTTCTCTTAGCAGGAGTCTTTTCTCTAGATCAATAAATATGTAGCTCCAGCCCCCTTTTGAAGAACTACATAGAATTCCATTGTATATATTGCCATGATTTATTGAGCTCTTCACTTATTATTGCACCTTTAGGTAGTTTCTAACCTTTTGTGTTTAGGGCGATTCTTTATTTTCTTTTTTGCCTTTCATTAGAATAAAATCCCGGAAGTAAGACCCCTAAGTCCCAGGAAATTTATTTTTTTGGCTGGAGATTATGCACACGCGTGTTTACTTGCAAATACACACATACTCATATTTTCCTCTTTCCCAAACAGATAATTTCTGGCAATTCACCTGTAATATTTTTGTTAATGCATGAAGAGAGGTTATTGCAGTTTTGTACAGGTAGAATAAATGTTGGAAACATGGGTATTTTCTCAGCATTGTTGGTAGAGTTGAAAACCTGTGAAGTGAGATTGTATTTAATATGTTCTAAATTTGAAGCTATTACATAAAAAAATGAATTCTTCAGTTGGCCTCATATCTTAAAACTTGAAACAAATTGAATTTTAAATTTGTGTGGATCTTTTCTGTTTTTCTTATTCAGCATGCCAAGCTAGGTGAATCAAGAAATATAATAGCTGCCCCTGCTTCTCTTTATGTTTGAATGTATCGATTTTCTTTTAAATCTTTCATCATGAGAACAATCTCAAACATATGATTTAAGAACGTATTAAAGAAGAATTTATTGGCAGAAAAAAGCAAAGCTTACAATGTAAGTAGACACATGAATATCCTTTAGAGATGAGCTGTGCTCTACTTTCAGTTGGGAAATTCTTGACTTACCAGGTTAGCACAGTCTCCTTCATCCAGCTTAATGGCTTAGTTTTTCTGCTAAAATTTAAATTATACTGGATTGGAAAATATTTTGGTCCAGCTGAATATATTCCTTTGGCCTTTAGCATTTTATTTCATTGAGATCCTTTAGGCCTTTCTCCCTTTTTTGCCCAGAAGTTCAGTTTAAAAACAATGTAAAATGAAATGGTGATTGTTGTGTTAAAACAGAAGAACATATTTTTCATAGCACTTAGTGAGAAATGAACAATCTTATAATGTTATGTGATAGAAAATAAATTTAGAAATACAGGCCTACAATTTGTTAGTCTAGACATTTGAATCAATAAATCCTGATTTCTTTAGCTGCTAATATTTAGCACTCTGTGGGTAGAGATCAGAGGATTGTGGTACTCTATTTTTCTAGATCAGGACTGACCAGTAGGTCTTTCCCTGGTGGTGGAAATGTTTTTCTGTGCTATCCATTAAGATCGTAGCAAGCCACTGGTTACTAATCATTTGGAACATAACTAGTCTGAATGAGGAACTGAATTTTTAATTTTACTTAATTTTACTTAAATTAAATTTGATAAATACAAATAATAAAAATAATAATAAATAAATATTATTTAAAAATTGAAATTAATAATAAATAATAAATGAAAATTAAAGTTTAAATAGCCACATGTAGCTAGTGGCTACACCAGACAGCACAGTGTAGATATTTTTTAGTCCCTTAGGACAGGGATCAGCTATGGCCCACAGGCCAAATCCAGCTTACCCACCTGTTTTGTACATAAAGATTTATTGGAACACAGCCATGCACATTCATTTACATACTATCTGTTGTTGCCCTCATACTATGATGGTGGATTTGAGTTGTTGCCACGGAGACCATATGGCTCATAAAGCCTGAAGTATTTATTATTCGGTCCTTTTTAGATAAGGCTTGTTGACCCCTGGGCTGTCCAGTCAAATGGAAACTGACACAGTTCTAGTTCCATAGTCTGCTGCAGCTGCATCTTCTAAAACAATGTTTTTTGAAGAGTAACAAGCATCATTGGAGAAACCTATGTTCAATATCATATTAATGGTGAAATGATAGAATCATTTCTTTGAAAGTAAGAGTGAGATAAGCATGTTCCCTGCCAGTAGTCCTTTTTAACATTATGCTGAAGATGCTAGCTCAAAGTATGACAAAAGAAGGAAAGATAAAAGTTATAAAGATGAATATAGAAGAGAAACAACTGTAATTGATAATATGATAATGACTGTCTACATGGAAGATACAAGAGTATCGACCGATGAATCATTTTAATCAGGAGTGAAGAGAGATGGCTAGATGATTTTTGAAAGAAATGAAACATTACAGATAATTGAAGCCACATTTGTTCTCCTGCTTTATCCAATTAGCTGAGAGAAATCTTCTATCCTGGATTTGGTGGTTATGTTTTATGCCTTTAGCATATATGTGTATGTATCCATAAACTTTATATAAACCCCGTTTTGAGCTTTTCAATTATCTGTAAATGATGTCCTACTTCATGTATTTTTATGCAGGCTCTTGCCTCTGTGTTTCACATTTATTCACATTGATATGTCTAGCTCTAGTTAATTGCCATGCAGTATTTACAACTTGTTGATAGCTAGTTTGGATAGTTTTCCATTTTTTCTATTATCACAAGTGCTGCCGAGAACATTTCATCTGCAAAACCCTTATGTGCCAGTAGGAGAATCTCTGGGATATGTGCTGGAAACAGAAATGGAGCGACTCGACTTGTCCATCTTCAGTGGGTATTGCCTAATTTCTCTCCAGAATGGTTTGGCCAGTGTCACTTTCTCCGAAAGTGTCTACAAGTTTCCATTGTTCCATATCCTCATCAATACACAGATGCGCAGTGCTTAATTCGACATACAGATTTGTATGTCAGCGTTCTCTGCTACCAACCATGCAGGCGTCATTGTGAAGTGAAACTTGATTACCCTGCTTCCTGGTTCCTCGGGAAAAAAATTTGCAGCAGATAACATCTGATTCATCACCAGTGTGCCAGGCCCTGTGTGAAGAATTATTTTATCAGTGTTTGAAACCTTGTTGCTTTTTTAGGTATCTTGGACACGAATATACCCTTCATATCTTTTTTAGGTGGCTTGTCCCTACTTTTCATTGTGAGCAAAAAGGATACTAGAGCAAACCTTTTTTCCCAGATACTTGAATATGAATCCTTTTCTTGTTTCCATTCGTTAGTGACCACTTAGTGAAATCTGAAATTTAAGAGCCAATATTTTAGATAGTTTAACTTGTAAGATTTTCCAAGTCCCTAAAAATTATAGTTTTCTGCTTTGGTATCAAGACAGAAGGTGATACTGCTAGGATGCTTCACCTCTGGAACATGTATTTTCTCTGAGTCATGACTACCAGGAATCACCCTTTGTTACTTTGAAAAGCATTAGCAAAATCTGATGGGATAGAGTAGATCATAGAGGACAAATTACTGAGGCAGACTGGCACGCGGTTGCTATTGAACATGATAATAACCTCTGAATCTGAGCTAGAAGGTGGTACATTTGTAATTTAAGCAATAGTATAGAGGTTAAATACGTATTGAAAATGATTTTGCAGAAGAAAATTGAAGCCTATTGTATCTTGAAAAGGAAATTATTGCAGACATATAAATAGCTTATTGTACAGTTTAATTATAGTTTTAGTAGTAGAAAGACTCAATTGATAAATTGCCATAAAGATATATTCAGGTAGGACTGAAAATCTTGCTATCTTTGTATAGAAATAACAAAGACATCATGTCAAGTTGAACGTAAAAATAGTTTCATTTTCTGAAAGATAATTTTTTTTTGCTATAATTATATGGATAGTTATTACTTAATGGCCACATGCAATTTCTTTATCATTGTCCAACATATTAGTCTGAAGTTCTTTTCCTTGATATTCATATGGAATTTACAGAAGTTATAACTCAGATTTTGATTTTAGGGATTGATTACATTTATATCTAAATTTATTTAAATTTTGGGATCTATATTCTATTGAATCCAAGAGTTGCCATCAGTATTCAGTGTTTCAGTTCTCTCTATTGAGAGCTCACAGGATGATTTAATGAGTATGAAATGAGTTACAGAGCTTGGTAGAAGAAAATGAAGAACTGGCTTATTTGACAAAACTCTTTTTAGGTACCAGGCAAAGGACTGTATATTCACTTTGCTGACCTGGTTCTTACTTGGCATTACCCCTGCTTTGCTATTTGTTATGATTATATTTATGAATTTATTAGACTTATTAATTTTATTAGAATTCTGTCCCAAAATTTACTGAATAACTTAGAATTAAAAAAAAAAATTCCCATGGTTTTTCTTCTTTAACAGAATTAGAAAAATTAGGGTGGTCTGGGGTGAATATTTTAAGAAACACCCTCTTCCTTCATTCTCTCCTTGAATCTTCCCCTTACCAATCATAATGTCTACATTTAAAATAGGCACACTTGCTAAGAACTAATAAAGGGAGAGAAAGGAAGTTTCTTGCTGTTTTAAAATACAGAAATTGGTGATGTGATGTATACAAGTGTTTTATATTAGTTTTAAAATATTCTAAATCTTTTCTATCCATTTAATCCCCTGCTGCCCAACGATACATTGTTTATGTGAGTTAATGTCTGGGTTCCCATGTTTTGTATTATAGATTTACACAATCCAGAAATTGATATGTAAATTATTTGCAAGTTCCCAGCATATAAGCATGCTATATTCATGAAAGCAGTGTTAAAATTTGTGACAAGGTGCATACCCTATAAGAGACATTTAGCAGCTGAAAGACCACACAATGTTTTGAGGAGTAGATGGCAGATGGATGCAATATTGATAATTGGCCAAAATAAAAATAGAATTAAAATGAAGTCTTGTAGCTAAGGAAAAGCAGACATTATAATAATATGAGCATGGTGGCTATTTAGGTGGTACTGTGAAAGGATATCTCTTATATACCCAAGTACTAAAGATGTTGATGGCTTAGTCTTATAGTTAATTTCATGTAGATTTCTGATTTTGCTTTCTCTCAATACATGGGTATAACTGCCACTATTCTACTGCTTTTGAGCCTTCAGAAATTTTTAAATGTTGAATACAATGGGGAGGTTGAGAGTGATTGGCTCGGATTAGTTAGGAGCATATGTTTGTGTATGCGAGACATGATTTTCTGAGCTGAGAGCTGAGGAAGTGATGGGAAGAAGTGGAAAGGATAATGCTTAGGTGGTTCTCCATGTAGGGTTTTGTTATTGCCCCCAGGCTGCCTTGTTTCTGTCTGGAAGGATTTCTAGGCTTGGGGGAAATAACATGCTGTGTTGGAATGGGCACTGGGATGGGACATGGCCTGCGTTAAGCCGTCGTATGACTAGAATGTTGTATTTGCTGGATAGCCATGTTTAGAGTAATTCCTTAGGGAGTTAGTTTCTTTTGAGCTCTTGAGCAGCAAAGAACTCTGTTAATTGAAGTAAAAATTGATTAAAAAGTGAACCCTGTTGTGCCTGTTTGCATATATTATGTCCCCCCAAAAAAGCCATATTCTTTAATGCAATCTTGTGAGGGCACATTGATTAATCTTTTTGATTAGAGTGTGACCTCTTGATTGAATGTTTCCTTGGAGATTTGACCCTCCGCATTCAGGGTGGGTCTTGATTAGGTTACTGGAGTCCTTTAAAGGGATCTCACATGGAGAGCAGAGAGACAAAAATGCCCCAGGAAATGCTAAGCCAGGAGACTCAGATGCTTGCTGACGCTTTGAGATGCTAGCCCAGAGTTTGCTCTGGAGGAGCTAAGAGAGACAAACCCAGGGACATTGTGGAGAAAGCCATTTTGAAACGCATCCCAGAACCAAAGGACCAGCAGACGCCAGCCACGTGCCTCCCCATCTGACAAAGGTGTTCCAGACACCATCAGCCATTCTGCAGTGAAGGTAGCCTCTTGTTGATGCCTTAATTTGGACACTTTTATGGCCTCAGGACTATAAATTTGTAACCAGATAAACCCTTTATAAAAGCCAATACATGTCTGCTATTTTGCATAACGGCACTATTAGCAAAGTGGAATACCTGTCCTTCTTTAGAAACTGTAGGATTTATAGAGTTTCCTTTTTCAGCAGGATCTTTATGTGGGATAGAAACATTTCATATCACTGGTAGAAATATAATGCCTAGTAGCAGTTAGTAGTTACCTTAAGACGTTTTGGGGACACGTGGAATAGCGCACTCCTGGACTGCAGCCAACATGCACTTTTATTAGGTTCCTTGGATGATGGGGATGAGCTTGCTTAATTACCTTCTTAACACTGAAATGGAAAAACTCACTTCTCTAAATGACAAAATATAAAATTGAACTTTGGTTTCTGTTTGCCAGTGATGGTAGACCACATTACTCTAACCAACCCTTTTGAAAATAAATAAAACTGTTGAATAAAATATTTAAAGTATATTTTTAAAAACATTGTAGAGAGGATAAGATAGTAAGGGAGTCTTAGGTAAACAGAGGAATAGTGGAACACTGATGCCACATTTGCTGACTCCAGTGAATTTGAGCCTTTATTTTGACGTCTCTGCAGGGGGAGAATGACAGAAACTCCCGTCCAGGGAATTTCTTCCCCAAAAGCTGGGGAACTCAAAGGGCTACACCCTCAGGATGAGTGAATTACTAGTGAAACTGGCTTCTTCTTGAGTTCAAGCCTGGGTTCTCCTCACCTAAATGGCCTAGGGACCCTCAAACCATGCACCTGTCAAAAGCAAATGCAGATCCTCTTAGTTGGAGGGCAGTCTTATTCTAAATGAAAATAATGTGTTCACCATCAAAAATAATAAAGCACAGGGGGGAAAACACCATGAACAAGGAGCAGTACAAAAAAGATACTAGGAACAAACTACAAAGATTGGCGATACTAGAATAACCTGCTCTAGAATCAGGTTAAATGCAGACATCTGAAAAATGCTTAAGGATATGTGTAGAGAACTGTAAACTCTGCAAAGTAGCACAGCAGATGTGAGAAATGACTAAATAGAATTTCTGGAAATGAAAAATACAATAACAAATTAAAAACTCAAAGAAGGGGTTGAACAATGTATTAGATAACACTCTAGAAAGAGTAAGTGAATCAAAGAATAGTAATAGTAAATTATCTAGAACACAGATGTGTTCTTGACATTTTTCTGTGAAGGTCATGGAGGGCCACTCTTTAAACAGTAAAAAAAACATCTTTAGATTACAGGCCGTGGGCAAGATTTGGTCCCCAGGCCATCGTTTACTGCCAGTGATCTAGAATACAGTGTGGAGAGCAGAAACAACAGAAAAAGCAGGGGAGAGGTGAGGCCTGCAGGGTAGAACGAGAGGGTTTACCACATACTTATTCAGAGCCCCAGAAGGAGCACCAGAATGAGAGAAGAGCGAGAAGAAGGCCGAGGAAACATTTGAGGAAATAATGGCTAGGAATTTTCCGGAAATGATGAAAGATACCAATGGACAAACTCAAAAAACCCAGTAAATCCTAAACAGGATCAGTAAAACATCCTTACCAAAACATATCTCAGTGAAACTTCAGAGCACCAGATACAAGGAGAAGATTTTAAAAGCAGGTGGGGAAGGCATGCCCTGGCCAGCGGGCCGGGGGGTGGCGATTGGCGGGAGGGCCTGGCTTCCAGCCGCACGCCGGGCCCCTGACCCGGGCCGGGGATGCTGGGTGCCCCTCCTTTCCCCGCTTTACCCCTCATGTGCCTCAGGCACCCCTTCTCCTCCCTCCCCTTCCCTCCTTCCTCTCCTGCACCCCGCTTTGTGTCCTTTGTGTCTGTGGTTTCCTGCACAGGACGGGGGGCCGTCTGGAGCTTGTGCTTCCTCAGGACTAGACCTGGACCCTGATCCAGCGCCAGAGTACAGTTGCTTTGAATTGAAGATACATGACTTGCGAGAACCAGTGATGAGCAGTATGAGCTCTGGGTTCAGGTCCCTCCCAACAAGCGGGAAGAGGTCTTTGTATGTCAGAGCTCTGTTTGATTATGATGGGACTTGGGACAGCGTCCTGTTGAGCCAGGGGCTCAGCTTGTCTTATGGTGACATCCTGCATGTTGTTAATGCATCCGATGACACGTGGTGGCAGCAAGACTGGTGACCCGTCACAGAGAAAGGGAGCAAACTGGTGTGTTCCCCAGTAAGAAGAGGGTGGGAAAGAAAGAAAGGGCTTGATAGAAAACCATCAAGTTTCATGCCAGGATGGGGATGACTGAGTCTAACAGGTTGATCAGAACGAAACATAAAAAGAGCTTCTGCCTCTCTCGAAAGTTTCTATTTTATAAGAGCAAAGAAAACATGGCCCAGGAAAGCAACATACAGGAACAGGAGTGTCATCCAACACCAGTGACAGCGAAAGCAGTTGCAAAGGACAACAGGATGCTGTTTTGTCATATGAGCCCGTGACTCAGCAAGAAATTCGCCATGCAAGGCCTGTGATCATCTGCGCCCAATGAAGGACCTAGTCAAGGATGACCTGATCTCTGAGTGCCCACATACATTTGGATCCCTGTGCCACATGCTATCCGGCCTCAGTGTGATAATGAGGTAGATGTGGTATCCCAAGAATAAGTGGAGAAGGATATTCAGACAAGTTCATCGAGGCAGGCCAGTTCGATGATAATCTCTATGGGACCAACATCGGTCAGTCCGGCAGGCACTAAGAGGGGCAAGCACTGTATCTTAGATGTTTCTGACAATGCTGAGAAGAGGCTGCTGCAAGCACTTCACCCCATTGCCATTTTCTTCAAGCCCATGTCCATTGAGGTGCTTGTGGAAATGAACCGGTGGCAGACATATGAACAAGCAAATAAGATCTATGGCAAAGTCATGAAATTGGAGCAGGAGTTTGGAGAATACCTTACAGCCATTGCACAGGGTGACTCACTGGAAGAGATTTGTAACAAAATCAAACAAATCATTGGGGACCAGTCTGGGCACTACATTGGATCCCATCCCCTGAAAAACTCTGAAGAATCCCTTCCAACCGTTCTCTTGTGAACAGAAGAAATCAAGTCTCCCTTTCTTTCTCCCTCTTTATTCCTGTCCCCACGAGGAGAGCAAATGACTACTGTTCTTGTCCCCTTTCTTCGATATTTCAAAAAAAAAAAAATGTTTTCTAGTCCTGTTCTGTTTTTTGTTAATTTTTTGTTTCATTTTAGTTTATTTTGGGGGATGATGCCATCTCACTCATCGTGTCACTGTGCCCATTCCTGCACGGAGCTTTCCCAAGTGCTCGTACGGATGCAAGTGCATCTAAGTCATTGTTTTCTTGAAAATCAAGCAGAAGCGAAGAGAAGTGAGGAGGACTGATGGAAAGACAGACTCTGAACAGCTACACAGCAGTGTGAAATGAGCTGTGTGCACAACACAATGAGATGCTCCTGGGACATTTCTACATATCTGCATTGTTGTTTTGTGCCTCTGAACAGTGCATCATAATGGCAACAGAAAGTACTTATTTATATTTATATGTAATTTATATAAAATATATAGAAATTATTATATGTATTATATACTTTTGTATAATATATATATTCATACACACATTTGGGCTAGAAAATCTATGGAGACTTTATCAATGGTACTATGTTATTAGATAAATGTTTTAATTTTCGTATTCCACTCAAGTGGCATCTTACATCCTGTCTGGTTGGGAAGGGACTGAAAACAATGATAGTAAGTGCTGTGCTAAAGGCACTTGCATCTGCTCATTCTCTTGAGAGCTCAGGTGAGGGGGGGTTAGCTTGAGGCCCGTGATAGAGGGATTTTTTTGCCTGGAGAGGAGAGAGGGTTGGAGATTTGACCCTAAAACTGCTGCTGCCCTTGAAGTGCAGTCAGTCCTGTGTGTGGAAAGCAGAAGAATGGCTAATGATGCTCCAAATTAAATTGCCCATTGTTTTATGCCACCTGATGTGTCTGCATGAGATGTTTCCTTTTTTTGTTCATTTTTAAACTGCTGTTAAACCAAAAACATGTGCTACTGAAAAGGAAAAATAAAAAAGCAGATGGGGGAGCAGGGGAATGTGCTAGGTTACTTCCTTAGGAGAAGCATGTGACTTCTCACTCACAATAATGGAAGCCAGAACACAGTGGAATGACGTCTTCAATGTTAAATGAAAATGCCCGCAACCTAGAATTTTATAGACAGAAAATTTTTCAAGAATGAGGTTATAGAGTCAAAAGCTGAGAGTTTGCCACCACCAGATCCTTACTAAAGGAAATTTTAAAGACTGTACTTTGTACAGAAAGTAAATGATCTTGGGTGGAAAGAATAAAAAGCAAAGAATATAGTATATGATTAAGCCTAGATTAATATTGAATGTATATAATGATGACTGTGGGTTTAAAAATATTGATTTTAAATATCAGACAACAGTAGCCTACAAGTTGAGAAGAGAGGGCAATAAATTTAAAGTGTTAAAGTCCTCACAGTATCTGGAAAAATAATTCTCTAACACAAACAATTTTACAATTGATAGAAATCTTAATTTAAGACAAAAAACCAATATACTCTATTTTCAGTGGAATCATAGAACAAAATGTTAGAAAGAGGCACTATCAAATATATTACTTGGTGCTTGTATGAGCAAGGAGGGAAATACGGAAATCAGTGATCCAATGATGAAATTGTACTTATTTTCCAGTAAAATTTTGTGAAATCATAGAGAGAGGAAAAGAAAGAACTAAAGTAATATAAAAGCCACAATAAATCCATAATTATGATGGGAAGTTATTTTGAGGGAGGTTGGGATTGGCCAGTGTCCCTGGGGTGAGTAATGGGATTTTGAATGTTCCAGTTTGGCCTCTATTGTGTCACTTCCCGTACTGGGTTAGAATTATGGTGCTAAGTGTCTTCTCTACTGGACCAAGCAGTCCCAGGGAAGTAATCTCATTTGTTCTTTTGTGCTCTGTCCTCTTCACTAGTGCACAAGAAAGTGCCTTAAAATGCATCAAGAAATGTTTACTTAATAAATAGGGGAGTTATTCTTAATATAACTTCTTTTGTGAATTAAGAAGTATTAAATCCACCTAAGTGCATCAGAGGCCAGGTTCCTCGTTCCCAGGGCTCAGTGTGGGTAGCATTCCTAGGTTGGAGGAAAATTTAATCAAGGATAGTATTTAGGCTATTTTTGATTGAGTATATTTACTCTTTCGTTTGTATTTCCCTTAGCCTTTTCTGCTATTTAGTGTCTTGGGGTTTTTAAGAATTAAAAAATATTTATTCTATAATCTGTGTTCTTCCCAACTAGAGGTGTTACCCACGGCGATCTTCATAGGTTTGGTTTTTGTTAGACAGAAAGCCATCCTACCATTTTAGAGAAAGCTCATTATTCTTCACTAGCTAATGTTGATATTTACCAGATTCAGTCCTGTTCAGTCCTGATACATATCTGAGGGTCCATCCCCATGGAAACTGCAAAAAAAAAAGGGCTGCTTATGGGAGAGTGGATTACCCTCTAGGGACCTGGAGATCTGTTCCCTGTGATGCACTGAAAGTTAGTTGTTAAAATTATGTGTTTTGCTACATAGTTTTTCTAATTAATTAGTCTCATTTCCTGATTCTGTCATATGGTGGGTTTCTCTTTCTTTGCACTTATCACCTTCATGGACTTTTGGGCATCAAAGGTTTTTACCTCAATAGAAATAAAACTGCCCTAACCCAGAGCAAATTTGTAAAAAACAAATATGCACTGAACCTAGAGCAAATTTGCCCCATAGTTTTTGCTTTTACAATCCAGTGAGCCCAGAGTTTTGTCCTGTGAATGTGACGTGATCGCAACTCTGACCATGTATTATTTTTATCAATTAAGACTTTCAGGGAATTTATGTGCCAAGAGGGAGATGTTGAAATAAAACTAAAGAAATTTTTGGCAGCTTCCAAGTTACTTTTCTTCTGGAGAGAAAAAAGAAATGGGATTGATCAGAATGAGATAAGTAACACTGAGAGGAGTGAAGACAAGAAGAAGCAAGGAGAAAAAATATCACAGGATAGTGCAATGTTGAGATATAAAACTATCATATTTGGCAACCTAGAAAAGGAATGATTCTTGCCCAGCCCTTTGTCATACTCCAGCGCATGCTTTGGAAGAGAGTTAATAGTCTGAAACAGAAAGGCTTATAGTATTACAGATCTAAGCCATCATCTCAATGTGAAAAATTGGTTTGCAAAGATTTTGTGATTTTAAAGGCAATGTGTAAGTCCCTTAGAAATGTACTAGTTAAATATTTTTTATATTTTGTTATAATGAAGTTATGAGCAACTGAATGTTAAAGAACATGTTCTTTTAGATGATTCCTCTCCAAAAAATGTCAAACTTGAACTAAAAAGCCAGTATTATTAACTTTTTTTAAGTTCTTTGTGTCAACTCAGAAGTGATGAAAGTTTTTTCTTTTCTCTTAATTTGTTTTTTTTTCCCCCCAAGGCAGGATTTGAAGAGATAAATAGAAAAATCCTTTCTAATCGCTAAATATGTGTTTTGCTACATAGTTTTTCTAATTAATTAGTCTCATTTCCTGATTCTATCATATGGCGGGTTTCTCTTTCTTTGCACTTACCACCTTCACGGACTTTTGGACATCAAAGGTTTTTACCTTGATAGAAATAAAACTGCACTAACCTTTCAAGTGTTGTTAGAAAGCCTCCCGAAAGATTATCTAAATCACTCTTTCCCTACAATTCTGTTTAACTGCTTTATTGGACAAGCTCCTCAGCATTATATCCTTAGCATCTGGCACACTGGCTGGCTTTGTGCGAGGTGCTCAATATGTTGAAAGAATGAATCGCTTGCTTTGTAAATTCTAGTCCCTGAGCCCTGCTCCTCAACCCAAGCCATAATCCTGCTCATGTAAAAATAGCGTTTCTTCCATAAAGCCTTTCCTGACTTTTTTTTCCCCCCGTCTCTCAAACTAGATTTAGCTCTCCATGTGCTTATTTTGGGGAGTGTATCCTGTCCTGTATTGATTATATAGTGCAGTGCTTGAATATTTCCCTTAGGACCGTAAACTTTGTTTTAATACATGATTTCTTGAAGGTAAACTGTTGTACTGATCTTTAAAATATTTTGCACACAGATGTTGCTTAAGACTTTTTACTGCAATGAAATCCCCAAGAAGCATGTTGCCTATGAGCAAACTGCCTTGCTTTTTCGTCTGTATATTTCTTTTCTAGTTTACATAATCCCTAAAACAAGGGCTGTGGTTTCTTCTTGCTTTTGCTGATCTATACAGGCTTCTGGTATGTGGTGTTTATGGCTTTGGAAGAGCCGTACGTTTAGTTAAGGCTTTCTCCATCACCTACCTATAGCTTGTGGTTTATGAACATAGAAGAGGAAAAGTAGGACAATTATTATAGAAACTACCTCAAGATGATTTGAGTTATAATCTCAGCTCTCTTATATAATTGTGGTCAAGTGCTTTACCTTTTCATTTCACCTCAATTTATGTTTTGCTAAGTGTTTGGTGAAACCCAGTTAGCTTTAGCAGGATACTTATTTCTATGTCCACTAGTCTTTTTGTATATTTTCAGTGGCACCTGTATTGTACAATACTGCATGAAGGTTGAACAGTGCACTTCCAAAGCACGAGTTATACTTTTTCCCAAAATTATATGTTCTAAAGGCATTTGAGGTATGTATGCAATTATGTGTTTATCCAGTTTATCAAGTGATTAGCAATTAGTAGGTAAGGACAAGTTGTGTAAGTTATACTTACCCAGAGGTGATCTTGTCTGCATAAGATGTTTTCAGAAAAAGCCAATTTACCCAAATAAAGTGAGCGGTACAACTTTCCTGATGACCATCCTGTGCCCGTTTGGATGTTTTGTGTCTCCCAAAACGCCATGTTCTTTGATGTAATCTTGTGGGGACAGATGTGTTAGTGTTGATTAGGTTGGAATCTTTGGATTGAGTTGTTTCCATGGAGATGTGACCCACCCAGCTATGGGTAATACCTTTGACTGGATTGTTTCCATGGAGGTGTGGCCCTGCCTATTCTGCGTGGGTCTTGATTGGTTCACTAGAGTCCTATAAAAGACCTCAGACAGAGGGAGCTCAGAGCTGCTGCAGCCAAGAGAGACATTTTGAAGATGGCCATTGAAGGTAGACTTTTGCTACTCCAGAGTTTACCTGGGAGAAACTAAGAGAATACCCCCAGATGCCTAGAGAGAAACATCCTGGGAGAAAGCCATTTTGAAAGACACCTGGGAGCAAAGGAAGAAGATGCCAGCCATGTGCCTTCCCAGACAACAGAGGCGTCCCGGACGCCATTGGCCGTTCTTCTGTGAAGGTACCCTATTGTTGACATCCTAGTTTGGATGCTTTTATGGCCTTAAGACTGTAACTTTGTAACCAAATAAACCCCCTTTATAAAAGCCAATCCATTTCTGGTGTTTTTGCATAACAGCAGCATTAGCAAACCGGAACACACTCCTCTAAGTTTTTCATTTCTGTTTCAGCTCCTGTAGGTTTTAGAAGTGTGTCATTAAAAAGAGAAAGTCCTTCTATCTGCAGTACTGTGTTGCTTCTGACCTACTTGAATCAGATGGAATCTGTAAGGTTCTGCATATGAATTGCCCATAAATACAATGAAAGTCTATCTTTTTCTTTCATAGTGTAAGGAAAATTTCATAGGAACAATGGGTTGCACAGGATGAAATTATATGTAGTCACATTTTGGGGGAAAGAACTTTAAGTTGGCAAGAGTAGGCAAAGGGAAAATGTACATTTAGCAGTGGAAGAAAGAAAAACTCGGTTTCACATCCAAGGATTGTGTTTACCTGAGCAAGTAGAGAACTGAGGCGCTATTCATTAGGGGCGACACTAAAGTTTGAGTGCAGTCGTCAGGAGATACGAGACACGTTATTTCCTAAGAGGTAACCTTTTACATTGTCAGTTTCCTTTATTTCTCTCTTTTTCTTTAGAGAAGTTGTAGATTTACAGAAAAATCATGCAGGAAGTACAGAGTTCCCATATAAACCCCTATGATTAACTCCTTGCATTAGTGTGCTACCTTTGTTACATGTCAGTTCCTTTTTTTGAGGAAGAACAAATGCAGTCTTTGAAAACGTTAAGTGTTTAGAAAAGGGTGTAGAAATGTAGTAGTATAAATGTGCCTTAAAATACACAGCCCTTTACATCCAGAGTTTCTACACAGTGTGAAGACATTGTCTAAGATTACAAGTGCTGCTCTAGTGATTGAACTCCAGCTGCTAATTGAGCCTTCAGGTTTAAAAATACACAGGCCTCGGCAACTCAAAGATTATTAAATTACACCTTCTTGTGGGAACCAACATTAGTTCATTTGAGCAGTGAGTAATGAAGGTCTTTGTGGAAATAGGGATGCTGGGTATTTCGTTACAGCTTTTGCTACTGAGGATCTCTTATGGGTTTTGCTCCTTCCCAAGAGTGTGGATTTTACTAACCCTTCATATCATATGGAGTTTAAGAAAGGCAGAGGTCTCTTGTGTCAGTTGACTGTTACTTCAAGTTTTGTGTTGGTCTCTGAATGAGTAGACACTATTTGAAGTTCATTGTGAATGAAAAGGCATGCTTTGGTACATAACAATTATTTTTATTTTACCCTCACATCAGCCTATGGCATGATTGGCTCTGTGTCATATTACAGACAGGCATATTGAGGCTCAGAAAGGCAACTTGTCAAAAGTCACACAACTATATAGACTTTCTGAGACTGACTTTTCTGGCTCCAGAGTGGATTTTTACCCTGTGTCTTGGCTGTTCAAGTGTTTCATTGTCAGAATTGATTCTAGAGTTGTTTTGATCTACCATTCTGGGCTGAGAGAATGGAGCCTGGATGCTCATTAAACAAGAGATTTATTCTTTGACTCACTGAGTTTATTAAATAACTATAGGGTGCTAAGCACCATTTTAGGCAACTGAGTGGTTAGAAAGTACATAGATGGTCCCTTAAATGAAGCTCAGATTTTAGTTGGGAAGAGGTAGACAAATGAAACCAAAGAATCAACCAGAGGGAAAAACCAAGATGGCAGCTAGGTGAGACAAGGCTAAGGAACACCTCCGTGGAAACCACTAGATAAGGACCAGAGAGTGACCCAGAATACCAGTTACAGCAATGTGCCAGCTGGATGAGATCTGCTAGTTCCCAGGGGCTGTATACTTGGTGAAACCGAGAGTCTGCATTCTGAAACGAGTGAGTAAGCTGGCTGGAAGTCCCGCAGCCACGTGGTGATCCAGGGAAGCCAGGGTTTGGCGTCTGGAGACCAATGGGCTCTTTTAATTAAAAAAAAAAAAAAAAAAAAAAGGAAAAAGGGGACAACCCAGAAGCAGCTGCAGGTGCGATCGACTGCAGGTGCGATCGTGGGAAACACGCAGTAAAACACAGCAGGAGGGGGCTGGGCTGGCCTCTCGGTGTCTGGCCTGGAAGATAGCCCGCTGCAGATATCCCTGGGGCCAGGGGAACGGAGTGGAGAGCCAGAAGCCAAAAGAATCCCCGCGGCTAGCAGCTTGCTCCCGGGAGGGCTGGATAAACTCCTGCCTGGGGCCGTGCCCACAGCCCAGAGCCCTGCCAGTTGTTCCGGAGCTGGGAAGGAGGAACTGTGTGAGGAGGGGTTGTGGAGACGCCCCGTTCAGCCATTTTTGCATAAGGCTGAAAGCGAGCTGGCACGGCCTGGTGGCTCGGGGCTTCCCTTGAGGGATGGCGCGCACTGGTGATGTAGCATGGCATTCCCTCAGCAGAGGTCTTGGAGGATCGCGGCTGGGCGGGGAGACCTGCTCGGAGATCCCAGAGACACTACATCAAGTCCGGTGGTTTGTGGGATATTGAGAGAGAGGGGCTGGGGCTGAAATGAAATGAAGGCTTGGACTCTTGCGGCGGCCTTGAATCTCCGGGAACCGGGGGGATTTGAATATTGAGGCTGTCCTTCCTCCCTGACCACCCATACAAGCACCCTGCATTCAGGGCGGACAGCTCCAGCAACACACCCAGGCTGAGTTCTCCGGCTGGACCCCACAAGAATCGTTTCCCCATATAACGTGGGGACAAGGTGGAGAACTGACTTGAGAGGGATAGGTGACTCACAGACGCCATCTGCTGGTTAGTTAGAGAAAGTGTATGTCACCAAACAGTGTTTCTGAAAAATTAGATAGGTTTTTTTTTTTTTAAAAATTAAAAGAACCCTGTCGAGCAGAGCAAATGCCAAGAGGCCAAAAACAACAGAAAATCTCAATGCATATGATAAAACCAGACGATTTGGAGACTCTAACTCCAAACACACAAATCAAGTTATCAGAAGAAACGAAGTTCCTCACAGAATTAACCAAAGAAATACAATCGAGGAACGAAAGCATGGCAAAGGATTTAAAGGACATCAAGAAGACCATGGCCCAGGATATAAGCTACATAAAGAAGACCCTAGAAGAGCATAAAGAAGACATTGCAAGGCTAAATAAAAAAATAGAAGATCCTATGGAAATAAAAGAAATTGTTGGCCAAATTAAAAAGACTCTGGATATTCACAATACAAGACTAGAGGAAGTGGAACATCATCTCAGTGTCCTAGAAGTCCACAGAACAGAAAATGAAAGAACAAAAGAAAGAATGGAGAAAAAAATCAAAAAAATGGAAATGGATCTCAGGGAAATGATAGATAAAATAAAACGTCCTAACTTAAGACTCATTGGTGTCCCAGAAGGGGAAGAGAAGGGTAAAGGTCTAGAAAGAGTATTCAAAGAAATTGTTGGG
Organism: Choloepus didactylus; assembly: GCF_015220235.1. Lineage (NCBI taxonomy): Eukaryota > Metazoa > Chordata > Mammalia > Pilosa > Megalonychidae > Choloepus > Choloepus didactylus. Next base: position 14,300,218 of record NC_051318.1, on the reverse strand, counting down.
GAAAACTTCCCCAACCTTCTACACAATATAAACACACAAAGCATAAATGCCCAGCGAACTCCAAATAGAATAAATCCAAATAAACCCACTCCAAGACATATTCTGATCAGACTGTCAAATACTGAAGAGAAGGAGCAAGTTCTGAAAGCAGCAAGAGAAAAGCAATTCACCACATACAAAGGAAACAACATAAGACTAAGTTGTGACTACTCAGTGGCCACCATGGAGGCGAGAAGGCAGTGGCATGACATATTTAAAATACTGAGAGAGAAAAATTTCCAACCAAGAATACTTTATCCAGCAAAACTCTCCTTCAGATTCGAGGGAGAGCTTAAATTTTTCACAGACAAACAAATCCTGAGAGACTTTGCCAATAAAAGACCTGCCCTACTTCAGATTCTAAAGGGAACACTACCAACAGAGAAACAGCAGAAAGAAGAAAGAGATATAGAGAATTTTAACAGAAATATATAGTACCTTACATCCCAAAGCACCAGGACACTCATTTTTCTCTACTGATCACGGACCTTTCTCCAGAAGGGACCATAAGCTGGGACATAAAACAAGCCTCAAGAAATTAAAAAAAAAAAAAAAAAATTGAATATACTCAAAGCACATTCTCCAACCACAATGGAATACAAATAGAAGTCTATAATTTTTGAACTGTAACTCCACTATATACTTCCTACATGATATAAATTACACAAACCCTAATGACAAATCAGTGGTTTTGAACTCAATGTAAAATATGTAATTTTAGACAACTGTATAAAGATGGGGAATGGAGGAGTATAGGAACATAGTTTATGTGTCCTATTGAAGTGAAGGTGGTATCAAAGAAAAACAATATTGTTATGGATTTAAGAGGTTAATTTTAACCCCCACAGCAAACACAAAGAAACTATCAGAGACTGTAACCATAGAGATGAATTGTAGAGTTCGGGGTAAGAGAAATGGGGGAAGGGGCAATGGGGAGTTAAGAAATGTGGGTGGAGTAGCTCTTTGAGGTGAAGGGAAATTTCTAGTAATGGATGGTGGGAAAGAGCATTACAACATTCTAAAGGTGATTAATCCCACTAAAGGAAGGCTAGGGAGGGGGTGGAATGGGAAGATTTAGGCTGTATATATGTTCCCACAACTAAAAAAAAAAAGACAGTCTAAATAGATGATTGAATGCCAAGGATGAACTTGGATGGAATTAGAGGATAGGGGACAGGTGGCTCAAAGGGACACAGTTGAGACACAAGGTAAAGGAAATATAGAATGTAAGCTTTGTATCATTGTTGAACCTGTTGTACTTCTTAGCTGCGCTTAATGGGATTGCATAAAAGAATGTTCTTGTTCATGGGAAGTGTGTACGTGAATTATAGTGTATGTTCAAGGATGTGTGCAGCTAGCTCTCGTATGTTCAGAAGACAGAGCAATAGATGATGGATGATAGATAGGGAGGGAGGGAAAGAAATAGCGATGTGACAGCATGTTAAGGTTGGTGGATTGAGCTATCGGGGGAGGGGGGTCAGGGTATGATGGAATTCTTTGTATGGGGTTAGTATTGTTTTTGCAACTGTTCCTATAACTTTGAATTTATTTCAAAATAAAATAAAAAAAAAAAGGAAAAAAAAAAAGAATCAACCAGATAGCATAGGTGGTTTGAAGGACCTGTACCAGGATGGTGTATTAGGGAGTGATTTGGGGTAAAGGAAGGCATCTTTAGATAGTGTCTTAATTTGCTAGGCTTCTGTGACAAATACCATTCAATGGGTTGGCTTAAAACATGGGAATTTATTGGTTCGTGGTTTTGAGGCTAGGAGAAGTCTAAAATCGAGGTATCAGCAAGGTAAAGCTGTCTCCCCAAAGTCTATAGCATTCTGGTGCTGGCTGCCAGTGATCCTTGGTTTCCTTGGCTTGTCTTCCTGCCTCACATCAAATAGCCAAGTCCTCTCGTTTCTATTCTGGTTCCTTTGACTTCTGATTTCTGGCTCCTTCCTGTGGCTTTCTCCATGTCTAAATTTCTTCTGCTTACACAGGCCTCCAGGAACCTGTATTGAGACCCACCCACCTGAACTAAAACAGTATGTCCAAGGGATCCTGTGGGTCCATACCCAGGAGAATATAGGTAAAATGAAGAACATGTCTAAGTCAGGGCACCTAATTCAATCTACCACAGATAGGCTGATTGAGGGGTTCCTCCGTGAGACCTGGTGATGAGGTGGGGCGTGGGGAGGAGCCCGGCTGGCAGAGGAACCACAAGTGCAAGTGCCCCAGAGGGTTTCTGTGGAGGGGGTGTGGTGGGACTTAGGAGCAAGAGGTGCTGCCTGAGACCCACACGCAGGCAAGGATCAGCCCTGTGGGGCCTGGTTGGACACGGAATGAAGCAGAATTCCTCTAAATGCACCAGGACTTCACTGAAGGGAACTGCTGTGGACTGAGTGGGCGAAGACTGGGAGAAGTGGATCCTGTCCTTGGCACGGTCACTCAGGTTAAATGGCCACACCTCATCTGTATGGATGCAAACTCTCCTGCTGGTTTCAGAAGTGGTCATGTTTGGGGAGGCTGATTCTCACCGTCAGAAGGCACAAGTTTTGTGACCCCGTTGCAAGGGTATTATTTGACAATGAAAATTTTATCCAAGTGAACTGTCTGGCTTGGGTGGATTAAATTATATGAGAAACCTTGTTATCTGTCAGAAGTTGATTGATGACTGTGGACTCAAGCTATAAAGGTACTTAGTTCCAGTGGTGTGGTTATGTCTCTGTGCAGTTTTCCATTTGTTGCTTTAGAAATCCATGCCGTCTGCCTGTAACTATCTTTATAGTCTTTCATTTTAGACCAACCCCTTTCTGATCCACAAATTCTTTCCTTAATGCTAATTTCTTCAGTCACATTATAGTTGAGGATGTGAATATATCTCAAAAAAAACCACAAAAACCTGAATTAAAAAAAAAAAAACAAATAGGATGCGGGCAGAGGATGATTTGGGTGTTCTTTTTTTACTTTTTTTTTTCTTATTTTCACTTTTTCTGGTACAAGGAAAATGTTCAAAAAATAGATTGGGGTGATCAATGCACAACTATATGATGGTGCTGTGAACAATTGATTGTACACTTTGTAGGATTGTATGTTATGTGAATATATCTCAATAAAATTGAATTTAAAAAAAAGGTAAAAAAAATATGTAATTGAGATCCTCTGACCCAGGAATCATTTAGTCTTTTTAAATTGCTACTGCACAACCTTGGTTTGAGATTAATTAATCTTTCCACATTTCCAGATTCTGGGAGGTGGGGCTGGAGTGTCTCTTTTTGCGTCTGCTGCCTCCCATCCGCTGCTTCTGCACTGTTGCTGCTGTCTGGGCTTTCAAATGTGCTGTGTTGTTTTCCTGGCTCCCTGTCTTTGCTCCGATCCCTTGGCCTGCACCCCGTTTCCTCCTTTCCTAGTTCAGGTGTTTCCTCGTCTCTCAGTGCCAACATTGCCTCGCACACATCCTGGCCCCTTGTGTTTTGCAAGGCTCTCTATGTAGACAGGACTAGTGGCCCCACAGATGTGTGAAAGAGATGTGTGTTCGGACTCATGGGTCCCAGAGGAGAGAGGAGCGGCCAGTCCCGCTGGGCCCCACGGGGCAGCACGCGGTGGGTGCAGGCTCCACCAGGCAGGTGGGGAGCTGGGGACTCTGTGTCTTTCTACTGTTACAGGGCTGGAGCTGTGTGGCTAGTCAAGCAAGAGTAGGGATTGGGGAGTTTGTACTTGACCTTTGCAAAGGCTCAAATCTGGGTTGGAATTGGGGACAAGGAGAAGGAGAAGCTGTTTGTCTTGCATCAGGGGTGGTCACTAAGGGACCTAATAATAGGGTCTGAGATATGAAGCCTTCATGTCAGTGCAAAGCCCCTTAGATGCCGAGGCAGCAGGCTGGTGGGGGAAAGAGCCTACTTGATTTTAATTCGCTCCACTCTGTTCAGGTGAAGGAGCCAGGAGGGCCATCAGAGCGTCCCTCTCTTGTTCTTTCTTTTCTCTCAGTGGCCACCTACCCCTCCCACCCACCAGTTTTCCCTCTGCTCACCATCTCACCGTCTCACCCATCCCAGGGGGCCTTCTGTCTTCCTGACCTCAACAGAAGAAATGATGGTTTAACATAACGGTGTAAATTGGTCCGCTTCATATGACAACTTTATACTAATATTTTTATTATTTTGATATTTGAGAGTGACCTTAAGATGTGGGAGAAAAGGGGTAATATAATACCACAGTTCATGTGGCAGCGTGGTTTAATTTTAGGGCAAAATCAATGACTGTAGAAATAGCGAGGTGTTTATAGTAGTGAAAGCTTTGTGTTGGCAATTTCTCTCAAAGAAGCCATGCTAATTATTCTGTCATCTACGTGCACATCGCCCTGAAGCTGCTGAAGACCCTTTTTTTCCCTCTGAGCAAGGAGACTAAACGGGAGAACCAGCCCAGGATTTTTTTGTGCTTGCTTCTAATGTTTTATTTCTAAGTGAATTGAGACCATATGGTCACATAAACACAAGGCGAGGTGGTTCAGGGATTTAATCTTGTGGCCCTGAATTGTTTCTAGCTTTGGCTACAATTATTGAGAAATAATGCATGGAGCAATGTCTAGCTCACCCAGACCTATTGACAAAAAGCCACTGGACATATTGTGGTGTGTCTGGAGACAGGTGGCAGCTTGCATCTCCATGGAGATGACTCATCAGCAGACACTAAGTCCTTTCCCTTTGTAATATGACAACATTTATTTGTTGTGACACTGATTTCACAGTGTCAGTTTTCCCTGCCGACGTGCCCCTGCCCACCCTCACTTCCTAAGCATCTGTGTTCATCCCAGCATTGACAAAACTTGGCTTCTGGCTAACAATACAGAGTGATGGAGCTGTGCTTTGCTAAATGCAACTAGCTGACTCTGAGGTCCTGTCAAGAATAGGGAGATCTTCCAAATATTTCCTTGAGGGAATGCTTCTACAGGACATCTTGAAATGGCCCTTATGTTGATACATGTAAAATATGCTTCTTAGTAATACAGGCTCATGTTAATCAGATAAATGGGGTATTGGCTGATAACTTGAGCAGTTTGATTGGCTAACAAACAGGATGTTTATTCTCTGTTAAAACTCTGGGCATACCAATGACAGTTGCATCATCTATTGAAAAAAAAACCTTAAAGATCTTTTGCTTATCCTTCATTTTAATTTACAAGAGCAGTAACTGCTTCTGGGATTTACTAGGAATATTTTCTGGGGATCAAGTCTGGTTCAAAGGCTTTTGGCTGTGCCCAAGGCTTCTCCTAGGAAATGCCTGGGTGGGCCTATTGCTGTAGCTTAATTGCAATATTTGCATCTCGAATCAGTGACTGGGGGTTTTCAGCGAGAGTGGGAAGTGTGATTTGCCTTTTAATTTTCTGGCCCAGGAAGTGAGTAACTTTTCTCAGATAATTGCGGATTAAGGGAAAAAAAAACCATAATGTGATTTTTGCATGGGGATAAACTAGTCTTCAGAATTTAAAACAGCACTGTCTCATACAACTTTCTGCAATGGTGTTCTATCTGTGCTGTGTAATATACTAGCCTCTAATCATGTGGGGCCACTGCAACTGTGGAACTCAATTTCTAATTTTATTTAATTATAATTAATCACATGTGGCTGGTAGCTACCATATTGGACAATGTTGATTTAGAATATTTTTTAAAGACTGAAGACAGTTCTACCTGATGGTTCAGAATAGATATCATGTACCTAGATGTACTCCAGGAAACTTGAGTATTTTTGGTTCTAAATTGGTGGTTGGAGAAGAGGCTTACATTTTTGTAGTCATCTAGCCTTTCTGTTTACATAATGTCATTTTTCCAAGTACTGGTTGATGGTCACATTTACTCTAAAAGAAAAGGTTTGCTGTTTACGTGCAAAAGGAGTGGTTGATGGGTTTCCTGCCCCATTCACAAGCTTAAGGGGCCAAACACTATACCTGGACTTGGTAGTCTCCTTTCTCAGATGATGCTGATTTTCATTTTAATGACCCATCCACCACTATCAGAGTGTTTGTAGGGGTATTTTTAAAATCCTGCTATATCAACACACGCATCATACCCCCCACTTCATTCAGCTTTGTGTATTATTGCATAACTGGCTTGATTTTTTGCCCTAAATCACCTACACTTCACTGCATGCTATGTTTTACCTGCTTGGGTTCTGTAGGTTCTGAGTGAGACAATACTACAAGAGTAGCTCACTGGGTGGGTGTGGGGTCATTAAAAAAAAAGCACAAGAGTAGCTCACTGAGTGGGTGTGCTGTGCAGGGGTGGTCTGATGAGGGTATCTTTAATTTAGTGAGATTTAGAGTGGGAAGCTGGCTCTCTGCGATGAGGCTGCCTTTTAATTATCTGACTCAACTGGAAGTGCCCTTTCCAGTGGGAGAGACGGCGCTCTGCTCACCTCCCAGGTTTTCATCATTCCCTAGGGAGGAGGCTCTCGATGGCTGTAGCAGAGCCACATGTTCATATGAAAGTACCAAGTCACAACCTTCGGGGATTGATGTCGATCTGGCTGAGTCGGCTTTGTTTTCAGGGTCAGGATTTGATACACAAAGTCTACAGACCACGTAAGTCACCTCCCTTCCAGAAAGATGCACAAGGAGATGTCTTCCTTCCTGGAGTCATATCTTCCACATGCACAGCCTGTGAGTCTGTTTTTAAGGTGGCTCATCTTGGAGTATGATTTCTTCGAATATAAGCTGTGGGTGATCAGCCTTGGAATAGCTTATTTCAATTCCAGCCTTGCCTTCCTTTCCAAAATGAAAGAGAATGTTCCGGTTTGCTAATGCTGCTATTAGGCAAAATACCAGAAATGGACTGGCTTTTTTAAAGGGGGTTTATTAGGTTACAAATTTACAGTCCGAAGGCCATGACAATATCCAAATTAAGGCATCAACAAGAGGATACCTTCACTGAAGAATGGCTGATGGGTCTGGAAAACCTCTGTTAGCTGAGAAGGCATGTGGCTGGCATCTGCTGGTCCTTTGCTCCAGGGTTCTGGTTTCAAAAAGGCTTCCTCCAAAATGTCTCTGGGTCTCTCTTAGCTTCTCCAGGGCAAACTCTGGGCAACGATCTCCAAACATTTCCAAGCATCTTTCAGCATCTCTATCAGTCCCAAGCGTCTCTCCAAAAGTCTCTCTCAGCTGCTCTTGGGGCGTTTCGTCCTCTCTTAGCTCCTCTGGAGCAAACTCTGGGCTAGTGTCTCAAAGCATCAGCAACATCTGGGCTGGGGTCAGCTCTTTTTAAAGGACTCCAGTAAACTAATGAACATCTACCCTGAATGGGCAGCATCAAATCTCAATGGAAACATCCAATCAAGAGGTCACACCCTAATCAAAAAGATTAATACGTCTGCCCCCACAAGGTTGCATTAAAGAATATGGCTTTTTCTGAGGGATAATGTATGTAAACTGGCACAGAGAGTGAGCATATGGAACAAATCACCTCTTGGTCTTTTTAGAAATCTAATATATGGGCGTAAAAATTAATCCAGGGTTTCTTACTATGTCTTTTCAAACAACAGCAGCAACATAATTCTGGTGATAATGGTGACTATGATATAGTAAGCCTCTTTCTATGTTTGCCTTGGGGAAAACCTGCATCCCAGGAATTTCAGGGTGAGGTTCATAGGATGCCCCATAATATTAACTAAACCGAGATTATAGTGAAATACAGCCAGCCTTGCACCTATTGTTTATTGTGGGAAAAAAACAAGTGAATATGAAGAGTGATAGAGAAAAATGAACTTGAGTACTGTATCTAAAAATCTACTGAAACTCTGATCAGAAAATTTAAGAATTTAAAGTAGATTCTGTCTAGCTCAACAGAGCCATAAGCCATCTCTTTTTTTTTAGCTACAGTATGTTTCAAGAGACAGTGGCATAAAGTGAGTTGTCAAGAAAGCCGTCAGATTTCCTCTGGGGGTCATCACTGCAACTGGAAACTGCTCTTGATGGAGTAGGCATCAAATAAATTGGGCCCATGAGAATTAATAATTTCTTAAAAGTAAATACATAATAACTCTAAATCACTTGCCCTTGAAAATGCTGACATTATGTTCTAACTGCAGTAAATATTATTAGAGTGCATGATACAATCAGTCTCATAAAGTGTGCATTCAAAAAATTCTAATGTGTTGTAAACTCAACTTGCAATTAAGCTATAAAAAGAATTCAACATTTAATGAGTGATAGTTTATCTTAAAGCTTGTATGTTATGACTCAAGTGATCTCAAGGATCTCATAGAAAGTTTGAACTGATGAAATTTTCTTTTAAATTTACCGAGATGTAATAGAGGCATTGAAAATAAGTCAAGAGTGCTGTTGCTTCTGCTACTGCCTCTTGCCCTAGTGTTTCTATCAATGAAAAACATTTGAAGGAAGGCATTTCTTACAACTTTCCGCCTGTAATCTATTCAGGGTTATTCAAAATTACAATTTTAACTTTGGTATCGGCCTGGAAGGGAGTTAAGTCTTAACCTCAGGGACTTTTGGACTCACTGTTGTGTCTTCTCTCAACTCCTGCCTGGCACAGTCGACAGTCCAGAGATATTAGTGACTGCTTAAATTAATATATTATCAAGTGCAAAGTCTTCATGCTGCTAAGTATTCATGACTACTCTTAGTTCATAAAGAATGTTGTAGTGTTTTTATATGCGTGTGTGAATCTCACCATAGAATCCCATGGATGGTGTTGCCTTTGATATCAACAAGTGACATTTGAGGGTTGCAAATTTTTACTTTTAGGTATTTACTATCTCTAATTGACCCCATGTTCTTAGCTTTCCTGGCGATACCATATCTTATTATTTTTTTAAAAAAAGTAATATCGATAGTCACAAAGTGGATTTGACGCACATGTAAGCCATGGCTCATGAAACCCAACACCCTACTTGGGACCTAGAAAATGACCAGTTTCTGAAGCCACCTCTTTGGTTTTCCTCTAACACAATTCCCTCTCTGCCTGCACCCCTAATGCTATCCTGAATTTTGGGTTTATTATTCCCTGGCTTTTAACAATAGTTTTACCAACATAACATGTTTCCCTAAACATGTTTAGTTTTGCTTGCTTTTGAGTTTTAACAAATAAGTTGCATGTGATCTTCTGAGTTTTGCTTTTTTTCATCCAACATCACGTTAAAAAATGTATCTATGTTTTAATACTGGTGTGGTTTCTTTTCACTGCTGTGTAACGTTGCATTGTAGGATAATGTTTTCATCCTTACTCCTGTTGACGGATGTTTGGGTTGCTCACATTATTTTTGCTGTTGTGAATAGCACTTTCGTGAGGATTCTGGCATGTACCTAGGAGTGGAATTGCAGGTTAGAGCTTATATCAACTTTGTGAAAGGATGCCAACTGCTTTTCAAAGTGGTTGTACCAATTTGCATTAATTTTGATTTTAGTGAGATATTTTGTTTGTAATTTTTTTCTATCACTTTTAAACTTAGAAAATCATCTTCTATCTAGAAATTAAAGACTTAAGAATTTCTTCTAACTTTAATTTTTTTATGTCTCTAACTCTAATCAAACTCTTAATCTATCTCTAATCTGGAATTTGATTCTGACCTGTGATGTAAAATAAGACTCCAAATCAGTGATTCAGAATCCTGCCTCATGTTAGAATTCATCTGAAACTGTTTTTAACAAGACCTTTGACCAGTCCCCTTTCAGACTTACTGAACCCTGAATTTAGTGAGGTTGAGATCTTGGAATGTTAGTTTAAAAAAGTATCACAGTTAGTTCTTGAGGCACCAACCAGAGTTGGGAACCACTGATTTAAATGTGCTTATTTTTTCCAATAACTGCTTGATTGCTCCAGCACCATTTATTGAGCAAATCTTTCCCTTTGTTGCTGGTTTGAAGTTCCTCTTTTACCATGTATTAAACTCCAGTGTATACTAGGGTCTTTGATAAGGCCTTTGGTTCTATGGATCAGTTTGTTCTTGTACCAACATCACAGATTTAATATAGTTTTTAAAAATGCTTTAATGTTTATTAAGGCTAGTCCTTCCTTTTCCTTACTTCTGTTTTAAAAACTTATCTCATCTTTCTATTCTGAAATACAGTTATGTTTTTTCCAGTTAAGCATGTCATTCAAAACATGGTCTGTTATATATGATCATCTTTTTCAGTTTATTTCCACCCCTTTCTTGCTATGATTATTTCTTCTTTTGTTTTTCCTTTGAGTTTGTGAAAAGGATGTCATTTCCGTGATTTTCTAACTGGCTTGTATTTGTACCTAGGAAGGTTACTGATTTTCTTTTGGAAGAGTCTTTAAGGCACAGTCCACATTTGGCTTAGTATGAAGTTCTTTCAGCTCCTGATGAGCCACTTGTCCTTTTATTAATTGTGCCTCTTTCTTTTTTGGAATGCTCACCATCACTCCCTCCACTGCCACCCCATCTATTTATTTCCTGTATTTTGTATATCAGGCTATTTCCCAAGCTTTAGATTTCAGATGAGTTGCCACTTCCACTAGGATGTTGTCTTTGATTCTTTAACTAGGTTCTGTCTTCCTGCTGTATGCTTCCCAACAACGCTTCTCTCCTGGAATGGTGCTTTGCAGCCAGATCATAAGCTCCTTGAGGGCCAGGAGTATTTTGGTCCTTTTTACTGCTGTGTCCTCAACACCTAATGCAAGATGCACAAGACACATTTAATACGTTGAATGAATGAATGAAATTTGTGTTTTAGTAATATCGCTTTGTCAATGTGGAGATTGGTGTGGAATAGGAGAGAAGATGCAGATGTTAAGTAAAATCTGTGGCAGTTTTCCAGGCAGAGGAGGATAAGGGTATGAACTAAGATAGACTCAGTTGGAATAGAGAATAAGGATTAGATTTAGGAGTCACAGGGGGTGATTGGCATGGTTTAGGTGCCAACTGGGTGCTGCTGAAGGTGAGAGAACTGGGTGAAGGGCATACCCCCAGAGGAGCTGGCCTTGGCAACAGGAGGTGGGGGGGAGGGTGCTGACATTTCCTTTTTCTCTTAAATACCCTGGAGTTCAGGCAAGAGGTACTTGAGCTATTTGCCTCAAAACCCAACAAAACTGCTTTCAGGTGGGAGTTTTGGTTTGCTGAAGCTGCCGGAATGCAATATACCAGAAATGGATTGCCTTTTCCAATGGGGATTTATTAACTTACAATTTACAGTTCTTAGGCCATGAAAATGTCCCAGTTAAGGCATCAGCAGGATGATACCTGGACTCTGAAGAAAGGTTGCTGGTGTCCGGGCCCCTCTGTCACATGAGAAGGCACATTGCCTGTGTCTGTGGGTCCCCTCTTAGCTCCTCCAGGCTCTTCTCTCTCAGCTCTCTGAGTGTTTTTCTCTAAATTCTCTCGACTTTTTCTGTCCTTTATCTTCTCATAAGGGACTCCAGTAAAAGGATTAAGACCCACCTTACATGGGTTGGGTCACATCTCAGTTGAAATAACCTAACCAAAAGGTCCCACGCACATCAGGTCCACACCCATAGGAAAGGATTAAAAGGACGTGGCACTTTCTGGCATACAGAACAGTTTCAGACCAGCACAGTGGGAATAGACAACAGTTGCCTTTTGCCCATTTGCGCTTTCTAATAAATGGTTGCAAGGTCTGTGGCAGAGTTTGAAGATAGCTGTTATAATATTAAGACTGCACTGAATTACTAGGCCATCCATTTGCTTTACCAGTTATACAACTTGGGAATTTCATCTACAGGCGCTGGCTGCTGTGGGGTCTCCTCTAGGGTGGGAAGTCCTTTTAAAGTGAGAGCCCTTTGACTGTAGGTGTAAAAGGTCACCTTCCCTTGCTTTGCCTCCCTGCCTTCCTTGTTGCTGGGGGGCAGCCCCCTCCTCACTGCCCTTTCCAAGTGTCTCAGCAGGTGGCCCTGTGCAGGGGGTTCAGTGGCCTCGTTAGTGGTGCTTGTTTTGGTGAGGTGGTGACCTGAGCACTTTTCAGCAGTTCTGTGCTCTATGTGGGATACATTTTTACACCCCAGTGTGCTTAAGCCTTCACATCATCACCAGCCTGGCTTTCTACTCATTGCCTGGTACACTGAAGGATGAGGCACCTGGGTGGAAGGCGGCCGGGGTAACCTCTCAGTGAACTGAAATGTTATTCCAGGTGGTGCCTTGAAGGTTGGAAGCAGTGGAAGAGTTGAGAAGAGTTTTGTGTTCTATGTTAACAAAATTTGCTCTCACTCATGATGGGCGGTATCTTGTCAATGCTAATTCAGCCAAGTTTCTAGCATTCTTCAGAATATTGTCTTTGATGCAGTTGAACACCATCAGGGAGTTGAACTGGAGATAAGAGATGCCATTGTTTAAATGAAATGCTCCCCTAAACTGCAAGTATCTCCTGCAGTAGAGAGGTGAGACACCAAGGGACGCAGTAGGTGAGCAGCTGTCAAATGTTTCTGCTGGTAACAGAGCCCTTGGGTTCCCTAGAACTGACCTTAAACATCTCCGTATAACTTTCCAAACTTGTACAGTATTAGGTCTTGCAACATAGTTACTGGACTCTCCATATTCTGTGGTTTAAGTGAATCACCACTAAAAGTTGATTATGATGAATGTGGTGTGAATCCTGTGTAATTTCTGTTTTGTTTTAGAATATTTGTGTGCAAATGGGCAGAATGAATTGGCAATTGGTGGAGCTTGGCCAGCTAGTCTTATGTCAATGTTTAGATCACTTGATTTAAACTTATGTTGATAAACTAAAAGGCTCTTCTTTCTAAAGACAGCAACTCATTATTTCTAAGAGGCTTTTCAACAAATAGAATAGTTAAATACAAGGCAGGAGATCAGCGGCTGAGTCACGTTTCCTGGGCTGAAACCCTGATTCCAACCTGTGTGACCTGGGGCCAATGAATTAAACTCTCTGTGCTTTGGTTTCCCTGTTCATGAATTGGGGATAACAGTAATCCCCTTGGAAAGTTGTGAGGATTCAGTAGATGCCTCCATGTAAAGCCTGCAGAGCAGTATCTGACAAAGCATTAGCATGCAAATGTTAGCTTCCGGTGTTATGAAGTGCTTCCTAAGATATAGCTTTGCTTTATAAGCAAAATGCTAATTGAAATTAAGTGACTTTTAGTGCATTGTACTGTCACTTAAAAGATGGATTGTTTTTAATTAAAAGATTCAGATCACTGAGATTCATACTCTTATTATTAAACTATGTTTACTCATTAATTTAGGATGTAAATTGTCCAAGTAGGTTGGAAATAATTGTCCAGAAGCTACACTTGCTTTTAAACTCCAGAAAGCCAAATAAAATGAATTGAGTTAAAACTCAGGCATGGAGGCTAGGAAACCAAAGTGTTACAGCAAGAGGAGGAAATGTTTCTCTCCTCCCAGTGCCTTGTCTAGAGACATGGAGGGTGCTGAGAAGCACTAAGTTCTAGGAGCAGTGAGAGGTAATGAGCCACTGCAGGATGTCAGCGATCTCTTCCCTTCCATCTTAGAAATTGGCTTTGTGCCTCAGTTTCCCTTATGTGTTGAATTGTGTCCCCTAAAAAGATATGTTGAAGACCCAACCACTAGCTCCTGAGAATGGGACCTTATTTGGAAATAGGGTCATTCCAGATGAATTCCAACTTAAAATGAGACAGGCTGGAGTCCTTATGCAAAGGGGAGAGGAGAGACAGACAGACCCAGGGGAAGACAGCCACGTAATGGTGGAGACAGAGTTGGAGTGATGCTTTCTCAAGGCAAGGGGCGGCAAGGTTTGCTGACTACCACCAGAAGCCAAGAGAGAAGCGTGGAGCAAATTCTTCTCTGTAGACTCCAGAAGAGCACGGCCCTTCCAACACCTTGGTTTCAGGCTTCTGGCCTCATGAATGGAGAGAATAAATTTCTGTTTTTGGAAGCCATCCAGTTGTGATACTTAGTTATTACATAGGACATAGTTTCCCTTTCTGTAAGGAGGGAGTTCTAAGCTCAGCTGTCTCCAGGGGCTGGAGAGGCAACATACGTGCCCACAGCAGGCCAGGTGAGGCCTGTGGCAATGGCAGAGCACTTTCTCTCCCTTAAGGGCAGCCCCTGCTCAGTTACAACTAGTTGCTTAATACAGGTATTGAGGCCCTGCCTTCCAGAATTTTTGGTTTTTCCAGTGAAACAGAAAATCTGGTTTTTTACAAAAAATCTCCCAATTTTCACATGCTGGAAAGGAATTCAAAGTTTTAAAAGTACTGTGTGGCCCAAATAATTCATATCTTTACATTAGACCTAGACTGAGGACCACCAGGTAGCAATTTCTGCAATGGGAAGAAAATATTGTTACACATAAAGTACACAAACATTGCAAGATAAGTGGGTAATTTTACTAGAATCTTTGAGTAGAATGAAATCTCATGGCCTAGTTTAAATTATCAGGTAATGCCCGCTTTCTTTTGGTTATTCAGGGTATATGTATGTGTGAGTTAATACTTAATTAGCTAATTAGTTGATATTCTCTCTTTGGAGTGAGCAGTTGATACCAGCAAAACGTGGCCCAGAAGTAGCAGATTGCCATTCCGTAAAATATTTGGTGGTTTGGAGTTATGTACCCCAGAAAAGCATGTTCTTAAACCTGTTCTGCTCCTGGAGGTGTGAAGTCTTATAAATAGGACCTTTTGATGAGGTTAGTTCAGTCCAGGATGGGTCTTAACCCTCTTCCTGAAGGCTTTATAGGCAGGTCACAGAGAGAGAGAAAGCCAGGAGCATCCAGAAGCTGCGCATCAGTGGAACTCGGGAGGAGAAGCCAGGAGAGGCTGCCTTCCGCATTGCCATGTGACAGAGAAGTCAAGGACCACGGATGGCCGGCAGCCACCCCAGAACGCACAGTCTTCTGGGAGAAAGCATCGCCTCAATGATGCATTGATGATACTGGAATTTTGGACTTCTGCTGTCCTCAAAGCTGTGTGACAATAAATTCTCATGGTTCAAGCCAACCCATTGCATGGTATTTGATTTAGCAGCCAGGAGCCTTTTATGTTTGATTAAATTAAAAAAGGTGACATTACTTTTGACAATATAATCTTTTAAATAATGTAGTTCTTTGGTTTGAAGCCTTAAATTCTGTAGGGGATTGAGTCATGTCCCCTACCAAAGACATGTTCAAATTTAATCCACAGTGTACAGTAGACTGTGAAGATGTAATTATTAGTTAAGGCATGGACCTAATGAAGAAAAGAATCTTTGAAGATCCTATTAAATGAGGCCTGATTGAATAGGGGGTGCTTAATCCATATTATTGAAGTCCTTATAAGGAGAGGAAATGTAGACAGAGACATAAAATCACTGAACAGGAGAAGTAGAAGCAGAAAGACAAGCTGGGTGACAGAGATGCAAACCCAGGAACTAAAGGATTGCGGCGAATCAGCACCAGAATGCCACAGACTTCAGGGAGAAAGCATGACCTGTCAAGACCTCGAGGTCAGACATCTGCCTCCAAAGCCAGGAGCTGATGAATTCCTGTTGTTTAAGCCAACCCACAGTATGGTGTTTGTTGTAGCAGCCCTGGCAAACTGAAACAAACTCACTGAAGCATTTGAAGAAATTGGAGGACTTGGCTCCTACTCAACTGGTATCCTTGTGCATACAGTACTATTAGTAAATAATGGTTGATTGATTGTTGGTAGTGAAATAATGGTTGATTGATTGTTGGTAGTGAATGGCTGCCTTAGCAGACAGTTATTTCCCAAGCTGTATTACTTGGAAAACTTATAAGAATTTAAAAGTTTTCCGTACAGATACATATGCGTCTAGAATTACCTATATCCAAATCCTAATAATGACCATCCAGGCTCCTTTCTTAATCCAAGTGACTGCTGCTGCTTTCCCCATTAAAGATTTAGCCTTTCTTGGTTGTTCCCATCTTCTGGATGAAATGATTACAAAACCCAATCACAGAACTGCCTCAGCTTTCTTACAGCACCCAATCTAGATCAAAATCATGCTTCTGTGATCCCTTCCCAGCGTCATCTAAAAAGAGCCCAAATCCATCACAAGGCCCTCCTAAACCTCTCTTTCTGAGCACCCCCCAGTTCCCCATAGTGGGCTGGCTCCCTCATTACAATGAGCCAATAACCCCAACTTGGTTCCATTGCAGGTTGGTTCCCAAGGGTCACTGGATAAAGAATATTGTTACCTGTATATGACTGTATTTAGGTTTCCTTTTTGCACTACTGTATTTCTCCTTTTTGATACTTGTGAAAAATTAAAGGCTGCAGGACCTATCATGGGAGACGAGTTTATGAAAGATTGACGGTGGGAACACAATTATCTGTTTCCCAAAAAAGCTGTTTAGCAAATTGTCACCCTCTCAAGGTTATTTCTCTGTTGCCTCTTCAATGTCTGCAAATGCCAGTAAGTCACTAGAGGCAGATTTGCAAAAGTAGTTTGATTTGCATTGAAGATAGTAATTGCAGATGAACCTTGGAAACCTATTTAGAAGAAGTACCTTCTAAAAATCTATAGATTACTGTGTGAGGATTACAATCAGAGCAGGTTTTAACCTGTTGTCCAAGTCTGGAACTTTAGACAAGTTAATTTCAACAAGCCTTTTGTGGCCAAGTTTCATTTAATGAGAGTTTTTGGCCAAGTCATGGTTTTGAAGCGGATGTTTCTGCCAGGTGCCTTTCTTTCAACAGTGGCCTGCCTGGGCAGGGGAGAGCCTGCAGGGATGCCCTGCCTTTCCCCTACACCACCCTCTTTTAGGCCAAATCCCAGTGGGTCACCCTGAAATATGCTACCTCTATGCTACTGGATAGAGAATCCTTCCCTGCTAATGCATGAAGGCAAAGCCAAGCCTGTAGGGCTGTAGAAGTGGGAAATCTGATTTGGTAGGCTTTTCCTAAAAGCAAGAGGACGGCAAAAGTAAGCTGACTTGTATTTTATCAGGTTACTTTTTTAAGGAAACATGCAAGGTCCTCTCTCAGGCACTGCTATCTCCCTTTGTAATCCAAACATGGAGTTATCCCTTGCCGGCTTTGTTATGTCATCGAATTAATAATGTTGCAAAGGCTGGATCAGAAGTCAATTTGGCAGCTCTGCCTTTAGGGAAATTTTTGGAAGAGTGACCTTCCATTTTTAACAGGCATGTTATTACATTTAGAATTAAATTACTGAGAGGAAACCTACCCTCTTGAATTTGCTATTAGCCATTTCCCCCCTTTTATTTTTAATGAACAAGACCAAATTGAAGCCAGTTGTTTCTAACAGTGTGCAGAAAGGTGCTCATGATCTTTTACTATCAGCCCCCTTATTTTACACAAATATAATTCTTCTAAGTCTTAGAATTTTTAATAGTCTTCTATAAGGTCTTCATTCCTTTTTTAATTACAACAGAATGGGAAGTGCCATTACGTTATTTTCACCATGCCTCCTCATGCTTGAGTTTTCTTACTTAAAGTAAAATAAATCACCTTCATGAAGCCTTTCTATGATTCTGAAATTTGTTGTGAAACGAAATGGGCCAGAAATTCCGGTAACATTCTGTAATGACAGCCCTGTGAAGAGGGTTTCACCCAATCCAATATTAGAATCCAAATTAAGAAGTCAGTTAGTTCTTGAGGCAGTGTAATGCTGGGGCCAACATCATATTATAGAAACTCAGAAGGCAGTTGAGAATTAGCTAGCTGGCAAGTTGGGACTATTTTAGTATCACCTAACGCTCACAAATTAGACATGAGAACTTTTTATGAATGATATTGGAATAGGGAGATGGCAATTTGGAGCCAAAAAGTTAGATCATCCCACTCTATGAACCTAAAACAAACAAATAAAATTCTGCTACAGGTTAACTGTAGGTGGCAGGAATGATCAAATTGTTGAAAACATAATGGCAAGAAAGAGAATGGATTCAGGTATGAAGCAATAACCTAAGTCATAAAGCTACAAATATTCCCACTTTATATCCTTGAGACCAAGGTTGGTTGGTAACCTTTTGCTTTCTGGCACCAAACAAACCTACTTAGTAAAAGCCTACACATTTGCTGTATATGAATTATTAATGCTGTTTGTGAAAATACCAGCATGAGAACTGGTGTGCATGAATGTGTGAGGCATTATACAAAGTAAAAGTAATTGTGCTAGAGTGATTGCCTTGTGGATACCTTTTTAAAAACTTTTCCACTTACTATATTTTCAGTAAAAGTGAGGGAAACATTAAACTTAAAGTATATGGCCATATATATGCTTTTTAACTTATATAAAGGCTTTGGCCCAGTAGTAGGGAAATTACTTTGTTCTGTATGTCTCATGTTGATGATAATGATGTTGTTATAATAATAGGCATTTGTTTGTTGAGTGCTCACCCATGGTGATGCTTTTAAAGTAAGGATTATTTAGTTCTCGAAGCAACCTTATGGGATATATTCGCATAGTTTGAGCATGTATTAGCAATAAATCTCAAATGATGGCCAATTTGTGTGTGTATGTGTGTGTGTCTTTGCAAACATGTCTGGAGAGAGAGAGTTAACTTTGCCTGTATATATGATATTTAGATTCCTCAACTGGAAAGTGAGCTCCCTGAAGTCCAAGGGTATTGTGATACACAGGTCTCTAACTTAGGAACACAGCCTGGCCCACCTGAGGGATGCTGACTATAGGAACCCTCTCTCCTATTCTTCCATTTCCAAAAAGTCTGCCACTGCCTGGGACCACACCTCTAGGCCTACGTGTATTTATTACTTATAAGAGTGCATGGCAGAGGCGGGGCAAGATGGCAGACTGGTGAGCTGTATGTTTTAGTTACTCCTCCAGGAAAGTAGGTAGAAAGCCAGGAACTACGTGGACTGGACACCACAGAGCAATCTGTCTTTGGGCATACTTCATACAACACTCATGAAAATGTCGAACTGCTGAGATCAGCGAAATCTGTAAGTTTTTGCGGCCAGGGGACCCGCGCCCCTCCCGGCCAGGCTCAGTCCCGGGGGAGGAGGGGCTGTCAGCTCCGGGAAGGAGAAGGGAGAACTGCAGTGGCAGCCCTTATCGGAAACTCATTCTGCTGATCCAAACTCCAACCATAGACAGACTGAGACCAGACACCAGAGAATCTGAGAGCAGCCAGCCCAGCAGAGAGGAGACAGGCATAGAAAGAAAAAAACAACACGAAAAACTCCAAAATAAAAGCAGAGGATTTTTGGAGTTCTGGTGAACACAGAAAGGGGAAGGGCGGAGCTCAGGCCCTAAGGCGCATATGCAAATCCTGAAGAAAAGCTGATCTCTCTGCCCTATGGACCTTTCCTTAATGGCCCTGGTTGCTTTGTCTCTTAGCATTTCAATAACCCATTAGATCTCTGAGGAGGGCCCGTTTTTTTTTTGTTTGTTTTGTTTTGTTTTTTTTTTAATCCTTTTTTCTTTTTCTAAAACAATTACTCTAAGAAGCCCAATACAGAAAGCTTCAAAGACTTTCAATTTGGGCACGTCAAGTCAAGAGCAGAACTAAGAGAGCTCTGAGAAAAAAGGCAATAATTCAGTGGCTGAGAAAATTCACTAAACACCACAACTTCCCAAGAAAAGGGGGGTGTCTGCTCTCAGCCACCATCCTGGTGGACAGGAAACACTCCTGCCCATCGCCAGCCCCATAGCCCAGAGCTGCCCCAGACAACCCAGTGTGACGGAAGTGCTTCAAATAACAGGCACACACCACAAAACTGGGTGTGGACATTAGCCTTCCCTGCAACCTCAGGCTGATTGTCCCAGAGTTGGGAAGGTGGAGCAGTGTGAATTAACAAAGCCCCATTCAGCCTTCATTTGAGCAGACTGGGAGCCTCCATACACAGCCCAGCAGCCCAGAACTGCCCTGGGGGGACGGCACTCACCTGTGACATAGCACAGTCATCCCTCAACAGAGGACCCGGGGTGCACAGCCTGGAAGAGGGGCCAACTTGCAAGTCTCAGGAGCCATACGCCAATACCAAGGACTTCTGGGTCAGTGGCAGAGACAAACTGTGGCAGGACTGAACTGAAGGATTAGACTATTGCAGCAGCTTTAAAACTCTAGGATCACCAGGGAGATTTGATTGTTTGGGCCACCCCCCCTCCCTGACTGCCCAGAAACACGCCCCACATACAGGGCAGGCAACACCAACTACACACGCAAGCTTGGTACACCAATTGGGCCCCACAAAACTCACTCCCCCACTCACCAAAAAGGCTAAGCAGGGGAGAACTGGCTTGTGGAGAACAGGTGGCTCGTGGACGCCACCTGCTGGTTAGTTAGAGAAAGTGTACTCCACGAAGCTGTAGATCTGATAAATTAGAGATAAGGACTTCAATAGGTCTACAAACCCTAAAAGAACCCTATCAAGTTCAGCAAATGCCACGAGGCCAAAAACAACAGAAAATTATAAAGCATATGAAAAAACCAGACGATATGGATAACCCAAGCCCAAGCACCCAAATCAAAAGACAAGAAGAGACACAGCACCTAGAGCAGCTACTCAAAGAACTAAAGATGAACAATGAGACCATAGTACGGGATATAAAGGAAATCAAGAAGAATCTAGAAGAGCATAAAGAAGACATTGCAAGACTAAATAAAAAAATGGATGATCTTATGGAAATTAAGGAAACTGTTGACCAAATTAAAAAGATTCTGGACACTCATAGTACAAGACTAGAGGAAGTTGAACAACGAATCAGTGACCTGGAAGATGACAGAATGGAAAATGAAAGCATAAAAGAAAGAATGGGGAAAAAAATTCAAAAAATCGAAATGGACCTCAGGAATATGATAGATAATATGAAACGTCCAAATATAAGACTCATTGGTGTCCCAGAAGGGGAAGAAAAGGGTAAAGGTCTAGGAAGAGTATTCAAAGAAATTGTTGGGGAAAACTTCCCAAATCTTCTAAACAACATAAATACACAAATCATAAATGCTCAGCGAACTCCAAATAGAATAAATCCAAATAAACCCACTCCGAGACATATACTGATCACACTATCAAACACAGAAGAGAAGGAGCAAGTTCTGAAAGCAGCAAGAGAAAAGCAATTCGCCACATACAAAGGAAACAGCATAAGACTAAGTAGTGACTACTCAGCAGCCACCATGGAGGCAAGAAGGCAGTGGCACGATATATTTAAAATTCTGAGTGAAAAAATTTCCAGCCAAGAATACTTTATCCAGCAAAGCTCTCCTTCAAATTTGAGGGAGAGCTTAAATTTTTCACAGACAAACAAATGCTGAGAGAATTTGCTAACAAGAGACCTGCCCTACTGGAGATACTAAAGGGAGCCCTACAGACAGAGAAACAAAGACAGGACAGAGAGACTTGGAGAAAGGTTCAGTACTAAAGATATTCGGTATGGGTACAATAAAGGATATTAATAGAGAGAGGGGAAAAATATGGCAAACATAAACCAAAGGATAAGATGGCCGATTCAAGAAATGCCTTCACGGTTATAACGTTGAATGTAAATGGATTAAACTCCCCAATTAAAAGATATAGATTCGCAGAATGGATCAAAAAAAATGAACCATCAATATGTTGCATACAAGAGACTCATCTTAGACACAGGGACACAAAGAAACTGAAAGTGAAAGGATGCAAAAAAATATTTCATGCAAGCTACAGCCAAAAGAAAGCAGGTGTAGCAATATTAATCTCAGATAAAATAGACTTCAAATGCAGGGATGTTTTGAGAGACAAAGAAGGCCACTACATACTAATAAAAGGGGCAATTCAGCAAGAAGAAATAACAATCATAAATGTCTATGCACCCAACCAAGGTGCCACAAAATACATGAGAGAAACACTGGCAAAACTAAAGGAAGCAATTGATGTTTCCACAATAATTGTGGGAGACTTTAACACATCACTCTCTCCTATAGATAGATCAACCAGACAGAAGACCAATAAGGAAATTGAAAACCTAAACAATGTGATAAATGAATTAGATTTAACAGACATATACAGGACATTACATCCCAAATCACCAGGATACACATACTTTTCTAGTGCTCACGGAACTTTCTCCAGAATAGATCATATGCTGGGACATAAAACAAGCCTCAATAAATTTAAAAAGATTGAAATTATTCAAAGCACATTCTCTGACCACAATGGAATACAATTAGAAGTCAATAACCATCAGAGACTTAGAAAATTCACAAATACCTGGAGGTTAAACAACACACTCCTAAACAATCAGTGGGTTAAAGAAGAAATAGCAAGAGAAATTGCTAAATATATAGAGACGAATGAAAATGAGAACACAACATACCAAAACCTATGGGATGCAGCAAAAGCAGTGCTGAGGGGGAAATTTATAGCACTAAACGCATGTATTAAAAAGGAAGAAAGAGCTAAAATCAAAGAACTAATGGATCAACTGAAGAAGCTAGAAAATGAACAGCAAACCAATCCTAAACCAAGTAGAAGAAAAGAAATAACAAGGATTAAAGCAGAAATAAATGACATAGAGAACAAAAAAACAATAGAGAGGATAAATATCACCAAAAGTTGGTTCTTTGAGAAGATCAACAAGATTGACAAGCCCCTAGCTAGACTGACAAAATCAAAAAGAGAGAAGACCCATATAAACAAAATAATGAATGAAAAAGGTGACATAACTGCAGATCCTGAAGAAATTAAAAAAATTATAAGAGGATACTATGAACAACTGTATGGCAACAAACTGGATAATGTAGAGGAAATGGACAATTTCCAGGAAACATATGAACAACCTAGACTGACCAGAGAAGAAATAGAAGACCTCAACCAACCCATCACAAGCAAAGAGATCCAATCAGTCATCAAAAATCTTCCCACAAATAAATGCCCAGGGCCAGATGGCTTCACAGGGGAATTCTACCAAATTTTCCAGAAAGAACTGACACCAATCTTACTCAAACTCTTTCAAAACATTGAAGAAAATGGAACACTACCTAACTCATTTTATGAAGCTAACATCAATCTAATACCAAAACCAGGCAAAGATGCTACAAAAAAGGAAAACTACCGGCCAATCTCCCTAATGAATATAGATGCAAAAATCCTCAACAAAATACTTGCAAATCGAATCCAAAGACACATTAAAAAAATCATACACCATGACCAAGTGGGGTTCATTCCAGGCATGCAAGGATGGTTCAACATAAGAAAAACAATCAATGTATTACAACACATTAAAAACTCGAAAGGGAAAAATCAATTGATCATCTCAATAGATGCTGAAAAAGCATTTGACAAAATCCAACATCCGTTTTTGATAAAAACACTTCAAAAGGTAGGAATTGAAGGAAACTTCCTCAACATGATAAAGAGCATATATGAAAAACCCACAGCCAGCATAGTACTCAATGGTGAGAGACTGAAAGCCTTCCCTCTAAGATCAGGAACAAGACAAGGATGCCCGCTGTCACCACTGTTATTCAACATTGTGCTGGAAGTGCTAGCCAGGGCAATCCGGCAAGACAAAGAAATAAAAGGCATCCAAATTGGAAAAGAAGAAGTAAAACTGTCATTGTTTGCAGATGATATGATCTTATATCTAGAAAACCCTGAGAAATCGACGATACAGCTACTAGAGCTAATAAACAAATTTAGCAAAGTAGCGGGATACAAGGTTAATGCACATAAATCAGTAATGTTTCTATATGCTAGAAATGAACAAACTGAAGAGACACTCAAGAAAAAGATACCATTTTCAATAGCAACTAAAAAAATCAAGTACCTAGGAATCAACTTAACCAAAGATGTAAAAGACCTATACAAAGAAAACTACATAACTCTACTAAAAGAAATAGAAGGGGACCTTAAAAGATGGAAAAATATTCCATGTTCATGGATAGGAAGGCTAAATGTCATTCAGATGTCAATTCTACCCAAACTCATCTACAGATTCAATGCAATCCCAATCAAAATTCCAACAACCTACTTTGCAGACTTGGAAAAGCTAGTTATCAAATTTATTTGGAAAGGGAAGATGCCTCGAATTGCTAAAGACACTCTAAAAAAGAAAAACGAAGCGGGAGGACTTACACTCCCTGACTTTGAAGCTTATTATAAATCCACAGTTGCCAAAACAGCATGGTACTGGCACAAAGATAGACATATAGATCAATGGAATCGAATTGAGAATTCAGAGATAGACCCTCAGATCTATGGCCGACTGATCTTTGATAAGGCCCCCAAAGTCACCGAACTGAGCCATAATGGTCTTTTCAACAAATGGGGCTGGGAGAGTTGGATATCCATATCCAAAAGAATGAAAGAGGACCCCTACCTCACCCCCTACACAAAAATTAACTCAAAATGGACCAAAGATCTCAATATAAAAGAAAGTACCATAAAACTCCTAGAAGATAATGTAGGAAAACATCTTCAAGACCTTGTATTAGGCGGCCACTTCCTAGACTTTACACCCAAAGCACAAGCAACAAAAGAGAAAATAGATAAATGGGAACTCCTCAAGCTTAGAAGTTTCTGCACCTCAAAGGAATTTCTCAAAAAGGGAAAGAGGCAGCCAACTCAATGGGAAAAAATTTTTGGAAACCATGTATCTGACAAAAGACTGATATCTTGCATATACAAAGAAATCCTACAACTCAATGACAATAGTACAGACACCCCAATTATAAAATGGGCAAAAGATATGAAAAGACAGTTCTCTGAAGAGGAAATACAAATGGCCAAGAAACACATGAAAAAATGTTCAGCTTCACTAGCTATTAGAGAGATGCAAATTAAAACCACAATGAGATACCATCTAACACCGGTTAGAATGGCTGCCATTAAACAAACAGGAAACTACAAATGCTGGAGGGAATGTGGAGAAACTGGAACTCTTATTCATTGTTGGTGGGACTGTATAATGGTTCAGCCACTCTGGAAGTCAGTCTGGCAGTTCCTTAGAAAACTAGATATAGAGCTACCATTCGATCCAGCGATTGCACTTCTCGGTATATACCCGGAAGATCGGAAAGCAGTGACACGAACAGATATCTGCACGCCAGTGTTCATAGCAGCATTATTCACAATTGCCAAGAGATGGAAACAACCCAAATGTCCTTCAACAGATGAGTGGATAAATAAAATGTGGTATATACACACGATGGAATACTATGCAGCAGTAAGAAGGAACGATCTCGTGAAACATATGACAACATGGATGAACCTTGAAGACATAATGCTGAGCGAAATAAGCCAGGCACAAAAAGAGAAATATTATATGCTACCACTAATGTGAACTTTGAAAAATGTAAAACAAATGGTTTATAATGTAGAATGTAGGGGAACTAGCAGTAGAGAGCAATTAAGGAAGGGGGAACAATAATCCAAGAAGAACAGATAAGCTATTTAACGTTCTGGGGATGCCCAGAAATGACTATGGTCTGTTAATTTCTGATGGATATAGTAGGAGCAAGTTCACAGAAAGGTTGCTTTATTATGTAACTTTCTTGGGGTAAAGTAGGAACATGTTGGAAGTTAAGCAGTTATCGTAGGTTAGTTGTCTTTTTCTTACCCCCTTGTTATGGTCTCTTTGAAATGTTCTTTTATTGTAGGTTTGTTTTCTTTTTAACTTTTTTTTTCATACAGTTGATTTAAAAAAGAAGGGAAAGTTAAAAAAAAAAAAGAAAGAAAGAAAGAAAGAAAAACAAGGAAAAAAAAAAGATGTAGTGCCCCCTTGAGGAGCCTGTGGAGAATGCAGGGGTATTCGCCTACCCCACCTCCATGGTTGCTAACATGACCACAGACATAGGGGACTGGTGGTTTGATGGGTTGAGCCCTCTACCATAAGTTTTACCCTTGGGAAGACGGTTGCTGCAAAGGAGAGGCTAGGCCTCCCTATATTTGTGCCTTAGAGTCTCCTCCTGAATGCCTCTTTGTTGCTCAGATGTGGCCCTCTCTCTCTGGCTAAGCCAACTTGAAAGGTGAAATCACTGCCCTCCCCCCTACGTGGGATCAGACACCCAGGGGAGTGAATCTCCCTGGCAACGTGCAATATGACTCCCGGGGAGGAATGTAGACCCGGCATCGTGGGACGGAGAACATCTTCTTGACCAAAAGGGGGATGTGAAAGGAAATGAAATAAGCTTCAGTGGCAGAGAGATTCCAAAACGAGCCGAGAGGTCGCTCTGGTGGACACTCTTACGCACACTTTAGACAACCCTTTTTAGGTTCTAAAGAATTGGGGTAGCTGGTGGTGGATACCTGAAACTATCAAACTACAACCGAGAACCCATGAATCTCGAAGACAGTTGTATAAAAATGTAGCTTATGAGGGGTGACAGTGGGATTGGGAAAGCCATAAGGACCACACTCCACTTTGTCTAGTTTATGGATGGATGAGTAGAAAAATAGGGGAAGGAAACAAACAGACAAAGGTACCCAGTGTTCTTTTTTACTTCAATTGCTCTTTTTCACTCTAATTATTATTCTTGTTATTTTTGTGTGTGTGCTAATGAAGGTGTCAGGGATTGATTTAGGTGATGAATGTACAACTATGTAATGGTACTGTAAACAATCGAAAGTACAGTTTGTTTTGTATGACTGCATGGTATGTGAATATATCTCAATAAAATGATGATAAAAAAAAAAAGAGTGCATGGCAGTAAAGGTCAATACCTGTTGATATTCATTCATTCCTTTTGTTTATCTGTATATTGTCTGGTCTTTTGAGCCTAGTTAGGATAGTTCCATAATTTTTGCTTTTGACTATAATAACTCAGATAGAACCTTGAGTGGAGCCCACGATTTATCTTTTTCTCATTAGTTCATTGGCTTGTGATATCTCAATTATGTACTAAATAATGTGAAAATTACTTTAAGGAAAGAGTGGCAAGATTATTAGGAAGTTAAGGCTAAAACAATTTGCATAGCTCTGGCATAGGCTGCCTTTCCTTGCATCACTCCTGTGAGGTAAAATTTAAAAGATATGGATCTAATATCTGAACCCTGGGTAGTGTGGCTTACCCAGAGTGTGCATTTCTAGCACCTGAATGGTCATTGAAATACGAATAAACAGATTCTGGGGAGTGACAGGCAATTTTGTGATTTATATAAAAGCATTTCAAAACTAAGGCAACCCAAATGGAGTCGAGAGGTCACTCTGGTGGACATTCTTATGCACTATATAGATAACACCTCTTAGGCTTTAATGTATTGGAATAGCTAGAAGTAAATACCTGACACTACCAAACTCCAACCCAGCAGCCTGGACTCCTGAAGACAATTATATAATAATGTAGATTACAAGGGGTGACAGTGTGATTGTGAAGACCTTGTGGATCACACCCCCTTTATCTAGTGTATGGATGAGTGGAGGAATGGGGATAAAAACTAAAGGACAAATGGGGTGGGATGGGGGGATGATTTGGGTGTTTTTTTTTTTCACTTTTATTTTTTATTCTTGTTCTGGTTCTTTCTGATGTAAGGAAAATGTTCAGAGATAGATTGTGGTGATGAACGCATAACTATGTTATCATACTGTGGACAGTGGATTGCATATCATGGATGATTGTATGATGTGTGAATTTATTTCAATAAAACTGAACAAAACAAAACAACTAAGGCAACAAATTTTAAAGTGAGAAGAAAGGATTAGATGCTAATTGAAGAAAGGATTAGATGCTAATTGCAGTGATTGTGTGATTTACCCAAAGGAAAGCATTCTTTTGAAGATGTGTGGCAAGAACCAGTGAGATTAATAAGAATTATATACTTTGAACGTCTTTGTTTCCCAGGACAGTTGAGGCAATATAGGGTGGTGATTAACTCCAGAATCTGAAGGTAGACTGCTGATTTGGTAAAACCGGAATCCTGGTTTTACCACTTCCTAGCTCTTTGACTTGTGGCAAATTCCTTAAACTCTCTATTCCTATGTTTTCCCATCTGCAAAATGGTATTAATAGTGCCTTACTTCAAAGGACTATTGTGAGTATTAAAATGAATTAAATGTGCAGATTCCTTAAAGTGTGCATAGCATAGTATAAGCTGCCTGTATGTTAGTTATTGTTATTTGCATTCATTAATGGGCAAAGGGTACCGAGGACAAAAAGGAAGCTCAAAGCATCAGAGATGAAATTATTGGGGGGAGGGGGAATGCATCCTTGGCAAAGTTTTGTAGCCTGCCCAAGATGATTTCCCCATATTTTAGAAAGAAAGAATTAATTGGCTTAGCCTAGAATTTCTGTAAGCCTAAATGCTCACTGCTTTTATATTGGATTCGAGTTTGCTGTTTTACTCTGATGTTCTTTAGCTGTACCTGTTGGTGGTAGATTGTATCATGTACCCCCTACAAACATGTTCTTAATCATTAGTTGGGTTCCTGTGGGTGGGACCCATTTGTAAATAGACCCTTTGGGAGACATGTTATCAGCTAAGGTGTGGACTCAGTTGTGAACAGCATCTCCTAAGATCCTATTTAGATGTGGCCCAACTGAACAGGATGGGCCTTACTCCATATTGCTGGAGTCCTTTGTAAGCAGAAGAAATTGGGATGCAGTCTGTCAGCAAAAGACACAGGAGGCGATCGAAGACATTGCCATGTGACGGGAGGCCGAGATGGAAGCTAAGGAACCCCAAGGATTGTGGCAAGCCAGCACCAGAGCACTGCAGACTTCAGAGAGAAAAGCATGGGCTTGCTGATGCCTTGATTTCACCATGAGCCAGTAAATTCCTATTTTTAAGCCAATCAGCGTGTGGTATTTGTCATAGCATCCTGGCAAACTAAGACACCTGTCGCTTATTTTTTTCCCTAATGTTATCCAACAGAAGAGTGGACTTACTAAGTTTTAGATTCTTTGATATAAAAATAAGAATATTCTTGAAACATTCTGTGTTACTGACCAATACCTGACTTCAAATTAACAGTGAGATGCTGCAGATGCAGCAGTTATTCACAGAAGTGTGACTTTACCAACATTGGGCCAAGTGAATTAGTGATTAATCTAATCTAGAAAAAAAAAATGAGCGCATGACAAATAAGCCTTATACTTCAGGGTACCTATATGAAATTGTCTTTAGGATGTGACTGTTCCTTGAAACAATTAGCTGGTGGATCTTTAAGACTTGAAAGGCTTAAAGAAATCTGGGTCTGTGCTGAAGGTCTTTTAGTATTTTCATAAAATTTGCATGCAGCATCCTTCTATAATACAGAAGAAAATCCATACATGCCAATATAAGCTCATTTCCAAGTGCCCTATCAATGAACAGATGTCAGCACCCTGAATACAAAGGAAAGTGGACCATCCAGAACTGAAAAAACAGGAAGAGAGGAAAGTGATAGATATTTAACCACTTACAGTGTACTGTGCATTGTGCTAGGGGCCATCAGGTGAACATTCATAGCTGTCTAAAGCAGGATGTCATGGCTCCATTTGGCATGTTAAGGAACTTGAAGCTCAGAGAAGATAAGTATCTTGGCCAAGGTCACATACATAGTAAATGGTAGAGCCAGGATTCAAATTCAATTTTGAGTAATTCCAAAGTTGATGCACCTCCCAAATTTGTAGGTTTAATCAAATGCAATTAATATACCTAAAAGTTAATTCAGTGCCAGTGTGATCTTTGCACCCAAATTAATTCCAGTTTTTCGCTCCTGAGTTATTTCAAGTTCTTCTTATCTTTAAAGCTTGACTTGAACTTTCTATTCTGTTACTTGGCAAGCCCCATTTATGGGTTTGCAGGCTGGAGAGTTGTTCTTCAAATTAGCTTTGCAATTGAAATTGAGTAAGTAGATTGTGAACGCCTTGTCTTAACTTCATTACCTGATGTAATATTCAAATAGTCTCATGATCCATCTTTTATGTTTCACTGAAGGCGAATTCGGCTACTGGACTTTATCCCTTGAACTCTGGAATTGCATCATACATTTTTTCTATGTCAAGGATCACAGACCAGCTGCTTTTTCAGAACTAGAATTGCCAGTTGTTCTAGACCTGTTATTTGGTAATATAAAGACAAAGCACCTTTGACCTGCTTAGTTTCTGGCAACAGGACTTTATTGCAACCCATAATGTGTAGAACTAATATGAATTTTGCATCTATTCTAGCCATTGACTGAGAACAAAGACAGTTTTAGTGGTCTCCTTAATAGAAATCTTTATTAACCACAGATAATTTTAAAAAATCATTATTAAACCTGTAACTTTTAAGAGTAGAGTAGCAGAATGAGGGAAAAAAATGTTGAAGTTTAATTAGCAACTATAAAAGTTAGAAGATGAATGATTAAAAGAACAATTTACATTCTCATATGCTGAGTGAAAGGCCTTAAATATTTATTAGGTTGTAGAAGAGAATGTGAAGTAAAATAAATGGTATTGATATTTGACAATTTATCATTGCCTTCCCCACCCATAGCTTTTCCTAAGCAGACAGTGGGTTACAGACCCGCCTTCCTTTTGGCTGATTGGACCATGGATGAGCATGGACCTGCCTTCTCTCTAGCCCTATTGGACCTTGGATGAGCACACACAGAAGGTGCCCGTGGATAGACTTGTGTAGAGACAGAGAGAGAAGTTGCCGGTGGGCACTGTGCTGGAGCTGGGGAGCCAAATGAAGTTGGGCTTGCTCTGGCGACGATGGACCACATGAAACCAAAACTGGGTAGGCAGAGGGGGCCACGTTGATTGAGAAGATATAGAAAGACCCCCAGAGGGAGGCAGACATACCATCAAAGAGACATGAAAGATTTGTTCACACGTCTCCTCTGCCACCACCTTCTGGCTTCCTGAGGTCTGGTTTTCATTTCTCTTTCATATATAGTGAATATACACATTTTTCCTTGGGGTAACATGTGATGTAACCAATTTCCTTGGGTGCTAAAGAGCCATCACTGTTAAGAAGAAAGATTCTAAAAAAAAATCTATTGCGTAGGGTCAAGAAAAAGATCTGCACTTTGTTCTAGGATGCTGAAAACAATTTCCTCTGTCATCAGAGATAGATAGAGCTGTTATGGGATGAATGTGTCCCCCAAAAAGATATGTTGAAGTCCTAATCCCACTACATAAGAATGTGAACTTGTTTGGAAATTGGGTCATTCCAAATGGAAGTAGACAAGTTAAGATGAGGTCATACTGCAGTGTGGTGAACTCCTAATCCAGTATGGCTGGCATCCGTATAAGGAGGGGAGGGAGACACGGACAGACACAGAGAGAAGAACGCCACGTGACAGTGGAGGCAGAGACTGAGTTATGCTGCCCTCAGCCACGGAATGCCAAGGATTGCTGGCCACCTCCAGAAGTCGTGAGAGGCGTGGAAGGCACAGACTTCAGAGGAAGCCTGGCCCTGCTGACACCTTGATTAGACAGTTTCTGTTGTTTCAAACCATCCAGTTTGTGGTACTTTATGGCAGCCCTAGAGACAAAGACAGTGTTTGATACCAGAAAGCGGGAAGCTGCTGTAACATACCTAAAAATGTGGAAGTGGCTTTGTAATTAGGTAATTGGCAGAGGTGGGAAGGATTTAGAGGTGTTTGATAGAAAAACCCTAGATTGCCTTGAAGAGACAGTTGCTAGAAATATGAACATGAAAGGTGCTTCTGATGAGATCTTAGAAGGAAATGACAAATGTGTTATTGGAAACTGGAAAAAGGGTGGTCCTTGTTATAAAGTGGCAGAAAATTTGGCAGAATTATGTGCTTGTATTATGTGGAAAGCAGAACTTATAGGAAGTGAACTTGGATATTTAGCTGGGAATATTTCCAAGCAAATTGTGTAAGATCCAGCCTGGTTTTCCTTACTGCTTATAGTAAAATGCAAGAGGAAAGAAACAAATTGAGGAATGAACTGTTAAGCAAAAAGGGATCAGCACTTACTTGATGATTTGGAAAACTCTCAGCCTGTCCACATACTATGCTCTGGAGACAGGGCCAAGAGCATGGCTGGATAACTGCTTGCTAAAAATATTAGGCATAGGACTTGTGGATCCAGTCAACCATCTTAGAAGAATCCAGGAATGGAGATGCAATTATCTAGAAAATATCTTTGGAGGACCGTTCTGTCTGATGTGTTGTTCCCATGAATTGCACAGGAGATCAACAAGGTTTTTGAAAATTTTTATGCCATAGAAACACTGACAGCCTGGACTGAAAGGGGCAGAGAGGGGATGAAAAGAAGGGTGATCTGAAGGGCAGAAACATGGATATAGAAGCTTGGGCCAAGTGAACCTTCTTGGTTCAGGAGGGCAGGGCTACAGCCCAGGTGTTTGGAGAGAGCAAGGCTGCCATCACAGCGCGGAGAGAGGGCAGAGTCGCTGTACTGGTAATTGGAGAGTGCTACCATACCAGTGAGCCTGGAGGTCAAAGCACTGGAGCCACTGAAAATGACTCTCTGACCTCGAAATGTAATGAAATTTGCTCTGCTGGATTTCAGACTTGCTTGGGATCCTTGACTTCTTTTTTCCTTCTGGTTTTTCCCTTCTGGAGTGGGAATGTCCATCTGATGACTCTCCCACCATTGTATTTTGGAAGTAGATACTTGTTTTCTGTTTCACAAGTCCATGGATGGAGAGGAATTTTACCCCAGGATGGACCATGCACCTGATTGATTTAGATGAGATTTTGGAATTAGAGTTCATGCTACAATGACTTAAGGCTTTGGGATATTGGGGAGGATTGAATGTATTTTGCATGTGAGAATAACATGGATTTGGGGAGGCAAGAGTGTAGATTGTTATGGGTTGAATTGTGTCCTTCAAAAAGGTGTGTTGAAGCCCTCATCTCCAGAACCTCAGAATGTGATCCTATGTGGAAATTCAGTTATCAAAGATGGAATTAGGCACATGAAAATGAGGTCATACTAGAGTAGGGTGAACCCTTAATCCAGTCTGACTGGGGTCCTTATAAAGAGGGGGAGGAGACAAGACACAGGCAGACAGAAAAGAAGATGGCCACGTGATAGTAGAGGCAGACATTGAGTTATGCTACAAGTTGAGAACACCAAGGATTTCTGGTCAGTGCCAGGATCCAGGAGCCAGGTGTAGACTAGATTTTTTCCTGCAGACTTCAGAAGAGCATGGCTCTTCCAACACCTTGATTTTGGACTTCTAGTCAAGAGCTATAAGAGAATAAATTTCTGTTGTTTTTAGCCATCCTGTTTGTGATTTTGTTGTGGTAGCCCTGGGAAACTAAAACAAAAGATTTTAAGGATAAGGAACAGCACGACTATAACTTCTTCATGAGCTCAGATGTGCTTGGCAGTAGAACACTGAAAGGACTGGCCAGCAGAGTCCCAGTGTTGGTGAAAGTCTCAGTGCACAGCCTGCAGAGAATGCAACCCTTTTCCTCAAAGTTCAGGGGAACTATTTCCTGATAAACGTTGGCATTCAAGTTAACATCCAGCTGACCAGGATTATGTCAACGTAAGTTAGCAGTCAAGACAGATCATGCAACGTTTTTGAGTCTTTTAGAATGGGTATGTCAGAAACAGGATAATTTATTATTCTTATCAAGCACAGAGATGTGATGTGCAAAAATTAATTCCCCGGTATCCAACTTTCATTCTTGTTTTAGTATGTGTGGGAGTGTGCCCAAGGATGTAGGCACAAAGCAATATGCCTTTGCCAATTAAAGGTTCAATCCAAATCAGTTGCTGCCTCCTGTCATTCAATATTAAATTCCAGAAATCAAGGGTTTTAAAGTTACATATAACAGAAACCAGGTTGGCTAGGCTGTGTGATCCGGAGCCAGGTTTTTAAGCCTTGTATGTTCATAAAATATGCAATAGAAATCTTACGACTAAGAATGGTGCTTCTTTCCTTTGGTCTGTTGAGAAGGACATCAATGGATTTCAAGCCAAATTTGTAAAATGTTTACACGGGCCAACAATGGGTGTCTTCATGTTTTTAAGTATTGATACTGTAGGGTATATTTGTATTTAAACTTCACAGGGAAGCTGTCGTTGGAGCATCTTAATTGATGCATCTTAAAAGCATTTGGTTTTAAATTAGTGATTTCAGGTAAACTTCTGTTATCTGAGATAGTGAGGTTAATTATAATCATCATTTGATTTTGTTTGCTTTAAATGCAGGTAGTTTCAGTATTTTTCCCTCTCTTTCACTGTTATTTATTAAGCTCTAAGTCTTTTGATGACACCAAGCTGCACTGTGAAAAATGAACATGCATTTAACTTTGCTTTTAGGAAGATTAGGGGAAGGGAGTAAATCTCCAACAGGGATTTGCGACCGGATTAAGGATTTCTGGGTACACACGAGGCTGAGATGATCCTAAAACTACTTCTGGTATCTCTTTCTCTCTAAGGACTAATCTTATGCAGTCTGTTCTCATAAAGAATATGCTTTAGTTATTTTCTTTTTACCCCTAGCAGAATGAAAACAAAATTGGGGGTAATTATTTTTTGAAGGTAGATAGTCTCAGGTTATGGAAATCTGAGTGGTGATATTTTTAACTAAATGTGCTGTGATTCAAACAGGCTTTTGGAGCATGGGAATGTTCTGCCTGGGGCTTATTGAAGCAGATGTTCTCGGAAGTGCCCCTGCCCTGCAGTCAAAGCCCCCGGGGCTCTTGGTTGGGAGTGTGGGGTGAGGTGTTCGCTTCTCCCCCAACTGATTCTGGGTTCAGGCTTGACTCTGCCTCAGTAGTCAAAGTAGTGCCAAAGTAGCTCTGTGCCGCTTATCTCTCCATGCTTCACTCCACTTTTCAGTGTTTCTCCCAGCTTAATGTTTTTGAAGTACTGCTTTCATCTGGTCACTCTTCCAAGAAACGTTTGAATAACTTCAAAATGAAGCCTCAGATTCTGGGGCTGACCTTCAAGGTGCTCCTTACTTCAGCTCCTGCTGGCAGTTCTGCCATGTGTCCTGCCGTGGCCGGGCTGCAATCTCTGGAGAAGAGCAAAGGAGCAGGTACAGTTCAGCCTGGTGGAAGACCCTGCAGGCTGGACAGGCCACCTTGGAGGGACACCAGCTTGGAGTTTGTCCCTCTCTCTCATCCAATCCTTGGTGTTCTTCTGCCTTCATTACAAGATTGCAGCTTTTCTTCGAGGAGCAGCGTAAGATACTCTGCTTCCATTTCAGCTTGTCCTTACAAGGCAGCACAGAGAAGGAATACTAGGTGTTTTGTTTTTCCATCCTGTAGCACCATCTGCAGTGCTGGCTGCTCTCATAGTCTCACCTCAGAGCATTGTTTTGCCAGCAAAACCTTTCCATTTCTCCTTGGAGTGGGGATTGAGGTTAGGAAGGTATTCTGGTATAACGTATTTGGTAAGGGACGTTAAATCCAAAACTCTGAGGAATTGGTTTTTTTAGATATGTGCCTTGTTTGAATATAAATAGAGCACTTAATTTTCCCCACTTCCTCACTTCTGATTCTTGTTCCCAGGTACTTTTTTTCATTCCCTGAATTCCTTTAGTCTCTAGTATTTCTTGAGCTACCTCTAGAGAGTTGTTGAGCATTGGCTTTACTCTTTACTCAAAGGTTCTGCCTTTTTGAGCCAATGTATTCAATCCAATTTCTTTTGCATATGATAGCTATTAAAACATCTCAAAACTGCAAACATGCTTATTTAAGACCGGAAGACACTGGGTTACAGAGGAAGAAGGAGGCAATTAAATAGAGTGGGAATGGTTAGGCTTTAGTAGTTGAAGACACTTTGGGGATGGCATGAACAATATAAGGAATTGATAGAAAAGAAGAAAGGAGCAGGATAGAGACAAAAATCTTTGTTCAACCAGTAGTTTTTATAGTTAATATTCCCTGAAAATAGTCTCTCCAGCTTCCTTCCTCACAAAGAAGATATGAATAATGCATTTGATTGAAAACCACAGCATTCCCAGCTTAGCCCTGACTCTCCATTCAACCCCTGCTTTTTCCCTACAAGGATGAAAAAAGAAAAAGGAGATGGACGAAAAGGGACAGAATGCATTATTCTCTACTTCTTTGATGGTCCCGTAGTCTTCACAGGTGCTATTAGCTGAGTTATGTAGAAATTATAACCAGTGAATACTGGTGGTTTTCCAAAAATATACATGGGATCCTCTTTGATAATTCTTGTTTAACTTCACAGAGATTACGAGAAGATTACCCATTATGTGGCAAATGGAACCAATTGGATAACTATAAAGCAATGATTCTAACTTCCATATATCACACAAGAAATTGAGCCTCATTACTCTAATCCTCTCATGTACAATACTGATGTAATTATAGGAATAGAAGTCAAAAATATTTCAACAAATGTGATTCTGAAAATGATATAACCCTACTAATTTCACCTGTATTTCATGATATTTTACAAATTGGCATTTATTGCTCCCTGTTCACTCTGCTTTGTACCTCTGGTAAGCTTGCTTTGTTTACTCCGGACACAGATTTCATCATAATATTCCATCTACCCAACCAAAACAGCTATTGATGAGTAGGGAAAATGATTTAGTCTAATAAATGATAATTCAAGCAGTAGAAAGGAAAAAAGAGAGGAAGGAAGGAAGGAAGGGAGGAGGGAGAGAGAGAGGAAGGGAAAAATGGCTACTGAACTATCTTAAAAAGAATCCAGTAATTAAAATGGTGTATTTTTGCATTTTAGCTGAAACAAACAAACAAAAAGTTATATTTAGAATCTGATTTGCCTGTGTCATCCTAGTTTTCCTTGGTTTCATATAGGGATGTAGGAACAGGAGAAAAATGCAAAGACACTTTCAGGGGAAGAAAGAACAAAGCAAAAGATGGGACTGAACATTTGGTGAAAATTGCATAGTCTGTGATGCTGCTCTGTCATCATTAACCTGATGTTTTAAACCTATTTTCTCATGGTCCTACAGAGGAAGCACAACAAGCATGATGCAATTTTGGAATCCTGTTTTACTTTGGTTTCATCATGGCTTTATCTCCCAGAAGAATAAGTCTCAGGAATTGTCTAGAGATTATCATGGTGTGGGTGTCTTAAATTAAAAGCCAACCATCCAAGAATCTCTATGTTCTGGACAAAGTAGCGTTTCTACTCTTGGAGAAGCTACCAAGCCTCTGCCCCTTTTTTATGCTTGAGGAAACAAATTCATCCTGGCCCTAGTGTCCTCCCAGGGATGCTGTTGAGGGCCCAGGCCTGAGCTCCTAGCAAACTAAATCTGTTCCATGAGGACCTGGGACACTCTCTTAGCTGCTTCTTTCTTGTCTTCAGTCATGCCTGGGGACCGTGGTAGATTGAATTATGTACCCCAACACAGACATGTTCTTAATCTCAGTCCACTTCCCTGTGGATGTAAAGACATTATAGATGGGACCTCTTGAAGATTCTATTTTTAGGTAAAGTGTTGTTCTAGTTTGCTGATGCTGCTGGAATGCAAAACACCAGAATTGGATTGGCTTTTATAAAAGGGTTTATTTGGTTACAGTTACAGTCTTAAGGCCATAAAATGTCCAAGGTAAGGCATCAACAATTGGATACCTTCACTGGAGGATGGCCAGTGGTGTCCAGAAAACCTCTGTTAGCTGGGAAGGCATGTGGCTGGTGTCTGCTCCAAAGTTCTGGTTTCAAAATGGCTTTCTCCCAGGATGTTCCTCTCTAGGCTGCAGTTCCTCGAAAATGTCACTCTCAGTTGCACTTGGGGTATTTGTCCTGTCTTAGCTTCTCTGGAGCAAGAGTCTGCTTCCAACGGCCGTCTTCAAACTGTCTCTCATCTGCAGCTCCTGTGCTTTCTTCAAAGTGTCCCTCTTGGCTGTAGCTCCTCTTCAAAACGTCACTCACAGCTGCAGCTGCACTGAGTTCCCTCTGCCCAGCAGCTCATTTATATGACTCCAGTGACTCAACTTAGACCCACCCTGAATGGGTGGAGCAACACTTCCATGGAAATTATCCAATCAGAGTCATCACCCACAGCTGGGTGGAGCACATCTCCAAAGAAACACTCAAAGAAATCTAATCAACACTGATAACGTCTGTCCACACAAGATTACATAAAAAATAATGGCGTTTGGGGGACACAATACATTCAGACTGGCACAGGTGTGCCCCCGAATGAGGGTGGGTCTTAATCTGTATTCCTGGAGGCTTTATGAAGAGAAGAAACTGGAAGCCGATTGAAGAAAACCACATAGGAAGAAGCTGAAGTCAGCAGATCTGAAAGAGCCAGAGAAAGGAGTGGACATTGCCATGGGAGGCAGATACACAAGCAAAGGAACCCCAAGGATCACTAGAAGCCAGCACCAGAATGCTACAGACTCTGAGAGAAAGCAGGCCTTGCTGATACCTTGAATTTGGGCTTCTCGTAGCCTATAAACCATTAGCTAATAAATTCCTGTTAAGCCAAAACCCATTGTGTGGTATTTGTCATAGCAGCCCTGGCAAATTGAGACAGGGATTGGGTATGCAAATTGGGTACTTTTACAAATTATGCCCCCTCAAACAATTTGTTGTTTTCTTTCCAATCGGTTTTTAGGCCTCCAGACCAAGTCATTAAGTCTCTGGAATTGGTTGAGCCAAGCTTGCTTTCAAGTCTTGGGTGTCTGTGGGCATGTTGTCAGCATGAGAAAGTTGGGGTGGGCTCCCTGCCAGTGCTGCCCTCTCCATTGCTGCTTCTCCAGGGGAGTGGACGGTGTGTTCGTTCACAATCCCGGCAGCAGACTAGAGTTCCTGATTCCTCTTTACTCCAGAGTCTAAAATTCCAGTCAGACTCAGAGAACAAAATGAGGTTGAATTTTAAAGAGAAAGGATGAAGCGCCCTTTGGCATGTTCACCCCATGACCGTATCTCAACCAAGCATTTCCTCCCATTTCTTGGCTATCGAGAGAGTGAAACTTTAATTTTTCAAATTTATTATCTGACTCCAGTAGCAAACAAAATGGGATCAAGGTTGGTGATGAAGTGAGAATATGCTTCTAGGCTTAAACCAAGTCTAAATGATTTCCCACTTACCACCAGAAGATCGTTTCACTGGTGAGCTTCGGAACATAACAGATTCACTTGTCTCATGTCTGAGCAGTTTGGAAGCCAACTGCAGTTGCCAAATGATAGAAGGGCCCTTTATTCTCTTTTCTCTTCACTTCTTTGTTTTTGTGGAAGTGTTCAGGAGCCAAATGTGGGTAATCTTGCTTTTTCTCACTTCCTTTGTCCCTAAATCCAGATAGCTCCCTTGAGTATATTGCCAGATTGTTAGTGTGCAGGGGTTGCAAAGAAGATGAACATATGAAGTAGACATGGTGGAGTCTGGAGGGGAAGGAGAGGCCCTAGCAGGACAGAATTTTTGGAATGGCAGAAATTTCTACGTCATAATGTTGGCTTTGTTCTTAGAATTTGCGTTGTGTGGCGGTAGTGCCAGGAGGAGTTGAACAGATGCCATGCTGAACTTCTCCTGTGCCCCTACTCAGCAGCTGTCAATCTTTAAGTGCTTTAAAGTGTCTAGCATGCTTCCTTTCCAGAGGGCATCCTGTGTTTACACATTTACGCTATTTAAATCAAGTCCAGACAATAGATGAGTTGCAGAACAGGACAGACAAAATCAAACCAGGTCAGATAGAGAGCAGTACATTGAGGAATACCTCCGATTGTTTTTCAGATGCTTGCAACTCTGTGGAAGTTAAAGTTTTATCAAGTAATTTTTCATTTTACTATTTTGGGAAATATGGTGACACAATCTTTTCTCATTAATATACTGTGTGCTTTTG
Source organism: Choloepus didactylus (assembly GCF_015220235.1). Taxonomy (NCBI): domain Eukaryota; kingdom Metazoa; phylum Chordata; class Mammalia; order Pilosa; family Megalonychidae; genus Choloepus; species Choloepus didactylus. Next base: position 14,260,648 of record NC_051318.1, on the reverse strand, counting down.
ATGGAATCATGAAAGCATGCTGCCATAAAGAGGAAAGGCGTGCAAAAGAAGAATATCCCATAAAATGTTTTGAAATTGATGTTGTTCTGGTGAGGATATTTTGGAGAGAGAAGGTGCTAGGAAGAGAATTGAAAGTCCTCTCCTGCATTGGAGAAGTGGACTGGGCCACAGCTCATGAGCTGGGTAAGCCTTTAATAGACAGGACTAGATGAAGGCTTTGTGTGCTCACAAAAATAGCGTTTTAAACAGAAATGCCCCAGTTAGTGCTTTCTCACTGTTGAGGATTGAATCACGTCACTCATAAAGACATGTTCAAATCCCAAGCCCTGGTCCTGTGGGTGTGCACTCATTTGTAAGTAGATCTTTGAAGATCCTGTTCAGATGAGGCCAAGTTGAATCGGGGCAGGCCTTCATCCAGCATGACTGGAGTCCTTAAAAGCAAAGGAAATTTGGCCTTGGAAGTGGAAGCCCCGGGAGGAGAGAGGAGACAGATGGCCGTGGGATACAGGCAAGACTGAGCCTCAGACTTCGGAGGAAGCGTGGCCTGCTGAGGCCTTGCTTTTGGACTCCTAGCCTCCAAATCGTGATTCAGTAAATTCCTGTTGTTTAGACCAGCCAGTCTATGGGATTTGTTATGGAAACCCTGGCAAACCAAGACATCCTTGTTCAGTTTTATCTGTGGTCAAATCTAAGTATCTCTGGAGAATAGCACTTTTTATGTCTCAACCATGTGTACTTCAGTACAGTCAAAAGTGAAGACTCCCAAAGAAGTGTCTTTTGTTCTGTAGGCTTGTTCTTTTGAAGGGATTTAAGAAACCCTCCAGCTCCTTGATTTCTTCTTTTTTTCCCCTGGTGTCTCGGTGATAGAGCAGAGTAATCTTTTTCTTCTCTCTTCTGCTGCTCCTCTGGTCTAGGAAAAGGTGATCTCATGCTGCAAACACTCCTGAGGGTGCCATGCTGGTCTCCTTTGCTCTACCCACCCCACCCTGACACACACACACACACACACACACACATGCACACATGCACACACACACACAGTCTTCCTTCCTACCGGATCAGGCTCATCTTTTAAAAGCTCTAACATTGTGGGAGCAACTCAACCTAGAATTCTGTTGCCGAATACGGAGGCCACTGGCCACCTGTGGCTATTTAAATGGCATTTCAATTCCATTCATTTCAATTACACGTTGACTTCTTCACCTGCCCTACCTTTGTCAGCTGTTCTGTGGGTACTTGCAGACAGCACAGAACATTTCCATCCTCACCGAAATTTCTTTTGGACACTGCTGGCTTTGAATCCATATGGTTTCCTGTTTTTCAAGACTTTAAATGCAAAGCCTTTAGTCTGGCTTCTAAGCCTCCTAAATTGCTGCTATCTCTACAGATAGAAAGGAATTTATTAGAAGGGGGCTGTGGAAGGCAGTCGGGAACTCCATGTGCTGAGATCATGGGAGATTTGGTTGGTAGAAGACAGGCATTCACTTCTCTTTTGAAGAATGCACAGTGCTCTGCCAGACAGAAGGACAATGGAAGGTGGTTCTGGGAGAACGTGGGATGTGGAGATCAAGTTGCGGACTGTGGAGGATCTTGGTCTGGTTGAAGTTTAAGGCGAATAAAGGGAAATGAGAAAATGATGGCCTTGTAGTCTCTGTTAGGGTTTTATATAGCTGTCTTTTCACGGTCTTCAGCCTCTGTTTGGATTCAAACATTTTCTATCTCCTCTGTCCTATAAAAGAGAACATGAAATACTAATTCAAGAATAGCAGAGAAGGTGGAAACGACAGTGTCAGGTGATGGTGTGGGCTCCAGAGGGAAGAGTGATGATGGAGACTCTGAGGTGCAAAGATTCTGTAAGGAGCACTGTGGTCTGCTGCAAAGGAGAAATGGAGAGGGGGGAGAGAGAGAGGGAGAGAAAGGGGGTGGTGTATAGGGTAACGAGGCGAGTGGTATCTTCAGAGAAAGTCAGATTTTGATGATGGCAAGAAGGCGAGAGTCTTTTGAAAAGGATAGTCTGGAGGGAAGACGACTTGCAATAGCTCAAGGGTTCTGTAGGACCCAATAGATAGAGTATTGAAGGCCCAGGTAGTTCTTGATGGCAAAACTTTCACCTTGACATCCTTAGTACCTGCAGGGTACTTGATGGTGAGTGATTCCTATTAAACATTTGTGGCCTGGGTGGGGATGGTGGGGGTTCACCAAGCTGCATAGTCGTGGAGTTGCTGGATGGTGCTAAACTGATCTTTATGCCCAGGGTGGTAACTGCAGCATTGAGTGGAGGAGACTGGGGAGAAAGGTAGAGGTATTGAGTGACTGGGTGGTGGCAGGTAGAGGCTGTGGCCAGCAATATTGCTGAGTTTATGAAATTAAAAAGGCCCACTGGGGAGCTGCTGAGTTGATTGAATTACCTAGCTCCAAGGTGCCAAAGTAAACGCTGCTGGTTCAGCTTCTGGCACCTCCATCCCAGGGCTGGTTCTGGCGCGGACAGCAGCCCCTGGGGGTGGGGTCCTGTGGAGGCAGGAGGGCAGGACCTGTGGAGTCAAAGAGAGGAGAGGGCCACTGTAGGCATCTACAAGTGGTGGGCTTGCTCTCGAGCACGTGTTTTATGCAGAGCCTTGGTATAAGAAATGCACCTTGGGATGATAGCTTTGGCAGCAGTGGGGGCGTGGAGCTCTGAATGTGAAATCAGACTTAGTGTGGAATTGCAGCTCTGCCCCCCACATGCTCTGTGACCTTGGGCAAGTCTATTAACCTCCAAGGCGCCTTGCTCTTTATAACATAAGGAGAGGCATTCTTATTCTGTCAGTGCAGGCTGTTGGGGGGATGAAAGGGGATGTATGCAAAAGCATTTTATAAGCTCTCACATGCCATAAAAATGCAAGAAGCCATTTGTGAGTTGTGCTGCAGTGGGCAGAGAGTTGTGGAGGTTGTCCTGCCCAATAGTCACCCCAAGTTAATGAGAACATGACTCAAGGCTATGGTAGTGGAAAGAATAGAGAGGCAGCAGATAGACTATTTCTAGACAGAGTTTAAAAATTCCATGTGTAAACCAGTTTTAACCAGGGAGAAAGAGGCTGTGTGATGAGGGAGAAGGAAGAACTGAGAAAGGTCTAAAGATTCTGCCTTTGGATGACTGGGAGAAAGGCAGGAAAATTAACTGAGGAGATGGACAGGGAAAGAATGGAAATCAGGCGATGACCTTTTTTGGTACCAATTGATTCCAGTTACCACTGGAACATCCTGATAGAAAATGGCAAGAGGATATGCTGGTTATAGGCACAGTGGGAAAAATGAAGGCTGGTGTGGGAGCCGACCACTCAGAAGCAGTGGTTTTGGAAAAGAATACCATCATCAAGGAAGAGCTACAATATTAGAAGATGGCCAGAGACAGGCTCTGGGGGCATATTGGGAGATTTAACTTCCTCTGGTGTTAGGTACCCCTTGATGCTTCCTTAGTTTCCTAAACTGCCTTTGTTCTGGCACTCACCATACTTACCACTGTACATTTACTTGTCCTTATTCCTGACACACTGAAGTTCTGGGAGGTTAGGGATTGCATTAATCTTCTTTTCCATTGAAACTTGAACTGAAGCACTCAGTAAATTTGTGTAAATATTTGTATTAAAGGATGAATGAATGAATGAATGAATGCTCTGAAACAATGGTGGTCATGGTGAAGGTAGATCAGGAGAGGACCATGTCAGGGATATAGTTTTAGTTTCCTGGGCTGCTTAAAGCAAATACCATAAAATGGCTTGGCTTAAACAAGGTAATTTATTCGCTCATGGTTAGAGTCCTGGAAGATGTCCCAAATCAAGTCATCGTCAAGGCGATGCTTTCTTCCTGAAGATCTGCTGCTGGTGATCTTTGACTCCTTTGCCATGTGGCAGGGCACATGGTGGCATCTGATGGCCTCTCCCTTCTCTTACAGGTTTCATTGCTTTCCGCTTCTTGCTTCTGTGGCTTCTCCCCTTGCCCCCACCCCCGTATTCATTTCAGTTATAGAGGACTCCAGTAATAGGATTAAGACCCATCCTAAATGAGGTGGGTCACACCTTAACTGAAGTAGCCTCATCAGAAGGTCCTACTAACAAGGGGTTCACAGCCATAGGAATGGAGTGACTTTAACAACAAGTGTTTTTTCTGGGGTGCATATAGCTCCAAACCACCACAGGGACCATCCTGGGGTCATCTCGGTTGAGTGCTATTAAGATGGGACCAGTTGACAGTCGTAGTATGTTTCACCTCTGTTGCTCAATAGATTAAGAATGTGATTTGAGAACATATGTTGTTGATTGGAGGTCAGGGAAAAAATAGAAATAAGAGAAGGGCAAGGGGGCGAGCACAGCATCAATATCTTGAAGTCCAAGGTGGGTGGAAAGGTAGGTAAAGCCAAAAAATGGACCTCACTAGAAAGGAAGGAGTCAGTGACTTTGGAAGTAAATATGGCAGACTGTGTTGAATGGGTTGGAGAAATTGAGTGATGGGGGAAACTCATGCTTTGGGTTCTTGGGTGTAATTGTGCTAACTGGGTGGCTAAAGGGAAGCAGAAATGATGGTCAGCAAGTCCAAGATGTTTGGAGACATTGATGCCAGTACTGAGGGTACAGAGAACTGATAAGGGCAGAGTTCTGTAGCCTCCCAAGATAACTGGTCATGTAGTCATAAGGATCTTTGTGCCTTAGTTTCCTTAGAAGTAAAGCAAGGGCTTTAGCCATTACCAAGAAGGTGCCTTCTACATTCATAGTTTTATTAATCGTAGCAGTCTAGGCCTAATAGTTCCTAGTGTTGGGTTGTGTTACATATGCAGTACTTGGTTTCTTTTGGGGAAAAAAAGGGGCTCTGTGCATCTTAAAAAGTCTTTAGCTGAAATGGTTCAATGTGCCTCCTACACCCTGCCAAAATTCTCATCTCAGAAAACTCAATTAAACGGTACACCGTAGTACATTTTTCTCAAGAAAAGAAAACAGTTGGTATTGAGGTAACTAATTCCTTTTGCATGACCATCCAGGATGGGACCACCTTTCTGGAGAAGACCGCCTTTGAAAGCTGAGAAACGCTTTGGGGTGAGCTGGGAAATCTTTGTCCAAGAACCTGGACTTGGCAATATTGAGGATGTAGGGAGTGACAAAACGCCCTACAGGATAAATTGCTTTTCTCTCCCGTGGTTCCTGAGTTTGCGTCTGATGAAAAGAAATGTCTTTAATTTGTTATCCAAGAGCTCCTGTGTTGGAAAATGAACCTGAGAGTAGTGCTCAAGTTTTAGAAGATTTTTCCTTTATTGGGTGCAGAATTAAATGTTTGTCTATCCCTCACTTAAGCGTTTACTTTCATTTTTCCACTCTCATAATTTTTCAAGAGGTTGATAGTTTATAATTTTGGGTAACAACACACCCTGTCTGTTTTTCTCTGGTCCCCGCCACTGTGGAGCTCAGGGCCCTGGTGCCTCTTGCACCATCTATTGCAGGGTACATATGTTAGCAGGAAGCCCTTCATTGTGGTTTTCAGCATAGTTTGCATAAGAACAGCAGCTTGCTCCTGGTACAAACAGAGAAATGGGGCCAATATAAACTTGTGGACAGGTTGTTTTCCCCTTCTTTTAGATAGGAGTATTTAATTTTTTTCTCTTTTTCCCTCCCTCTCAAACCCCATCAAAATAAAACAAAAAACTTTTTGACAACACTTCAAAATGATTTATTCACTGAAGATGTCTGAGAACAGTTATCTAAGAGGTTGACCCAAAAGTCACTGGTTTGTTCCATTCTTGTGGACCTTTAAAAATAGATGAGAGCAGAGGAAGACTTGGACTACTTTGGATGTGGTCTGGTTTATCTGGAACCAAGAGGGGGCTGACTCTCACCCTCTGAAGGAACGGTTGGCGCCGGGGCTGATGTGTGGAAGAAAAACGTGTCAAAAAGAAGCAAAATGGTTGCATATCAGCTTCCCGCTTTCACCAAATGCATGTAACTATAGCTAAAGAAGACCGAAATTAAAACAGACTGTGATCATCGTCCTTTATAACAGACTCTTTATTAAAATACGAAGGGCCATGTAGCTTTGGGGAAGATACTGGTATGTTAGCCACTTTTCATTTTCAAAGTCAATAACCCTCTCGCTTCCCAGTCTTCCACTTTTACTTGTGGGTTCCTGTTGTGAATCAGATCCTGCTTCCGCCCTTCTCTCCAAACACCTTAAGTTCTGAGTGATGATTATCAGGAATAAAATCCTTTCCCACAGCCTGGCTCCAGGACCCGGGTCACCTTTCAGACTGAAAGACTGGCGCGGCCTGGCACGTTCCCCAGCAGTTGTTTTCTTAGGTGTATCGTTGCTTTAATTGACCACCATTCTCTGCGTCTGTCATGAAAACTCTTAAAACTCAGACCCGAGTAATTCTCTCCCACTTCTTTATTGCTGGCTGTGTTCTTTTGATGGGGTAGCCTGCTGTTGGTCGGGTCCCGTGCCTTCTGAGTGGGCCCCTCTGCTCGTTTTCGTAAGAGAGCATCTGGTGACTTTCCTCAGTGGTTGACTGAGTTACACCCCGAAAAATGTTCAGCGCTCCCCTCAGCTGCATCATGTCTTTCCCCAAAGTTCTTGTATGCAGGGCGGGCGCTGAGGATTCAGAAGTGGGGATCGGTTTACAATAATAACACTGAGGCTTTCTCCCTAAGTACATGGGTAAGTTACTTTAGGACTGTAAGGTAGTGCTGTCCCGGGACTGGACGTTCAGGCCAGTTTTCTCTGCCTCGTTCCACATATATTTATAGTTTTCTTTTACACCTAATCATCTCAACTTAGGTTTTAAAGAAGGAACTTTTCATGCAATTAGAGAGAGACTCTGTGGCTATTTGCCATAAAAAGTTGAAAGCTCTGATTATGTAAAGCACAAATGAAAGAGCAAACTTTAAACTGATCTCTACATATTACATCTGAGAAGACATAGATGGAGAGTGAAAGATCATAAAGAGATGTGACTTGCTAACATTAAAAAGTAAGTCTATTTTAAGAATGGTGTACAAGATGAAACAGCTAGGAAATAAATTAGGAGAGAGGTTTGGGGTTCACACATTGCCCTTAGGCTTTCAGCTGTGGCTGCTGTAACATCCAAGGTAGGTTCTGGTTGAGAGTGTCCTGAGTGATTTCCACTTGGTCCTCTGCATCTGTGCTCTCGCCACTGGCTGCAGCTGTGCTTTGGGCCCACAAGATTCTTAAAATGCTTGATTGGGCAGAAGAGGGATATACTTCTGGATTTGGGGTGTACCTTTGTGCGTGTGTTAGAACATCCGTGGGTTTGCTCTTTGCTTCAGCCTGCACATATTTATTTTATTCTTGCCACGAGAGCCCTGCAGTGATGGTTTGTAGGGATGGTTTCTCATTTCAGCTTTCATGCCTGTCGTCATTGCTTTCCTTTAACCAGCAGGGAGGGCGGCGTGGAATTCCAAATGATGGCTGCTGTGAAAGCATGTTGAAGGGTTTGTTCAGAGTTGGTTTTTTAAAATATGCTATATGAATCAATCATTTATCTTTTTTGTTATGAGTCTTTTGTTCACATTTGATTTTCAGGGAGAATGGTTGGTCAGTGGGCCGCATTTAAGTGCAGTGGCTCTTTGCTTGGATAGCACTGTGCTTTTATGATTAGCTGCTATGGGGTAGCTAATCCCTGCAGGCCACAGGCCCCACCACTCCCCAATGTTCAGTCAGACCTTCATTACCCTGAAGTCATTTATTTACATGGAACCCAAAGTATATTTTCACATTTCATCCCTAAAGAGAAGTAAATAGAGAGCAAAGCAGATTTCTATTTGATTTGTATTTTTATTTGTTTCTCCAAACGTCTTCTGATGATGATTTATAATCCACAGTGAAAGGCTCAAAGGGCTTAAGAGGAAAACGGAATTGCTCAGGAATGGAAATAAGACGGCTTAGGGCCAGGATAATACATTAGCTGACTCATTAGCCCTTGAATCTGTGACATTGATCTTAACGGCTGCATGTGGCAGAGAGGAAAGCTTGTATGTTTCAGGCTTACAGAGTGAACAGTCCCAGCATTGAATGCCTCTGGTTTACCCTTTTCCAGTCCTGCTGGAAACATTTCTGCTCCTGGGTTTCTCTTATTCCCCAACTGTTGCTAAAGTAACCCTGGCCTCCAAACTCTTCGAAAAGTCGTCTCTGTTTCGCTTACTTATCTTATTTGTTCCATTGGAAGTGTCGATTGAGAGACAAGCTGGAGGCAGAGATGGGCGACAGTGATTCTGTTGTGTGTTCTGCTTTGTGGTCAGTGACTTTCTCCTGGAGAGAGCATCTTGAGTTCATCCACTGTTGTGAATGAAAATAATCAGTTGGTGAAAGCATAGAATTAGAAACCTCTTGGTATATTTATTTCTGTGTCTCAAGAATTCTGATTTAAAGCAGACTTTATTTCAAGTTATGTGAACAGTAGGTTGTTCAGGAGTCTCGGATGAATCAGTGTTTTCTTTCCTCCTCTGCAAGAAAATCTATTTAAAGCAAAGGTCAGATCTGTGCTGGATTTAGAACCCATTAAATGTAAGCCTGGGAGAACAGAGCCCGTCTCTCTTTTTATTCTCTACATAGTTTCAAGCACTGGGGACCCTTTGGTCTTCTGCAGAGCATCATTTTCCAAATATTTCTGGTGTTTGTTAATTTTTGTTTTATTCTGGTGGACAGAGTATAATCTGTAGCATACACTGAGTGCATTTGAGCCTTTGAGAGCCTTTGGGTTTATTAAATTTAGGAAAATTTAAACTTTAAAAAAAAATTGTCCATGAATGATTTATTAGGCTTTGAATTAATATTTAAATGCGTACTCTACCTCAGTAGGCAGGCTCAAAACTTGAACTTATGACCAGCCTTCCCTGTTGGCCTCCATCCCCATCCCTGTCTCTCTCCCTGTGGCTTTCTCATCTCCAGGAAGGTTGTCAAGCTGGGGTTCAAGTTAACCCCCGAAGCATCTCCTTCCCATGGCCCTCATATTTAATTACCAAACTCGGTGCTTTCCACTCCTGAAAAGTCTTCAGTCCTTTCACTTAGTCCAGGTCTTATTCTGTGTGTGGATGTTGGCAGGATCCCTGGACTTGTCTCCCTGCTTTCCATTCTTTGCCTTTTCTAAGCCATCCTTTCATTCAGTATATATGTGAATATAGTCTACGGGCTGGGCTCTATTCTGGGTTCTGAACATATAAGCGAGTCAGTGAAAAACTCCCTGGCCTTGAGGAGTTTATGTTCTAGTGGAGAGGGCAGACAGTAAGCAAAATACATAAGTAAAAGATGCAGAATGTTTAACGTGGTAAGTGCCCCAAGAAAAAGAAAGCAAGAATGGGAAGTGTCTTAGGTGTGCCCTAGCTGCTACAAATGCCACACAATGGGTTTGGCTTCAACAACAGAAATTTCTTGGCTCACGGTTTTGACTGGAAGATGTGCAAAAGAGAGGCGTCAGCAAGGCGGTGTTTTTCTCCTCAAAAGTCTGTAACATTCTGGTGCTGGCTGCCAGAGATCCTTGGGGTTCCTTGGCTCGCATCCCTGCATCAGGTCACATGGCCGTTTCCTTTCCTTTCTCTTCTGGGTTCCACTGACTTCTGGCGTCCAGCTGTTCCCTGCAGCTTTTCTGTGACCCTGCCTTGTGGCTTCTTTCTTTTTATTAGGCCTCCAATAATTCAAATTAAGACCCAATCTCATTCAGTTGGGCCACACCTTGAGTTAAAATAGCCTCTTCAAGAGGTCCTACTTACCATCGTGTGCTGGTTTGGATGCATTATTTCCCCCCAAACACCATGTTCTTTGATGCAGTCTTGTGGCAGCAGATGTATTAGTGTTAATTAGCTTGGAATCTTTGGATTAGGTTGTTTCCACGGAGATGTGACCCACCAAACTGTAGGTGATAACTCTGATTAGATAATTTCCATGGAGATGTGGCCCTGCCCATTCAGCGTGGGTCTTAATTAAATCACTGGAGCCATATAAAAGAGCTGTCAAACAGAAGGAGCTTACTGCTGCAACTTAAAGGGACGTTTTGAAGATGGCCATTGAAGGCAGAGTTTTGCGGACGCTTTGGAGGTACTAGCCCAGAGTTTGCCCCGAGAAACTGACACAGAGACATTTTGGATAAGGCCATTTTGAAACGGAACCTGGGGGCAAGCAGACGCCAGCCACATGCCTTCCCAGCTAACAGAGGTTTTCTGGATGTCGATGGCCTTTCTCCAGTGAAGATACCCTATTTTTGATGCCTTACCTTGGACACTTTATGGCCTTAAGACTGCAAATGTGTAACCAAATAAACCCCCTTTATAAAAGCCAAACAGCAGCATTAGCAAACCGTAACACATGGGTTCACACCCACAGGAATGCGCATTAAGAGCATGTCTAAATTGGGGTACATGATTCAGTCTACCTCAGGAAGTAAGGAGTGCAGGTGCGGGGGTTGTGATTTTAAATAGGGTTGCTCGGGAGGGTCTCCCAGAGAAGGTGATGTTTGTTTGAAGACCTCGAGGAGCTGGGAGCGAGCCACATGGGAGTCTGGGGAGAAGGGGTGGAAGGGAATGGCCTGGCGTGTTTGAGGAGCAGCAACAGGTAATTGGGGCCGTGGCAGGAGATGAGCTCAGAGGGTGCAGGGCCTCCCAGGCTACTGGGAGGACCTTGGCCTGGACCCAGACAGTAAGAGAAGCCTTCAGAAGACTTTGAGCAGAGCGATGTGATCTACCTTTTGTGTGGACAGGATCACTCGGTGACATTGAGAATAGACCATAGGGGTGCAAGGGTGGAAGCAGAGTTAATTTAGGAGGCTGTTCTGATCATGCAGGTGAATGATGAGGGCAGCTCCAGCAGTGGTGAGGTGCAACTGGGTCAGGTTCTGCATGTATTCTGAAAGTACAGATCCGTTGAATATGTGGGTACAAGAGAAAAGAGTAAGCATGACCCTGATATTTTTGGCTTGAGTACCTGGAAGGATGGAGTTGTCATTAATCGAGAGGGAGAGAGTTGTTCACCGCCATCTCCCCATAGTTGGTGTTCCATAAGTATTTCCTGCCGGGAACAACAGGCTTGGGAAGGAGGGAATCTAGCTCGGGTTTGCGATGCCTTAGCCAACAGCCAAGTGAAGATACTGAGTTAGGTAGTTGGATGGTTCAGTCTGAGACTGAAGGGAGAGGTTCTGCCTGGAGACATAAATTTGCATCTTTAACACAGAGATGATGTTTACAGTCACAGGCTGGATGAGATCACCAAAGGTACAGACGGAAAAGTCCTTGGACTGATCCCTGAAGCGTTTTTCTTACAGGTTTGAGAAATTTGGAGTTTTTAGCCAAGGATCTTTACCCCCTAACCCCAGTGCCATGTGTGCAGTTGACAGATGAGGACCATTTTCAAGCTGCAGCTCTTTGCAGGCGTTTCCTTGCTGGAAGGCCCCTTTGCCCACCCCCAATCCCAGTCAGTTGTCGTGTATCAGTCCTCCTTAAAGGGCCACACAATTAAAAACAAATCTCTATAGTTTCCAGTAAAGCCTCCTGCTTCCCTCCCCTCCCCTGTTAGAATTTCTTTTTCATTTATATTATTGTTTTTTTTACACTCCGCTATAATAGTATTTATCCTGTTTTGTTTTGTTTTTATTCCTGAGTCCTTAATAGACTGCTGCTTGAAGACAAAATGGTCTTATTCGTCTTTATATCCCCAGTACTTTGAATATCACCTGTATGTATCAACACAGTGTATGTTGTTGAGTTGAGAAGTTTGATTCTATTTTTACAAAAGTGGTTTCTACTATACATAGGTACTTATATATGTATTTGTATGTATATACACATATATTGCATGTGTATGTATGTGTATATTTTTTCCAGAATAACTTCTCTTCTCTAAAGCATTTTGGGCTTGGGAGCCCAAAAATACATATACAAAGAAGGAAACTCTCATAAGCACATTAGAAGCTACTAGCCCCATCCAATATGCCATACTACTCAAAATTATAAGTAGTAAAGCTGACACTATATTTTTTCCCACAGAAATGCTAGCCATCTGGAAAATTGTGTGTGGACTGTGTCTGTACTTGCTCGTGTGTGCATGTGCATTAACAGGAAGGTAAAATCCCTGAAGAAAGCAATTTGAAAAGCTTCAGGAAATCTTTAACCCTGTGGATACTTTTTTTTAAATCTGGGACCTTGCATGTTCTCACAAAATTCCTAGTTTAATGTTGGGGCAGAATCTTAGTCAACCAGGCGGAATAAAGAATCTGGCCCTGTGCTTTATTAGAGACAGTCCATGATCATCCCACAGAGAAGTTGGGTCGAGTCCTTGGGAGATCCCAATTTGGGACCAGTTGTGTCCCATTAGAAATCAAAGAACAGTGTATTCACCGAGATGAGAGGGGAACGCATGCCTGCAGAAGCCAAAGTAGATGTTTAAAGTAGATCTGTGTACAGGAAACAGCAATGTATGGCCTCCGTGGGTAATTTTTATACCCAGGTTTCATGGAGAGGTGGGTATAGTGAAATGTAACAGTCCATACCAAATAACCAGTGATAACTGGTGTAGTACTATGGGGGAAATCATAGAGATTGGGAGTCAACGTGACAGACTCTCAAGCCCGTATGTTATACAGCTAGATGACTGTTGCTTTGCAGGAACATCAGTCCAGGGTTCCCAGATACTGTAATTTTTTCAAGAGAAGCTAGATATAAGGGTTTTCCTGTGAAGTCTCCTGGCTTTTAAATTTTGGCTTTTTTTTAAGGTAGCACGAATAATTGACCTCTGGTTTATTTCTTGCCCACTCGAAAATCAATTTGTTCATTTAAACATAAACTTTTGCACTTCTGCTCTTAAGTCATAGCATAGATCAGTCTTTTTGACCAAGGCCCCTGATGTTTCCTAAAGTTAGGAGGATCCCCCCCCCCAAATGTTAATTTATTTTTCTCTGGCACTTATACCACTTGACACTGGTTTGCTCAGTATCTGTCCCCTCACTAATGTGTAAGCTCCCTGAAAGCAGGACCTTTGTATTTTTATTCACTACTGTGTCCTCACAGTTGGCAATCCACAGATGTGTACTGGAAGTATGACTAGTCCACCAAGCTAACGTCTCAGATACTTTTAAAAATTTTCATGTAAGGCTATTGTCACAGACTGATGCTGCGATGGACAGAAGGGTATAGCCTGAGCAGAGAAAAGCCAGTCGTGCACAGAACACAGTGAGTGGATTGTTCCAGCTAGGGTCAGCCTTCAGGAAGCAGCCGATATTTCCCAAGTAAGGTGACAAGCATTTTTTCAGCACCTGCTGTATGCTGAGTGATTTGTTTGCTTTTCTCACCCAGGGTGGGGGGTGGTGGTGGTGAGGAGACTACCCAAATGCTTTCTTTTTCTTTTCTTCAACCAACATGGATTGAAAGGTCATATGATCCACCAAAAACAAGCAGTTGCCTTCAGAGGTTAAGTCGGAAGTTTGCGGACGTTAAAAAAGGCATCCCAGTCTGTGTGGCTCCCACCAGGCTGTTGTCCTGCATAACAGTATTCCCTGCCAGCAGCTTTGCAGGGGCTAGGGCTGGAAGAGGCTCCTCTAATCCCACCCCAGTCTCCCAGGAAGCAAGGAGGTTCACAGGTTGACATCAGTATAAGAAGGTAGGGTTGAGCAAAGGTGTTGCTTTTAAACCAAATGGCTAGCTCTCCCTCCACAAAGTCGAAATCCAGTAGCCTCTAATCCCCAGTCACACCCTCCCCAACCCTCCCCCAGCTTTTCCTCTATTCCTTTTCCCAGCAAATGGCCGAGTTGATTCACCTGTCTGGAAACGCGACCTCATCCTTGTTTCCTCCCTGCTCCCCTACCATTTACCAAGTACTCTTTATTCTTGTTTGTGCCTCTGTTGTCACAGTCAGAGGTTAGGCCCTCCACATCTGAAACCTCCTTAAGTAGTCTCTGTCCTCTCTCCAGTCTAACTTCCATACTGTTGGTGCGCGGTCAATGCATGTAAAAATCCGAGTCTTAGTTTTAGATGTGAAAGCCTTTGCTGGCTCCCTGTAGGTTCTGGGAGAAGTCCTAGGTGCTTCACCCTCCAGAATCTTCCTAACACAAGTCCACGGTCCATCACCACCGTACAGGCCTCTGATACTTGCTGCCTGATGTCGGATGCACAGTGATTTTCTGCCACTCCATGCCTTTGTCTGTATTGCTCTGTCTAGCCAGGACTCCCTGGCATCTAGAATCTTGTTTACATAACAGGATTGCCTTCTTCCTCCGCATTCCCCTAAAAATCTGTCTCCACGACCTTGAAATCCTTGGCAGACTATGTAGAGAGGAGAAGGGTGAGAGCTGTCCCAGCCTACCCCAAAGCCAGCCTTCACCCACGTCTTGATAGTGGGTTAGGATTCGGCCCAATTTGGGGAGCCTTGTGGTCAGGTGTGTGTGTTGGGGGAAGATGAGATTTCCTCCTATTTCTATCTTTAGGGTGGAGGTTCTGCAGTGGAAATGAGACTTTTTCTGTACTTTTTGCTTATTCATATGGTTTTATTAATTTTTTAAAAAAAGTAGTATATACTAGAGCATACCATATACTACTTTACTAACTGTAGTTTATCATTTAGAAAGTATTTCCAATTCTGATGTAGCAACAGTGTTCCACATATACATGAGGTGTTTTCCTAATATGGCACAGGACTTGTGTACAGCTGTTCTTTCTCCTGATGTCACTCTCTCCATCCTTCCACCTCTACCGTTTCAGGGGAAGTCGATGAGGTACCAGTTCCCCTTGGCAGATGCTTTTCAGACCTGCTGCAGTCCTGGAGCCAGTGGGGGACAGGCTGTCCCCAGCCCTGTCTGTCCACCCCTCCTGCTTCAATAGGCAATGCCCGTGAACCCAAGGGCCCGCTTCTGTCATGTGCCTGCATTCTTCTGTTCCTATTTGTACAGCCTGTAGTGGCCACACAAGTGCTTCAGAATATATATATATTTTTTATGTCCTCCTTTGAATATTTCTCTTTCAGAAATTTTACTGTTTTCATTTGCTATTCGCACAAGTCTAAACACAGCCTGGGTGCTTTATGATTCCTCTAAGAGCCAAGTAGACCTTAGAAGTAGTGCATGCAGTAACTGTATCTTTGAAATTTTAAATTTAAAAATGTAAGACCCCCACGGTCAGGAAATTAAATAATTAAGCTAAGATTATGATGTTCATTTTCTCACATGTTAGGTGTAAGGTTGGTTAAAAAATTAACTATGTTGTTTAAGAGACTAGTTTTATCATAAAGGAAATAAGGAGTCCATGAATTGAAATGACTTTGTGCTACTTATGATGACATAATAGATATTAGCATTTGTCATTGTGAGTCAAATATAGGTCTTTAGTTTGTCTTTGGTGTTTTATCTCTTTGTGTGAGGGCTATCTTCCTTTGCTAAAGTTCACTAAAAACACTCTCTCTGCAAACTTCCTTGTCTATAAATTAATTTCTGCGGTGATTTTTAAAATTTATAAATTCAGTCACCATTGTGTTTGGTTTGGGCAATTTAGAATTCCTCTAAGAATCTAGGAGACTTTAGGAATAATAGTAAGTGCAATGGCTGCATCAATTGAAATAATAAAGTTAAGAAATTAAATCACCCAAGGTCAGGAAATGAAATAATTAGCTAAGGTTGTATTCATAGTAAAATTGCTCCTAGTCAGTGTGATGGTGTTAAATGTGGCAGTGATTCATTGTATCTTAGAAGTATACAGTGACTTCCAGGGATTTGATCTGGGTAAGTGTGATGGGCAAGTGTTCCATGGAATTACGGAGGTCATTTTACACGTAGCTGAGTGGTTGCTTAAAATGCTGATTTCACATTCTTGTAGGAGAGTATCACTTTGAAATAATAGAGAAAGATTTATCTACATTCAGGTGAATTCTGCATTTTAAAAATCAGGTGTGTTCTGAAAAAAAGGATTCACATTTGAGGTTCAAATAGCAAATGCTGTTTTTTTTTAGTCCATTAGCATTTAATGTAATTATTGCTATTGTAGGACTTGGGGTCCTACAATACATTTTACTCTTTGTTTTCTGTCCTCTCTTTTCTTGTTCCTCTGTTCCTTCCTTCTTGCCTTCTTTTTTTTCTTTAAACTTTTATTTTAAAATAATGTAAAACTTACAGGGCAGTTGTAAAAATAATATGAAACCCATAGAGAGAACTCCAACAACCCCCCTCCTAGATACCCAGATCCACAAATTTAACATATCACTATATTCAACAAATGTTTTTTAAAGCATGTACATTTATTTTTGAGATCTTATTGTACCCTGTTTTTCAACAGTATATTTGCTTAGTATTTCATAGGATGCCTAATACTAAAAATAAAGTCTAGTTTTTAGAAGAAAATAAATTAAGCATATTAGGTTTGGTATTTGGTATCCTTTGAGAAGTGAAAAAAAAAAAAAAAGTACCTATTTACAGAGATTTTAAATTTCAATGATTTGAGCTCTGCCACTGCAGTTAGCCAGTTTTTCTTTCATTAAATAAATAGTGGTGATTTGATAGTTTTCAAACTTGGTAGACTCTGAAGCCTTAATGAACAAATAGTCTCTTTCTAATAGATGATACTTGGTGCTTGTCTTATTTTGTACACCCCATTTCCTGAATCTCTCCTCTAATACTGCCTGGGATGCTGTTTTCAGAAAACATGGAGCTTTGGGAGATTTCAGATATAAAAGAAAAGGATATAGCTAAGGGTAGTTCATACTGCAGAGAGATGCTTAGAAAGGTATCACTATGTGCGTGGCTGTTATAACCCTGCATGAAAATGTCCCCTGTATACCACTTGAGTTATTCCACTTTCCTTACTTATATGTCCTGAATTCCCAGCAAATAGAAATTCATTTAGTTCCCTAAGCAATAAGAGATGCTCAACATCGTTAGTCATTTGGGAAATAAGTAACACCATGATGAGATCTAACATTACAATACCTCTGGGATGATTCAAGTTAAAGACCGCCTTGCAAGTGTGGGCAGGATGTGGAGAAGCTGGGGCGCTCACCCATTACTGGTGGGACTGCAAAATGGTGTAGCCACTTTGGAAATTAGTTTTTCAGTTTCTATTAAGTTAAACATACACTTACTGTGTATGTATCTATGTATGATCCTTCCAATCTTAGGTATCTACCGAATGGGTGATACAGTGTCTGAATAAAACTGTTGAAAAAATAGATAGAAAACTGTAAGTGCTGGAGAAACTGTGGAGAAAGAGGTACACCTATTCGCTGTTGGTAGGGAAGTGGAAATGTGCAGACCCTCTGGAGGGCAGTGTGCTAGTATGCAAATATTCATAGCAGGATTATTCATAATGTCCCCAAACTGGACACAAGTCAAATGTGCAACAATTGGTGAATGCATAAACAAATTGTGGTATATTCATACATTGGAATGCTCCTCAGAAATAAAAAGAATCAACTATTGATATGTTGAAAAATATTGACTGAAACTCAAAGCTCTAGGGTAAGTGAATATGTCAGACACAAAAGACTACAGACAATGACTCCATTTATATGACATTCTAGAAAAGGCAAAACTATAGAGGCAGAAGTAGATCAGTGGTTGCCAGGGGATGGGGATGGAAAGGGGATTGCTTGCAAAGTAGCACGGAACATTTTGGGACGGTGGAAATGTTGTGTATTTTGATTGTCGTGGTGGTTATAAGACCAGATACATCGTCAAAGCTCAGTGCAGTGTACAGTTAAAATGGACCAACTTCATTGTATGTTAATAACGTATTAAAAAGGTAATATCTCTGTAGAGGTTTATATGCTCATGGGAATTTGTGAATTCAGTAAATTAGGCTGAAGATAAGAATTTTTATTGGAAATAGAAACATTGTGGGAGGTAGGGATGGCCACTGTGTGAGTGTGTGTGTATGTGTGTCTGTCAGAAGGTCACCTGGGAGCACAAGACAGGCTCCTGGGTGCTTGTAGGCAAGAGGGCAAATTATCTCAAAAAGATTTGCTTCCTTCATGCGAAACATTGTTCCATCTTTCTCGAAATTACAAGTATTATAGAAAATCCTTGAAACATTATCCATTTAATAGATCTTCCTTTTATCTACTTATGAACTTTATCTACTATGAGATTTACTTATGATCTTCATCTACTTTTGAACTTTCTCTAAAAAGGAATCAGCTCTGCCTGCCATCACCATTAGAGAACATGTGCAATTATTTTGGTTTTGGCCTTCACTGTCTTAGCTTATGAAGAATTTTCTATGTTTGTACTTTTAGAATGGTTGAATTCCATAAGCACAGAAGCACTGAGTGCATTAGTGCTGTCAAGAAAGAGCTGTGTAATTATATTGGAAATGAAAAAAAGATAATTAAAAAAAATACCTTGAAAGTGAGGAAATGGTGAATGCAGCAGCCCATGGGCTGAGGGGCTGGGATAGCACAGTGGACAAGAAAAGAGGCATGTGACATCCTGCAACTCACAGAAAAGTAGACTAATGCAATGCAAGAATAGTGTTTTTGAGCACATGGGCTAGAAAATGAACATTATTATCAGGTGCTCATCAGCCCACGGTGAATTCAGAAGAAGAGAGTTTGCTCTCCAACTTGAAGGCTGAGCATGGCTTGGTTGAAGGGCTTCTAATGAAATTTGAACCATCAGGCTTTTGGCATCATCAGCTCTGAGCCCCTTGGAATTTGCAGAACATCAAAGTGAGGGCTGGGGCAGCTGCTGCTAGCATAGCGTCTAAGAAATTCCTTACGGGACACTGCTCAGATTGTGGAGGAGCAGGGTTCCTGCCTTGGCACATTTCAGTGCTGTGGAAATGGTTTAATTTAGCAAACCACTTCCTGCTATCTGTAAATTGGTAGAAATGCATCCAGGTTTTAGAAATTTAACTTTTTCTTTTATCAAGTTCAAAGTGAAACACTTTTTCACAGTGGAACCACCTTTCAGATCGTATCTGCTCATAGATTGGGCAGTTTCTGGACGTCTGTAGCCTTTCATCCGCCAAATGAACCTGTGATCCCCTGTAGATCAGCGGATGAACCAGCATTTCCTGGCATCACAGGTAGCACGCATATGGTGTTTAATTTTATTCTGAAAACAGGAAAGGCAAAGTCAGGTGCTGTTCCTAATGACAAGAAATACAGGGATCACCATATAACACAACTTAGAAAAAGATGGATATTATTTGGCATGGCCAAGAAGAAGATGTTTGGTTATAGCCATTCACTTTTGGCTGCACAATCACTTGTGTTTTTAATTGAGGAGGAAAAGAAAATTGTTAAACATATGAAAAACTGGAAATATATAGTTTAGTATTAATTCCTGAGAGGCAAATTCTAATGAAATATTTTGGAATGGGGTCTTACCTTTTGGGGAACGAAACCCTCAGCCCCAGCTTCCTACCTGCCTCCTAACAGGCAGGTCCATTACAGCTTTCAGTAATTCGTTTCTTATTAAAATAAGGGACTGCAGTGGAAAGTTTAGCGACTGGGCTAAAGATATATTAACAGGCCCTGGGACTCCAACCACAATGTATAACATCGTTCCTTTGGGAGAATGAAGTCTAAGTGCCCAATAACCGACTTACAAATAGACTTTAGAATCATAGTCCATTGGAGAATAAGGAGCTGTTTGTGATGGTAATACCTTCGGTTGGCTTGCTTGAGAACTGCACAGCGGAGACCTATATTCTGTCGCACGTGTGGTGAGCCTACTGGTCTGGGCTTGATCAAAGATTACTGCTGAGTGGGCACTGGATGCCTAGGAATTAAAAGTAAAGTCGGAGGCTGGAGACAAGTCAAGGGTGGAGTTGGAAAGATGGGATCAGACAAGGTTTTAGCAGTAGGAAAGGTTTTCGATCTCAAAGACAAAGGTGTGATTCCGAGCAGATGAAGTGAGGGGAGAACAGGATGGAAAATCAGTAAGGAGGGAGGTTTGGAGTAGAAGATGCCGAGAGCAAAAAGGTCAGGAGATGGGAATAAGGAAAAATGTGAACCAGCCATTTTTAAGGCCGTGCAAAATGTACCAAGAAGGCTGCACAGCTCATGAGGAGGTCAGACAAAGAGATGTTCCCAAGATCCATGAATGATCTCCTGTATATTACAACAGAATATTTAGAACCGAGACTCAGACACATCAGATCATTTAGGACTTTGACACATTTATTTAGCTTCTGCTGTGTGTTAGCATGATCAGAGGACGGCAAAGAGAGTTTCTGCCTTTGTATATTTGTAAGTTAGTGTAAATCCAGCCAACCACAAAAATGAGCCAAAGTTGGCCAAAGTGTGATGGTGTTGATATCTAGAATCTGCCAATAAGATTAATTTTTCATGATTTTATCCCTCGTTTTGCATGTGACACCCTGATTGCATTTTCAGATTTATGGGAGTAGGAGGCATGAAACATTTGTGGGCATTTTTATTGTGGCTATGGGAGCACATTAGGAACAAAAGTAGCTCCATCTTGGTTGCTTGGTTTTAATGGATTTGATTCATGTAACTGCTTCATTAAACCCATTTTGTACTTGAGAAAATGATTTAATAATGCATTGTGCTCTTTATAAGTGTGTGAAAAAATGCCCTGAGGATGGACTATAAATGTGGAATTTATCTTCTTTTATTGCCATGGCTTAACTTAGCAATGTTGGGTGCTCTGCCTGTGCATGGAGAAGATTGCCACCTCTCACCCATGGTTTCCAAATCAGCACAGCCAGTGAATTGTCCTTCCCTCCCCCATGCTCTCCCTCCCACGCCACACAGTAGCGGTCGTCTCCCCCACGTCCCACGCTATGCTATACCTGTATCTGCCACTGCAGGTACTGTCATGTGTCAGAAGTCTCATTCTAGGCAGTCAAATAAGAGCAAACATTGACTCTGCACTATATGCGAAGCCCTGATGTGGGTCTTCACTGCTGGTTTGCACTCAGCCCTCCCACTGCAGGCAGGAACCATGTTCTTTCCATCTCGGGGTCCCTGATGCCGAGAAGTGAGCTGCATCCACAGTGGGGCCCAAGCATTTGCCTCTTATGATTCAAGTCGACATTATTTTCAACTGATATCAGCTGGGTTCCCCCTGGCCAGGCCGGCTGTGGGACATTGAGAGTCTCTCAGGAAGGGCTGCCATATGCATCACTCTGCCAGCTCCCATTCAGGTCTTACACTTTTTGGAGGAGTGGTGGGGCAGATGGTGCACATCTCAGAGACATCGTTTTCTCAGGTCCTGCATTTCTGCCCCTCAGTTTCCCAGTACTGAGGCTCACTCTTGTGACATTGTCTGTGTTCGTGCTCCAAGTGGTGGCCCAGATATGGGATTAACTGCCCGTCCTTACAGCCTCTCCACACTTCCTCCAGCTGATGAAGGAGCAGCATCCCTGTGCAGTGTGCCCTCGTGCATGCTCCAGAAACAACCCCAAGTGGAGAAAGCACACTTCAGAAAATTACTATCTCTGTACAAACCCACTTCACTGTGTCCTGTTCTAAAAAAGACCACAGCAATTGTCAGCACACCTCAAGGCACTTTTACTCCTAAACCCCTTCCTCCTTAGCTCTGGCACAAGTCTGTGGGGCAGGCCAATAAGAGGAAAAGTCACTGAACCAGACATCACGGTGCCTCTGCCACAGCACTGAGACGCCCTTACACCAAATCTCCTCCCCTCGACTCATCCAGTGCCCTTGACTCATCCCTTAGGCGAGAGATTGCTCAGGAAGTTTTTCCATCCTTCATACACATGACCTCTGGCAGGCTTGCCTTCCGGAATTGCCCAGGCTTGCCAGACGTCCCTGGGCAGCACCCTTAGGCTGCCAGTCTGGGATATGCTTAACTTGGAGACATGCTTAAAGAGGAAGTTCGTCTTCTCCCTACCCACCTTCTGGTTTCACAGATAAAGGAAACATGGATGTTTCAGTGTGGTTGGTAGAGACTCAGAATGACACAACTAATTAAGAACAAAAATATATAGTTTCCTTTATTTTTTAATTTTAATAAAAATCAGCTTGACATTTTATTCTTTGAGCGTTATTCTATCGAATCAGCCTATTATTACGTTGGCAAAGAAGGCAGTGTCGATGATGGCATGTATTCACTGAAGTATCCGAAACGTGCAGTTTCCTTGATATGGGAAGTTCTTAATGAATAAACAGTATTAGGAAGAAGGATGGGTGTGTGTGTGTGTATATGTGTGTGTGTGTGTGTGCGCGCGCGCGCGTGCGCTGACATTGTGCCAGTCTCAGTGCTAAGTAGTTGACTTTGATTAGTTCATTTGTCCTCACAAAAGTCCTACACAGTAAGTGTTGAAGTCCTATGGAGTAAATATTGTTAGCCCCATTTCACACATGAGAGAATGGAGATTTCAAGAGGTTAAGTATCTTGCCCAAGGTCATAAGGTCACAGAGGTAGGTGGAGAGTACAACTAGAGGCCAGGCCATGGGGAGGCCACACTCTTGCCTTACATACACCCTCCTGCTAGTCTGTTGTTGAGAATGAAAAACTGAGCCGTATGCCAGCACACAGCACACATTTCTCACTTTGCAACGGTAGCTCATCCTAATTTAACTAGAAGTAGGAAGATTCCTGTTCATTAAACATATTTGTTTCTTTAAGACTGCAATTTATGCTATCGTATGATCATATGATAAATTACATGCAAATGTAACTTAATAACCAAGGGAGAGTTATCTAGACAGAATAATTTTAGCAGACTTTTTTTGTATTGCACTCCTTAACTTAAACCAGATTTTTTCCTAAATGAGCCAAAAATTGCTTTCTCTTACTTGAGCCAGCTATACAAGCCAGTCAGCCATAGATTCACTATGAAGATCAGAGCATCATTTCTTAAAAAAAATTTAAGAATGGTTCTATGCTTATATTCCACCTGATAATAGACATCACACCAAGGCATTTATTTTGTTGGGTAGTAATGTTTTAGTAGGTATTGGCTGTTTTCATGTGATTAGATATATTCTACATGAAAATGATAGATTTGTTTCTTATCCTGATGGCATATGGAGAAAACGCTTTAATTTGAAGATTTCATCAGAAAACAGAAATTAATCTTTTGTGCTATTTTTATATCACCTGATTTTTTTTTTTGGATGCTTTCAAGAGAATCTTGTACAAACTGAGAAATGTTAGCTTCCACCACTTAAGTTCCAGCAACGTTGTCTGTTTCCAGAAGCACGTATGTTTATATGGAATCTCATCTTCCCAGGGCACCAAGAAGAATGGATATGTAGTGTAAAGGAGGGGAGAAAGAGAGTCCTGAGAACCTCAGCAAATGAAATTTCCACGGGGAGTGGTTTGGATGCTTTAGATCAGCCTTAGACCCACAACCAGTCGGATTTATTGTAAATATCAAATGGATCCAATTGTGAGGACATTTCCACCCATAAAACAGACTCAGAGGGCATTCTAATGAAATTTTAACATACACGTGTACCAAGTTGAATAGTGTCTGTATATTTTATATTAGAATGGGCATGTTCCCATTTCAGGGTTCTCGCTTTTGATATCTGCCTTGGTCTTGAGATCTGAAACACACACATACGTGATTTTCCCCCTTCTCTTGTTTCAGGCCACGAGAGCAGCCATTACGCAGCACTGCACCGACCTGGGATGTTTGCTGGGCAAGGAGAACGACGTGGCCCTCATCATCGACGGCCACACACTCAAGTACGCGCTCTCCTTTGAAGTCAGGAGAAGCTTCCTGGACCTGGCGCTCTCGTGCAAAGCAGTGATATGTTGTAGGTAGGCACGTGCCGGCTGTGCATGATTCTTCTTCTGGCATGACTGTCTTCTGTGTTCATGTAAAAGAAATCGGTGCATGGGGATTCTAGGCTGAACGTTCTGCATCCCGGAAAAGACAAAAACAAAAATAGCGAATGTAACCTTGTCGAGTCACAGATCTTTGCAGAAGGCAGTTTGCAGTTCATAAATTTTTGTTTTGTTTATTGTCTTCTGAGGCAGTCATAGTCACAACGGAGAGTAATCGGAAGTGCCTCCAGCCAGTGTGAGAATGTTTTAGGGTCCTATCTGCTTGATTCCTTAGCTGTGCATGTCTGAGCTGAATTTCCAAGACTCGGGGTCCTTTTAGGCATCTTTTCTGAGGTTCAGTGGGCATTTCTTTTCAATCAGCAAGCAGCTTTGTTTGGGGCGAAGCTATACCAATTTTTGCATTAAGGCCTAACTAGAAGTTGTTGTTGGTTTTTCATGAAGTCTGGGAGGGTTTTCAAGAGCAGAAATTGGTGCATTCCATTGATTACTGGTTGCACACAGGTCCGTTTCCAATAGAGACCTGAATGTTGGGCAGAATTATGAAGAAAATAAACTAGAGAGATGAGTGACACCACCCCAATTATGTGGTAACAATCTGGAAGGTCAGAGGAGTTTTCCATGCCTAAACTTGCTGTGCTTGCACAGTGCCTGGCCCATGGTTAAATGGTCAATGGATAGAATGGAATTAATATCCTTTATTAATTAATAATAATAATAATTGTAACTGTTCTGATATTTTGTGATTACAGACTGTTTTTACCTTGTTCTTTAGCATATGTTCTCTGAAGCCAGTTATCAGTATGTGTTTTACATTCCTAACTACATTAGTACTCTCTGGATATTTTTGTGGGTTCTGGCATGGTCTGCTTGGAATAACCAGTTGTTACTTGGCAAGACAGCCCTGCCAGTTCTGCCTTACCAGGAGGTCCTAGAGATGTCCTTTCACTCCTCGCAAGTCGCTTCCCGCTGAGCATCCCACCCACCCTGTCCTCACAGAAGCTGTCTCCTCCTTGGTGCCACATGTGTCTCACCCAGGTCTCCTAACCTTGCCCCCCACCCCTTCCACCCCACCAACTGGTTCCTACGTGGGACCTGATGATCTTTCTCATTTCCTCCATGAATAGAACTCCCTACCCAAAACCCTGAACTGTCTGTCTGCACATAGTGATAGCCCTCTATCCTTTCATTCTTATGCCCTAGTTGCTTTTCTTAATTTGAGACATGCCACCAAAGGCCAAGGACATCTGGGGTGGTCAGTGGGGCCTCCATAGTGAAAAGGAAAGCTGGTTTTATGCCTGTAGTTGTAGGATGTATTATGGCCATGGGGCTGAGGAACAAATTCAAATGTGTTTGAAATGACAAATGAGAAGTCTGTGTTTTACCTTTAAGTGAGGAAACTTGGTGCAGCTAAGAGGGATGTGGGTGCCAGGAGGATGGCATCCACAGCATCTGGAAATGAAATACCATGCGTCCTGGTTTTATTATGGGCTCTCTGTCTCTTTTACTAAATGGCTTGATTGAGATATAATTCACATACCATCCAATTCACCCATTTAAAGTCTACAATTCAGTGGTGTTTAGCGTGTTCACAGAATTGTGCCACCATCACCACAATCAATTTCAGAACATTTTTTATCCCCTCTGTAAGAAACTACATAGCCTCCCAAATCCCTCTACCCACCCCCAACTGCCTTTCGTCCCCAGTACTAAACAACTACCGAGCTACGGTCTGTCTCTATGGATTTGCCTATTCTGGACATTTCATAGAGATGGAACCATACACTAAGTAGTCTTTGTGACTAGCTTCTTTCATTTATCATAATGCTTTCAGGGATCATCCATGTTGTAGCATGCATCAGTACTTCCTTCCCTTTTATTGCTGAATAATACTCCATGGTATGGATATACCATATTTTATTTATCCATTCCTCAGTTAATGGACATTTGGGTTATTTCTACCTTTTGACTGTTAGAAATAATGCTGCTGTGAAAATTTGAGTACAAGTTTCTATGTGGAGACACATTTTCATTTCTCTTGGTTAGATGCCCAGGAATAGAATTGCAGGGAAATATGGTAACTCTGTGTTTAACCTTTTGAGGAATTGCAAGACTGATTTCCAAAGCAGCTGCACCATTTTACATTCCCACTGGCACTGTATGAAGATTCCAGTTTCACCACATCCTCTCTGACCTTTGTTATTTTCCTGTTTCTAAATTAAAAAAATAGCATCCTAGTGGGTATGAAGTGTTATCTCACTATGGTGTTTATTTGCATTTTCCTGATGGTTAACGATGTTGAGCATTTTTTCATGAGCTTATTGGCCATTTGTATATCTCCTGTTGGAGAAATGTCTATTCAAATCCTTTGCCTATTTTTAATTGGATTATTTCTCTTTTTATTATTGAGTTGTAAGAGTTCTTTATATATTCTGTGTACAAATACATTACCAGATACATGTTTTGAAAATATTTTATCCCTTTCAGTGGGTTGTCTTTTCACCTTTTTGATGGCATTGTTTGCAGCACAAGTTTTTAATTTTGACAAAGTCCAATTTATCTATTTTTTTTTTCATTTGTCCCTGGTTCTTTTGTTGTCATACCTAATGGGCCCTCTGTTTTTAAGCAGTTGATGCTGTGCTTTCTTTCCTGGATTCCATTTGGCCACCTTTGATTGTGGACACACACAGGGTAGAAAGAGGAGTGGGGGAAACACTTCTTTGCTCAGAATTTTCCCTTTGTGTCGAACTTTGACGTTGCCGAGGAGGTCTTTGCCTGGTTTCTGTGAATTCCCCCACACTGGAGGTTGACACGCTGCTGCCCAAAGCCAGCGTCCCATCGGCCTTCCTACAGCCCTCGGTCAAGGAGCCGTCTGACATATCAGTGAACAGAAACAAGCAGCAGCCGCGGTGACAACAAGGAACAATGCGGAGAAGTCTGGCACCCTGTAAATCACAGCAAACATGATCTAACTTTGTGGTTTTCCAAAGGGAAATAAAAACGAGTACGTTGAGCTTCTCAGGGGAGAGTCAGGAATGCCTTCCAGGCTTTACAGGAACATGCTCTTTTCTTGCCAGGTGCTTGATACCAAAGAAAAACATCTTTTTCCCCTTCTTACTTTTGGCTGCCTTCACAGTGCTTTTTGTGTCACACAAGGCTGGATACTTTAAGACTTCACAGGAAGGAGTTCAAACTGTAATTGGCACAGAGAAAGGAAATTTCAAATTAAATACTGTTACTGTCTACAAAATAGGAGCACTAATTGAAAAAAGGAATCTGGGATAGTGTGCTACTCTCCTGCTCTCAGAGACATTTCTTGGCTGGTTTCACATTTAAGATTAAAAAAAAATCAACACATGCTTCAAAAAAATACACTTGTATACGTCAGATGTACTTATTCTTCACCGTGAATTTAAATTTAAGATAAATTTAATATGTGGCTTCAAGTAGAAGGTTGACCTTCATTCTCAGTTGTCCTCTTTAAAATGTAATTGTTATAAAGTGTTACCCTTTTCCTCTAATAATAGAAGGAAATTTTTTTCTTCATGATTTCACGAAGCATGGTTTCTTAATAATTTTGATTCAAAGACTGTTAAGTTTAGCGTAAAAACGAACAAATAAACTAAAACAGTATTTTGGGTAGTGAAAAAGAAAAAATGTGAGAATTTGTTAAATATTTAACTGAGATTAGCACCCAGCAATTTTGTTAATGGTATATTGCTCTACCCAAATATTCTCCATGTTGTCACAATCCTAGAAAGGTCCTAATGTGGTCAGAACAACAGTTATGAGTGTGTATTCCTACTGCAGTTTGCTGTTGTGTCTGGAAAGGATGTTGCCACATTATTGGTCAGACCAATAAGATTTTTATTGTGGGCTTGTTGTTTGCATAGTACAGTCCTAGGTGCTTTGGGAGAACAAAGAAGTAAAAGACGTGGCCTCTGCTTTGTAAGTTTTAATAATGGACATCAGAGTATATTATAGTGTTGGCTTCTTCTTTGCATCTCCTTTATGCCCCGTCTCAGGCCTTTGGGGAAGCTAGCTAACCTCACGTCCCCAGGACTCTGCCTGGCCAGGTCCAGCAGAATCTTCTAGTCCTTTCTGGAAGTATTTTCTTTGTTTTTATGAATAAGGAAATAAAGCCCTCAGAAAAATCGTATACCTTATCAATGGTCCCAGCTGATAATGGAAGAGCTGGCAATTTATCCCAGATCTAAGTAGAGGATCTGAGCTCTTAAATCATGCACTTGGCTTTGTCACCTAATTCGTAGTCACATGTGTTTATTACTGTTAACAGTCACAGTTTCATATGAAAGTATTTGCTTTTCACATATTTTCTCAAAATGATAGAATTAGTTTAAACCTACTCAGCACAAAGTTCTGGAGGAATTGTCATTCCCCATAGGGATAAGAGTCATGTGGAAAATGTGTAAAACGTTTCGAGTATGTTCAAGAAAGAATTCTCTGGTCTCTCTTCCCTATTTCCTTTTCTCAAAATCACCATCTTTCTTGTTTTCTCATTTTCCTTCTACTTTGAAGAACTTTACTTTTGTCAGGATGGAGATAAATTTCGTCAGCAAAGACTATTGGGGGCTGGACCCAGACCTCTTGGGAACATTCTGATATTTTAAAAGTTTCTGTGTATTGTCAGGAAAAGAGTCATGAAAGAATCATCAGCTCTCCCCATGTGGGGAAGTTGGTCTATGGCCCCACCAGAAGTCCCTGCACGTCCAGGGGATGCTCATGGGCTGTGGGAGCCCTGCTTTGTTAGCAGAGCTGATTTATGGCTCTGACGTCCACGGGGCAGGAGATGGAGTAGAAGGAAAACACCACGGCCGGGATTTCAACTGGATGTACAAATTAAGGGCTTCAGAAGACATCATTTATTTTCTTGGGCATGTTTAGACTTCTGTCTTTCAGGATAGACCCAAAGATAAACATTTATAAACCTACGGTGATACCGTAGGATAAAGATAGTGAAGCGAAGAAGGCAGAAGTGAGCTCAATGGATGTTTTTAGAAGCATTTTTGTTATTTTTCTAATTCTTTAAGAGTGATTTATCATTTTTGTAGAAAACATTGGAAAATAAAGATAAGGAAGAAGAAAGGAAACTGCTGTTACAATCCCATGAAGTAGAGATTGTCACTGTTCTCGACTGGTGGAAGAGTCGATCTACTGTTCCAAATATATTAAGTGAAAAAAAGTTATAAACAGTTTCTATGTCAAATATTAGTTTGACATAGAATATAGTTTTTAAAAGCTTATTGAAGTTATTTTAGGATGTTTGTTTTTCCAGTTGCTTTGCTTGTTTTGTTTGGAAGTGTTTTTTTATTTGATAAATGAAGTTAATTTTTAAAAAAAGCTTATTGACATTCTGTTGTATGAAAACACGATAATTAATTTCACCTTTTCCTAGTCTTTGGATATACTGGTGGTTGTTAACAAATTTTACTGTTGTGACCATCACCACAAAGAAGACCTTACAGCTAAATCTTTGCCAAGATACGATGCCTTCCATAAAATAATAAAGGGGTTCAAGCACAAGTCACATAGAGACTTTCAAGCAGTGCTGCCCTCTTCACGTAAGCAAGTGAAGGTATTTGACTTAGAGATATGGTTGGTGGTTCTTTCCCATCAGGACAACTGTATTTTCCTCTCTTTATTAAGGATAGCCTGTATTCCTAGCCCCAGTTAGGGGTCTGATGACCTGAACCAGAGAAGGGGAGCAATTGAGAGATTATTTTGTGGCAGGATACATAACATATATATGCAGAAGCTAAAAATAAATCAACAGTTTGCCCTATTGAACAGAAAAGGCCAGCATTTTAGCACACTGGCAGTCAGTTCCCATAGCCTACTCAATCTTCTACCCATTTTCTGGAATCTTTTAAGCACATAACTCACTTAGCTTGCATCTGAAAACCCGTACAACTGTCCTACCTTTATAATACTTAGTGTAGAAAAGAACTGGCTGTTCTAATTTGGCCTCCCCCCCGCTTAGCTTTTTTACATTAATGAGGCATAATGGATAATAGGGAAACTTAGGGCCTTATGTCTTTTGTGTGTGGTATCTTTCAGCCTATGAACTACTCATGAGAATTAGTATCGTAACACAGCTGAGACACAGTAATTAGAACTGTACCACCAATTGTGTTTTGGTTGGCCTTTATGTTGATGGGGGTCCAATCATATATTTGCACAAATAAATCTGTTCTTTAATTTCTTTCAGGATTGCGATTTCTTAGCGTTGTACATGTTTAGCTATAAGTCAGTTTCCTACTTTGGCATTTTATTCCAGGGAACCTTATTGACTTGCCAGGTTGTAAGCCTATCCTTGAGTTGTTTGTATTAGGGCTTAGTGTATATTTGCCCATTTGGTGATGAAATGCAAAGAGTAGAATTTATTTTTATGCTGGTTTCTTTTCCTTTAGCTCTGAAATGAATGCTGTTATTTGAATGAGTAAGGCGATTTTGTTTGGCCCTAACTGGCTTTACTCTTTCTCTGCTTATGTTTGTGCTCACATCTAATGGTTCTTTAGCAGTTTGTTGAATAAAAACAATTCCTAAAAGCCCACAAGTTGAAAAAAAATGCTCTCCCCCCGACCCCTGCCCCCACAGTTTTTCTTTAACTGGTATTTTTCTAGAATGAAAATTAGATTCATCTAGATTTTGTGTCTATATAAAAAATAGCTCCTTTGAACCATTGTACAGACCAGAATATTTGGAGGCTTTGGAGCATTAATCCAAAGTAGAAAAATGAAACTACTTCTAAATAAATATTTCTAGCTGTGAGGAAAAAAAAATATGTTTTATTGAACTTTTTGAAAGCAAAACTGTATTTTGTTTTTGACTTATGTATAGACATGAAGCCCTATCTTCATCTTAAATAACTATTATAGGAAGTGACTTATATCAACCACTATACAAGATCAACTCTTGACTTTTAGGGATTTCTTATCTGATGTTTTTTATTTCCCCCCAGCTAAATATTAGATATCATCACTATTTATGTGTAACTCCTTCAGGTGGGAAGTAGAAAAAAATTAACCTGCCAACTTTGCTACTTGTGTCCTGAACTGATGAAATAATTTGGTAGGGAGATACAGTACATGTGATAAAATGTGGAAAAATATTTAGTATAAAATTGAGAATAAAAAGAAAACTCATATAGGTAATCCAAATTAAAAGATGCAGCATTTATGGCATGATAACATGACAGAAATGTCTACCCCGGGACCTTTAATAATAGAGTTTGATCTGTGATAATATGCTGTGTATTTAGGAACACATCTTGTATCTAATTTTGTTCTTTAGTTATAAAATCAGTGTCATAACTTTTCTGTAGGTGGAACTGCTTTTCTGTAACAGTACTGAAAAGTTGTCTGCATAATAGAAGTTATCTTCAGCTGATTTATCTTCACACTGGCAATTCTACACATAAGCTGAGATACAAAATGAACAACGGAAGTAAAACAGCCTTTTCCCCTTTTAGCAGTCATCTAAGGGTTGCGGTGTGGGTATCTGTGGATTAATCTCCCATCCATTCTCTCCTCCGCTTTCAACACATTGGAACCCACATGAGATGCCACAAGAGCTAATAGACCCATCGCTTTTCAAGTTTCTTCCTGTTTTTTTTTTTCTCTCTCCCTCTTCATGAATGATTAATTCATTGGTATATGTCGTTTTTTCACAATTCTACTTGCCAAATAAAACAGGGTGATGTGAGGCCAAACCGTGATCCAGAATTCTGAAGCAGAAACTCATAATATCTGGCATCTTTCCTACTAGAAAAACAAACCAAAAAAAAAAGCTTAATTAAACACATGGAATACGTCATGAATATTTATGCCCCCAGCCTTGCCTTGTGATAGTATTTGTGCTTAAAGTGTGTTTTTTTCTCTTTCCTGTGAAGTAGTTCCGAATGTTTCATTAGTACAAGAAAGTGCCACGTTAACTTTCATTTTTAAAAAAATTCCCCTTCTGCTGACATTGACACCTTTTTGATTGAGAGTATGCAAAGTAGCTCTTTAGTTAATTGGTCCCAAAGAAAATTATGTTTTCCATCCTCCTTATATATGTTTGACAATTTCCCTCATTTATCAGCTCCTGAATTATCGATGACTTCCTGTTCCTGATTTTGAACTATAGCCGGTATTCCTCTTTTGACTTTGAAATCCAGAAGGAATATTCCATCTTGGAAGCTTCAGGATCCCATTCCTTGGGTTTACAGTCAGGCAGCAGAACCACGTCTAACAACACTTGGACTTAAGGCTCCTCTGGCTTAAGCCTCTCTGGTTCGATCTCTACTTGCTTAACACTAGAGAGGACACAACTAACAAAACATTTATGTCTTTTATTTCTTGGAGTTCTTGAACTTATATTTATATTTAGTACCATGTAGGACCACAAGTAAATTGTCAAGAGGAGATACATCAGATTGATGGAGCCAAGCTGACTTGCCAGATTTCGGAAGCCTGTGCTTTGTTGAGTTTTATGATTGGTGATTTCTAAACTTTTATTACCCTTGTCGTCTGCGAAGTTTTGCTGGGTCAGCAGAGGCTGAGAGCTCCTGATGAGTGATTTGGCTTCTGTTGTTTCTTGTTAATCAGCTAACGGAGCTTTGTCCGAGTTCCAGGGCTGAGTTGTCTCCAGCGGCTTAGTTTCTGACAGGCTGGCAAAGGAAAGAGAGAGAAAGACAGACAGACAGTCTGACACCCCACCCCCCGCCCCATTCCATCAGATTCAGATCCAGGAAAGAACATTTTTTCTCCTCTTAAGCAAATATTCATAGTGGTGTCCTTTCACCACTTGGACACATCAGTTACTCAAGACCAAAGTAAATATCCCAGCTTGAAGCTAATCCCTTCAAAAATGCACAGGTACCAAGTTAAAACTGTCTGCCAATCGTGTGCATTTTGCCTTTGCTTTAATGCTAGGTGTTTGAAAATATTAGAGCTTGAGAAATTAGTCATATGGTATCACAGTATTTTGCCTGTTTATAGATGCTTGAACCTTAAGTTCTTATTGCATTTTTATAAAATCATGATGAATATATACTAATTTTTTTCCTGGAACAGAAAAAAACAATAAGGGAATATATGTATATATGTAGATAAGTGAACTTATGAGTATAGGTAATGTCTTTTCAAACTTTAGTGCGTCACATCAAAATATAAATTTTGAATTACCATATATGGGAACAACTATAAGATGAATATGAAAAGAAGTGAAGCCTTTTTTAAAAAGGGAACAAATAAATGTTGAATGATGCTAATTTATTTTAATGACAGTTGACACCTGAATTTATGTTCCTATATAACTGCAATTCTATACAAACCCATGTAAATATTAACATAGCTACTTAAGAATAATAAATAATGAATGCATTAAGACTGCTACCAACATGTCATGAAGTTTAAAAATATTTATGATCGGGGAAGTTATAGAAATAAGGTAAAAGTTTGCTGTGGTCACATTTGTGTTTCCTCTATTGGGAAATGGCTGCCAAAATTCTTCACTGTGATTCCATCACCAGGCATCTCACATTTCTACTTAAGACTGTCACAAGCTAAAGACTTCTTTGGATTGAGTGTCTGTGTGTTTAGATACGCTGTGGTGAATAAGAGGGCTTTTCAACATCTTCTAAAACCACCAAAGGTCTATTTTATCCTATGACATATTTTTCCCTATTATTTTTTAAATGCAATCTTTTTTTTATTAGAGCAGTTGTAGGTTTACAGAGAAATCATGCAGAAAATTCTGAATTCCCATACTCCCCCCCATTATTAACACCTCACATTAGTGTGGAAACTTTGTTACAACTGATAAAAGAATATTATTATAATTGTACTATTAACTACAGTCAATAGTTTATATTAGGGGTCACCGTGTTGCACAGTCCTATGTTTTGCTTTTTTTTTTTTTTTTTTAATCCTGTTCTCTTTTGAAAACCCATCATTTCAGGGTAGTTGAACAAGATGCCTACTGTGTCAACAGGCCAGAGCCCAGGGTCCCAGGATCCAGCAGGCCCTTCGCTGTGGCCCAACGAAGGAAGCGTTATTGATTAATGTTATCATATACGAATGGCACAACCTTGGCCCACCAAGAGGACCCAGTCTGGTGGGAGAGCCAGCCCAGATATGACAAATGATAACATAGATTGTGAGGGCTCTATGAGTCGTATCTAGGAAGATGAGGGAGCATTGTGAATTCAAGGGGGTGGGCATCAGGTGGAAAATACTGATGACACAAAAGCTAACCTTTGAGCCATCACTGTGGGCAGACATCTGTGAGCATCTAACACCTGCTGCAAATCCTTAGAAACACCCCACAAGGAGGGAAATGTTATGCTCCTTACTGTTGAGCTTAGAGAGCAGAGGCTTGAGGAGTGAAGAAATTTCCCGGAGATCCTGCAGCTCTAAATTAGCAGATTTATGCTGAAAGACATTATTCTAAAGATGATGGTGGGGACTTGGCACTTTTTGAGCAGGTTAACAGAGCTTGCATGTGTTAGGTGAAGGCAACAAGATGAAGGTCAAGTTGGAGTACTTATGCGAGGTATGAGGCCCATTACAGTATCCCGGTTTACTTCTAATGAGGACGTAAACTAGTGTGTGGTATCCCAAGTCGCTGGGACATGGTAGGTATTCAAAAGTATGTTGGACTGAATTTCCAACTTCATAGTCATGAAGGAGTCAAAATCAGTAATTCCTAGTGACTGACTGGATGTGATTGGGATTGGCAGGATTGGGGGAGAAGTTGAGAATTCCTGTAAGAAGTGATAGAAGAGGAATTTGTTCAGCACTTTGAGGTGCTGTGTGCAGTAAAGAAATAACCTTGTGTATTTCCAAAGAGAATGTGGCCTTTGTCCACTTCCTGGGAGATCACCTCCAAGCCCTGGAAATGTCCTGCCTGATAAGTCTGTTTACTTGGGGGCCTTGGGCCACACCACGTTGTCTGTGATAACAGTGTGATTTATGGGGGTCTTGGGCTATGTGGCATCAGCTTGACCTCTGGAGGGGCTGGAGACTAAGGTCATCCATGTGGGTGGACAGGCATGCCCACCTGACCAACCCTCAACCAAAACCCTGGGCCTCAAGGCTGGGGTGAGCTGACCTGACTGGGGATACTCTGTTGATGTTATCACACATCGTTACTGGGAAAGAACTGAGCTCCGTCTGCGTGACTCCTCTAGGAGAGAACAGTTAGAAGCTTGGGCCTGGTCTCTCCTGGATTTTGGCCATTGTGCCTTTTTCCATTGCTGAATTTATTCTGTATCCTTTTGCTGTAATAAGCTGTAACCATGAGTGTAATGGCTTTTCTGAGTCCTGTGAGTCCTTCTAAGCAAATCATTGAATCTGAGGGTGGTCTGGGGGACCCTAAAAACTTGTATGATCTCCAGCAGCTGTGAGGGGTTCAAGTCTGGTACAGATGGGAGTTCCCTGAGCCCAGATTCTCCCAGTTACAGTCTGTAGTAGATTGAATCACGTACCCCCACAAAGATGAGTTCTTCTTGCGGATGTGAACCCCTTTGTAAATAGAACGCTTTGAGGATGCTTTATCAGTTAAGGCGTGGACTTATTTATGAATAGGATCTTCTAAGATCCTATTTAGATGTGGCCCAACTGACTGAGGGTAGGTCTTAATCTGTGTGATTAGAGGCTTTATTAGGAGAGGAAATTCCAATGCAGGCAGAGATCCAGAAACCAGAAGTCAGTGAATATTGGAAGAGCAGACCCAAAGAGAGAGAGTTCCCCAGGAGGCAGAGATGCAACCAAAGGAACCCGAGGACTGCAGCAAGCCAGCACCAGAATGCGACGGACTTCAGGGAGAAAGTGTGGCTTGCAGGTGCCTTGTTTCAGACATCTGGCCTTCAAAACCATGAGACAATAAATGCTTGTTGTTTAAGCCAACCCATTGTGCAGTATTTATAATAGCAGCCTGGCCAACCAAGACACAGTCTGTCAATCTGAATGAAGCTATAGAAAATGCCTCCTTATTTACTTAATTTGTAGAATTTAATTTATAGAATGTCCATTTTGAGTCGATCACTGTAGTAGATGCTACTGCAGTATAAAAAGGGATAGAAGCAATGACTCAAAGAGTCTGCCTCCCTTGGCTTGCAATTTGGAAAAAAGGAACCTAAACATAACACATAAACATAATACAACCTTAGAAAATAAGCAACACATGTGGGACATAAAAACTGATCGATAATTAAATATCATACAGCTGCAAGTTCCATTATTTGCTTTTGGGCTGGGTCTAATGGGGGAAATTTTCTACGGAAAGTGAGTTCCCTTTATGTCTTGCTTTTAAATTTGGGGAATACCAAATAATTTCCTCAAGGATGAAAAAGTCTGCATTTGAGAAGGGCAAGGCTTTGGAAAGTATATGCATCACGATTGAAGAAATCTAGGTGTCATCTTCATGCATTGAACAGTTTCATGCTTTTTTTTTCTTTTCATTTTTATTGAGGTTGTTCAGATACCGTACAATTATCCAAAGATCCAAAGTGTACAATCACTTGCCCCTGGGTACCCTCATACAGCTGTGCATCCATCACACTTAATTTTTGTTCAATTTTTAGAAACTTTTCATTACTCCAGACAAGAAATAAAGTGAAAGATGAAAAAAGAAAAAAAGAAAAGGAAACTCTAATCCTCCCCTATCCCTAACCAACCCCCCTCAATTGTTGACTCGTAGTATTGGTATAGTACATTTGTTACTGTTTATGAAAAAATGTTGAAATACTACTAACTGTAGTATATAGTTCATAATAGGTATATAGTTCTTCCCTATATGCCCCTCTATTATTAACTTCTAATT
Source organism: Choloepus didactylus (assembly GCF_015220235.1). Lineage (NCBI taxonomy): Eukaryota > Metazoa > Chordata > Mammalia > Pilosa > Megalonychidae > Choloepus > Choloepus didactylus. The sequence continues at coordinate 14,224,095 of NC_051318.1, read as the reverse complement.
GTATTGTCATATATTTGTTCTGGTTCATGGAAGTGATTTCTAGTATTTGTACAGTTGATCATGGACATTGCCCACCATGGGATTCAGTTTTATACATTCCCATCTTTTGACCTCCAGCTTTCCTTCTGGTGACATATATGACTCTGAGCTTCCCCTTTCCACCTCATTCACACACCATTCGGCACTGTTAGTTTTTTTTTTAATTGTTGGAAGAAACTGGGAATGTTTTGTAGTTGTTTTATTATTCTAAGTCAATCGAAGGAGGCAATTCCTTTTCTGTAGTGATCTTCTTGATGCATAAAGTAGCATCTGTAACCAGCCAAATCATGTGCACTCTTGCATCAGTTTGTTTTGCTTTGATCAGAATATGTTTAATAGGCCGCGGTGTGACTTTAGATTTGCAAACCAGGATTGTTCGAGCAGTTTCCATATGAGAAAATGATTCTTCCATTTGTGTCTGGGTTTGCACAGCACCATGAGGGCTCCATCTTCAGGGTGCCGAGAAGCCCTTCATGGGTCATTGCTGCTACCTGTAGGATCCCAGAGGACTAGCCTTGTAGGAAATCTCCCTTTCTACGTGCACATCCAGGGCAGGAGGGAATTTTGAGGTAGGTGCAGGTTCCCTCATTCCCCTCTCCCTCTGGTAAGGTGACTTTCAGAGGTCGCTAAGGTGGTGACACCAGACTGTAAGAATCCTTGCTGAGAAATAAGCCTAGAGGGATCCAGGTGCCACTTTCAGCAGGGCCCACCCTGTGGGTTTGCTGAAATTCTAAGGACTCTAAGGGACTAGGTGATGCGTCCAAAGTTTATCAGGTGACTCCCCAAGCAGCAGACATAATTAAAGTAAACCTGATACTAAGCTTACCGTCCAAGCTAATTAATAAAATTTGCATTATAGTTACTGTGTTGCCTTAATAAACTCTGTATTTGTGCATGCAAAGGAGTTGGGGGGTGGGTTGGTAGTGATGGGTGGGAGTAATGCATGAGTAGGAGAAGATAGCCTTAAAATATTTCCCTGCAAAATATCCCTGGTAATTCTTTATGTTTAAAACTATGCTGTTCCAACAATGGCTAAATTATTACATCTGATAAAAGCAAAAGTGAAGCATATGCTCATGGAACTAAAAACCTAATACTGAGTTCAGTTTATTATACCAATCTTCCACTAAAGCTACCCTAAGATTAACTTGGTTTATATTCTCTTAGTATAACTTTAGCAACTTAATCCCTAAAAATGTAAGTGGTGATCATTGTACAGAATTCCCTCCTTTCCCAGAATGATGTCTGCTTCTCTTTTACTGAAATTCCTAGCATTGGGAGTCCATATTTCAGTTTTGATATAAATTTTTAAAAGATAGAAAGCAGAAATTCTTCTACTCTTTCCAACCCAAAAGCCTTTTTTTTTCTTTTTTTTTTAAACAATTCTGCAATTTCATCATTCTCACTGTCTGATGTTTCTGATAGGACTGAGAGGCAAGTTTTATCAGCTTAGAGATTTTCACCAGTTTATATGCATTATGTTGTTCAAACATATTTTAATGTGTTTAAAAAAGGATACTGGTTTACAACAAATTTATATTCGTCCACTTTTCAAAATCCTGAAGTTAATTAGCATTAATCTTAGTGTTACAGCTTTCGCATAGATATTATCTGGGGGGAAAAATACCTTCTCACCCTGAACTGAGATTCTCAGTTAAGATTCTATAGTGGACCAACCTGAATTCCATAGTTATTAATGATTCCTACATTTTTCCTGCTTGCACCTCAAGTACATTCTCTGCCATTATTCCAGCAAATTCAAGTCTCCTAAGGATTAGCTCAATTGTAGGCCACTTTGCCTTTCTCAAAAGGAGTTGGAAATCTCTCTGCATATGTGCTGAATGGATCCTGAGGGCACGTGCTGCAGAGGGCTGCTTTCCCACACGCCGCCCCAGTGCTCGGTTGTAGGATATAGCAGTTTCCGTGGTGGACGAAATCCACAGGGGTCCAGGTTTGTGGGACTCGGGATCTGCAGGGAAAGCTGGACAGTGAAAATGACATGCATTGTACAGTTATGAATTTGATATTTGGTCTGTTGTATTTTTTACGTAGGTGCTTTTGATCTCTGGTCGATTGAACTATTAAATGTAACCGCTTCTGATGCAAATTTCCTTGGTTACCTTTGACAATCAGCTTTGATATCCTGGAGTTTGATTTTAAACGAGAAGCTCTATTTCTCTGCTAAAAAATACGTTCCTGTGGCTTCCCCTTTTTCTCCAAGTGAAGTCAGATGCTGCTTCCCTGCTCCTCACCACGCCCCAGCCACGCTGGACTCCTTGATGTTCCTTGGACGCCCCGAGCAGGTTGCTGGCTCAGGCCCACTCCGGAATCAGTTGCCTTCGCCTGGAAAGCCCGTTTCCCAGATGTTGCATGGCAAACTCACGCGCTTGTTTCAGGTCTCTGCTCAGATACTACCTGCTCAGCGAGGCTGTCCTTGAGTACCCTGGCGAAGGAAGTGCCTCCTTCCTCTTAGCTCTCTTGCTTCATAGCACTCGTCACTACCTGATATACTATACTTCTGCTTGTTGATCATCTGTCTCTACCCAACAGAATTTCAGTTCTATTGGAGCAATGGCTCTTTTGTCCCCTGCTGCTACACCAATGCCAGACACATAGTGAGTGCTCAGTGAATATCTGTGAATGAACGAATGGCAGGATGCCCCATCTAAGCCTTTATTTTCGTGGAGGCAGCCACATGCCTTCTCATGACAACTGCTGAAATCATGCTGATTGGTGGCGATGTAATGAAGGAAATGAAAATGTTCACGGAGCAGAGTTAAACCTTTTCTCCCTTAATTACTTTTCCTATTCATGGGCACCTAGTTAGAGGCTTTTTTTTTTTTTTTTTTTTTTTTAGCATTTGAAGTACATATTTTATTTAGACTTCATTTTTTATGCAATTTTATTGAGATATAATCACATAACATGCAATCATTCAAAGTGTACACTCAGTTGTTCACAGAATCGTCACATAGTTGTGCTTTCATCACCACAAAGTTTGAACAGATGCTTTAACCTGCACGTTCTCTGCTACCCACATGAAGAAAATTGCATCCATGTGAGGTTACACAAAAAGCCCTTGGAGGAGCCGAGAGCCTCTGTGTCTGAGTAGCATGTAATTCTGAACACAGGATGCTCCTAAGTTCTCCACTTAGACACATTCAGAATAGAAAAAAAAAGTCTTGGCCAGAAATTTGAGTAAGTGCTTCTTTTCAAAGTTATGTACCTTACTTTTCCCTTCTCATTCTCATGCCACTCCTTGAGAGTGAAGCTGGTTCCATTTACAACTAATCCTGCTGAATGTTGTTATAAAATCAGTGCAGTAGGGCTGGTTTTTCTTGAGCAACTACTGTGTGTATGCATTGAGAGAATGGTGCAAGATGAGGCTGGGGAAGCAAGCTTGGATTTTGAAATTGGATCATAACGGAATTTGGAATTGAGCCTAAGAACAATGGGAAACCTCTGAAAATTTTTAACCAAGTAATGACATGATTGGGTAAGTATTTTTTGTAATAACTTTATTGAGATATAATTCACATACCATACAATGGTCCCTCTTAAATTGTACAATGCAGTGGATTTTAGTATATTCACAGAGTTGTGCAACCATCACCACAGTCAATTTTAGAACATTTTCACCACCACCCCCCAAAAAAAATCCATATCCATTAGCAGTCACTCATCATTCTTCCCTCTCCCAGCCCCTGGAAACCAGTAATCTACTTTCAGTTTCTATTAATTTGCTTGTTTTGGGTATTTCATACAAGTGATAACATACAATGTCTCTTCTTTTGTGTCTGGCTTATTTCACTCAAACTGATGTCTTCAAAGCTCATCCATGTATCAGTAGCATGTATCAGTACTTCGTTTCTTTTTATTGCCAAATAATATTCCATTGTTTGGCTATACCACATCTTAATTATCCACTCACTCATTAATTGATGAACATTTGGATTGTTTCCACTTTGGTTATTATGAATAATGATGCTTTGAGTATGCATGTACAAGTTTTTGTGTGAGCATGTGTTTTCAATTCTCCTGGATATGTACCTGGAAGTGAAAATGCTGGGTCATATGGTAACTCCATGTTTAGCATTTTGAGAGACTGCCAAATTGTTTCCCCAGTGGCTGCACCATTTTACATTCCCACCAGTGATGTATGAGGGTTCCAATTTCTCCACATTCTCAGCAACAGTTGTTATTGATGAAGGGATATTTCATAGTTGTTTTGATTTGCATACCTCTGATGGCTAATGCTGTTGAGAATCTTTTCATGTGTTTATTGGCCATTTGTATATTTTCTTTGGAGAGCTATCTATTCTCCTCCTTTGTCCATCATTTCATTGGGTTTTATCTTTTTATTATTGAGTTGTAGGCATTCTCTATATATTCTAGATAAAGTTCCCTAACTAGAAATATTATTTGCAAATATTTTCTCCCATTCTGTAGGTTGTCTTTTCATTTTCTTGATGTGTCCATTAAAGCACAAACATTTTAAATTTTGATTATGTCTTATTTATCTGTTGTTTTCTTTAGATGTTTGTGCTTCTGGTGTGTGTCATATCCAAGAAAATGTTGCCTAATGTCTTGGAGATTTTCCCCTGTGTTTTCTAAGACTCCTGCAGTTTCAGAACTAAAGTGGCCTTTCATCCATTTTAAGTTAATTTTTTTATGTGGTGTGAGGTGTAGGTATCCGACGTCATTCTTTTGCACGTGGATATCCAATTGTCCCAGCACCATTTGCTGAAAAGGCTTTTTTTTCCCCATTGCATTGTATTGGTCAGGTATGTATTTTTTAAAGTGAGGAGAATGGCTTAAGGAGGGGATAGAGTGGAGGAGTAGAGACTAATTCAACAAACATTTCTTGAGCTCTTCTCATGGTTGAGCGATGATGGTGAACAAGTTGGATGTGGCCCCATCCTCCTGGAGCTTACAACCAGGAACTGAGGATGAGGCTGTAACCAGGCCAGAACGAGCCAATGACATGATGACATACTGTGAAAGAAAAAAATGGAGTGCTGTTGTGCATCATAAATTACATGGATATTGGACTGAATACATAAAACATTCATTGTACTCCTTTTTAACTTAAACTTTATATTTCAAATGTCTCCCCACTTGTGCTGAACATGCCAAGCCACAAACAGATTGGTAGAGTCGAGTTAGGTTTATAGTCTCCTCTGGAAAGAAATGTGTCTCTCATTGGCCCAAACTCGTGACTTTCATCAGCGAGTCTTTACTTTCTGTGTCTGCTTCCTGGCAGCACTGTCAGAGGCTGATAGGCTGAAGAAATGCCTGCTCTTTCATTCATTCATTTATCATTTGTTTGTTGTATATCAGCTCATGGCTTAGATTCAGAAAGTGAAGAAAAATGAACAGAATTGGAAGAGGTTTAGCTGTGAAACAGAGAGGACTTGGTAATCAAGTGTAAAACATGAGGGTGAGGAAGAGAGGGTTGTCAAGAATGGCATCGGGGATTTAGAAATTTGATGGTGATGATAGCTATTGAGTGCTTAAATTGGGCTGTGTTCTGGGCTTTGCAGGCAGAATCTCATGTGATGCTCAAGAAACCCTCCAAAGCAGGCATCCCCCACACCACCATCATTAGACAAAACCAAAGCTTGGGGAGATAAAGTAACTTGCTCTAGATCACAGAACTGTGCAACTGGATAAATGATGGTACCTTTACTATTTAAAAAAAAAACAAACTTATTTTAAAATAATTTTAAACTTACAGGACAGTTGCAAAAACAGTACAAAACCTATATAAGAGAACTCCAGCATATCCCTTGCCCAGATACCCAGATCTACTGTCTTCTAACATTTTGCTGTATCATTCTGTCTGTCTGTCTGTCTATCTATTTTCTAAGCATTTGAGAGTAGATTGTATGCATCATGCTCCTCAAACACTTAAACTTTCATGTATATTTCCTAAGAATAAGGATATTATGTAACCATCTTAAGTGCAGTTATCCAGTTCAAGAAACTTAACATTGAAATAAAGCTTACTGCTCCTCTGTTATTCTAATGAGCTCCTTTGCTGAGCTCTTCTTTTCAAAAAGTAGCCAAAGATTGAATGAAATATTTAAGTATATTTGTGTTTTTTATATGTATTTATAATAATTCTAATTAAATGTTGAATGGAGAAAGTTTGGAGAGAAAAACTGACCAAAAAATACAGTAACTTTCCCATAGTCTCCCTGGCTCTCCATAATGAACGGCTGATTATCTTTGTGGGACTTGCTTCTGTCTTGGGAGAGAAGCCCTCTGTGGAGAAGGTTCTGGTCTGGGAGCACATGCTCCATTTAGTTCCTGACGGTGCAGCAAATGTCTGATACACTCAGCTCAGCTTTAAGGACTGAGATTAAGTTGCTTACCTTTGGCATTTTAATTTCCTTCCTCTTACTATGCAATGTATTTTTTTATGATAGTGTTTAAAAGTCAAGGTTCACAAGGAAAAGGAAACAATATTGTCTGTGAGGGCTTGCGGGTTTGATGGAATAGATGGCAGTGGGCTCAGGGGGCTTAGTGTGAGTTGCCTGTTCCTAAATTATATCGAGTATGTTCCGGTGCTATATTCCCTTGATATCTTGGCCATTGGACTTTAATTTGTGTGTTGTGCTCTTTTGTAGAATGGGAGAGTGACATTAGGATATTTGGGTTGAGATCCTTTTTTTTGGCCATAATTAGGTGGAACATAATTTGTATAGGTTCTGTGAGTTGGAGCAAGTCTTGTATTAAGACTTTTATTAAGGAACATTTTACTATCTCAGCGTCTTGGGGTCAGAAAACATTTTAATGACTAGACATATAAATAAGTAGACTTTTCTATTTACTATTCACTTTTTAACGTTTGTTTCCTTTTTATTGCCCTCATACTCTGAATCTCTTGGTTCTTTCTGCTTAGCACATTTCTGGTTGTGCATGCTAGCTGGTACACAAAGCTGAAAGCTGATTTGCTGTTATTTTGCTACCAGTCTGTTGTGTCTGGAGGTTTATTGTTGTTGGTTTTTTTCCTTTGTTTGTTTTTTGCCCAATGAGCTGCAAAAATCAATATTGTACTGAAAGACAGAGAATGTCAAAAAACCAGCAGCAGTCTAGGAAACTTCAGCCAAGAACACCAATACACACACAGGCTCAGCCTCCGGAGACAGAATGTGAGCAGGGGAAAGGAAAGGAAAACAAGTTTTGTGAAGTTTTTTGGATTTTATCCCAAGAATAACAATGAAAGATTAAAACACCAGTAAATTGTTTTAAATTTTTTTTTGAAGTTCATTGGAATTAAAAACTCACAAACATGAACTTTTATTTGGTGACAAATGAGGTCCGCCAGTGTTTCTTCTGTTGTAATTGGCTTTGGCATTGATTACAACAGACAGACATAGCAGGTTGGTGCCAAAGTGACAGAGGAAGTGAAAGGGAATGGCCTCTGTTCGTGTGTGAAAACCTACATGCATTCAGTGACATTTTTCTGTGTATTTCAGGGTTTCAGTAGACTCTCGCCTTGTTGGCCACTTTGCCTTACTTAGAACTTGAGTGGAAACTGGTTGGTTAGCCTGTGCGAATGGTTTCTTCCTTGGCTTTCCCAGATGGACACTTTGATCCTCTGGGTCCAGCTCAGTGCTGGACAAAGACTTCAAGATTTAGCTCTCGGCTTTAAATTTGAATGTCTTCCCATTTCATGTCTTCGAAAATAAAACACTTCCACTGCATCCCAGCCCTGTGCTGTTGGGCAACTGCTCATCCTTCAGAGGTTGCCCGTGTTGATGAGGTGGTGCATGAGAGAAAGAACATCAGAGTAACTGTTGCTTTGACCCAACTGGCTTTTTCAGGTTCGGTGAATGATGTTTTCCTAAGGGGGCTGTGGCCTTACTGGGTCTATGTGGGCACTTAGGGGTAGGAGCTGCTTAGCTGGTCTGAAGTTTAGGTGAAATCTCTCTGAAATTGAAAATACAGTAGAGAGAGAGATAACTAGATAGATATAGATGATAGATTAATAGATAGAGGTATAATAGAAGGAGAGATAATAGATAAATAGATGATAAATGGATAATATAAATGATTAACAGAAGATAGGTGATGATATATAGGTAATAGATGGATGATAGATAATAGATGATAGGTAGATAATAGATCATAGATGATTGATAGATTAGGTAGATTAGGTAGATAATAGGGCTAGATAGATGATAGTTAAGAGAAGATATCTGATAGACGATAGGTAGATGGATGGATAGATTGAAAGATGTATAGACAGGTGATAGAGAAATAGATGATGATAGATGATATATAGATATATAGATAGATAATAGATAATAGGGATAGATAGGTAGATAATAGGTAATGGGGATGGATAGATGTAGACAGATAATAGGTGTAAATAGATGATAGATGATAGATAGATAGATGCATACCTACATACATGCATACGTACATAGATACATAGATAGATAGATTCCCAGGCAAGTGTTTCAAGGAAAAATATTACACACCTTACCGAATTTTAGCTGTTACAATTTTGAGATGCGCGGCAGATGTGATAGATTGAAGAATCACCTAACATCCATTCCCACCTCTTTCTCATATCCCTTACTGAACTGTAGAATCAGGAAAGCTAGAAACTCTTGCAGCCAGGGTTCTGGAAATGATTTAGTTAGCTAGTCAGATTCATTGTGAGAGACTTGAACACAGAACAGAACTCACTGGGGAAGGAGACGGGTGTGGATAAACCCGGTTCTCCCGCCCCCGACCTCCGGTGAGGCAGGCCCGGCAGCAGCCGGCAGCCAGTGGTGCTGGAGCCTCCCTGGCCCAGGCCTCTGCCCGGTTTCCCGAGCGTGGTAGAGGCAGCAGGTGACTTGGCACTTCTCGAAGATGGTGTTCTAGGATATTCCTAGAGGCTCAGCTCACAGGCTGCTCCTCCAGTCCTTCCGATGGTTCTGTAAGCTCCGAATGCCTGCATAAAATTCCCTATTTTAGTTCAACTGCTATTTAGAGTCATCTCTGTTATCTGCACTTGAGCTATGATAGATAACGTACTTCATGTCAGACTACTTTTCAGGACTTGACGAAGAAAGTATCTTTGGAGACATTGGGGGTTCCCATCGGAGAGTGTTACCTTCAGTTCAGTCAGAATCGCCTCTTCCTTCCCCGGGAAAGGGGGATCCTGCACATTTGCTAATGACACTTGCTCTGGTGGGAAGCCTGAGAGTACTTTGCATTTCTCCTTCTTAACCTCCTTAACCATGCTGTGTGGCAGTTCTTCTTGTTTATTATTTCTTTCAAATCTAACCCTTCCTCTCCATTCATTCAGCATTCAGCAAATATTCCTGAAGTACTCACTGTGCTTCTGCCTCTGCTAAGGACTCCAAGCACCTGCACTCATTCAGTTCTCCTAACAACCCGGGGGGCAAGGCCAATGACCAGCCCCAGGTCTGCAACTAGTGGGGGAGCTGGGAATGGAGACCCCAGCTCTGCTTGACCCAACTCATAGGCTGTTTCTGTCTGCTTGTTTGTTTGTTTTTATAACAATTTTATTGAGATGTAATTTACAAATTGTACAGTTCACCTATTTAAAGTATATAATTCCAGTGTTTTTTAGTAAATTCACAGATAAGTGCAACCGTCACCACAGTCCATTTTAAAACATTTCTGCTTTGATGGATTTGCCTATTCTGGACATTGCATATAAATGAGATTATATACTATGTGGCCTTTTGTGAGTGGCATCTCTCACTTAGCTTAATGTTTTCCAGGGCCATCCATGGTGTAGCATTTCTTTCCTATTTTGTGGCTGAATAATATTCCATTGCACAAATGCCACATTTTATTTATCCGTTCATCAGTTAATGGACATTGGGTTGTTTCCACCTTTGGCTGTTTTGAATCATGCTGCTGTGAGCATTCATGTACAGGTTTTTGCGTGCCCAAAAGCTTCATTTCCCTTGTGTCTTTTCATAGGCGTAGAATTGCTGGGTCCTACAGAAACTGGGTTAACCTTTTGAGGAACCGCTGGACTGTTTTCCATGGCAGCCACACCATGCATTTTACATCCCCACCAGCACTGCACAGGGGGCCCAGTTTCTTCACATCCTGGCCGACACTTGTCATGTGACTTTTTGTCATTATGTGACATGTTATGTCTTGAGCTTTTGATGCTAGCCATCCTCGTGGCTGTGAAGTGGGGTCTCGTGGAGCCATGGGCTCCTCACCCCCATGCTGTACCGATCTCAGTTCCCAAGCTTCTCCCTTCCTCCTTGCCTGCAGTCAAGTCTCCTCCAGAACCTCCATCAACAGGTAACTACCCAAGAGCTTTACTAAAATACTGTTTAGTCCTAGAACTTTCTACAATGTGGCATCTGCCTGGTTTCACTGGAATTGCAGGTACACCATTATTGGACGCAGCTTTACTTTCTCCTTTTATCTTAGGCTTTCTGATAGTGAGACTGATACCTTCGTCGCATCCTGCCCATGCTGTGTACTTTGAAACTTCAGAGCTTTTGTTCCTGCAATCCTTCTTCTCTTCCCCAAACCCTTCCTGCCTAAGCTGGCTCCAGGGGTTTATTCCACGCTCTTACAGCAACATGTGTAAGATGTGAGCATTCATGTACAGGTTTTTGTGTGGGCGTATGCTTCATTTCCCTTGGATATTTTCATAGGCATAGAATCTCTGGGTCCTATGGAAACTGGGTTAACCTTTTAAGGAACCACCATGTCAATTCACGTAGCTGCAGTTGATTCATTCGCACCCCTTTAGAAAGTTCCATCCTATGACTATCACAACAACTTATTTTATTATTATTCTGTCAGTAGTCATTTGGCTTGTTGCCACAATTCTGTGATTACATACAATGTGGCTAATGTATTGCTTTGCATTAGCTATTTATCTATTTTGACTTTTGTTTGTTCATACCAAGAATGCACATAACATATAGGAGCCACAATAAAATAAAATAAATCCTTCCATCCCCATACTCCAGCCCAAGTAACAGAACCTTATCAAAGCCATTGACATCCCCTGTGTGTCTAAGATCACATCTCCCTTTCGCCCCCACAGAGGGTAGCTGCTTCCCTTGATTTTGTTTCATTATTCACTTACTTTTTTTCATAGTTTCTACATATCTATGGTTCAGTTACTTTCCTAGATAGGTATTTTAATATGGAGTAAGTGGAATTTTATGTTTTTCTACACTTTGTCTTTGTTCAATGCTGTTTGGGTTTACTCCATGTCAGTTCATGTAGCTATAGTTGATTCGTTTGCACCCCTATAGAAAGTTCCATCGTATGACTATCACAACTTATTTTATTATTCTTCTGTCAATAGACATTTGGCTTGTTGCCATAATTTTGTGATTACATACAATGTGGCTAAGAAAAAATAGTAAATGTCTCCTTGTGCACATGTGCAAATATTTTTCTAAGGTGTAATACTTGGGAGTAGAATTGCTTGGTAATGGGGAATGTGTGTTTTCAACTTCACTAAATAATGCAAAATTATACTCTTAAGTGATTTGCCAGGAGTTTATAAAAGTTTCCATAGATCTACATCCTTGCTGAGACTCTTTTTTTTTTAAAAAGTGTTTTAATCTTTACCAGTCTTTCAAGTATGAAATGGTATCATTTTGTTCCAATTTTGTTTTTCCCTACTTGCTAAGGAGATGACAGTCTTTATTTTTAGCATTTTTTCTTTTTTGCCTTACCGTCTTTACCTGATATTAATTTGGCTCTAGTTGGTTTCTTTTAGTTGGCATTTGCCTGGCATATCTACTTCCACCCTTTTATTTTGGCTTTTCTGTATTCCTTTAAAACATCATACAATTGGGTTTTTTTTGTTTTTGGTTTTAATTCCAGTCGGAGGGTCTTTGTAGCTGGAGAATTTTGCACATTTATATAGAGATTGTGGAAACTGTTATTGTTTGGGGTGGGAAAGGAGGGAGAATGGGTTTCCCTTGAGTGATTGTGGGAGGCGGAATTCTCAGATGCCCCTGACGTCCTGCCCTCTGGCCTGCAGGCCTGGATAACACTGGAGGCTGTGGATGTGATCCATGTGATCGTGTTCTGTGCACAGCTGAGAGAGTTGACGTTAGGAAAGGGAGGCTCTCGGGGTAGGGCCAGCCTCATCACACGAGCCCTTCTATCCTGGGCTAGAGGTCAGAGGAGGGGAAGTTAGAGTGAGAAGGATTCCCTGGGCTATTGCTGGGTTGAAGGTGAAAGTGACCACATGGTAAGGAATGTGGTGGCCTCTAGGACTTAGAAGGGGTCCCAACTTACAGCCAGCAGAGGAGTGGGGACCTCAGTCCTACAACCACAAGGAAATGCATTTTGCCTCCACCATGTGAACTTGGGAGAGGAACCCGAACCCCAGATGAGAACCCAGCCTGGCAGGTACTCGATTTTAGCGTTGGAGACACTGAGCCGAGAACCTACCCATGCTGAACCCTCATAATATTGGGCCACTCCTTAACTAAGTATGACGTCTTCAAGATGTTGTTTGTGTGCTTGTTTGTTTTCTCCTTTTCTTTTAGATGACTTTGTTTTTACTGGGAAAAAAAAAAAAACTAGAAATAGTGATAAGATATAAGGTCCACAAGAAACCTAGATACTCATCTAGTCTAGTACTTCATAGACTGTGGTTAAGGGAAATCATTCAGGATGTTAATGGGAACATGGACGGAAGTGTATCCCTGCACAAATTAACATGTGCAATTGTTGAATTTGATTCTAACCACCCCCTAGCCTTTAGTCTGCTAATGTGTATTATGCCAGAGGGGAATGTAGCATTTGGTACCTCTCAAACTAATCTTTGTTCATGTCTAACTTAATCGATTAGAAATCAAAAACAGATTAGGACAGATTTGTCTTTAATTCCATCAGATTGATTTTCGTTTTGAAGAACAAAAGGGAATAGTGGTTTGACAATCTCAGCCATGTCAGGGCCACCTGGGATTATACTGGTGTTCTCCTGCTTTTCACTGCTGGTGTTCAAAATTTATTAAAATTTCAAAGAGAGTTCATATGTAGTTTCTGCCCTTAGAGGCTGTGGTCTCCAGTAGTTTTATATCTATTACACTCAAAAGAAATACAAATCACAGATTACTCCTGATGGGTTGAGGTTCTTTATTTTGTCCTGTGTTCACTCTTTACAATTTTTCATGTTTAATAGACCTAGCATGAAGACCATAATGCAGGCCAAATGGAAAAAGTTTTTGAAAATTTAGAATCCTTGCCCAATTTACTTATTCTGGAAAAGCTTACTATGTAAGATGGATTTCTTGATTTTTTAAATTCTGTGCTAAATATTTAAATGAGGGAATGAAGATAAATATTAAAGCCGTAATGTTTAAAATACGGACTCATTGGACTCTTGTGCTTGTTTTCCCCATTCACTTCCCAAACTCTTTTGGCCACAGAGTGCTTTTGGTTCAGGAGGAAATGCTGTTCTGTCTTGTGCTTTTAGTTTTTGTGGGTAAAGGAACTGAGTTCTCAAGGACTCATGTCAGTTATTTATGGGCACCCAGCTGGTTAGTAGAATGTGCCTATTGGTGTCACCAAATTTACAGAAAGTAGACTCTCATGTTCTCTTCAGTTAAAAAAAAATGGAGAGATTAATGGTAGAATGTGAATGACACACACAAGGTGACTCATGTAGACGTGTAGCTTAGAACCAGGAAAAAGCATCGCAATAGGACACGGTCACTGTCTTGTTCTTTTTACTCAAAGGAAAGACAGGGTCTTACAGAAAAGTGTGAACATCCATATGTGGAACTTTTTTTCACTTATGTAGAAGGATGTACAAAACTTGGGCTCTCAGAAGTCTTATTTGAGGGTGATGATGTAAAAACTGGAAAACTGGTTATTTCATCTGTGGGTGAGGCATTTTCTCTCAGCTCTCTGGTGTCTGACTCTGCAAGCCTCCCAGGCTGGACTCGACTTATCTCCGAACTCCTAGATTTTTTCCTCCCTGACACTTGACTTCCCTCTTGTGCTTTTGTGCCTCAGACACACTGCCTATGTCCCTAGAGTCAGGGTAAAACCCAGCTTTACTCTCCCCTGGCCCAAAAAGCTGGGCTTTTCCAAGGGGAAAGAAAGAAGAACCCATAGTCCAGTCATTGTGTTTAGAGAAAGGAGACAATGTCTTTTCCCCCAAAACAATTCTTTGGAAGTTGGAAGTACTGATGATCCTTTCCAGGCTATTTCCACTGTCATTGCAGAGATACTCAGCATTGCATAGCGGAAAGGAATCTGCACCAGAATTCAAAAGATGTGGGTTGTGGCCATCATTCGGTCTCTAGCCAGCTACCATCCCTTGAGCAAACCATTCACACTGAGGCCTCGGTTTCATGTTTGTGAAATAAGAGGGATAGGCTAAATTATCTCCAAGGTACTTTTTCTTGTTCTAAAATCCTATGTATTACTTGAATTTTAACACCTAAGAGAAGTAAATGAAATGTCTTCTGAACTTGTTTCTAATATGTAGTTCCTGGCCAAGAACATTCACTGATATGAAGGAATCATTTCAAGAAGTACTTTATATTTTCTATGAGATTATGTCATTCTTAAAATTTTTAATTCCACTGTGTCCTTTGTAATGTATTCTGCTTGTCCATGAGCTGAGTTGGCCTAATAAATTAAGTGATAATAGAGTGGACATTGCATTTTACAAATCAATCAGTGGTCTCAATGGAATAAAAATTATGAAAAGACACACTTAATTTATCCCAGTAAAGTAACTAGTTAATTGTTAAAAGAAAAGAAAAGTATATGGTACCCTGTATTATTGCTGTTTTTGTTCCACAGGTGTGAATAAATGTGGAAAGCATCAACATTTGGAAGTTATTGAAAGTTTATTAAAAATTCAGTGCAAAACACCCACCCGTTCTTTGTTCCCATCCAAAATGTAGAATGATTACAGTCGGCTGGGGGCAATTCTTATATCTCAGTGGTGTAATTTCCCCACACATATGAAAATTGAGTGGGTAGGGCCTCAAAATAATAAGCTGTTAAACGGCAATTTTGCATGCCTTTATGATGAAATATAGATGGAGGGTGATGTGTTTCATGAAAGTCTTAAATGCCTAACAAGGAAATAAGCTGAGTGACAGCAGGTGTTTTGATTAACAGAGAAGTTAGTTTATAGCATAATAAAGAATGGCATGAAGGATTATATTGTCCAAAAAACCAAGCCAGACTTTTTTTTTTTTTTTGCATCAGGGAAGAGACAGTTTCTTTTTTTATCCCCTAACTGTAAAAGTAATAGATGTTTATTGTGGAAATTTGGAAAAATGAAGGAAATAGGAATCACTAATGGTGACACCATCCTGATGTTATCTCCTTACCCGTACTCTTTGTTGGCATCCTTCAGTGTGTGTCATTTTTCATGGTTAACTCTGTATATTTAGGATTGGACATTTTTCACAAGGCGAAATAGGTACTAAATGATGGAGAGGAGATTGGGAACCTGGGTCACTAGGACTCCAACTTTCTCTTCTTCCCGCTAAGAACTTCTACCATGTAAGTTGTGCTAATTTAGTAGTTATTGCTTATTTATTCTGTTCATTATACTTTGTCAGCTATCTCACTTAGTGGATTTGAATAGTTTTCCCCAAGGAGGGGTATATAGTAGATGTCAGTAGTGAATCATTTAGTATCTTTATATATGGGCCCACTTTTCAGGGAAAAAAATTCTCTCATGGTCCAAAGTTGTATCATGATAATCCATCAGTTCCATCTCCTTCAAATCGAGCTACCCTGATCCTCCAAGACTGCTTTAGGACCTCCTGAAAATAGAATTGTAAATCACAAATAGTGTTTAACACCCTTTGATGTCAGAAACGTTGTTTCTACTACCTGACTGCAACTCCCTAAGCCATAGCTTGACCCCATTTCCTTTTGATTTTTCTTCGCTGGAAATGGGGAACATCTGGTCACCTCTTTTGAAAGTTGCCTTTTCCCAATATACAAACAAGATCAAATTACCCTTTAACTTTCTCTTTGTGCTAAATTTCTTCTTTTAGTCCTTCTCTTTTACTATGAAAATCTTGCTAGGAACACCAAAAACATAGTTCCCAGCATGTGGAAATAAGTTTGAAAAACTTAAGCATTGGCAGTTAATTGCTGTGTAAATAAACCATCACCTTCCTTCCTTCTTACCTTCTGCGCATCTCCATCCCTATTCCCATTTTTTTCCCCTCATAGGTACTGCTGGGAAAAGCCCCCTAGTCTGCTGGGGAAAGGACCTAGGGCCATAGCTGAGACAGCGCTTAGAAAGGCCATTTGTAATGACTTGATCAAATTCTTAGCCAAAGGCTTTCTTACCCCCCAGTTTATGTCTGCAGGGCAGGAAAGGAGAAGTAAAATGAGCAAAGGACATTAGATAGCCTGGATTTCTCTTTTCAACTATTTGTGTAGCCCTTTTGCAGGTTACAGAGCGTTGAGTGCCTACTGTGTGCTACCCAGTAGATTAGGTGCTAGAACTGAAGGTTGCGTAAAGCAGCTCTCACCCACAGGAAGCTCACAGCCTAATAGAAGGGACGGGATGTAACAACCACAGCACATTGGGAGAAGCTTTGTCATAGAGGTGAGGTCAAGGTGCAAAGGATGTAGAAAGGAACAGGGGATCAGTTCTACCAGATGGTCAGGAAAACCCAAGAACAGGTGGATGAATTGGTTCATAGCCCAATACCTGAAATATAATTTCATTTAGTGAAATTGTTTAGGCCCATTACCTTGACTAAAAGTAAGGTGCTGGGTTTAGCAGCCTGGAAATCCTTGCAAAGTTCCTGGCCAACTAGAGCATTGGAGGCAAAGAATAAGAGATTTTACATGCAGCTGAAGAGTTGGGGCCATGTCTTAGAGGACACTGAATGAGAAACAGGAGTTTGAAGTTTTCATGTTAGAGAAATAACTGACAGTAGGGGGCAGATGAACGAGAGAAGGGCAAGTCGAGAGAGAACATAAGCAGAGAGAGGGTGGCAGCATGGCCAGTGGCTGGAGATGCCATGGGGATGGCACCAGAGACAAATTTAGAAGAGAGGAGGAGGTTGGAATGACTGAACTGGGTCACGAATGGATGTTGTCAAAGAAGGCAGCCTCCCGGATGGACCTCAGGTTCCTGGTGCAGACCTTGTTTCCATTAGCTCAGAATGTGACAGGAGGATGAGACGATCATGGTTTGAGGTGTTCACTTTCAGACATTTGGATGTGAGGGGCCTGTGGGCCATACAGGTTAGCACATTTAGTCAGAGACAAAAGTATGTGTGCAACTTGGGACAAGACTACATCAAGGGGTGGCAAACTTTTTCTGTAAAGGGCCAGATAGTAAATATTTTAGGCTTTGTTAGCTAAATGGTTTGCCTTGCGACTGAACTATGCCATTGTTCACAGAACCAGCCATGCACGATACATGAACAAATCCATGTAACTGTGTTTCAATAAGACTTTATTTACTGAGATGGGCAATGGGCTGGATTTGACTCTGGTCCAGATGATTGTCAACATATAGGTCATAGTTGATGATGAGAGTGGGGGGAATATGGAATAGGTCAGAGGACAGAATCCGGGGGAATACTAAACAGCATGGGTAGAGGAAGGAGGAAGACAAGCCAGCAAAGGAGAATGACAACTATCGATTGGGTCAAGACCAAAGCAGGAAACAGTTTTCAGTGTTTGAGAAAGGGGTGTTGAAGTCAGCTGTTGCAGAGATATCCCAAAGTAATGACTGAAAAGTGCTCATGGCTTTTGTCCATTAGATAGGAGGGAAATTTTAGTGTCTTAGTGGAGATAGGAGTGGTTTGAAGAATGACTAGAAGGCAAGGACGAGAAGACAGTGAGTATAGACCATGTGCCCTGCATGTCATCTCTTTGAGAGCTTACAACAAACCTAGGAGATACGAGAGCAGGGATTTTTTTTTTCTTTAAACTTTTTATTTTGAAATAATTTCAAACTCACAGGACAGTTGCAAAAATAATACAAACCCCATACAGAGAACTCCAACATGCCCCCACCCAGATCCACCAACTTTAGAATTGTGCCACATTTGCTTTATCACTCTATCTATCCATCTACTTGTCTGTCTGTGTGTCTATCCATCTATCCATCCATCTATTGGTCTGTCTCTTTACTTATCTATTTTCTGAATACCTGAGAGCAGGTTGTACATATCATGCTTCCTGAACACTTAATACTTCGTGTACATTTCTTAAAAACTAGGATACTCGCTTAGGTAACCACTTTCAGTGCAGTTATCACACTTCAGAAATTTAACATTGATATAAAGTTTACAGTCTATATTCTAATGTTTTTATATCTCCCAATAATGACCTCTTGAACCTTTTCTCCTCTGTTATTAGATTCTGTCCAGGATCACATATTACATTTTCTTGCCATTGTCTCTTCAGTTGCTAAACCTTCCCATCCCAACCCCTCCCAATCATACCAGTCAGGGGAATTAATCACGGTCACAATGTTGCAATACTCACCACCATCCTTCCCATTCACTCCAAACAGAAACCCTGCCCACACTGTGCATTAACTCCCCACTGCCTTAAGAGCAGGAATTTTTTTCCCCCAAAATTTAAATATGAGGAAACTGGCCCTCACAGAGGCAAAGTAAATTACTCAAGTCTGAGTCAGGATTCAAACTTATGTGTCTGTATTATTTTTGTACTCTACTAGTTGAGCCCCAGCTAATTCTCTTGGTGATTTGGCAAAGTCTCAAATTAAGGGAATCCTTTCTGGTTTTACCCAGAAGAGTTCCCTGTTGCTTTACTCATTCCCCATTTGAGTATACAGGTAAAAGCAACTCCTATTAAAGTAATCTGCATCAGACTGTTTTCCTTATTTCTATAAACTGTATCATCACTTTCCTTTTCAGAATCCAGATTTTTTTTTTTTTTTGTAAATGTGATACCACTCGCTCAGTCTGACGGTGGCCTGCACTGTGCATTGTGTGTTAGGCATGCTAGCTTACTGAATCTTTATATGCAGGCTTTATAACTGTAATGTAAACCTCTGGTTTCTGAAGTGCTCCTTCCATGTTATCACTTGGAAAAACCTTGTAGCACCTGAGATGACCCACATGGTAAGTGGTGGGGCTGAGATTCAAACTCTCAGGCGTCCCAGAGACATCTCTGGAGCGAGTGACATTGATGGCAAATTCTGAAACATAGGAGCCTTGTTTGACCTAATTGTCTCTGCCCTCCCCCTCCGCTCCCCTTTTTCTGGTAGTTATTGTGGTTTCATCTTTAAGAAGGTTCTAGGGCTGTGGAATTTTATTATATCCTGTAGCCTCGTTCTGAGGTCTACCGCCAAGGCTGGGCATGTGAACTTAGAATAGTAAATGATAAAAATGTGCTGTGATCAGAGGGCGGTGGGAGGTGGGAGGTGGGCAGGGGAGCACAGTGGAGGAAGCAGAAAGGGGTTTGTGGTGAAGGGTGGGAAGGCGATAGGGCCTGGAGGGACCCACGAACGTGTCTTTGTATCCTAAACACATCTGTTTGCAGCTGGTTGGCTTCTCAATTTACATATCTAGGAACTACAGGCAAAATGACTCAAATCAGGGGCACATGCCACTTGGATCCTGGCCAGCTTTTATTTCAGGCTGACAACTTTTTGGATGGAGTACAAGATTTATGATTGCTTGTTTCTTCTAATGAGGTGGCGAGATAAGGCTGCATCTGCTACAGCCATTCAGCATAGGGGATCTGAATATTGATTTCTCTTTTAAAAGAATGGTGGAAGCATAAAGCTTTGAAGGTCTAAAAATATTGAAAGTGATTGAACTGGCAATCAAAGTTATCACAAGCAAACCTCCACCACCTTCGTGGTGCATGTGGGAGGGGAGCCTGATTGGAAATTACGTTTGCATGTGAAGTTGGTGAGTCAAAGCTCTCCCCTTTCTCTTGTATTTCTGGAGCCAGGAGAGTCATGTCCTGCACTTGAGGAGGGGAAGGAAATTGTCTGGCATTTTCCTCAGATGTCTGCACGACCTGATGCCCGTCACAGAGCAGGAATGCTGGCACGCCCGCCCTCCACGGTGCTGGCAACGCAGATCCAGAAGCATCTCTGGGATGCTGTGAGGGTGGTACACGGGGCAGCTGCTGCCTGCTCGGAGGCTTTAATGCATCCCCAGAACCCTGCCGCTATCTTAGAGGTTGTTGACTGGATGCTCTTGTTTCCAGGAGAAACAGTCTTTTCTCCACCAGTCAACTGTAGTGGAACAGAAGCTGTATGTGAAGCAGAAAGATTTAAAGAGTGAAGCCTGTGGTTTCAGTTGCTTGCCCTATAACTAGACAGTGAGGTACAGCAACCTTATATAGTGCAGAGGGAGGATGTCTTTTCTTTTTCTTTAAGAAATTTTGACCCTGGTTCATTGCAAAATAAATTCAACTAGGCTTGGAGAAGAGCCACACAGATGGAAAATAGTTGAAAGACAGTAAATGAAATGTAATAGTAAATGGCAGTGTGACCACTTGTAGCTTGATGTTATGGGAGTTGGTACGATATGTTTCATTTTATTTCAGGGGGAATAAACTTCATGGTAGTGAAGTTGGCAGATGATCCTGAATCAGGGGAGATTTCAAATATCTAGAAGGACAGAAATATTATAAATATACCTTGTGGATATTAAAATTATAGGCAGGAAATAACAAAATGAGATGCAGCTTGGAAAATGAGCACTAATACAAGCAGAAAGAAATAACGTAAAATATGGAACCCAAGTGAACATAAGAAATGTGTACCTATTTGCCAAAGGGGAGTGATCCAGGGGAGTGTACATTGGATTGAAATACACTGCAGTGGATCAAGTTGAGGGGCCACCTACATCACTCATCCTCAATAGAGAAAGAGATGACGATGTTTGCAGAAGGATGACCAGCAGTGTTTGGCTTCATTTTCATGATTTCGCTGTTTAAGAGAGGAGATGGGAAGCCAGTCATTGGCTGAAATTGAAGTAACAATAGGGAAGGTGGGGGTATAGCAATAGGTATGATGACGGTCTGAACTGAGACAGTGATAGTGGGGTATGAAGGAACTGAACGATTTGAACAAAAATTTTAGGAAGCAAAATCAATAGGATGAAGATCCAAGGAGAAGATGAAGGTGCCTCCGCAGTGTGGCCTGGTGGATTTGAGTGGTCATTGTCACTACCTAAGAGAGTGTTTATTAGGAGGATTATCAGAGTTGGTGGGACAGATGATGAATTCCATATTAGTGCATTGCAGGTGCTTAAGGGATATTCAGCTGTAGGAGTTTCTAGTATACGACTGGATGTTAAGGTCCAGTGGGATAATCTGCAGGCTAATTTGATGTTAGTGATTGATATGAAATTTCAGGTAATTATATTGCATAGACCTTTATTTGACATTATATCCCAAAAGGCTGAAACATGTGGGGCTCTCAGACACTTTGGACAAAACCGTGGAAACCAAGCATTCAAGCAGTCCTTTCTTTTCATAAGACTCTGCTTGTTTATCTTGCTTAAATGTAGCTATAGTGGATAAAACTATTTTAATAATCAGACATTGAAAAGCACATACAGCTTTTAAGAACTGTATTAGAAGATAACTATTTTTAAGAAAGCTCATATGAGGTGTCACATTTTAGTTTTTGTAGGAAAGGCCTTGGCCTGAAAAAGTTTGTTTAAAAATCAACTGATTCTCAAAAATCATGGAAATTTTGTTGAGTACTGGGTGTGAGTCCAGCACTCGATGGATGCTGATGTGCAAGGCTGAAATCAGAGGGTCACTTAGTTTCTTAAAATACTGGATTGACTGTATCCCTTGGTATTAACTAGCAGTTAATGAGCATGGTATCCAGTTTAGACAGATCTGTGAAATAGCTGAAGCATACACTCAAGCAAAATTGTAGTTCTTAAGAGAGAACCAGACAGGTGTTTTCCCCCAGGTATTTGAAAGCTCAGGAAAGCTGGATTATTGATCCTCAACTGAAATGCAGTCTTTGCAAAATGAGGGCCCAGCACTGGGAGAGCGGCTGGACTCAGAAATCAGAAGAATTGGTGTTCTCAGGCTGGGTCCACTGCCTTTAGATGGGAGAGCTTTGACGAGGCTCTCGAGATCTCAGAGCTTGAGTCTGTGATGCCTGAGAGCAGGAGCCATGTCTTCCTCTTGTGTCTTATCTTCATTGTAGACTTTCAGGCTTTGTAGATGTTTATTGATGGAAATCACAGCAATCTTCCTTATAGGTATTTGTAATAATCAAATGCCTTGATGAGTATTTGATGTATATGTATGTTGTTGCTAATGCCAGCTTGCTGCAAAGATCACATGTCGAAAGCAGATAGCAAATTAGGGACACATTTTAATGTGTTTCATCATAAGAAAATGTCATGACAAGTTAGGAGCCAATTAGAAACTTAAGCTCTGTGGTTCTCCAAACATTTTGTGCCTCCCCTCCACTGCCATCAACAATGTAATTGGTATTGTTTATCTAGAATTTTCAGAACAGGGACACAAAGTTAAGCAATGATTCTCAAACATACTTGATCTATTTGAAACTTTTGTTTGGTGGGGGGTGAATCATTGGGATCGGTTATTCTGAGGGATGCACTTGAGGAGCTCATAACCAGGGATTTTAGAGCAGGTGGAGGAAGCAGTGATTTGGAAATGGCCTTTGGATGTCTAAGAGGACTCCACCTCCCCTGTGGATTGTGTGACAATATGCAGGGAGCCAAATTTCAGGTTGGGAGGTGGGAAGTCTTTGAAGAAATAGAGGTGATCGTCTCCTGAAGCAGAATTCTAGCAGAATGGGGAGTGGTGGATGGTCCCAGGGCAAGGAAGGACAAAGAACGAGGTTGGGGGTGTGGAGGAGCCCACAGGAACTGTTCCCAGAGGAACAGTTCCTCTGGGACTGTGGCTTCATTTTTGCATATGGAACTCACCATTACATTTCTCATTTGTAATGGTAGATGGTGCATCAGGTTCTGGCATGTGTTGCTCTGGAAAAGCTTAAAAAAATATTAGGCAAATGTGTCCCGGGGTGTCAGGCAGCCTCATTGAAAGAGTGCTGCAGTGATTTGCTCTGGAGCTTTCAACACGTTGATCAGTTTCATCCACTTCACCTGTTGTTGGGTTTTTCTTAACCTTAGCAAGAATGCTAATTAGTTATGAAAACCTATACTGATGGATGAGGTGAAGACCCTCCAAGGGACATGCACACTATCAGGTAACAGTTGATTTATTCATTGATGGAATGTCCTGGGGAAGAGGATTTCAAGTTATAAAAAAAGTGTTTTGAAATGTTGTTAAGATGTAACTTAATCCTGTGACTACATCTATTACTTCTATAAAAAAAAAAGTATATACTGTCATTTACTGTAGTGTAAACGTTTAAAGCCTTTCATTATCTTATATTATGGATTTGATTTAGTGATTTTTATAAACGAACATCTTCCAATATGTGGCTCTATCTTGTAAGAGAGAAGAAACTGAAGTCCAGTTACCCCAAGTATGAATTTTCTTAGACAATTGCCCAGTTGTTTTCATCTTCTCAGCTTATTAAGCCAGTATGAATGAATGCAGTAGATTTCATGTAACTCTGAAACTGTAGGGAAAATATTTTTCCTCCGTTCGCTTCTGTTTCAGCACTAGTAAAATAAACTCTGATACTTGCGCTCACTCTTGCTTGCAGTTTCCTCCCTCCCTTATATATTTGTGTGTCACTCTTCTGTGAGGGGGTAGTTCATGCTGCCCCAATAGACAAGTGTATGGGTCAGAGAGGCTTTTGTGAACTGGAAAACAGGACATAATTTTGTACACTTCATTTAGGGTGCACTTTCCTTAGTCCTTTCTAAAGGACTGTGGTGGAGGCAGGGGAGAATTAGTCACATGCAGAGTTCCACATTTTGAAATTCTTAGATTTCAGTTATGTCAGTGATATTACTAATTAGGAATTATCAGTGGGCTGATATTTAGATTGGAATCAGGAGGCACCTCCAGTCCTCGCTGAACTATGACCTTATTAAGTGGCCTTGGTTAGAAATCTCCACAGCCACTGTGGTGAACGTGATGTACCTCAGACGCCATTCGTGATGCAACACTCATTGTAAGGCCTTCTGGGATCTTAAAGGATGTCGATTCTGAGAGAAGTACCAGAGTTCTTTGACACAAGATTGCATTTGCAGAGGAAAGGACCTCTAAAGTATTTCAGAGGCTGTGTTCCCATGTTCTGCAGATAATGAAAGGAAAATTTCCACCTTTTGAGAAGACGGCAGTGATTTTATGGTTGAATTCCATGATTGGAGGGGGATTCATTGGAGAGCACCAAACTGTGAGACCAGCTGTTCTGGATTTGCCTTTGGGATTGGGGGATGGTGTATAATTCACCTTCTTCCTTGTTTTACTGAGGTTAATAATTCATGGTGCAAACAAGTTGGTGCCAGTGGAATGTGTACTCAGTGATGGGGAACCCATCTAAAGCCACCTGGACAATTAACTCATCTTTCTTTATATACTGGTTGGTTTCCAAGAACTGGAGATGAGATGCTTACGTCTCTCTTGGCATCGCTATCAGGATTGTCTCACGAGGGCCCTTGGACTATTTCGTTTGCTTGATCCCAATCCATGTATGCTTTGGACTGGGGGCTGGGGGTGCTCTGCAGTGTTTACGTGAGAGTGGAGATGAGTCTGGCCAAGGTGCACTTGATACAAAGGTAGGTCAGTATTCAGTGAATGAAATCAATGTTGTATGAATGAAATTAGCACCAGTGCAAGTTTTTGATACTAGTAGAGTTTATGTTGGTTTTTTTAAAAAAAATTTTTTTAATAAGATTGATTTTATGCGAACAAACAAAAAACACCTAGTTTTATCCTGAAGTTCAGTTTCCTAGGAAGAAAACATTTTTTTTTCAGTGCCATAAAATGATGTTTTATTGAAAAAGAAATGGTGTAAGAATAGATCTCTCTGGATTTGACAGGATGCCAAGCACGAGGCTCACTAAATCCTCCTGTGATTGTGGGCATTTTGTTTTCACCAAACCGGAATGCCTGTTGGGGATGATTTCTCCTTCCTACACAGTGAACTTTTGTAAAAATGCTATTCAATACCCAAGAGTTTCTGATTGCCATTAATGCTTTTCATCAAAGACCTTAAATCCAGGCAAAGGTAATTCATATTAATCATTTTTTTTTCTGGCTGAACTTGGCATTCTCAGAGGCATTCTCAAGGAACTGTTGAAAAAGCCAACGCAAGACCAAAATACCTAAAACCAAACAAAAAAACTCCAGTGACAACAAAGAAGACGTTTTCTTAGCTTTGAAGCTGTAATAATTTAACTACTGACATGAAATTCAAGCAGGATGGATGCACGTGATGGGCATTTCATTGATTATTTAACTTGGGAAATGAGAAGACTAAATCTAGCGCATAGGCAAATAGAAGTCTTCAGAATGAAACTGATTAAACAGTTCGAATTTGACTCAGAGGACTTTCAGTGATTCTTTTCATATATTTAATGGCCTCTTTTTAAAGAAAAATATGTCCAAGGTTACTTCATATATTATAGGTGCTCAAAGATTTGTCAAATTGCATCATGGTCAGGGAATAAAAAGTAACCCAGGTAGAGTCTATTGCATTAGCTGTTCGTCTGTTGGAGATCTAATGGGATCTAATGTCTTCCTGGGGAAAGATACCTCAACAAGGACGACAATAAAACATTGCCTTAATAGTTAACAGTCTGACAATTCTAGCTGAAAAGAGTTTGGAGAGAAATGCATTTAAGACTTAACTATATAAACAGGTAAGAATGAAAGCATATTTTTGGAACCAGAGCTGAAATTTGTATGGAATAATTCATAGGTTTTCCTTAATATTATGTTTTAAGTATTGTGATATCATCTCCTCCTTTTTAACCTGGGCTCTCAAAATACCCCATTACCATAGCTTTTTAGATACGATACATTTGGTTTCATTTCGGGGGATCCTACAGAGGATCGTGTTACTTCTATGCCACTTTTCCTACTTCCTCTGTAAAACAAGAGTCTTTCTTCCTTGTGGTTCCCTGATTTCACCCAAGAGTTTTAAAATTAATTTTTAGTGAAGGAGGATGTCACCATCTTCTAAAAGATTTCAAATCTTCTTTATTTTTCTGTACATGTTTTGTATGGATTGAATTGTGTCCCTGCAAAAGACATGTTCACATCCCATCCCCAACCTGTGACTATGACCTTATCTGGAAATAGGGTTTGCAAGGGGTGATTGGTTAAGATGAGGCCAAATGGAGCAGGGAGGGCCCTGATCCAATATGACTGGGTCCTTATAAGGAGCGAAGAGACAGCGATACACCAGGGGGAAAGGGGCATATGACCCCAGAGGCAATTGGAGCAATGCGTCACTTGTCAGCTAAGGATCGCCAAGGATTGCCGGCCACCACTGACCACCACAGGAGGCGAGGGGGGATTCTCCCCAGCTCTGGAGACCTCAGAGGGAGCACAGTCCTGCAGACACCTTGATTTCAGACTTCAGGCCTCCAGAGCTGTGAGACAGTAATGCCTGTTGTTTTAAGCCACCTGGTTTGTGGTACTTTCTTACAGCAGCCCTAGCAAACCAAGACAACACACACATAAGAAATCAGAAGTTCAGATCTGTTGAAACGTCTCACAAGGAACTCATCCACAACCTATTTGCTTGATGCATGTGTAGTAGTACTGGGCATTCAAGCCTATGAGAGCTGTCAAGTGCCCATGCTTCTCGGGCTCGTGTGTCCTCATGACACTGTGGGAAGGGCAGCAGAAGAAGCCGTCTTCAGTTTCATGTTTCTAAAGTTTGTGGCCTTTCCACCTAAGAGTTTGAAAATAGAAAGGGATTCAAAGGTCAAAGTGGCAAAGGGTATCATAGGGTCCCTTTATTCGTATGTTTATTTAATGTCTTCCATACCCCAAAGAACCCTTGGCAAAACAGTCTCCACCCTTAAGGTGCTTACGATGTATTGAGGGAGACAAACTTGCATAGCAGCCCTTAGGATGCAGTGTGACACGTGCTAAAACAGAAGGGTAAAGCTCAGCTACTGAGGAGGTGTTGGCCATGTAGGGGATGGATTCGGAGGTGGGGGATGCATTCAGAGGCCGGGGGTGCTCTGCAAATAGTTTCGGATAGGAGGTGGGTAGAGTGTGGGGGGAGGAGTGTAATAGGATTGAGGATTTATGCATTGTAAACACACTTCATCATTTCATCTTAAAATCCTACAAGGCATGCCTTGCTATCCCCATTTTACGGCTTAGGAAAGAGTAGTAATAATTAGCCCAAGGGCACTCGAATAAATTGGTTAAAATAATATTGAATTACATAAGAAGTGTTCCTCCAAGACATCGAATCAGCAAATTTTGACTTTCATCAGTTGATATCTGTAACTGTTCTGATATTTTTCCACAAGTGTGTAAACTAACTCTATTCTATTGCAGAGACTCTTTGGGTATCTAAAAGTAGATTCAGCCAATCATTCAGAGAATTTATGAGGATGACTGATAAATACATTGGTAGTTCATTCTGATTTGAGAATCACAGTTGGCTTAAATTTCAGTTTGAAAAAAATAAAGACTTTTAAGTAAAGATACATTGTTAAAACTAACGTTTTAGCTCTGTATTTTCTAAATGGCATGTATAGATAATGCTGAATGTTGTGAGTGGGATAAATAGTTTAAATTAAGAAAGTTTCACTAAGAAAAATTATTATTTTTTTTTTTATGAAAGGAGGTGATGAGATTTCCTCCCTATAGTATTTCATATTGAAGATCTTTAAGCAAACTGGTTGGAGTTCCTGACAAACTGTTTTGATTGTTCTTTGGAACTGACCTGAGTTTTCTCCTCATTAAACAGCTGAATTTTCTTAAGCTCCTTGAAACTTTTTTCTGTTTTAAATATTATGGAAACTCTCTGGTTTGACCACAGAATGAAACATCATGACATGTAAGGGGAGAACTCCTAAAAGCATTAATCAGTGAAAGATATTTGTTGCTCTTTCATTCAACCCCGTCCAGCTTTCATCCTGACGAACACCATCCTGGAAGCCACTGGCGGCTCATTTAATTGTTTCATACAGAACTTGGTCTGATCTCTTTTTGTGTGTGCTTTCGGTACTGGTAAATTAATCAAGAGAAGTCGTGGCTCTGCTGGGCATGAGCATGGGTTTAGTTTGTCTGCATCAGGGCCTGTTCATCAACTAAAATGCTTTTAAGCCCTAAATGGAGAGTAAACAGTACCCCGTACGGCTGCTTTGAGTGAGCCATTACTTGTGACCCGCTTACATTTGTGAGGGGGCCTGTTTGTATTAGCAATTTTTCTGGTTTGGGTTATATCATCTCCAAATGTTTTTCCCCCTCAATTTATTTTAAGGTTTTTAGTATTTGTTACACCATCACCACCTTCTATAGACCATAAATGCTTCAATAATAATATAGAGAGATTAAAATATGGGATTGTAATTTGATTCTATTCAAAATATTTCATAAAGTTTGAAAGCTAAAATGTGTATAACAACTAAACCTTGTCATTAGAGGACATGAAATTATAATACTTTTTAAGATATGCTATCAGAATAGTTTTTAATCATATGAAATTGTGGATCTTTAGGTTTGTTTTTGTCTTCCATTAGATCAAATTTGTCTTCCATTAAATAGACAAGATGCAATTGCCATGCACTGGGGGATACAAAATAAATAGTCTTTGCACTCTAAGGAATTAGTGCTATGAGGCAGACGTATACCTGGTCATTTCAGTGTGATGTAGTGAGTGCTACGAGGGGTGTGTTTTCCAGAGTACTGTGGGAATATGGAGGGGGATGTCTAGGAGAGAGGGCTCGAGATGGAGAGAAGCGTCAGAGAAGAAGACCTCTTCCCCAGAGGAGGTGGTGATGGAGCTGGTCTTCAAAACTGAGTAGGAGTTATTTGAGGCAAGAAAGGAAGCTAAGGAGCTGGAGGTAGAGATCTTGCCAGGAGAGAAAACAGCAGCAAGAATGTGGGTCAGAAAAGTTACACATAGAATTACCATATGACCTGACAATTCCACTCCTAGGTTTATACCCCAAGGAATTGAAAGCAGGGACTCAAACAGATACTTGCACACCAAAGTCATAGCAGCACTATTCACAATAGCCAAAGATAGAAGCCAGCCATCTGTCCATTAACAGATAAATTGGTAAACAAAATCAGGTATATCTATACAATGGAATATTCGTCAGCTGTAAAAAGGAATGAAGTTCTGATACATGCTAAAACACGGATGATCCTTGAAGTCATTATGCTAAGTGAAAGAAGCCAGACACAAAAGACAGATATAGTATGATTCCACTTATATGATATATCTAGAATAAGCAAATTCAAAGAGGTAGAAGGTAGATTACAGGCTAGGGGAGCAGGGGACAGAAAGAGATAATGGAGAGTTTTTGCTTAATGGGTACAAAGTTTCTGTTTTGGGTGATGAAAAATTTTAGTAATGGATGGGGTGGTGGCAGCACAGCATTGTAAAAGTAATACCACTGAAATATACACTTTAGAAGTGGCTAAAATGGAAAATTTGGGTTACATAGATATTGCCACAATAAAAAGTAATGTGGGTGGATGGAGCATGCAGACAAATGCAGACAAATAGTTCTGGATGCATACATTTTCAAGGAGGAGACAATGTTGGGGAAAGGAGCAGTGTTGGGCAGGGTATAGTCTTGAGTGGTGTTCTGATTGGCTCAGACTTTTTCACAGAGGGCAGCTGCCAAGGAATTTCAGAAAGAGTGCGGGTGACATCATCAACATGGCAACTTAAGACTTCCCCTGAAAAAGTCTCCCCAGAGAATCATCTAATAAAAGGACAAATCCCACTTGCTTAGAACTCTGGAGGATGGTAGAGACTGGACAAGGACTCACAAATGCTGAACTGAAGAAAGAGAAAAATAATTTCCAGCTTCAGGTAGCAAATTTCTGTCCTGGACCCACCAGTCCATACCCCTCCCCCTCACTTGATCTCACTCAGCTTGAGATTTGTGCAGGGACAGCATGTCCTGGGTCCCTCCAGCCATGGATGCAGACTGTAAAGCCACTCACAGCAGAGAGTTAGAACCCCACACAAATCCAGGCACAGGGACCCAGGTCTGTAGAGACCCAGAAATACAAGCCCCTAAGTCATGTTGCATACAAAAGAGCTTCCAGGGGAAAAAAAGACCACAGCATAACTGTTGGCAGGAAGTGCTTGCACTCAACCCAGGTTCCTATTGGCTAGACCTCCTAAATGCAAAACAGACTTTTCTGGAGTGAGCCACCTTTTTGGACTGACCCTATGTGGCTGTACGGGATGGTATACCCTAACAGGGAAGAAACCAGAGGCAGCCTTACATTATAAAGGGGGGCAATAAACTGAACTGCTGTCAGACAGGACATATCCCAGAACTGAAAAGTATTAAGGGAAAGGGGGCCCTGAGTGAGGTAGAAAATTTAAATAACTAATAGGAGGTGGAGAGAAAATTCTACACAAAAATGGAACAGATCAAGATTCCCAGAGAAGGAACAGAGGAAAGGAAGCTTTCTCTTGGAGGTTAAAGAATTGCACAAAACTTGCAGTCTTAAAAATTGTACTGCATATCCAGAGCAAGAATCAGATGGAGAAGAGCTGAGAAAAATCTGAACAGTTAAACATGGACTACTCTAAAAATCCAGAATAAGTTGGACCAAGCATCGAAGAAGAGCCTTAACACAAAACCAATCGACAAAAAACCCTAGACAAGAGGGAGAAACTGACCTTCAGTGTTAAGTCATCAAGGTAACCAAATGCCCAGACATCAGCAAAAAATTGGATGCCATACTAAAAAACAGGAAGATGTGGCTCAGTCAAGGGAACAAATTGATACTTCAGAGGAGACACAGAATTTGGAACAACTAATCAAAGAAGTTCAAACAAATCTCCTAAACCAATTCAAGGAGATGAAGGAAAAAATGGATATAGAGCTAAAGGATATTAAGAAGATAATATGTGAGGGTAAAGAAGAATTTGAAAGTATAAAAAAGAAATGCAATGGCTAAGAGGTTTCAAATAGAGTCAAGAGGTCGTTCTGGAGGTTATTCTTATGCTTTATATAGATATTATTTTTTAGTTTCTAGTGTATTAGAATAGCTAGAAAGAAATACCTGAATCTGTTGAACTGTAATACAGTAGACTTGATTCTTGATGATGGTATAACTATATAGCTTTTAGAATGTGACCACGTGATTGTGAAAGTCTTGTGACTGACATTCCTTTTATCCAGTGTATGGGCAGATGAGTAATAAAATAAATACAAAAATACATAAATAATAGGGGGGATTAGGGATATGGGATGTTTTGGGTGTTCTTTTAAATTTTTATTTATTTTGGAGTAATGAAAATGTTCTAAAATTGATTGTGGCAATGAATGCACATCTATATGATGATACTGTGAGCCATTGCTTTTATACTTTGGCTGGATTATGTGGTGTGTGAATATATCTTAATAAAAGTACATTTTAAAAAGGGAAGCATAACAAATTATGGGGGTAAAAGACACAATAATAGATATTAAAAATAAACTAAAGACATACAACAGCAGACTTGAACAGGCAGAAGAAAGAATCAGTGAATGAGAACACAGGACAATTGAAATCTTACAGACAGAAGAACAGAGAGAAAAGAATGAAAAAAAAATTGAGCAGGTTTCAGGGAATTGAATGACAGCACAAAGCACACAAACACATGCATCAGGATGTCCCAGAAGAGAAGGGAAAATAGGAAGAATACTTGAAGAAATAATGGCCAAAAATTTCCCAACTCTTATTAAAGACATAAATACATGTCCAAGAAGCGCAACATACAGAATAAATCCTAACAGACTTACTCCGAGACACATACTAATCAAAATGTCAAGTGCCAGAGTTAAAGAGAGAATCCTGAAAACAGCAAGAGAAAATGGATTCATCGCATACAAGGGAACCACAATAATATTGTCAGTTTCTCATCAGAAACTTTGGAGGTGAGAAGGCAGTGGTATAATATATTGAAAGTACTGAAATAAGAACTGCCAGTCCCAAATTCTTTATCTGACAAAGCTGTCCTTCAAAAATGAGGGAGAGTTTAAAATATTCACAGAGGAGTAGAAACTGAGAGCGTTTGTCAATAAGAGACATGTCCTACAAGGAATACTAAAGGGAGTACTGTAGGCTGAAAGGAAAAGACAGGAAAGAGAAGTTTGGAGAGTGTAGAAGTGAAGATTATGAATAAGGGTAACTAAAAGGGTAAAAAGAGAGACAAAAATAAGATATGACATATAACAACCAAAAGTTAAAATGATTGAAGTATTTCCTTTACAGTAATAACATTGGATGTTAGTGGATTAAACTCCCCAATCAAAAGACACAGATTGGCAGCATGCATAAAAACATATGACCCATCTATACACTATCTATGAGAGACTCACCTTAGACCGAAGGACACAAATAGGTTGAAAGTAACGGGTTGGAAAAAGATTCGATGCAAACAGTAACCAAAAAAAAAAGAAAGAAAGAAAAAAGAGCTGGGGTAGCTGTAGTAATAGCGGACAACATAGTCTTTAAATGCAAAACTCTTATAAGAGACAAAAAAAAGACACCATATATAAATAAAAGGAGCAATCCACCAAGAGAAAGAACAATCATAAATATTTTTGTACCTAACCATGGTGTCACAAAATGCATGAGGCAAATACTGACAAAACTGAAGGGAGAAATGGATGTCTCTACAATAATAGTTGGAGACTTCAATAAACCACTCTCATCAATAGATAGAACATCTAGACAGAGGATCAATAAGGAAACAGAGTACTTGAATAATATGATAAATGAACTAGATCTAACAGATATATACAGAACATTGCAACCCCAAACAGAAGGATATACATTCTTCTCCAGTGCACATGGATCATTCTCCAGGATAAGCCATGCATTGAATCACAAAACAAGTCTCAATAAATTATTAAAATAATACAAAACCTCTTCTCTGACTGTAATGGAATAAATCTGGAAATCACTAACAGAGAGAACTGGAAAACCCACACATATTTGGAAGTTAAATAACATGCTCTTAAACAATAAGTGGGTCAAAGAAGAAATTGCAAGGGAAGTCAGTAAATATCTTGAGACTAATGAAAACAAGAACACAGCATATCAAAACTTATGGGATGCAAAGAAGGCAATGCTGAGAAGGAAATTTATAGCCCTAAACATTTACATTAAAAAAGGAAAAAGCCAAACTCAAAGATGTAACTGCACACCTGGAGGAAGTAAAAAAAAAAAAAAAAAAAAAAAAAAGAATGGCAAACTAAGTCCAAAGCAAGCAGAGTGAAAGAAATAACAAAGATTAGAGCAGAAATAAATGAAATTGAAGATAAAAAATCGACAGAGAGAATTAACAAAATCAAAAGTTGGTTTTTTGAGAAGAGCAATAAAATTTACAAACTCTTAGCTAGACTGCCAAAGTAAAAAAGAGAGAAGATGCAGGTAAATAAAATCAGAAATGAGAAGGGGGACATTACTACCAACCACAAAGAAATAAAAATTGTAACAGGATACTCTGAACAATTGTATAATAATTAAACAACCTTGATGAAACAGACAAATTCCTAGAAATGCATGAACAATCTACACTGACTCTAGAAGAAATAAAAGACCGCAATAGACCAATTACAAGGATGTAAAGGGATGTAAAGGACTTGTACACAGCCGCTTGCTAAAAGAAAATCAAAGAAGACCTAAATAAATGGAAGGACATTCCATTTTCATGGATTGGAAGACTAAATATCATTCAGATATCAGTTTTACCCAAAATGATGTAAGATTCAACACAATCACAATCAAAATTCCAACAGCCTACTTTGCAGAAATGGTAAAGCCAAGTTTTCAAATTTATTTGGAGTAGCCAAAAACATCTTGAAAAAGAAGAAAGAAGTGGGAGGACTCACACTTCCTGATTTTAAAGCTTATTACAGAATTACAGTGGACAGAACAACATGAGACGGGCACAAGGATAGATACATCATCCAATAAAATTGAGAGTTCAGAAATAGACTCTTGTGTTCATGACCAATTGATTTTTGACAAGGCTGCTGAGACCACTCAATTGGGAAAGAACAGTGTTGTTAACAGATGGTGCTGGGCTAACTGGATATCTATATGCAAAAGAATGAACGAGGACCCCTATCTCACACCATATACAAAAATTAACTCAAAATGAATCAAAGACCTAACTATAAGAACCAGGATTATAAAACTCCTAGGACAAAATGTAGGAAAGCATCTTCAGGATCTTCTGTTACACAATGGTTTCTTAGACTTTACATGCAAAGCACAAGCAACAAAAGAAAAATTAGAAAAATGGGACCTCATCAAAATTAAAAGCTTTTATGCATCAATGGACTTTGTCATGAAAGTGAAAAGACAACCTAATTCAATGGGAGAAAATATTTGGAAGCCAAATACCTGTTGGGGGTTTAATGTCCAGAATATATAAAGAAATCTTTCAACCAACAATAAAGAGAAACAACTCAATTTAAAAATGGACAAAGACTTAAATAGACATTTCTCCAAAGAGAACATACAAATGGCTAAAACACACATGAAAAAATGCTCAACATCACTAGCTATTAAGGAAGTGCAAATCAAACCACAATTAGATGCTATTTTACACCCACTAGAATGGCTGCTATTTAAAAAAACAAAACTACAGTGTTGGAGAGAATGTGGAGAAAAAGTATCAATCATTCTTTGCTGGTGGGAACTTAAAATGGTGCAGCTGTTGTGGAAGACTGTTTGGCGGCTCCTCAGAAAGCGGAGTATAGAATTACCGTATGACCTGGCAATCACTCTACTGGTTATATACCCCAAGGAATTGAAAGCAGGGATTCAAACAATTATTTGCATACTGATGTTCATGGCGACATTATTCACAGTTGCCAAAAAATGGAAGCAACCCTAGTATCCATCACCTTATGAGTGGATAAACAAAGTGTGGTATATACATACAATGGACTATTATTTAGCCAAAAAAAATACTGAAGTCCTGATGGATGGGGCAACATGGATCAACTTTGAAGAAGTTATGCTGAGTGAAATAAGCCAGATGTGAAAGGACAAATATTGTATGCTTATCACTGATATGAACTAATTAGAATAAGCAAACTCATAGTTAGAATATAGAATATAGGTTAGCAGGGGCTGGATTGGGTGAGAAATTAGTTTGTACAGAATTTCTATTTAGGTTGATTGTAAAGTTTTGGAAATGGATGATGGTGATGGTAGCACAACATTGTGAGTGTAATTAATAGCACTGAATTATATATGTGAATGTGGTTAAAAGGGAAACTTTTAGGTTATATATATATTATTAGAATAAAAATTAAAATATTTATTGTAAATGATGGACTATGGTTTATGGTTAATAACACAAATATAAAAATGTTCTTTCATGAATCATAACAAATGTACATCACTAATTCAAGGTGTTAATAATAGGGTGGTATATGGGGAAAATACACCTAATATAAACTCCAGACTATAGTTAATAGTGCAATTTTAATATTCTTTCATCAGTTGTAACAAGGGAAACACACTAATGCAATGTGTCAACATATGAGAACACTGTACTTTTTACATGATTTACGTGCAAACCTACAACTTCTCTAATTTAAATAAATAAATAAATTTAAAATGAAAAAAGAGAAAAGAAAAAAATATAGAGTTCAGATTTGCCTTAATCACAAAGTAGGACTGCAATGGGCAGTAAGAGGTGGGGGTGGGGGCCAAACCCATTGTGTTTGCTTAGATTTTATTTAAAAATGAAAATGAATTTAAAATGGGAATTTCTGGCTACTGTTGAAGAGAATGAATTCCTTAAGACTACCTGCTGGGCATATAACTGTAATATTCTCTCCCTATTTTCTGATCACTGACTTCTAAGTCTACTTCCTATGTGTATATTTTGCAACCGATTTCATCTTTATACATTGAATGACTTCATCAGTATTTGTTTACTTATCCGTGTCCCTATAAAACCTTAAGAGACTTTCGGTGACATCCTCTGCAGCGTAAATGGCCATGTTAGAGCGAGAGACTGGCCAGGAATGTCGATGCTGGCAGAGCTCACCACGGAGATAGAGCAGGCTAAGTTTCGCAAACAGCTTCTAACTGGAGCTATTGGTAAGCTTTCATGACACTCAATGGAATGAAGTTTTAGTGAAATGATACACAATTGTGCCCAGATTTTTCAGATCCAAACCAGAGGTTCCAAAGACAAAACATTTATCCCTGGTACTTGCTTGCTTCTTCCTTGGTTACTCCAGTTGTTTTGCAGTCCCCAGTCTCTCACGCTGTGCCCAAGGCCCCACACTTAACGAGATGTTACACGTGGCTCTCCTCTAGACACCTTCTTGCTTTGGAATTATTTTCTCCAGCTTCCATTCCCAAGATCAGGTGGTTTCAGCTGACTGTCGGAAAGGTTGAGGGGATATTTCCTGTTACAAAGGCCCTTTAGAAAGCAATACATTCAAATAATGTAGAAGAGTAGGTGAGAGTGTGAGGGTTCCAGCTGGTACAACGAGTGCTGGGAACACGTTTATACAGACAGAAAGAGAACCCAAAACTCAGGAGGAAAAGTCTCTATTTTGAGACTTGCTTGAGAAATAATAGAAACCCTTTTGGAATTATGTTGATAGTTCACGAAAATATTCCTAGTGACTGTGTATCCATTTTTAAAGCCTAAGCATTTACTGTTCTGCTTGTCTCGGGTCTAAAATCGAAGGGATTTTTTTGGCTGTATCACGGTGTATTGGAAAACTCATCGTGGGCTCCGGAGTAGTAAGTACAAATGACCTGTTGGGTGCACAGCCAGCTCCACTGTCTTTAGGATACAAACACCACATTTTCCTGGTGAAATTTAGCTTTACTCCGCCTCCTCACCTCCTCAACTTATTTTGAGTCAACCTCATTAATAAATGTTTAGCGAGCCTGGAACTATACTTTAAAAACTTAAGCTGGTAACAAGAGGGATAGAAGAACAATGCAAAGAAATACCTACATCTTGCTTTCCAGGCCTTTTCCATATAGTTTGCATTTGGAAAGTTCAGACATATCACGCGGAGAATATAAATGCCCTGAAATGTAGTATAATTCAGATGACTATGATTTAGGGGAAGTGTTATCATAAAAGGCTTTTAACTAGGAGTTTGGAATTAAGTGAGGCCTTGCATGTTATCCATATGGCTTCTGTTTTCAATAACTTATTTACTGTTTCATTACAAAGTGGTACATTTTAATGGTGTAAAACAGAGAGAACAACATGAAGGAGTAATATACCTAAATCCATTCTATTCAGAGATAACCACTTACTAAATTATTTTCTTCTGAAGTTTTAGCTATGCATGTATATGTGTACATGAATCTGCTTAACTTATGTCTAAAATTGGATTTCACTGTATCTATAATTTTGTAACTTGCTTTCTTCATTCGACACATAGTGAACATTTTTCCATGTTCTGTGTCAGTACGTTTCGTATCTATGGCATTTTCAACAAATGATACCTAGGAACCAAGCCGTGGTGCCTGTGCGTCTGCCTGTGACCTTTTGTACACTTACAATTCATTTTCTAGTATAAGTTTGAGTTCAGATGCCTGTTGAGAAATTACACACATGTAAAATTTTTTAGATCGCCTTTATGCAACATTGCCCATCATAGTATAAAACACCAACACTATGCATTTTTAGTTTATTTAATCTTTGTCCAACTTTGTTCCACCACCTGAAATGGTCTTTTGTCAGCTTTAGCCCACTATCTCCATCTATTTTTTGAGAACTAGCTGAAAAAGACTCCTGTGATCTTTCTCTAACGCTACTCCTTCTCCTTGCTCACCTCCCTCCAAAGCAGCGGGTCTTTGCTCGGATTGTCCGTGATGCTCTGTTGTGGCAGTCTTCTCTCTGGACCTGGTTGGAGCCATCCACAAACAAGTCTCATCCACTCTGCTAGAGCAGGGGGCCCTGGAGGACAGGGGCCACGTGTGCTTCCCTGTTGGAACCCCGGGACCCTTGCATGGCACTCTTCAGCACATTGGGTGTGAAGACCATTTGCTGAAAGAAGGAAACGAATGAGGCATGGTGGAGTAGTGGACTCAGGTCACCACTGTCCATTGAAAGTCTGGCCGGGTGGGCATTCGGCAGGGATGAGCTTTGTGAGCAGAAGGGCAGGTAAATCTGTGAAATGTGCACGATGCACATCAGGAACCCATAACCAAGTGAACGCAGCTTCTGGGTGGGGTCACGCAGCTGCTCACCTGGCTCGACCCACACGCACTTACAGAGCCCCTTCTAGCTAATTTTCAGCCGTTGGTTGCCATCGGTTCAGTGTTCATTCATTTGAATGTTGAACAGACACTCTTGTTTGTTTGGTTATCAGCTCCCTTTTGCTTTATTGCATCTGATACTCCGCTTACCTTTTTATGGAATGTAGCAACAGGCAACTGCAATTTGAAGAATCTCATTCTAGTGCGTTAGGTCTGTCCACAGATGCTATTTGAGCGCCAACTTTGTGCCAGGTGTCATGGTAGACATGGGGGTTAAGCTATGAAGGGGATGAATGTGGTTCTCACCCACCTGGGGTCATTCCCACAGAGGGAAAATTATCCTCAGCTTAGAGCAATAACCTCTCAATCGCTGTTTTATCATTGCCCAGTATATCTTGTGGAAATACTTTGTAAATAGAACTGGCAACCACTGTGGGAGTGAAGCTGCTCACTGATTGTGTGCAGGGCTTTCTTTTTTTCTTTTCCTGTGTGTTTGGAGTGTGGGTGTGCCTGCAAAAATCAAACGCCACCTGTGTTGAAAATCAGCCCCCAGAGTTAATGAAAAGTCTATTTCCTTAGTTAGCATAGCATCTGGAAGAAATAGAAAAAGGCTGTTTCCTAATTACTGTTAAAGTATATTAAGCCAAACTTTGTGTGTATTTTTCTTTCCTTGTTTCACTCAAGGGCTGGGAAAAAAATTGCTCTACTTGCATTTGGCATCAACATCTCCGAGACTCGTCCGCTGAGCTTTTAGGCACACTGCATATATGGGTTGACTCAGCCAAGATTGATAGCCTCCCCCCCTTATCATGGTGCCAATCTACCAATCTAACTTAATTGCCTGATGCATTTACAGTGGTTGACTAGTTGGCTGCCATCTGCATGGCTGGACTGTGTAATATATTTTTCTTTGTTCCACTAATGACTTGAACTTCATTTTTTAACATGCCGATGAAGAGTTCAAAAATGTAAAAGAAAATTGGCAAAGGATATTCTTTCCTTGTTAAACTAGCCAGTGGAGGCTGGCTCCTGCTTCTCTGCTGCTCAAAATATCAGCTTGCAAGTCAAATAGAATGGACTTATTACCCTGCTGACTGTGTAGATTTATCAAGCCATTTTCTTTCCAGCAAACGGGACCCTGAAGCAATGGCCTTCTGTTGCTTCTTAGGAAAACTCAAACTTTTAAACATTTAGAATGAAAAAAAAAAAAAAAACTAGGCAATTTTTTTTGAGCTTTTACTGATATGACTTGAAGGACTCCAGCTAGTTTCTTGGAAGCCAGTTAAAACTATCTTTTTATTAATGCTGGAAAGTATTTCCTTTTGACTGAAAATTAAAGCCTTCAATTTTAGAAGATCTCTGGTAAAGCCCTATATAAATAAGAGGATTCTGGAGAATAGCCTAATGTCAAAGAAAACAGGCAGAGAGGTTTTTAAGTTGTTCAGCTCAAATATATGTGTGTGTGTATATATATATATTTCAATATTTAGTAATATTAAATGATCATTACAGATATGAAGTGTTTTTAGATTCTACTCTTTACAATAGTAATGGACAGATTTTCTACAATATGAGGGCAGAATTATAGATTTGGTTAGGATTTTAGCTAACTGAAAATGGTCTGTTGGAGTGAGTAGTTTTGTTTTTCACTTGTTTATTGTCTGATGTTATTTTCCATAGGTAGCCTTTTTAAAAATTTGTTTTATGTCAACTTCTGTCAATTTTTCTATAAGGAGAAAAATGGATTAGAGACTTCCACTTGCCTTAATTGCATCCAGATTGGGCTATTTGCTGCTTTTGGTTTTCGGAGAGGAGTAAGGGGAAAGCTATTTCCAGTACATGAATGAAAAAGAATTACTTTGGTGTTTGGTATTACTTGAGGAGGAGATAATAGTTGTAATCACTGCACATTTTTCATGTGTTTGTAATTTATTCTAGTCAGCAGCTGACGTTATTTTAAGGCATGAATAGAGATCAGCCTAAATGCACAGTTCTGATCCTTCAAGAAAAACAATGACATTACTACAGTTTAAACTCCAGAGGCAGGAAGTCCCCATTTCACCTCCACGCTTCACCCAGGGGTCAAGCTACTGAAAGAGAGTAAGTGTGCAGACAGTGCCAAAATTCGTTCTTTATTACTAATTTACACCATGCTCCAAACATACATGTGTATCATTTCACTCATACCATATATCAGAACTGTTCCCAATATTACTGGAATCTGATCCATGTCAGCAAGACAATCAGTACCTATTGTGTGCAACACACCTTGTTGGATATGTGGGGAATTAACAAAATAAGTCATAATCTTTTCCTTGTAAGTGCTCAAAATTTCGTTTGTGCATACATGTCTTTATTTTCAGGGTGCTGTAATATTTGTGTGAAAACGCTGTACAATTTAGTGGGTTGGTATATAAAATGATATATAACAACAGTCTGTACAGAGCTTTACGGAAAGGAAGAGAAATTCTTCTCTGCCTGGTTCGAATTCCTTCTCCTTCCCTATGACCTTGAGAGACCCTGGGGTTTATGGGGAAAGGGAATTTCTTATTCCCAGCCAGGAAGAATTTGGTGCCTGGAAGGTATACACAATGGAAATGAAAATACAGATCAACCTAAATGAGGGGTGCTTTGGAATAAGGTATATTGGAGGCACTTCGTGGTAGGTTGAATTATGTACCCCCCAAAACACATTATTAATCTAAATTCCTGTGGATGTGAACCCATTGTAAATAGGACCTCTTGAAGATATTATTTTTTGTTAATGATAATAACTGCACAACAGAGGGTCTTAACTGAATTAGTGGAGTACTTTATAAGCAGAAGAGATTCAGATATGTAAAGAGAAAGCCACAGGGAGGAGCCGTAGTCAATGGAACCCAAAAGAGGAAGAAGAGATTGCCTTATGATGGGAAAGCCAGGGAACCAGAGGATTGCCAGTCAGCCAGAAAGCGAGGGGCCCTGCTTGAAAAGCAAGCCTCCCAGCCTCCGAAACCAGGAGACAATAAATTCCTGTTGTTTGAAGCCAACCCACTGAATGGTCTCTGTCATAGCAGCCTGCAAGCTGAGACACGCTTAATCAAGGAGTCAGGAAGAAAGATGTTTTTTCTATCTTTCAAAATACTTTTCAGTATTCAAGTTTATTCAGTCTTCAAGGCTGTATTGTAAAGTATATCCCCATATTGTATGCCAAGCATGGAGAGTGAGATTGATAAAGTAACAGTGTTGGTAAGTGGGCCCCAGAAGCTCCTGTGCTGTGCTCTTTCCCCCACAGTGTCTGTGCTGGGACTATCCAGCAGTACTGGGAATTCTGTCTAAAACGTCCACATGAGTGTACTTCTGTGGGAACCACAGGGCGTGGCAGGGTGGTTGGTTATGAGCGTGCACACCCTGGGCGAGTCAAGATGTGTTGCCATCCTGCCTTGGCCACTTGCAGGCTCATGACCTTGGGCACACTGCATTGACCTTCCTGAGCTTGACTTTCCCATACATGGAACGGAGGAGGGGACGGTGGACTGATCTCATAGGGTTGTAGTGAGGATTAAATCAGAAGTACATGTCAAGCACTTATCACACATACTCATCAACGGTAAGTGCTAAATCAGTGCTTCTGCTGCTGCTAATCCTATCATCTTCATCATTATTATATTCTCATATTTTTGCTTTCAACTTAAAAAGCACAGGTCTTAGAGCTTCAGGAACGTTAGAAATCTTTATTGTTCTCTTCACAGAGGAGGAGAAGGACGACCAGGGAGGTTATTTATCTAGACAAGGAGGAGCAAGGATCCCATTTATTCCCTCCTTCTCTCTCTCTCTCTCTCTCTCTCTCTCTCTCTCTCTCTCTCTCTCTCTCTCTCTCTCTCTCTCTCTCAATTTCCTGCTCACTCCCAGCATTCCACATTCCCCAGTGTTCCCCCTTGTTTATTTTTTCACACATTGTCATCATCTGAATCACTTTCTCCTGTCTCCACAAGCTTTAACAATGAATGTACTAAAAACCTGTAGGGAAGAGAATTTACTGACTCTCCAAGGGATTGAGGGCAGCATTTAGAGGATGTGTGGAATTTTCTTAGCAATGCAGAGAACCATACAGCCTTTCCCCGCAGGTAGGTTTTAATCGCCTCAGAGTGATTAAACCAGTCACAGAATCGGGTTCTGGTACAAATCTGGGATAATGGCCCTGGGATTAAAAAACTAAAGCCTCCCTTGAAACTTCCTTGGACGTAGGGCATGCTTTACTCACCTTTATTTCACTCAAGCCTAAACAAAGACCTAGCATGTCATTGTCATCTTGCTCTGGAAATTGGGTGACTCGGATCTAACGGGTTGATAGGCCATGCCATTTTTATTAGATTGGGAAAAAAATGACATCACTACAGCTTCCACTATTTTAGGTTCTATCTATAATACCTACCCAGGTCAATTTAATGAGATATGTCTCTGTGTGTGTGTGTGTGTAGATTCGCTCTAATGGTGCTTGATGCTGCACTGCTTTAGCCTCTCACTCCGTCACGTCACTTTAGGATTTTCACACACTCTGGGGGCTCAGTGGGGCTGCTAGCTCCCATGTTCAGCTGGGAAGTGAGTGTGACTGCCTGGCCCGGGCATGTATTTCAAGACTTGTAGGGGCTGAGAAGTAAAAGCCCTTCTCAGTGACGCTGGGATTTGTCTCCTGAGCATCTCCCCTCTATTTCTCCAGTTTCCTAGCTGTAACTTTCTTCATTCTAAACTCTCCTTTTGTGCTAGCCCTAATCCACGTGGTTGTGAGTCCAGCTCACTCTGGCCCTGATCTCCTTTCTAAGCCATGTGACACGGCCATTTGCCTTGATGGTAGTGTGGGTCTTGCCCACTCCTTTGCGCCGGCTGCCAGGCAAGGAAAACGTGACCTGTCCTCTGCCTATCAAACCATGTAAGGGCAAACCTGACCGTTATATTCAACAGGTGGCAACCTGATAAACCTGCCTGTCCGTGCATTCATTTACACTGAAAAATATAGCTTCCAGGTGAATTTGAAGGTTTAGATTTGGTGTTGTCTTCTGAACAGTGGTTATAAGGAACTCAGTCTTAATTCTTCACTTTTTTCTATCCAGACTGCAAGAAAATCATTCATTACATTACTGCATGAGATTCATTCATTACAATAAATTTATCCTTGAACATGGATTGTAGTTAAGAAGGAGAACAAAAAGAGAACTATGTTTGAAGCCCAAAAACCGTAAAAAAATAGTTTAATAAACATGTGTTTATTACCTATTGTGTTTGATGCTGGGGTATTTAAAGATGAGTAAAACAAATCTCCATTACCAGGTAGTTCATAGCCTCATTATGGAGACAGTACACAGCCAGCTTTAATTCAGATGGGAGTTTGTCCAAGGAAGTGCAATTATGATGACATTAATCAATTAGAAGAGCAAGTTGCAAATTATGCCTTGCAGTAGATTACATTAATAGTTGATGATTGTATTTTGATTGAACATACCTTCTGCAGGTGTACAGTGTTTGGGGACTCATGTCCCATCTTTATATAAACCATCGTGTTATTGCTCTCCAGGCCCCCACCTGCCCTCACTCACCACCCACAATCCCCCACCTCCACCCCTGCATCTGCCTGATGTCTGTCTGTCTTTCTCTGTCAGTCTCCAGGACATACACAGATGTATAGAATCGTTAGGGGTCATGTTCCTGTTCTGTTTGGGGAACGGTGGAGTGCTGCTGCCTCTTTTTCTAAGTTTTACATACATGGTAATGAAAACGAAAAACATCATTTCTCACTGTCCAGATCGAGAATTCATGGCTGGTTAAATACAGGATTTAGGTTTTAAAAAACTTCTATGCTGCTTGAAGAACAGAGCTTTGTGTAACTTATTTCCGTCTCCCCCCAATAAATATCACTGAAAAGAAAGGAAGGAAGGAAGGGAGGGAGGGAGGGAGGAAGGGAGAAAGGTATGGAGGGAGAAAAAAAGGAAGGAGAGAGAGGGAGGGAGGGAGGAGGAGGAGGAGGAAAAAGGAAGAGGAGGAGAAGAAGAAGGGGAGGAGGAGTAGGAGAAAGAAGG
Organism: Choloepus didactylus; assembly: GCF_015220235.1. Taxonomy (NCBI): domain Eukaryota; kingdom Metazoa; phylum Chordata; class Mammalia; order Pilosa; family Megalonychidae; genus Choloepus; species Choloepus didactylus. The sequence continues at coordinate 14,179,696 of NC_051318.1, read as the reverse complement.
GAGGGAGGGAGGGAGAAGGGAAGGAGTAAAGGGGAGTGATGCACTGATCTGTGACTTAACTCCACTGGGTGGGTGGTGCACGTGGTGTTGGTGACACCCATCACTGAGGCTCCAGTGTCACTTCTAGGACTGGGTGAAGGTCAGAGGTAGACAGGCTGCCCCCTTTTTCCAGAGCACATGTAGCTAACGGGTCCACTGATATATGGGTTCAGTAACCAGGTGGCCTTTTGTTCCAGGCACAGGTGACAGGTGAAGGGTCGGTCTGTCTGAAATCATTGCATGAGGCATCTCGGTCATCATTAATTTTCAGTGGAGCATGAGCTCATGATGCCTGGTCCTGAAGGAGCTATAAGCTTGCTCTGAAACGTCCAAATGCAAACACTTCTCAGCTTTCCCCTCAGTGCTGTTTCCTATTCCCACCTTCCCCACGGCAGAGGTCAGGCACGCTGTGTGCATCGCAAGTGAAATTTGCAGTGGGGTACGATAAACATATGTTAACTTCAAGAAAGGCAGACACTCCTGAGAGGGTCTTGGGGTCTTAATAAAGCATTTCAAGGAAGCAGAGTATCAAATTAATGCTTTCTGTGTTAAAAACATTAACGTATTTAAATGTGTTATTCTAATCCCCGTTTCAGCCTGGGAACACAAGGATCTAATATCTTTTATTTAAATCCCAGCCTTCCTAGACTGCTCCATTCTTTGCAATCTAGAACAGGAAGAAACAGACCATAACCAGTTGATTTCAGTGAACATAAAACTGTATGTAATTCATAACATATGACCCATTAAATTTTTACATAAAATGCGGTTGCCCGGATCCGAATATATTCTACATCATTTAGTGGAGATGTTAGATTTTCAAAAGCTAGACTCCTGTCTGAGTGCCGCTTTAATTAATCTGTTCCTAGGATGTGTGATAAAATTGTCATAGAACTAAGTACAGATGCATAAATTCTGAACACCCCCTCCCCCCCCACCCTCATCCCCACCCCCCACAGCAGGATACATTTACTTCTAAGTGAGCCCTTTATTGGCTGCAGAGTAAACTGATCTCGAGCAGACAGGGGTATCCTCCCTTTTCTGAGAGTCTCTGAAAGCCTTGGCTGCAAAGGCAGCATTTATGGCTGCGGCAGAGGATTGGGTTATAAGGGTTTTGTTTTTTTTTTTTTTGGTTAATAAAGGATATCGAGTTGCCCTCTCATCTCACAACTGTACTGGGGTTGGTCTGCAACTTCTGGTTTGGAGAGAAGAGAATGCTGGTAGGATGTTGAAAGCAATCACCAGCCGTGTCCTAATTAAGTCAGCTATAGACACACACACATCCACACACATACATATGTACATATATTTCCTCATCCCTAAGTCAGTTGTTAGGGTTTTTCCCCTTAAAAATTCTTGTTTGTTTGATGAGATTTTTTTTAGAGTTTGGAAACAGAATTTAGCAGCCCTATGAGGCTAACTTCTGGCAAGTACAGTAGCTGGTCATCATATTCTGCATGTGTGCCCATCCAAGTGGAGGGGTGCACTGTACTTTGATTAAGAGATTAGCAAGATAGTTTTTCAAGATACATAAAACGAGAAGGATTTGTAGGAGAAACAAGATTATGTTTTGTGTGCTCTGTGTTTGTATGGCACTGAGATATTCAGAGACCCCTTACACTTTATATTATTATTAAATAGTAAATATTGAAAATGAATTAAATGGTTCTTTTGTACAAGGAAATTATTAGTAAATGTTAATGTATTGTTACATTGGCAACTATATAGAGAGTATCTTTAAAAACTTCTCTGGAGTTTTTGTTTTGTTTTGTAGAGTGTGAAGGAGAGCTCAACTCTTGTTTTTGAAAGTTGGTTTATACCTGAAGAGTCTGTTCTGGAGTATGGAAACATTTAACCTTAGTATTTTTGAAAAACGGATTTACTCTATGTGGAAAATAACCTTTGTACTTATAGGATGGCTCGGGGATTTTAAACTTTCTAAAATTCGAAATTGAATATACGCCCTAATATATGTGTTGAATTCTTGAAATGACCGAAGAATTGTACCCCCAGTTGAAAAGCAAGTTGATTGCACGACTTCCTGGTTCTCCCCTACCCTCGGTACCGTCACACTGAACTATCGTAACCAGAGCAGGCGTCCCAGCTGCTCTTGGTAGAATGGAAGCCATCGTATGGTACGGGAAATATGGGGAATGTTACTAGAACACTTGTGCCTCAGCTGTCCAAAAGTAAGTAATGCTGTCAGCAATCGGGGACTCTTTGTTTAGTTCCTTGCAAATCCATCAGCTGTGGCAGATGGACCCATATCTCACAGGGGTGACATGATCAGATCAGGGTTCATGGTTATTTTTGTGAATTTTATCAACAATAACAAGATGTAGGTGCATCATTTTTATTCATTTAGCAAATTAAATGCTTACCCTGTAGCAAGCACTGTGTGGAATATTTACTAACAGTGTAGTGGGCCAACAGAGGTGAACACGATTGTGGTAGAATGGGACTCTGGACTTAAATTGCTGCACAGAAAGCAAATACATGGTGAGGTGCTTACAAATAAAGACGCTGTCTGGGTGATTTGCAGCACCCACCATCCCCGAGATCATTCATAAAGGCTCAGTAATCCAGTGTCTGTTAAGCTGTCAAAGCACTTAAGCAAGATGATGCTCAGGTCTGATTGGGTTTTTAGTTGAAGTATTATGATCTACAGAGGCAGAACAAACAGACCAAGCTCATGCTGGTCTTGCCCAAGAGAGCCCTATATGAAGCAAAGGATGGTTGCCATCCAGATATTAGTAGAAAACAGCATCAAGAGCACTGGCACATTGGTTGGGATGTTTGCATAAAGAGTTGGTCCATAGACCGTGGGAAAAGTGTGGTGTTTTTAACAGCTTTTGTGGATGATAAATTTTGAAACATTTAAGATAACTGACCACTGTAAGAAATCAGTTGTAATTTTTTTTTTGTTCTTTTGTGGTAAATAAAATTTGCCATTTTGATCGTTTTTAAGTGAACAGTTCAGTGGCATTTATTACTTTTATAATGTTGTGCTGCCATCACCACCTTCCATTACTAAAACAATGGGTTTATTTTTTTGTTCTTCCAGGTCTTTGTGATGTGGTCCTCTTGCTACCTCTTGGACCATAGCTCCTTTTCCCTATGTGTTTTATTTTAAATCAAAGAAAATCCCTTTCAGTGGCCAAATGGAAACTGTCACAAATGAAATCATTTGATATGTTGGCAGAACTTTGGTTTATAGTTAATTATTGTGTATTTCAGTAGGATAGTAGTGTTTTTGCATCACTAAAAAAATTATGGGCACCAGGGCAAGATGGTGGCATAGGGAAGTGTGGAATTTAGTTAGTCCTCTGGAACAACTAACCTATAGCCGGGAACAACTAGTAAATAGCCTGGAACAACTGTTGGGGGACATCTGTGACCAGAAACACTTTGTACACCAGTCTGGAATGGGTCGAATGGTTGAGATCACAGCATAACAACGGTAAGTGAAGCTCCCCAAACTGCAGAGCTGGCGCCCCTCCCCCACCGGCCTGGCAGGCTGAGCTGAAACACTTCCCTGTGGGAAAAATAAACTTTCTACTGGAAGGAAGGGAAAGTAGCTCAACCAAGCTCCAACTGTGGTTTTAGTTAATGGATTGGACTACTGAATACAAGCTACGAGCACAGATAAACCCAGAACAAGCAGGAAAGGAACCCAGAGGTTTCTCCCAGTGGAGAGGAGGAGGGACTGATGGAAAATATGCATGAATAAATAAAAACAGTCTTTTGGAGTCAGCTGAGTTCAGAATACTGAAAAAGGGCTGTGCCAAGAAAAGGGGCACAAAGAACCGGGCACCAACTCAGGTTCTTGACTGGTAACTGGGGGACTGGGGACTGGCCCTAAAAAGAAGATTTCTTTCTTTTTTCCTGTTTTTTCTCTCATTATAATTAACTCATTAGAGAAAGCTTCAGGCATTTTCAGTTGTCAGGGTTCACCCAGGCAAGGTGGAGTTAAGAGAGTTAGAGAGACAAAGGAAGAAGTCAAATGTAGGCGATAAAGGCTTATCTTCCCTAAGAAAAGGGGAAGATGGGCCCCAGCTCAAGTGGCTGCTCTCCCTCAGAGAACTCAGAACCTGGGGTCTGGGGGAAAAATAAACAGAAACAGCTTAAGCTTGGCTTATGACATTCTCAGCTCCTGGCCAGGACAGGGTCTGCTGAGAATTAAAGGCAACACACCTCTTGGTGCTGGTGGGGAGCTGCAGACCGACAAGTGCCACCTGCTGGGAGGGATAGGAAAAGCACAGCAACTAGAGGCCTCACAGGAAAGTCTCACAACTTTCATCAACAATCCTCAGGGAACCTGATGCGGATTGCACCCTCTTCCTGACACCCGGGCCCATCTGGTCTGGGAAAATCTGATTGGGATAATCATGGAAACCAGATGCCTAGATTCCCAAAAATTATGATTCACACAAGGAAAAATGAAGATATGACCCAGTCAAAGGAACAAACTTGCACTTCAAGGATATAGGAGTTTAAACAACTAATTAAAGATCTTCAAACAGATATGCTAAATTGATTCAAAAATCAAATCAATGAGTTGAGGGAAGATATGGCAAAAGAGAAGTAGGACATAAAGAAGACATTGGGTGAACATAAGGAAGAACGCAACAGCTTGAAAAAATAATTGGCAGAACTTAAGGGAATGAAAAGCACAATAGAAGAGATGAAAAACACAGTGGAGACCTACAACAGCAGATTTGAAGAGGCAGAAGAAAGGATTCAGGAACTAGAGGACTGAACATCTGAAGTCCTACACAAAAAAGAACAGATAGGGAAAAGAATGGAAAAATATGAGCAGGGTCTCAGGGAATTGAATGACAACATGAAGTGCATGAATGTACATGTCATGGGTGTCCCAGAAGGAGAAGAGAAGGGAAAAGGGGCAGAAACAATAATGGAGGAAATAATCAATGAAAATTTCCCATCTCTTATGAAAAGACATAAAATTTCAGATATAAGAAGTACAGCGTACCCCAAACAGAATGGATCTGAATAAACTTACTCCAAGACACTTAGTAATCAGATTATCAAATGTCAAAGACAAAGAGAAATTCTGAAAAGCGATCCATCCCATACAAGGGAAGCTCGATAAGACTATGTACAGATTTCTCAGTAGAAACCATGGAGGCGAGAAGGCAGTAGTGTGATATAGTTAAGATACTGAAAGAGAAAAACTGCTAACCAAGAATTCTATATCCAGCAAAACTGTCCTTCAGAAATGAGGAAGAATTTAAAATGTTTTCAGACAAACACACTGAGAGAATTTGTGAATTAGATATCTGCCCTGTAAGAAATACTAAAGGAAGTACTACAGGCAGATAGGAAAAGCAAGGAGAGAGAAGTTTGGAGAAGAGAGTAGAAATGAAGACTATCAGTGAGAGTAAAAAGAGAGGGAGAGGGAAAATAAAATAAAATAGAATAAAATAAGGTATGACATATAAATTCCAAAAGTCCAAATGATAGACAGTAGACATCATGTTGAATGAAATTAGCCAGGAACAAAAGGACAGGTACTCTTTGTAATCACTAATATGAGCTAACATTGATGGGCAAAATTTGAGAGTTAAAGTTGAGAACACAGGTTATCAGGAGATAGAAAGAGGTTAGGAATTGGGCATTTGATGCTGAAGGAGTACATAAGGGGTAAACAGGATTGATTATATAGATCCAGAAATGGATAGTCTAATACTGTGTAGCCCAATATTGAAAGTACTCTGAACAAAGATGAGTGTGAGTACAGTTGAAAGAAGAAGGCTAGGGGCATGTATGACACCAAAAGGAAAGATTGGAAGATAAAGACTGGGGCTGTATAACTTAGTGAAACCTAGAGTGGTCAATGAAGGTGATTAAATATACAGATATAAGAATGTTTTAAAAAAGAGGGAGAACAAATAAATGTCAACATTGCAAGGTGTTGAAAATCAGATAGTACAAGGGAAAAAGACAATCAATACAAACTAGAATCTATAGTTAATGGTAACATTGTAAGATGTTTCCGTTAATTGTAACAAAGGCAGTATACCAAAGCTAAATGTCTACAAGAGAGGGTTATAAGGGAGTGATGTGGGATTCTTGGTGTTGTTGTCTGACCTTTTCATTATATTTTACTTTACTTTCATTTTTCTTCTAACTTTTATATTTTTATCTTCATTTTTTTCTTCTTTTCCTCTTTCTTTGCAGAAGAAATGGAAATGTCCTCATATAGGTTGTGGAGGTGAATGCATAACTATGTGACTATACCAGAAATCATTGATTGCTTACTTAGAATGGATTGTATGGTGTGTGAATAAAGCTGTTTAAAGAATAAACAGAGGGATACAAGTGCTGGAGAAAATGTGGAGAGAGGGATATACCTATTCATTGTTGGTAGGGAAGTAGAGTGGTGCAGCCCATATGGAGGACAATGTAGTGGTTCCACAGGAAACTAATTATGGGGTTGCCATATGGCCCTGCAACCCCATTATTGGGTATAGACTTGGAAGAACTGAGAACAGGGAGATAAATGGACGTTGCACACTGGTGTTTATGGTGGCAGTTTTCATGATTTGTAACTGATGGAAGTGACCTAAGAGTACACTGACCGATAAACGGAATGGTGAACTGCAGTGTATACATTCAATGGAATATTGAGCAGCAGCAAGAAGAAATGTAGTTGTGAGGTATGCAACTAGGTGAATGGACCTTGAGGACAGTATATTGAGTGATATAAGCCAGAATTGAAAAGATGAATGTTGCAACCCCTCACTAATATAGATTAACTATAATGTGCAAACTCTGAGAATTGAATCTGAGAGCATAGATTATCAGGGGAAGGCTTATGGTAAAGGTTCCTAGATTGTAAGCTCTTTCAGCAGTTACATCTTATTCAAGATTTGTAATGGTTATTTCTAAATTCTGAGCTGATGATCTGTTTGTGTATAACCTGGTCAGTCCCTGGAACTTTGGGTATCTGTGTGACTCCTGAGACTCGGAGCCAGAGTTTGGCAACTTTGAATGTCAGCATTATCCTATACAGCAAATGTTAAAGAAGCTGAAAAAGAGATCAGACTTTAATTAGAGATATGAGCAAAATAGACTTGGTTAGGACTAAGGTAAACCAGATTAAAGGGAAAAAGATGATACTGTGTTTTGAAACTTCAACTTCTATGTGAGACCAAAGGAAGAGATGTTTATTTGGTGAAAAAAATACGTATTTTCTGTAGCACACTGTATATTTTAACTTGCATGGTCAGTTTATTCAAACACTATAATTACATGGAACTTTGAATAGGGAATAAGATCTGGTTGGTTTGTACAGGTTAGCATGAAGCCCGGATACATCCCACAGTAATTTGGGCAGAGAATAAAAATGTATTTGCAAAGCCCCCTTGAGGGACTGAGGAAAAATTGGATATATTAAATTTCCCCACCTGGGGAATTCCCGATATTCTTACAAGCATTGGGGGCTACCATTATAGTAGGCAGAGCCCCCGATCTTGGGGCTTGCCCTTATGAGGCTTGTTACTGCAAAGGAGAGGCTAAGCCTACTTAGAATTCTGCCTAAGAGTCACCCCCAGAGAACCTCTTTCGTTGCTCAGATGTGGCCTCTCTCTCTAAGCCAACTCAGCAAGTAAACTCACTGCCCTCCCTACTACGTGGGGCATGACTCCCAGGAGGGTAAATCTCCCTGATAACACAGGACATGACTCCTGGGGATGAGCTTGGACCCACCATCATGGGATTGAGAAAGCTTTCTGGACTAAAAGTGGGGAGAGAAATGAAACAAAATAAAGTTTCGGTGGCTGAGAGATTTCAGATGGAATTGAGAGGTCACTCTGGAGGGCATTCTTGTGCATTTTATATTTTATAGATAACCCTTTTTAGTTGTTAGTATATTAGAATAGCTAGAAGGAAATACCTGAAACTGTTGAACTGCAACCCAGTAGCCTTGAATAGTATCCGCCTGCCAACCTCTTATAAGAAACACTCAGACTGGAGGAATATTCTAAATGAGATTCCAACCAAAATTTGTACTTACTAGATTTTGGTTTAAAACAGTGAAGAACCCCTGTATGCAAAGCTTACAAGAAGGGGATGGGATTCAATGTTTCTTCTAATTAGTTGTTAAATTTCATTATATGAAAATTATATATATATATATGGAAGCCCAAGTCTAGCTACTTAAAACCTTTGAGCCAGAGAGAACTTTTGTTATTATCTAGGCCGGTGCTCACTAACTCTTGTGGGTCACAGGCAAGCGGCCCCAGCATCACCTGGGAACTTATTTGGGAATGCAAATCCCTGAGTCCTGCCCTCCCCCTCCGGAATCAGAATCTGTACTTGAGCAGCTCTCCTGCTGGCTCTGATACTCACTTAAAGTTTGAGAAGCCCTGGATCTAGGCCAGTCGTCTTCAATCTTCTTTTTAGTCATAAGGACTAATGTAATGGTTTATTAGTAAGGGTTGTGGCTCTGGCTAAAGCTCTCTTGGATGCCCCTGGGTTGTGTTTCCTATAACTCCTCTGGTTAAACTGAGGACAGTTCGCAGAACAGGAATCTTGACCCAGCCCCTTACTGACAGGTGGGGCAGCTGAGGTCCAGGGAAGGTTCGTTTGCTCAGTCCACCCCGTAGGATCACAAGTTAAAAACTCACCCTGAGAAGAAGGCTTTTGTAGATCAGTTAAATTAAAGCATGATCATTAATTCCATAAAAGCATTTACCAAAGGTGTTACTTAAGTGTTATTTTTGAAATGACTTTAGAAAGCTAGTTTTTAAATTTCAGGAACACATATCCCATAAAATGAGGTACTCCGGGGTGCTGAATTTTTTTTAAAAGTCTCAATAGGAAAGCTTGTAACTCATGTTAGAATCTATAGTGTTAGCCAAGAAATAAAAAAATTTTAAAGAAAAGGTTGGGAGTGGGGTAAATAAACTATCTCTCCAGTTGATTAAAGAGCTTAGACTTTATATTTTTATTCATCACTCACCAAAACATATTATGGAAGTGCCACAAACACCTAGCTTGGCTCAGATGTGGTCTGGGTTCATATTTTATGGGTTGAGTGTATTATATGCTGGGAATACTTATTAAATGTGGCATGTGGTTCCTAGTCACAATGTTAAGATTAGAAAAGAGCTGGTTTGCATTGCCTGGTAACTTGGCATACAAAGATACTACATATGGCTGAAGCATAGTGGTGCCTGTTTAGTTCTCTAGAAATTAGCTGTTTGACATCTGTTTTGAACCCCTAGTGTGTGCTAGAATTATGTTTTCTCAAGGCATTACAGCTGAGGGTATAATAAATCCTTGATGAGAATTTCATGCTTCTAAAGCACAAGAATATGACTTGGTTTATACCCCCAGATAAGTTTTCCCCTTATTTTTGCTCTTGGGTAAAAGACAGCTGTTGGATGTTCACATACTGCCTTTTAGACCATTGGAATCGTTACTTGTCTTGACTTACTTGAGATCCAAATTCCAGAGTGACAAATGTCGTGAGTCTACTTGACCCACTACTTGTCTTACGTTGGTTGGCTCATAGCTAAACTCCCTACAAGAAAGGCAATAGCATGTTAACCTCAAAGGAAACCTTGAATCTGTTGAGCTCCTTTTTTCCACCCCTGCAGCAAGGTGCTCCTGTGGCTGAACCTTCGGCCCCACGGGCCCCCTTGCTGAGTGGGGAGCTCCCCATCTCAGTCCAGTTTGTTGGTAAAGAGGCCAACCTGCTTGGTCCTTTGGGGGGGGTGTAGACCTTCCAGGAGCTGCACCCCTCAGACCTGGCCCGGTGCAATTTAAATTTCTGTTCCTGTTCTCTTGCGATGCCTTCATGGACACTGAAGAAGAGTTGAAGCCCAAAAGACGCCACTGCTAGGTGAATTTATACCTCAAAGGGTGCATAATTTACATAGAAAGTGGATTCTGTGATCCTGGGTAGACGGGATTACAGCAGAGGTCCCAGATGCTCTTGAGTCATGGTTTCCTTTCTGTCCCAGTCATTAGGACCAAAGAAAAACCGAACAGCCTCCAGCCAGGAAGCAGTTAGGGCCGAACGAATTACAGAGTGTTTAGGTCCTAACAACTTGGTAGTCATTTGAAACAATACCATACGTAAATGGAAGAAAAGAATACTTAATTTCTTTCATCCTTCAGTAACCACAGTCACTTAGTAGTGGTATGCGTGTGCCTTTTGAGCCTTGCACAACTCCTCAAACCTTGGTGTCATGGTCAACCAACCATTTTGTGTCCTACATTGATGTTTACAAGGAACTTGCTTTTTTCCAAAGATGTAATGACAAGGAATGTAGAGCAGTCTAATGTTGAAACTGCGTGCTTCCTTGAGCTCATCGTTCTTAGCAGTCCCTGAGAGATGTCACTGTGTTTACCTTAAATATTTAAAATATCCCACTGTAGCACCCCCAGGGCACCTACACGCACAGTTTGGGAACCATGGGTCAGATGAAGGCAATGCTCAGATGTGTTCTTTCGTTGTTTTCCCCAATAACTTAGGTTTTGCAGATAAGGCTATGCTGTGTGGGGTAGGAGGTAACGCTTGCGTAGCACTTGATAGTTACCGTAATGATTTCACAACCATCTTATGAAATAGGTACGTCTCATTTTCCTCATTTCATTCATGCGAGGATAGGGCCTCATGGAATTACTTTCCCTCCTTCAGCAGTCAGTACAGGGCACAGGAAAAGGTCCTGCTGATTTATTTAACATTGTGTAGGTGTTTTCTCTATGCTCTGTTTGATCTCTGCTTTCATTGACTTCAGAAATGAAATGAGGAGCCACAATTGCCAAGCATATTGGAACCATGGCCTGTGTCTGCCAGTAAGAAGTTTAACAGGAGAGAGGCATGTAAAGGCCAAAACTTGGCTCCAAGTAGCAGTTATACAATCTCGGAGGGAATAGATACAGCTTAATATCCCTGTATGTTAAAGTGGCTTACAGTTAGTTTAATGGAAGTTCAATAATAATCAATAGTTAAAGCTTCCAGTAATTTTATTTCAGGCTACATTAAGGTTAGTCTAGCGTCCAACACCAGGGAGAGGGTGGTTCTGTTGTAGTCTGCTCTCAGCAGTCTAGAAAATCATATCTGGAGGTTGTTTTGAAGTTCTGAAGCATGCCAATTAAAGAATGGTTAAGGGACCTGAGAATATTTAGCCAGTAGAAACTGAGCTTTAGGAGGAAGGGTGTGATAGTTTCCTCTAGAGTTTAGCCTTCCAAATATTTGAAAGGTGGAGTATATATGTTCTAGTCTAGCTCAGAGGACAGCACTAGTACTTTTAAGTATGCTCAACAAGAACAAAATTAATAATCATGATTTTAATTGCCCCAGGAGGGAGTGAATTCCCATCATTGAAAATCCCTGTGAAAATGATAAAAGGGCTATTGGATTGTACAAGACGGCTGCTAAAGCCCCTTCAACCCAAACATTCTGTTTTTCTAACTTGCTGATTCTTTTATCTTTGTAAACAAAGGATTTCAGATCCCTGTATTTTAAATTCAGCTTGCTGTTTCCCCAAATGCATTTGTTTTAAGAGTTGGTAAAATTAAACATAAGATACAAGTTGAGTTGGTCTGTTGGGAACAGGTGTTTGCACGAGTGGGAGGCCACAGGGGAGGGGACTGTCCCCCCTGGGAAGGATTTGCAAGTCCCTTGCACAGTCCACCCACCCAGTTTTCAGTGACTGGCAGATTTTACAGAAAACTCCCTTGGATATGAATGCTGTGCAGAAAACTAAAAACGGAGTCTGTGCTACTTTCCTGACTTATTGGGAGGTCATTTCCTAAGACCCCTGGAACTGAGTCTTTGTCATTCAGGAGGGCGTATGTGCACCCGCATAATTCCTGCGAAGGGTGATTACAAATGGGCTGTGTTTTAACTTAGCTTTGACTTGTGTATTTCATCTGTGAAGTTGGCAAATACTTGAAAGCCACAAGCTACTGTTTTCTGAAAGCTTCTCTGCACACGAGCAGAAAACGTATGTATTGAATTTGGAAATTGTCCAACAACTGCCCTTTTAATGCAGCTAAATGTAGATGACAGCTGTTGCCTCTGGAAAGACATGTACAGTGATCACTTCTCTCCATTCCCTTGCAGAGTGTCTCCTCTGCAGAAGTCTGAAATCGTAGACGTGGTTAAGAAGCGGGTGAAAGCCATCACCCTCGCCATCGGCGACGGAGCCAATGACGTGGGGATGATCCAGACGGCCCATGTGGGCGTGGGGATCAGCGGAAACGAGGGCATGCAGGCCACCAACAACTCAGACTACGCCATCGCCCAGGTCAGAGGAGGGGGTGACCAGCTGGCACGTCACGTAGACGGCGGTGTTGTCTGGGCATGGGACCTGGCACTTGACCTTCATTCTGTCTCCAAGAGTCCTGCCCTATCTTTTGAGGCCACCATCTAGAGGAAAAGTCTGGTGTCTCTGAATTTCCCTGCCGTTTTGATTGTGTGCAGTTTGGAGGCCTTGTCCTGCTGGTTGGGTCTCTTTGGGCCCCTGCTGTGGGGTTGGCCAAGCCACTCTGTCCTCCAGGCAAGATGCTGTTCCTGACAGCTCTAATCCTGCTAAGAGCCTCATTTCTCACCCCCAACTCCTGGATCTGCTGTGTGTGCCTTTCCCCATGTTGTCCCTGAACCTAGAAGGGTTGTACTGTTAGAAGCCACTCCCTGTAATTCCCATCCCAGCATGTCCCCTTCTCTGGAACCCCTAGTATACTCTTGTCAGTCTATATGGTCAGGAGAAGGCAAGTGTTTACAGCCACTACACCCTTCAGACAGGAGCAGGGGTCACTGCCCAAGACCACGGCCCTGGGATGCATTGCTGCTGCCTCCGCCAGGTTGGGCCGTGATAACCCCACGGGCAGGAGGAGGCAGAGTGGCCTCTGCAGTTAGGAGTCTGATCCCTTCCTCTGGGGGTCACGTGGTGCACTCAGAGGCTTAGGACACACACTGTAGTTTCTGCACAAGATGCCCTGGGAGGAAAGAAAGGTTTATTCCTTCATGATGGTCAAGAGGTGAAGGGAAGCAGCCCAGCGCCTTACTGAGCCAGATCCCCCAGCCTGCTTGCTCATGCAGCAAATCCAGAATCCATCCTCACCTCTGGGTTGCATTCCGTTGTGATAAAATGCCTAGTCTTTTGCCGGCTAGCTATCGCTCTTCATATTTCTACACTGTTGTGTTTCTACACTGTGGGATTTTGTGTTTTGAAGAATGGGTTCAAGAAATGACAGCTTTCCCCTCTTCAAGCAGAACTTGGAAGCTGCCTCTAAAATGCTGAAGAGCTCCATGCTGTCCCAGGGCTGCAGGCCGTTCCTCCATGGCTCTAGGGCTCCACCTGCCCGAGAGAGATCTGGGTTAGATCAACCCCCCAAATCCCTTCCAGCTCCTGAGGAACTTGGGAAATTCTCATGGCTCTGAAAAGTATATGAAATCAATCTCATTCCTTTGTTGGTTTCAAATAAATCCTCAAGATAGTTGCTGAAGTAGGTAAGGAAAGGAGTTCTGATTTTACAGGTGGGGGATCTGGCACTCCTTTCCATCAGGTGGCCTGCCGGGGGTCCCGGCGCCAGGGGCCAGAGGACAGCAGCCCTGCTTGTGAACAGCGGTCCAGCCCCGCACACCTGCCCACTTCCTCTCCCGAGACAACTGCTCCAAGGCCTCCGGGAATCGCACTTCCTGCAGTCTGTCAGCAACTCTATATGTTGTGCACCCCAGCGTTATTAAATACTTGAGTTATGGCATCACAGGGCTGGAAGGGATCTTACGGGGTTTCCTAGGAGTTCCAGGCAAATGTTTGGCTGTCTTTTTCTTTAAAGTGTGCAGGGAAGGGAGATTCCATGACCGCCTTTATTGAAACTGAGTACCGATGGGAGGTGCAATCTTGAGCAATCGCTCTTTTCAAGTTAAACGACGTCAAAGAAGGGTGGAGCGGGGAGCAGGGATTGAGAACTCTGTCTGGGGGTTTTCTTGCCCCTCCAGCCTAACAGTTGCCTTTACTGAAGAAACTGATAAATGGCCCCAGGCTTCTTTGGCCTTCGTTTTCTCCTTCTTTGCCCTTCGTTTTCTCCTTCTTTGCCCCTATTGAAATGATCAGTGTGTCTGTTCGAAGTTAACACTTTCAGCTTTATCTGTTTTTGGTGTTTTAATGTGGCCGAATAAGTTTTCAATTGTGTTTTTGGGAAAGAAACTGCAAGGGTTACATACTGAAGAAAAAAGAAATTTAGCTCAAAGCCTTGTCCCCAGGAAATTTCTGGAGGAGGCAAAGTCCTGTTTCCCTTTTCTTTCCTGCCTGCCTGGTACTTGTATCCACAGACAACCCTGAGCCTAACAATTACTCTGTTTTGCTGCCTTGTCTGTGCACAGCCTTTGGTGGTGCAAATGTGATATTTCACCCATAACCAACAGCTTCCTGTGCCCCTCTGGAGAGACTCATTCCTGCCCCCTACCTTCTTAATGTTTTTTAAACGATCTCATGAAAATAGCATTTTGATTTAGGATGTATTTTTTTTCTGAAAACAAATCATTGTAGTACTCCAGTGGAGACATTCGGGATGGCTCAAGCAGATGTTCTCTGTGCCCACTGAAGTTTAACAGCAGGAGGCCCAGGTCAAATGCAAACTTCCTTTTTATTTGTTTAGTTCGTTATTTTATGATTCCCCATTCCCCTTTGGAATCCTTTAATTTTTCCATATGTACCTACTTTTGCCATTTTGAGGTTGTCATTTAGATTTTTGGAGTTATGCTGCCTTGCCCTGATCTTCTGGAATAACTCATGAAAATGTGATTTCATATTGGACTCAGTCCCCTTTTGTGCTCATGGAAATTATTACATGGTTACTTCTTTATAAAAATATGTTGTTTGTTTTTAAAATACTGGATTATTTTCCACAGGGTCTTTTTTCTTACCAATAATTAAATTTAATATCAAAGTAATCTGAAATTAATAGGAGTTTACAATAACAAGAGGATTTCTATTGTTTGGGGACATTCTGGATCCAGCCTGATGGTCTCTGTTAGTAAAGTGATAGAGCTTGAGCTTGTGGGCTGTGCCCAGAGACTGGAACCTTCTGAAGCTGGGGTTAGAACAGGAGGAATTAAGGATTTCATTCAAGGGGGAAACTCAACCCTGTGTGTGGCTCATTTAATGCATCGGAACTGTGAATTTAAACAGGATCACCCCCAGCGGAGCCTGTATGCCAGAGCACAATACAACCCACAAAACCAAAACACTCATTTTCCTACCTCCTGCTCAGTGTCCAAACTTCTGGGGACCCTTCATGAAATAGGACACAGAAGGCAAAGCCAAGCTTAAGAGGAGGGTGTTATGATTTGAGTGGTGCCAAAAAGCCCCCCGACCACAAGGAGGATTCATTTATTTTATTGAAATATTCCTGGCTCCTCCTTGCAAACTGCAAAAGTCATTAAATCAGTATCAACTTCGAATCAATTAGCTGCTCATTGATTTCCTTTTTATCCTGACAAATTACTGTGACAAAAGGTGCTCTCTGCATTGGTGGAGGTGAGAAACGGGAACACAATGAGGAAGGAAGTGGAGGCAAGAGCTCAGGGACGACTGAGCACTTGTGTGTCATTTTTTTAACCTGAGGGCTGACGGTAGAAACAGGCAATGGGTGTATGTGTGTATCTTTAAAAACAACAACAGCAACATGATACTGTTGCATGAGTGTCACTGGCCCTTGTTCCTGATGTCACAGTAAAATCTGGGATTAAGAAGCGGTGTCTGGTTTCCACTGTGATTTTCTTTCCTTCCAGTTCAAGTGATCACCTTCTTAAATCATTAAAACCCTGAAAATAATTAATTTAAATAGAATTTTATGAGAGTAACAAATGCCCAACATCATGTTTGGGGAAAATACTAATTATTTAAATTAAAAGATTATAGTTCTCACCAGGACTGAAAGCTCTGCTTTTAGTGAATGGATGGTTTTCTCAGGTTGCAGAATCTGGTGTTCTCTACCTACCTTCTCTGCCATCTTCTGCTCATAAGGTATCCCTGAAGTTCAAGGTTTGGGAGGAGGACATGTTCTAATGTTTATTCCTGGCCGGGCTGAACTCTGTTCTTTTCCTTTTTCAGTTTTCCTACTTAGAGAAGCTTCTGTTGGTCCACGGAGCCTGGAGCTACAACCGAGTGACCAAATGCATACTGTACTGCTTCTACAAGAATGTGGTCTTATACATCATCGAGGTGAGAGAGCGTTATTATTATTATTTCTTTTTCCTTTGAGGAGGAAGACTTTTTAGATGTTGAAAGTAACTCAGGAAGAGTTTGTTCATATACAACTAATTAAAGAAAAATGATGCTGTGACGTCTTGAAATCTGTGGTGCAGATAACCTCATCGAAGCTGGTATACCTTCCAGATCTAGCTCCTCCAGTCAAATAACCAAAACCAGAGCCTTTTCTCCTGCACGACTGTGCCTTCCTGCCTCACTCTGCCATTGATAGATGGATAAATCCTCTCTTGACTCATGTCCCCCTCTGCCTGTCCCTTTCCCTCGTGTCCTTGACCGGGGCTGACCGTCGCTGTCACTCGCACCCTCCTCTCCCCGGGTGAGGTCAGAGCCTGGGTGGCAGATGTTCACACACAGTGCTGTGGCCCTCCTCGGTGGACACCAAGAGGTTTCTAGGCAACCCAGTCATTTTTTCTCTTTACTGGAATAATCAGGCCCTGATCTCTTACTGTACTTCTCATGGAATCTGCAAGTTTCCTGAGCATTCCCTGCCACTGGCACTTCCATATGGGGAAGTGGGAGAGAGTAAGGTGGTGGGGAGGAAACCAACAAGGTAATTTAAAATGAGCTCAAATTCTGTTGGCAAACTACTTTTCAAGATGCTGATTCAGTTACAAGTCAAATAACTGCTTTCTAGAGGGACTAGAGGAAGAAAGGAGAGAGCACAGGAAAAGGTGGAAAAGGCACTTACTGTTTGCCATCAGTGGGAGGTGACCCAGCCGCCTGGTTCTTCCTTTCTAAGCACAGCTCGGCTGTGAGGTGTGACTTTTGAGGTCCTCGTGGCTAACGGATTTGCAAAGGTGGCTTCTGTTGGGAAAGGAGAAAGCAGCTGGTTGCTCCTGGAGGAATAGAAAACCAATGTTAATTTTTATTATGTTTTCTATCTCATTCTGTTCTGGTTTCTCAACTCTTGGCATAAAATGGTAACTGAGGCAGAGATCATCTTTCTCTGATATGGTCCTCTAAAATGCTCAATTCAGATAATTTAACAAGCGGCTTGCTAATCTAATTGTGATTCACCAAATCTCTATTAAATTATCTGCTTCTCCCTACCGAATCTTTCAAGTCAAACACACAAGTTTGTTTTACTATACTGTAACTGAACGACTTCAAGTGATCTTTCTGGTGGTGCAGAATACTGTCTGCACAAGGCTGCGCAGCCAAATGGGGCAAATGGCTGGCACCAAGCCCATCTGGAAAAAGAGATGCATTTTTCTGATTTGCACAAAGGGGCAGCCCACTTGCCACACGGTGCACCCTAGGGTGGGGCTCTGTCTGCACAGAGGCTGTCTCTGTAGGTTGGGGCAGCCCTGGCTGAGCAGGATTTGGTACTTAGTCCCCTGAAGTGCTGTAAGGGTCCTGGTGGCTTAAAGCCACATAAATTTACTGCCTCACAATTCTGGAAGCCAGACATCTGAAATTAAGGAGTGCACACAGCCAGGATCCCTTGGAACGCTGGAGGGGAGAATCCTTTCTTGCCCCTTCCTAGCTGCTGGTGGTTACAGGCCATTCTAGGCTTTCTGGACTCGCAGATGCCACGCTTGATCCTCCGCATCAGAAACCATGCGGCCTCCTGCCTGTATCTGCCCTTATTATGCCAGGCTTACCGGGTGAGGACCCACTACTCCACTTTGGCCTCATCTTAACCAGCCACATATTCACAGACCCTATTTCCAAATAAGGTCCCTTTACGGGTGGGGTTAGGACTTGAACATGGATTTGGGGGGGCACAGTTCAACCACAACAGGAACTCTTATCAAATGTAACAAGTGATCAAAGAGAAAGGTCCAGAAAACTGATCTGTTTTTCCTAATCTGAGAGGAAGCTCCTTTTGATGCAAGATGTCCTGTCTGCTCTGAGATACTAATTTCTTAGTAATATGTATTATGTCCCTAGGAAGAAAATACTCTGCAGGGTCTTGAGAAATTTGGGGATATAAGTGCAATTTCATTCAGTATGGTGAGTTTAAAAATCAATCTGTAAGAAAAAAATGATCCACAATTTGTCTGTGTCCTAATGCTGTGATATTCAACTCAAGAACTTGTAGACATTATTTGCAGTGCATTTTGTAGGTTCTCTTTTTGTCTTGTCTTCATTTTTACAATTCCCATGTGCCCTGTTTTCTGCAGCTGTGATAGGAGTAACTCCTAAATGTCCTCTGGGTCACAGATAATTGGTGTGGTGGACTGAAGTGAAGGAGTGTTGGAATCTCTGCTCCTAAGTGTCATCCCAAGTTTCTCATGCATTTCAAACTACGATAGCTGTTGACTTCACAGGGTTTCAATAATCTGGTTTTCCTCACAATCAGCAAATTACCAATAGTCTAGACGTCTTATCGAAACATTCCATACGAAGCTCCCAGCCCCTTAGCTTTTTCAGAACATCTCTCAGGGCCTTTCTTAGTCATTTACTTCTACTATCTCACCCTTTTTTTTTTTTTTTTAACTTCAACTGGGGTGAGGCTGAGAAGAGGACAATTTTAGTCTGTCTGAAAAAAATCTATTTGGAAGTAGGCCCTAGAAGTGCCATATGAGTGCCTCAAATTAATCTTTCAATTTGAACTAAAAAACAGTTAAGTGGTCTTCTATAACCAGTACTTTTAAAGTCTTTAAACAGTTTTAAAAATATATTTTTAAGTCTCCATCACTCTAGGCCCAATTTTCTTTTAGAACTTCTAGGAGTTCTTGATTTCAAAATCAAGGAAACTAAGCCCTTGAGTGAGCCAGGCTGGAGCTTTGGCTCAGACCGTGTCCGTTATCGCCAAATACATAACTGCTATGGCATCAACATATGCTTCAAATATGATTTTAAAAACAGACGTGATTAAGAGAAGGGCTGCTCACATGCTCTTTTAGGTTATTTTGAACTACAAGATCAAAGATGGTTGTGATTTGATTTGCTCATTTGTAAAACATACTTTTACATTCTAAGAGTAATCTTATAATTAAGTACTTAAGTGTGAATAAATTAAATGTATTACCTGTTTCTCTTAAATGGTGTTCTTGTAATTCAAAGAGAAATCTTTTGCAATATTCAAATATGGTCTCATCTCAGATGTCCTCTGATACAAGTAAATACCAAGTTTTATTTTTATACAGTCATTTAACAATATAGTCAAAAAGTGATTTGGCAAATTAAAACACACGCACACACACTCCATGACTTTAGCCATTATTATGAGGATCATGGAATGATTTGAATTACCAGAAAAACTGTGTGGAAGAGCGGTGAGCCTGTGGTATAAGACAGTCTTCTTACTTGGCATGCTAACCCAGAAAACCGGCTTTCTCTATACGAGGGACACATGGATATATGGAGCATGAATGGAAAGTTCCCTCCACTCTCAAGCCACACCCTCTCCACCAATCCCATTGTGTATATTCTGTCCTGATCTTTTTCTGTGTATTCACAGAGCTATGTATGTATACAAACAAGTAGATGGTTTTATATAAATGTCATCATGTTATGCAATAGGTTGAGCAATTCAACTTTTATGTGACAGTACTTTGGAGATCATTCTCCATTACTACCTCCATATATATCCATCATGTGGTGTTTCTCAGTGTGGTTTCCTACAAGCTATTTAACCTTTCCTATATGATAAACCTTCAAGTCAACTCCAATTTTGCCACCATAAAGCCCCATGGAATATGCAATCCTAAAAGATTCCACCACTAAGATACTGATCTAGTTAGACCACTTCCACCACACTGCCTTGAGCGTAATGCAGGCTCATTTTTAAAAATTTTTTATTCAATTTTATTGAAATATATTCATATACCATACAATCATCCAAAATGAAAATCAATTGTTCACAATACCTTCACACAGTTGTACATTCATCACCCCAGTCCATTCTCTGAAAATTTTCCTTATAACAGGAAAAGTGAAAATAAGAATAAAAAATTAAAATAAAAAGAATATCCAAATCATCCCTCCCTGACCCTATTTTTCATTTAGTTTTTTGTCCCCATTTTTCTACTCATCCATCCATATGCTGGATAAAGGGAGCGTGATCCACAAGGCTTTCACAATCACACTGTTACCCCTTATAAGCTACATTGCTATACAATTGTCTTCAAGAGTCAAGGCTACTGGGTTGTAGTTTGATAGTTTCAGGTATTTATTTCTAGCTATTCCAATGCATTAAAACGTAAAAAGGATTATCTATATAGTACATAAGAATGTCCACCAGAGTGACCTCTTGACTCCATTTGGAATCTCTCAGCCACTGAAACTTTGTTTTGTTTCATTTCTCATCTCCCTTTTGGTCAAGAAGATGCCCTCAATCCCACAGTGTGGGGTCCAGATTCATTCCCAGGAGTCATATCTTGCGTTGCTAGGGAGATTTACACCCCTGGGAGTTAGGTCCCATGTAGGGGAGAGGGCAGTGAGTTCACCTGCCAAGTTGGGTTAGCTAGAGAGAGAGGGCCACATCTGAGCAACAAAGAGGTTCTCTGGGGGAGACTTTTAGGCACAGTTATGAGCAGATTTAGCCTCTCCTTTGCAGTAACAAACTTCATAAGGGCAGGCCCCATGAAAGAGGGCGCGAACGCAGGCTCATTTTACGTATTGTTTCTTCTCATCTTTGTTGCTGACAGATCTTAATGCTTCCTTGGTGGGCCACATAAAATGTATTCCTGCTAAAATCAGAGAAAAAGTCATTCAACCCAGTAGGTTTAAGTGATTAAAAATTAGGAACAAAATGATGGAATTAGTGATTTTTTGGTGGCTCTGTTAATAAATGGGACTGAAAATACATATGACCTTTTCTCTTGACCCCCACTGCAGCTGCCTTATATTAGTACCTTTTACCTGGATAATTGCAGAAACCACAAGTTTGGCCCCTTCAGTCATCTGTAATGCAGCTGGAGTGAGATTTCTAAAATATTTGATTTACTTGTGTTCCATGGTTTGTGGAACATACGTGCTCAAAAATGCTGGCAGTGAGTGAATGAATGATGCCATCACCTGCCCCAGCCTTCTAATAAGATCCCAAACTCTCCCTCCACTCACCTGCCCCTCTGTTGCCAGCCTTTGTCCCACTATAACCCTCCATTTTTTGTTGTTTTTAGTCACTTTTATTGAGGTATCATTTACATATGGTAAGATACATCCTTTTTAGGTGTACAGTTCTTTGAATTAAAATTGGAAATTTTTTCTGGGCATAGAATTTTTGTTTGGGGGTGGTGAAAAGTTTTGGTAATGGACCATGGTGATGGTAGTAGAGTGTTGTAAATGTAACGAACACCTTGGAAATGTTTAAAATGGCAAATTTTATGTTTTATGTTATCACACTAAAATTAAAAAACAAAACAGGATCATTCACAAATCAGGGTGCAATTTAATGTTTTCATGTAACAAATTAGCACATTGAAACAATAAAACTGGATGTTTATCATTAGAAGCTTGTGGTTTTCTGTCTGCCTCAGTAGACTGGAGGGTCACAAGCCCTGAGTATTTGTTGAAGGCCCGTTTGCCTTCAGTGCTCTATAGTTACCTTGAGGGATACGAAAATGAGTAGACAGGCCTTAGACTTTTGGATGCTGTTGAAGATCGGAAAAACAAACTTTCCATATGGCTTTGCTTTACATTAAACTAATTAAGTGCTGAATGTCGTGGTCTTGGCCAGATGGACCATAATTCTCAGAAGGTAAATTCTGCAGTGAGCTAGAATAGAGAGATCGTCAGAGCCAGGAGGAGGCTGCCAGAGCTGTGTCTTGCTGGACAGACGGGCTTCCTATCAGCCAGCCGGCGGGGATGCGTTCTGAGTGGGTCAGTGTTGGAGGGCAGGGATGGGAATTAAATTAGCAAAGGCAAGGAGAGAGGGCCTGGTGGAATATGGGAAGGGACACTGAGGTGATCTGAATAACCACAGGAGTTTTGTTCCAGTTAGAAGCTGTGAATCCTTTTTCATTCCAGAATAGGCAAGTTACATGATAAAAGTAATTTCAGAAATGGGAAGCAGCAAGCTTAAATATAGTTTTTAAGCCTGGTGCATAAATCATGACCATTAGATAACTGTCTCCCCATATACTTTATGAGCACAAAGGATAGGCAGATTTCTTAAAACTCTGTTTTTGACAATGGGAGGAATTTACTTTAGATGCCAGAATTGGGGGTGGGGAGGTTAAGGAACATTTCCTAATGGATTATTTTAAAACTTTTATTGTTATGACATATATACAACTCAAAATTTCCCATTTTAACCACTCTCAAGTATAGAATTCAATAGCATTAGTTGCATTCACAGTATCATGCTACCTTCACCAATACCCATTTAACCTCAACTTTTTATCACCTCAAACAGAAACTCTGCACCCATTAAGCAATAACTCCTCCTTTCCCTCCCCACCCCATCCCCTGGTAACCTGTAATCTGCTTTCTGTCTATGAAATTTGCTTCTTCTAGGACTTTCACTAAAGTGAGGTCAAACAATATCTGTTGTTTTGTGTTTGACTTATTTCGCTCAACTTGATGTCTTCAAGGTTCACCCATGTTGTCACATGCCTCAGAACTTCTTTTCTTTTTACAGCTTAATAATATTCTGTTGCGTGTAAGTACTATATTTTCTTTATCCACTCATCTCTTGATAGACCCTTCAGTGGCTTCTACCTTTTGGTCATTGTGAATAATGCTGCTATAAACCTTGGTGTATTCCTATAAATTTTTGAACTCCTGATGTGATCCCTCTGTGGTATTTCCAAAAGGGAAGAGTTGAGTGGATTCTCTAAAGTACCTATACTATTTAATATACTAGGAATCAGTTATTTAGAATTTTCTAAGTAGCATATATAACCTTATCAGTATGTTAAATGTCCATGGGACATTCTGATTCCCTAGGAAAAAGTTATTTAGAATAGATAAAATTTTTAAGTGATAATAAAATTCAATAGAAAAACAATAGGAAAGTTACTTGATTTTAACCTAAATTTCAAAAAATTGTGATAATAGATTTATGGTAAGCTTGGGCATAACGTAAAGTAGATATACAAAGTTATCTTTGAAATAGAGGTGAGATTTTGAAATTATGATAATGATTAGCTCGTAGTTCCTAATTCAGAGTACAACCATATCATATCAGATGTGAAAAAATGGAAATTATGTGTCACGTATAGTGTCGACTTAGTTTGGCAACATACCCAAGAAACTTTAATGTTTTATTGGGGTCTTAAATTGGTATGGAATAAAGGCCAGGAAATAGGAGGCATAGAGATCTGGAAATAGCACTCCATAAGAAATAGAGATTCTAAGACCCAAACAATATTGGGCAAAATGAATCCTACCCAACAGTTTAGTTGAGAGCTAGTTAGGATGTGTCAAAATCTGGCAAGCCGAAACAAACAAAAAGCCTGTATTACATACTGCTATGGGTTATGAGACAAGACTTACCAGCATTTCATTTTCTGGGCCTGCAAACTAAAAGAGTAAAATGAATTATGATTTATGTGTAAATTGCCACTTTAAAACAAAAATTATCTGTAAATGTGTACTTTGATTTTTTTTTCTTTTTCTAAAATTATACACATAGTTCTTCAAGCCATTTTACAACATCACTTTTTCCTATTGGACCTCTGAGAGGTTTTGGGTATTTCTTCATTTTTAGGTGCCTATTGGTGGGAAAATAATTCTATTAAAATTGCTTGTAGGCAGCCTCTTTTTCTATGTAATATATGACTGATTTCTATATTCTTCAATGGAAAAATTAGTCTACAGAAATTCTGCAGAGTTGTTTAGGCCTATTTCTTATAATAACCCAGACTGCATTATCTATTATGGGATTGTATTTTGCTTTAAATGTTAAATTAGACAGAGAATAGATGTTTTAAACCATGATGAAAAAAATTCACCCAGCAGCTCGTCTCCCTCTTGAATATGAATGGATTAAACATACCACACAAAAAAAAGTGTTTCATTCTCGACACACAGGAAATCTTATTACGGTAAAAGGCAAAATTACTGAGAGCCAAGCTTTCCTCTTCTGGCCCCTGCAGCTGTCTTGTCAGGGGTGGCTTTAGCTTCCCGGATGTGAATTCTTTATTTGAGGCCCGTGGTGGCGGCCGTGAGTTTAACATTGGTAATAGGAGCAAGGCGAACTGGAAAGTACCATCAGCAAGTGCACCTTTCTGTAAAGGCTGTGGCTTCATCAAGTACGAAGCCACCCATTTCCTATTAAAAGCTATAAGGAGAAGAATGGGAATATACTGTGTTTCTTGTTACCCGTGGTTTCATTTCTATACATTTAATTTCACCACTAGAAAGTTTTGTTGTAGAGGCACACTATTTGCATAGACTTTAGTGTTAGAATTCTCTTTGCAAACTGAAGTCCATTTTAAGAATCAGGAGAACTGTACCCTGCAAATAATGTTGGTTTAACAAGCAGGTGTTGACTAACTGCTCTACGGCAGGCAGGGTGCTAGGACCCGGTAAGACCAGGGCACCAAGACAAGCTCTGTCCCTGCAGATGAAGTCCTGTCTGTTGGGAACAGGAATAGAGCGTGAAAAGTGCTCCAGTAGTTGCATGCTCCAGGAATTCGGTTCATGGGGCCAAACCCATTCCAAGCACATTCTGGCTTGTAGCATCGTGGTTATCTGGGTGGTTTATGTTTCATGCTGATAATTAACGAGCAATCGTTCCAAATTTAATATGCTGGAGAGAAAAGTAGGGAGAGAGTTTCCAATGGGCACTTTGAAAATGGGAATTAACTAGGAATAGAAAAATTCTGAATACCACTCCTCTTGTCTCATGGGTGCGCCTTCCCCAAGTCAAGCGTTGTTGGGTCTGAGAACCTGATGAACAACATAGCGTCACTGCTTTCAGAATCCTGGCAGTTACAGTCCAATGTGTTCAGTGCGGGCTTCGAGGGAGACAGCTTGCACTGGGAAGTCTTAGAAGTACTTTTCGGCCTTTGTGGGTCAGGGCCTCAGGTTTCCAGGATGAAAGGAATTAAGACCTGAAGGATGAGTAGGAGTCGATGTGAAGGGGAGGAATGGGGGTCAGGCCAGGATGCCCCAAGGAGGCAAGCACCTGTCTTTCCCATTCCACCCTCCCCGTTTATTCCAGCACTATGATAAATGTCCAAGTCAGCCGGGCTCTTTAGTAAACAACAGGGAAGAATGCAGTTTGCTGGGTTTTATATTTCAGTAGGAAGATGGCTGCAGAATTAGCCATGTGCTTAGGAATGTTTGTTTACAGACCTGGGAATTTATTAGCAAAAGGTGTGTGTGTGCGTGTGTGTGTGTGTGTGTGTGTGTGTGTGTGTGTGTGTGTACGAGACTGTTATAGAGCCAGAGAAATATTAGCTGTCTGGAGGGATTCACTTACAAGACACACAGTCACTTTGAACTTTATAAAAACAGACTCTTACTGCCTTTTACGTGTGACAGTATATACTTTTGAATGGTGTTTTTGCAGCTGTCCTACCTGAAAGGATCATTATGAAGACCCAGCATTTTTTTAAAAATGTGTTTAAGCATTGATGGCTTAAAAATGAAGTCTCTGAAACACCATAAAATGTTTAAATCTCCCTGGAATAAAAGAAAGTAGAAGTCTTAAACCAAAATTCACTCAAAGGCCTTCCAGGACTCCGAAGATTGCCCATATCCAGAATGCCCGTGCTCTCTCCCCTCTTGCCCCTGCTGCAGAGAGGAGTAAAACACAAACCTGCAGCAGTCCAGCTCAGCTCACCTGGGCACTCACTCTCCCTTATTCCAATTTCCTTCCTTCCACCAGGTCCCGCTTCATTCATAGATTGCACCCACATATGTTAGTGCTGATTGCTTGTAAGGGGCCAACTTTTTTTTTCCCCCCCCCAAATTGGTTATGACGTCCCATTTCTTTACTTTGTCCCCTCCAGGACTAAGTATATAATGCTTAATAAATGGATGGCCCGTTGGATGCATGTCAGCTGAGGCGGGCCCATAAGGATCTTTTGAGCATTTTTTGTTTTCTTTAGGATAGAAGAAAAGATTACTTAAGTAGCGTATGATATTATTTGTCTTTCCTTGTGGGAAATGCCTTTCTTATCTAACTTAAGTCTTTCCTGGCACAATTTTCAGGTAGAGACATACCCTCTAAGTATTAGAAGATTAATTTATATTATAGTTTGTTTAACCTCATCTTTCAAGGGAATAAAGGATAGTTTTGATTACATCCCTTAAACTCATTCCTGTCTTACTCTGATTTTTATTTTGGCTGAAACTCTCAAATAGGTTTTCAGCCTCGGGCAGATGATTTAACCAATTAGGTTTTTTCTACTGGTTTTCCTCACCATTTAGTTGGTAACTGCTCTGGGAGTACCTAGGTTTCTCAAATGTTTGAAAGTAGCTTTCCTTTAATTTTGTGAATTAACTGTACGACAGTTTGTGAGCATGCCTTTACGAGATCACGCTTGTCTATCCATTTTTATCTCTGTGTGACCTTTCAGGGACCTTTGATAAGTAGGTTAGAAATCCTAAGATCAAGAATGAAGCAATTATAGTTGGTAGATAAAAGGACATCAGGAAAGAATATCTTTTGTAGCAGATGAAGGAGAAGATAAGGTGAAGGAGACAAAGGGAGTTTCTAAAATGTCTGCTCCCTTGGTTTCATGATCCTATGTTTGCTCAGAGAGAATCAGGAGCAGTGTCTCTTCTGCTTATTTTCTCTAAACCAGTCACCCTGATTTTAAGAAAGGGACAGATTTCTGCCCATAGTTTTAAAACACCTTTATAAGTACAAATAAAATGTAATCATTTATGTTATGTAATTCATCTTTTTCTTGTACATATGAATTTGTTGCCTTTGACCTTCAATTAAAATAGCTTCTATTTATAAGTAACACATCAAGAAGCTCATCTCTTCTCTAGTAAATGTCTGTTCACTTTACATGGTATATAGTCTCCATTGCATGCTGACAGCTCATTTGAGCTGCTGTATTGGCTTCCCAGCAGATGTCTAGGGAGTTTCGAGTGTCCTTCACTCTAATTCCAGTGCCTCATCAGATCAAGTAGACGATTTAAAGAAGGCTCAAGAACAGGAGTGATGGATTTGCTTTCTTGCTTGGTTTTTCAAACCAAAGGGAGGCAAAGTAGATTCTTTCTCTTAAATACCACTTGTACCTCCAGAGCATGCCAATAAAAGACTATTGATTAAAATATTGATCTTGTTTATCCAGGGATTATAAGATGAGGTTTATCATTGCTATTTTAACTAAGCTGCATGTTGTTTTTGATCATCTTTTTGTCGGCCCCTTGGCAATTTAAAAGTTGTTTTTTCCCAACATTAGCCAATAACCAAAAGCTTTTGTCTCCTCATTAGCCTCATTTTAGAGGTTTTCTTTACACCTTCAAAGGTATTTTTTAGTATGCTATGTTGCTCTCTCTTTTTTATTAAGGTATCATTTTCATACAGTAAAATTAACCCTAGTAGTGCACAGTTCTGTGAATATTGACAAACATGTCCAGTCATGGAACCAGGACCAAAGTCAGATATAGAACAGTTCCGTCACTCCAGGCAATTGCCCCACCCCCTTCGTGGTCACCCCTTGACCCTACACCCAGCCCCTGGCAACCACCAGTCTCTTTTCTGTCCCTGCAGTTTTGCTTTTCCAAAATGCCATTTGAATGGAATTGCATATCATATGGTCTTTTGATTCTTACTTCTTTCACTGAGCCTAACACACTTTGACTCATCCATGTATTGCACAATATTATATGGTAGCACTGAATTGTATACCTGAAAGTGGTTAAAATGGGACATTTTGAGTTTTATATATGTTACTATAATAAAGCTTTTCTTGAAGTTTATATATCATAAGTTTTTGAGGATTAAATGAAATCATATGTGTGAAGACTATTTTTTAGCATCTGCCAACCACATAATAAGCTTTCAAATTTGCCTTTAGCATTATTTTAGGAATTTAATATTTGATGAACCATAGCACTTTAGCGTTGTTAAGGGTTCAAGGATCTTATGTTCCTGGCTTCCTTCCAGTGCAGGGATCTTCTCCACACAATAGCTGGAGGTGTCTGCCCTCTGTCGGAAAACATACAGCTGTGTACAATCACAAAAGAGCAAAAACCATAGCACTCCCTCTGTGCAAAATAACCAGGATTCCATGAACTTTGCTTCGTACCTCTCTGTGCATTGCTAATAATTGAGGTGCCCACAAATCACTGCACTCCAGTCATGTGGTCACATGTTCACGACATAGAAATAATTCTTCTCACATCATCTGTGGCCTGATCTTCTCTCCTAACCCACGGTGGTACCCCCCGGAGCCCTTGCAGTTCAAAAACTTAGTCTGAGTTGCATCAAGAGAAGGCACATGAAACACTAAAGTTGACATGCTGGTCCCTTGAAGGTCCAGCCCATTAACAGTCCCTTTGGCCTTTGCCTGGAAGTCGCTAGAAGGAATCCATGTGACCGTGGCTCCCTCTGCTCCCAAAACATGCATTTTGCTAGTTGCTTTCCAAGCCAACCCGTCTCAGGTTGACTGAGACTGGTTCTCCAGGATGCACTGGATCAAAACATCTGCCCGCTGTAGTGGCCAAAATAAGCAGGCCCTCCAGATATCTGCTAATTGGCTGGAAACACCACTTCTGCTCTCCCTGAGTTCAACCTTGTAGTATTTATGCTACCAATAAAGATAATGCCATCGCTTTCATGCAAGAGCAGTGTTGTAGGAAGGACTGTAGCCTTAAAGGATCTAGTTGGTCAATGAGTTACTCCTGTCTTTAGGGTGCTTTTCAAATTCACCTGCTCTGGAACAGGCCATCATAAGAGCAAGCAACAATGAAATATGTGTTGGCAGTAGTAGGTGTTAATATGAAAATAGACCCCTCCCGCAAAAAAAGGGTTTCCTAGACTCTTATTGCTCTTTTTGTTGCTGAGTGTATTTTAAATCTATAAAATCTAGAACATTTTGTATATGCTGATTTTTTTTGTTGTTTGCACTTACAAGAGAAACCTACACAAAAGCTAACCTAGCTATTGTCTATTTGCAGAAATTAAGCAGAAGCTATTGTGAATGTGTGTGTGTTAGTAGTACCAGAACCAAACTGTTTAAATAATAAACTTTTACAGCAGTGTCTATTCTATTTCTGTCCATGAGTAGAGCTGATAAACTCAGTATTAAGAACCAAAAATAAATAAAATAACATGTCAGCATTCACCCTTGTGCTATAAAAAGCTGATAATCAGGAACCTCATGTAACCAATGCACTATTATCAGACACTGCTTATGATCCAGTTATGTTTTCTGTGAAATTCAGGTCTAAAAAGTTTAGGTTTTTTAGTGATTTAAATTATAAAAATAACAAAATAATGTTGCTTAGTCCCTTTTAGCAGTTTTTAAAATAGACTATTTTTAGAGCAATTTTGATTTACAGAAAAATTGTACAGAAAGTACAGAGAGATCCCATATATCCCCCTCACAGACACACACACCCAATTTCCCCTCATTAACACCTTACATTAGTGTGATACCTTTGATATAATGGATGAACCAGTACTGATACATTATTAGTAACTGAGGTCCATAGATTGCATTAGGGTTCACTCTCTGTCTTGTACAGTTTTATGGGTTTGGCAAATGCGTCATGTCCTGTATCCAGAATTGCAGTATCATACAGAATAGTTTCACTGCCCTAAAAATGCCCTGGGCTCCACCTCTGCCTCCCTCCACCTCTGTCTCTGAACCCCTGGCAGCCACTAATCTTGTTACTTTCTCTATAGTTTTGCCTTTTCCAGAATGTCATTGTCCTAGTTTGCTAATGCTGCAGAATGCAAAACACCAAAGATGGATAGGCTTTTATAAAACGGGGGTTTATCTCACTACACAGTTACAGTCTTAAGGCCACAAAGCATCCAAGGTAACACCTCAGCAATCGGGTACTTTCACCGGAGGATGGCCGATGGAGTCCGGAAAACCTCTGCTAGCTAGGAAGGCAGCTGGCGTCTGCTCCAAAGCTCCGGCCTCAAAACGGCTTTCTCCCAGGACGTTCCTCTCTAGCAAGCTTGCTTCTCTTCAAAACATCACTCCCAGCTGCACTCCGTAAGTTTCCTCTCTCTGAGTCAGCTCATTTATATAGCTCCACTGATCAAGGCCCACCCCGAATGGGTGGGGCCACGCCTCCATGGGAACATCTCATCGAAATGATCATTACCCACAGCTGAGTGGGGCACATTCCAAGCAAATCTAACCAGCACCAAAAATGTCTGCCCCACACAAGACCACAAAGATAATGGCATTTGGGGGACACAATACACTCAAACCGACACAGTCATGTAGTTGGAATCACACAGTATGTAGCCTGATCAGACTGCTGCTTTCACTTAGCAACATTCATTTAAGGTTTCTCCGTGTCTTTTCATGGCTTGATAGCTCATTTATTTTCATTCCTGAATAATACTCCTGTGTATGACTGCGCCAGTTTGTTTATCCATTCAATTGAAGGACATCTTGGTTGCTTCCAATTTTTGGCAATTATGAATAAAGCTGCTATAAACACTCATCTGCGTGTTTGTGGGTGGACATCAATTTCTAACTACCTTAGGTAAAGACCTAGGCATGTGCTTGCTAGATCAGGTGGCAAGCCTGTGTTTACCTTTGTAGTAAACCACCAAGCTGTCCTCCACAGTGGCTGTACCGTTTTGCATTCTCTCCGGCATTGAATGAGAGTTCCTGTTGCTCCATATCTTTGTCAGCATTTGGTATTGTCAGAGTTTGGGGTTTTGGGCCTTCTAATACAGACAGTGGTTGCTTTGGGCATATTTTATCCCTCCTTTTGCATGTGCTTCTTTATCTGCACAGATCCTTAAGGCCCTGCTCAAATGCCCTTGTCTCCATGAAATCCACACTGATTTCCTGCCCGACTCAGCTCTTTGCTTCTCTGAACTTCTTATAACCCACATTGTAAAAGATACCTTTTGAAGGGACACAACTTAGCCCATTAGAGTTGGCATGAGAGAAGTGGCTAGAAATCCCAGGTGAGAGAAAGCTGGGGTTACATTAGTGAGACCTTGTATATGTCTTTAAGGAGTTTGAGTTCTAGCATTGCAAGCAGGGTAGCAGTGATGTGGTGAGGTTTGCACTTCCAGAAGATCCTTCTGGTAGCTATGTACCTTGATGACTGATAATAGAGTGGCAGATTGTATTTTCCAAAGATGGCTGTACCAACATATATTCTGTCTTCCATGCTCTCTATTCAGAGGGTCTCTGACTCCTCCCACTGAGCAGCTGAGTCTGTGTTCCCTGTCCTTGAAGCTGAGCAGACCTTTGTAACTGCCTCAAGCAAAAGACACTGAGGACTTCTGAGCTGAGAACACAAAAGGCAGTTCTCTTTCTCTCTCATGGGACACTCACCCTGGGAATCCAGCCATTAAATTGTAGGAAGCCCAGGCCATAAGGAGAAGTCACATGTAGTTTTCTGGCCAGCAGGCCCTGCTTAGAGCTCAGCCAACAGCCAGCATCAACTGCCCGACGTTTGAACACACAACCCTTCAGATGATCCCAGCCCCAGCCTCCAAGCTTCCCCAGCTGAGGCCGAGTGGAGTGGAGATGAGCTGTCCCTGCTGAGCCCTGCTCAAATTACAGATGCGTGAGCAAAAGTAGTATTGTCATTGATTTAAACCACTAAGTTTGGGGACAACTTTTTAAGCAGTCATAATAACCAGAAAAAAAAAATGTTCTACCGATTGTCATTAAAAAATAACTATTGAATGTCCTATCAGGGCAATATGTTTCTTTATCTGTTGGTTCATGTACCTCTGAGTCGATCGTTTTTGGGGGATCCGAAGAGTGTTTTGGTAAGCAACCAGCAGTTTAAATGCACAAGATGGCAAATTTATCCTAAAGGAACCGAGTTGTGAGAATATTTTAAACACTGGAGTTCAGTGACAGGCCCCAGGCCAGCTGCCCACTGCCCGCAGCACAACCTGCTCATCCTACACTGGGTTCCCCTGGACTGACTCCAACACTGAAACGGTCCAGTTTGCTGGGAACAGAAGGGTGCCAGATTTTCCTCTTGTTCATAGTAGATAAAATTTTTCTACTCTCTGGGCCAATTTTAGAAAACTGAATTGGGCCTAACATTGAAAAGAGGATTTTTTGGATGTTACCTGTGAATACTTTCTGCTTTTGGAAACAGTCCTGTTCCCCAGCTCTGAGTAAACTTGGCCTTGAAGAACCGCGCCTTGTCTGTATGGTCTGTGTTCCTCCCATCTCCATGACCTTGGGTCCTTAGAGGTTCACTGAAGCCGGTTGGGGAGCAGAGGAGTGGGAGAAGGAGTTAATCTTCACACACGTGCCACCCCTACCTCTTCCCTCTCTCAAATTTCCATATGTGTTTGCTACCTGGTTGGCTTGTTTTTGAGATAGGGAATGTTGGGGGAGAGGACAGAGGCTTGTAAGAAGTTTGTGAGTTTAGATAAGTGTTCTGATAGCCATAGTGACATGTTTCCAATTAAGAGGAAAAAAGAGGTGGGAATTGAAAATGGTTGTCTTGTTTGTCTCCTCTCCACCCTGATGGTGGAGAAAAGTTGCCCGCCCCAGAGGTCTGGGGATGGCAGAGTACGTGACACCTGACACTGGGCAGGGGAGATGACAGCAGTTTATTAGTCACGTATACTCATAGCCTGGGGGAGGAGGACACCACACACCTGGCAGAACCATGCTTGGGTTGCACTCAGGAGCAGAGTGAACCCGCAGGGGCTATGGGAGGCGGTCTCTGTAGTAACAAGAGGATGAAGTGGCCCCTAATTCTGACAGGAGGATGATTGGCTTGTTTGAAGAATTGTGCAGGCTGGCAGGGAACTGAAACCCGTTAGATTAAGGACTGGGTGGGGAGGGGTGAGCTGATCTGGCTCATGGGGGAACTAGCTGGGTGGGGAGCCTTTCCTGCTGGGTGTGGGGCGTATCTGGTGAGAATAGGGGAACTCATGGCTAGACCTGGGGCTCTGTGAGAACCAAAGATGTCAAGGCAGCACTTGAAATTAGGCCTTACAATATAATGTTCAGCCACTTTGGTAAACAGATGGCAGTTTCTCATAAAGCTGAGTATATACTTACCGTATGTGGTGGTTTGAAGCTGTGTGTACCCCAGACAAACATGTTCTCAAATCTAACCCATTCCTGTGGGTGTGAACCCATTGTAAGTAGGGTCTTTTGATGAGACTACTTCCATTAAGGTGAGACCTACCTCAATCTGAATGGGTCTGAATCCTCTTACTGGAGTTCTTTATAAGAGAATGTAAATTCAGACAAAGAGGAGAAAGCCACGGGAGTAAGAAGCTGAAAGCAACGAAACCTAGAGGAG
Source organism: Choloepus didactylus (assembly GCF_015220235.1). Classification (NCBI taxonomy): domain Eukaryota; kingdom Metazoa; phylum Chordata; class Mammalia; order Pilosa; family Megalonychidae; genus Choloepus; species Choloepus didactylus. Next base: position 14,146,103 of record NC_051318.1, on the reverse strand, counting down.
AAGGAAGACAAGCAGACACCACCATGTGCCTTGCCAGGTGGCAGAGGAGCCAAGGGTCTCCAGCAGCCAATCTTTGAGAGGAAAGCATTGCCCTGATGGTGCCTTGATTTGGACATTTTGCTGGACTCTAACCGTAAGCAAATAAATTCCCATTGTTTAAGTCCAACCCATTTCATGGTATCGCTTTAAACAACATAGGAAATTAAAACACCATACAATTCAACAATCCCAGTTTTAGGAAAATGAAAACTTACCTTTATACCAAAACCTGTACCTGATTCATAATCTCCCCAAATTGGAAACAACCCATATGTCCCTCAACTGAGGTCTGTGTATGTTATCCATACAATGGGGCATAATGCAGCAGTAAAAAGGCACAAACTATTGATGCAACAATGGGTTGTTGAGTCCAAATACATTATGCTACATGAAAAAACCCAGACTCAAAAGACTAGGAATTAAAAAGGCAAAATTCTAGGAACAGAAAAACAGATAAGTGGTGTCCAGGGGCTTGGAGTGTGAAGAAAGGGTGACTACAAAAGGGAGGGAATTTTTGGGGTGACGAAGCTATTTTATATCATGATCATAATGCCATGATTAGAATTCATCGAACTGTGTACTAAAAAGAGTGAATTTTTCTGCATGCAAATTATATCTCAAAAAGATTAAATAAAAAGAAGAGGGACATTCCAGTCATTGCTTCTTGATGTTTGAATCCACCAAGTGCCCCAGATATCAGAAACATCTTTATTTACATTGAACTAATTTCTCTGTCTCTCTTCCCTCTCCCTCTCTTTCTTTCTCTCTCATATATACTCACACAAACCTGCACACATTCTTATAATCATTTTTATGGGATTTATGGAGCGTTTACAACTCACACCCAGTGTCAGTCTCTTGTTTGTGGTCCCTAACAGGGCTGCTGAGATGCCATCAATTCATGGCAGAGTTCTGATTCAAGTTATAGGACTGTGATCAAGATATTGGTTCTATACCTTAGAAACCCAGGGAACATTTGATCAAACTTAGTTTGAAGGACACAATTTAAGCCTGGAAAAGTTATGCATGTATGAATAGTAACACACAATTTTCTTCCATTCTACTTTCTCATTCTTGAGGGATTAGATGGTCCAAGGGTGTCTGAGCAAGGACTTTCTGGTTTGCCACTGGGGCAATCAAACTTCATATTCTTCAATACTCTAGAGTTGCAAGAAGATAATTAAAATGCTCATGTTTCTCTACATTTCTTTAACCTTCAAATATGAATATTATTGTAAATCATAAGCCACAACTCATAAATACAAAGAAAGACCTTATGTGCCCACATTTAGCATATTTATTCAGTTTCTTTTCCATACCTGCTCAATGACAGCTGGATAAATTTCTTTAGTATGACAGATTGACAGTACATTGACACAGATTGTTTCAGATGTATATTTTTAGTGGAAATGAATAATTTTAAGTGAGCATTTCTCAGAAATATAAGATTATTTTATATTTTATGGAAAAGAATTGTTATTCCATGTGTCAAACTTACGGAATTTTCTTTTTCCCTCTGGGGTTATGGTCAACCTAATTAGTTATTATTTAGCAAGTATCTTGCAAAATAAAAAAGAAATTGTGAGTTTGCAGGAAAACATTCTGACATCTACTGGAACAGAGCTGTTTGATTTGTGCTGAATAAAAACTAAAGACATTTATCTCAATTCTTCTTGGCCCAAGATGGAGAAAAAAAATTATTTAGGAATAGTTGAGAATGAGTTTACCTTATTGCATTTTATTACTTAGGTAATGTTTGGGAAAGAAGGAATGCTCAGAATTTGGTAGAAAGAGAAGGAATTGCTTCATGTATATTTGTGAGATTGAACTAGAATCTGGAATTCAGACAACACTATTGCTCTAAAATCTATGTTGACATCAAAGGATCTTGGTTTCTTAAGAATGCTTTATTAGGACTAGGGGCTAAATTGTATGGTTATGACCTGGTTGCTACCTGGAAACGTTGAAAAATATTCAATAAGAAGGTTATGTTTATTGTTTTCTATACCTCTGAGCCCATTTGGGGTGATCTCTTCATTGTGTACAAGCTGTGATGACTAGAGATAGGAAAGGAGAGCAGGAAACGTGTTCAATTGCTTTTCATTTAAGGAAGGCCCAAGGTGGTTCTCCAGAGGATAAGATTAGTCGAGGACCTAACCAGGCAGAGCTGTGTCCTCACTGGAGAGAATAGGCCTGGATCCCCACGGAGACTGTCTTAAATCTTTGGTATTGGCCCAAGGGGATGTATTTCTTCACACTCCTTTGACATGGCCCTTGTGCTACTCAACAGCATTGCCTGCTGGAAGCCTCAACTTGATTCCTCTGAACCAGGAAGGAGACAACTTTAAAGACCTGGAACCTAGGGATTAAATTGTTGAAGTTAAATTTTATGTAGATGAGAAAACAGTTTATATTTTCTATGGAAAACAATTAAAAGCTGCAGGGGACCATGGGTCCTTCAACAGATACCTACAAGCATAGGTTCCTTGGTGTGATCGTTACTGCAGCTTATATGGGTAAATCCACACCCATGTCCTATGAGAATATGGTTCAAACCCCACAGACGTCTAGCCCTGTGTGGCTGGACTCACTGGTGAGACTGAAAGGCTCCTTTTCCTGCCCCAGTCCACCCTGATCCTCCTCTTCCTCCAGAAGAAGTCCCAGGTTTTTTTTTTTGTTTTTTGTTTTACTTTTTATTTTGAAATAAATTCAAACTTACAAGACAGTTGCAAAAATAATACAAACCGCTACAGAGAACTCCAGCATACCCAACCCCCCTCCACCGATACCCAGATCTACCAACTTTACTATTTTGTCACTTTACCATTTCTTTCTTTCCCTCCCTATCTATCATCCATCATCTATTGCTCTGTCTTCTGAACATATGAGAGCAAGTAGCACACATCCTTGAGCAAATAATATAATTCACATATACATTTCCTATGAACAGGAATACTCATTTATGTAATCACATTAAGTGTAGTTAAGAAATTCAAGAAATTTAACATTGATATAAAGCTTACATTCTGTATTTCATTTTTTTCTTATATCCCAATTGTGTCCTTTTGAGCCTTTTCTCCTCTATTCTGAGGTCTCATCCAGGATCATCTATGGCATTTAATTGTCATTATCTATTTACACTGTCTTTTTTTTCAATTGTGGAAACACATATACAGCATAAATCTTCCCATTCCAACCCCTCCCAAGCTTTCCATTTAGGGGGATTAATCACATTCACAATGTTGCAATGCCATCACCTTCCTACCATCCATTACTAGAAATTTCCCTTCACCCCAAACAGAAACTCTACAATCATTTCTTATTAACTCCCCATTGCCCCTTCCCCCTCTTCTTATAACCCATACTCTTCTTTTTATCTCTATGATCATATTCTCTGATACTTTCTTTGTGTTTACCGTGGGGCTTAAATTTAACATCCTAAATCTATAACAATCTTATTTTCTTTGATACCAACTTAACTTCAATAGGACACATAAACTATGTTCCTATACTCCTCCATTCCCCCACCTTTATGTAGTTCTTGTCAAAAATTGCATATTTTACACGGAGTCCAAAACCACTGATTTATCATTACTCTTCATGTATTTTAGATCCTGTAGGAAGTAAATAGTGGAGTTACAAATCGAAAATACAGTAGTATTGGTATTTATATTTACCATGTATCTTTACTGGAAATCTTTACTTCATGTGGTTTCAGTCAATTGTTTAGTGTCCCTTCCTTTCTGCCTGCACAATTCCCTTTAGCATTTCTCATAGGACTGATCTACTGGTGATGAAGTCCCTCAGCTTTTGATTATCTGGGAATGTTTTCAACTCCCCCTCATTTTTAACCTCCAGGTGTTTGTGAATTTTCTAAGTCTCTGATGGTTATTGACTCCTAATTGTATTCCATTGTGGTCAGAGAATGTGCTTTGAATAATTTCAATTTTTTTTTAAATTTATTGAGGCTTGTTTTATGTCCCAGCCTATGGTCTACTCTGGAGAAAGTTCCGTGATCACTAGAGAAGAATGTGTATCCTGGTGATTTGGGATGTAATGTTCTATGTATATCTGTTAAATCCAATTCATTTATCAGATTGTTTAGGTTATCAGTTTCCTTATTGGTCTTCTATCTGGTTGATCTGTCTATAGGAGAGAGTGATGTGTTGAAGTCTCCCACAATTATTGTGGAACCATACGTTGCTTCCTTTAGTTTTGCCAGTGTTTGTCTCATGTATTTTGTGGCACCATGATTGGGTGCATAAACATTTATGATTGTTATTTCTTCTTGTTGAATTGCCCCTTTTATTAGTATGTAGTGGCCTTCTTTGACTCATAACATCCTTGCATTTAAGTCTATTTTATCTGAGATTAATGTTGCTACTTCTGCTTTCTTTTGGCTGTAGCTTGCGTGAAATATTTTTTCCATTCTTTCACTTTCAATTTCTTTGTGTTCCTGTGTCTACGATGAGTCCCTTGCATGCAACATACTGATGGTTCATATTTTTTGATCCATTCTGCCAATCTGTATCTTTTAATTGGGGAATTTAATCCATTTACACTCAACGTTATTTCTGTGAAGGCATTTCTTGAATCAGTCATCCTATCCTTTGGTTTATGTTTGTCAGATATATTTTTTCCCTCTCTCTCTTCATGTCCTTTAATGAACCAATATTGAATCTCTTTAGTACTGAACCTTTCTGTATATCTCTCTCTCCTTTCTTTCTTTCTCGGTTGGTAGGGCTCCCTTTAGAATCTGAAGTAGGGCAGGTCTTTTATTGGCAAAATCTCTCAGCATTTGTTTGTCTGTGAAAAATTTAAGCTCTCCCTCAAATTTGAAGGAGAGTTTTGCTGGATAAAGTATTTTTGGTTGGAAATTTTTCTCTCTCAGAATTTTAAACATGTCATGCCACTGCCTTCTCGCCTCCATGGTGGCCGCTGAGTAGTCACAACTTAGTCTTATGTTTCCTTTGTATGTGGTGAATTGCTCTTCTCTTGCTGCTTTCAGAACTTGCTCCTTCTCTTCAGTATTTGACACTCTGATCAGAATATGTCTCGGAGTGGGTTTATTTGGATTTATTCTATTTGGAGTTCGCTGGGCATTTATGCTTTGTGTATTTATATTGTGTAGAAGGTTTGGGAAGTTTTCCCCAACAATTTCTTTGAATACTCTTTCTAGACCTTTACCCTTCTCTTCCCCTTCTGGGACACCAATGAGTCATATATTTGGATGTTTTATTTTATCTATCATATCCCTGAGGTCCATTTCAATTTTTTCTATTTTTTTCCCTATTCTTCCTTTTGTTCTTTCATTTTCCTTTCTGTGGTCCTCGAGGTTGCTGATTTGTTGTTCAGCTTCCTCTAGTCTGGTACTGTGAGTATCCAGAATCTTTTTAATTTGGTCAACAGTTTGTTTATTTCCATAAGATCATCTATTTTTTTATTTACTCTTGCAATTCCTTCTTTATGCTCTTCTAGGGTCTTCTTCATGTCCTTTATGTCCTATGCCATGCTCTTGTTGTTTGTCTTTAGTTCTTTGATTAATTGCTCCAAGTACTGTGTCTCCTCTGATCTTTTGATTTGGGTGTTTGGGTTTGAGTTATCCATATTGTCTGTTTTTTTCATATGCTTTAAAATTTTCTGTTGTTTTTGGCCTCTTGGCATATGCTTTACTTGTTAGGGTTCTTTTAGGATATGTAGGATTATTCAAAGCCTAATCTCTAATTTGTCAGATCTGCAGCTTGGTGGCGTACACTTTCTCTAACTAACCAGCAGATGGCATCCGCGAGTCACCTGTTCCCCTCAATTCAGTTCTCCCCAACTTTGTCTTTGTGGTGTGTGGCAGTCTGATTCTTGTGAGGTCCAATTGGTGCACCAAGTTTGGGTGTGTTGTTGGTGCTGTCCACCCCAAATGTAGGGCATGTGTCTGAGCAATTAGGGAGGGAGGGCAGCTTTAATAATCAAATCTCCCAGGTGTTCCTGGAGATTTAAGGCTTTTGCAAGAGTCTAAACCTTCATTTCAGTCTCGCCACAGATTGTCTCTGCCACTGACCCACAAGTCCTTGGTATTGATGTATGGTCCCTGGGATTTCCAAGTGGGTCTCTCTTCCAAGCCATGCCCTTCTAGGGCCTCTGCTGAGGGAAGGTTGTGCTACGTCACAAGTGTGCACCATCCCTCAAGGGAAGTTCTGGGCTGCCGGGCCGTGTAGGGGCGTTCCCAGCCTGCTGTAAGGATGGCTAAATGGGGTGTGTTAATTTCCCCCTTTTCAGACAGCTCCACCTTCCCAGCTCCGGGACAATTAGCTGTGGGTGCGCTAAAGGCTATTGTCCACGCCCGATATTGTGGTGTGTGCATGTGTTGCTGGAAACACTTCCTGTCACACTGGGATTTTTGGTGCGGCTCTGGGCTGTGGCGCCTGCACTGGGCAGGAGTGTTCCCAGCCCGCTGGGAAGATGGCTGCAAGGGGCATGGTTATTTCCCCCTTTTGGCTCATCTCTGCCTTCTTTACTCCGAGACAGTTAGCAGCGGGTGTGTGAAAGGCTATCTTCCATGCCAGATATTGAGGCGTTTGCACGGCACATTCCTGCCGTGCTTCACTGTGTGGTTCTCACTGCCGTATCTGCAGCCGCTTTTGGGTTTTTTTTAAAAAGAGCTAGTCCGCTTCCAAACGTCAACCCATGGTTTCGCCACATTGCAGCATGGCTGCCAGATATTCAGCCGGCTTACTCACTCGTTTCAGATCGCAGACTCCTGGTTTCACCAAGTGCATGGTCCCTGTGGATTTAGCAGACCTTGTCCAGCTGGTGCATCACTGGAGCTGGTGTTCTGGGTGACTTTCTGGCTTTTATCTAGTATTTTTCACGGAGGTGTTTTTTTGTCCTGTCTCTCCTAGCCACCATCTTAGGTTCTCCTCCCCCAGGTTTTATTACTGCACCAGTTACTAGGATAAAAGGAGGAAAAAAGAAGCTAAGAGTGGTAACAAATCAAAGACTGGATTAATCCAAAGAGAAGAATACAAATATAAAATTAATGAAACATCTTTGCAGACGCAAGTGCCATTCACAGTGTCACTCCTGACACCAAAACCGTATCCCTTGCCCAAGTAGAGCCCTTGAGCTTCACTGTGTCAGAGGGCCCTTTTTAGGGGTGAGAGTTGATATGGGCAAGGAGCACTTTTAAAAATTACGTTGTGATTATTTTGTGGTTACATATATATGTAAAACATAAAATTTGCCTGTGTAACTATTTTTAATTGTGCAATTCAGTGACATAATTATATTCACAGAGTTGTGCAGCCATCCCCCCCCTCCCCGTTTCCCAAACTTTTTAACCACTCCCAACAGAAACTCTACTTATTGAGCAATAACTCATCATTCATCTTCTCCCAGGACTTCATAACCTCTGGTCTACTTTCTGCCTCCATGAATTTGCCCCTTTAAGATATTTCATGTAAGTGGAATCATCTGTCCTTTTGTGTCTGGCTTCTTTCACTTTGCACAGTGTCTTCAGGGTTCATCCATGTGGCAGCAGGGATCAGAACTTCATTCCTCTTTATGGCTGAATAATATTCCCTTGTATGCATAGGTCACTTTTTTTTTCTTTTTGGTGGGGTCACTTTCAAACTTTATTTACAGTTACAAGTTTGTATTTAAAAGTATGATTCCTGAGCATTTTTAATGAACAAAAGAAGGCTTTGTTAAGGTAAATAATGACAATTTTTTATACCATATAAACTCAACTGTGTTAATATATGTGCATATAAAAAAGAAGGACATGAATGTATTAATGTATGTATGTTTGGATAGTAAATTTATAGGTGATTTTTCCTTCTCTTGCTTTACAGAATGCTTTTATGTTCTAAAATAGTATATTGCTTTTATAATCATAAAAAATGTCATATTTTAATGTTCACATGTGTCTGAATAGATGCTGTAATGAAAAGGGTTAGGAGAAAGGCAACCAGATGTTACAGCTGGCGTACATATTGAAAGCAAAGCAATCTTCAGTAAAAAACCCAAAACAAAACAACAGCATAGAAACAAAAGTGGGCCATTGCAGGAAAAATTGGGATATTATGAGAAAGAGTGTCACTTAATGAATCTTAAATTATCAAAATGCCTTTTGTTCTCAAGAATGCTGACATATTTATTTATAAATATTTCTCTCTAAAAGATAAATACTATTAAATAATTTCTTATGTGGTGCTGCACCTCAGCAGAGTTTCATGCACTAGCTCTTCTAGGGTCTAGAATAGACGTTACGTAGTTTGCATCTTTGCATGAGTTGGGATTTAGATGTACCAACATAATAATACAACTCACCACAGGTTCAGGGTAAACAAAACTCTGTTGCAAGATCTATTATTTCAATTCATAATTTCATTTTACTTTTTCCAGTTTCAGGTACAGTGTTCATATTGACATTGTACCAAAGCACAATTTAGCTCCCATTGTAGTCAGCAGTATTGTGTTGTATTAAATTCTTAGATATTAATTAGTGCCTTTTTGCTATAAAAAAATGTGTTTTTGTACATGAAAGTTTACATTTAAGTGATAATTGGTAGTAAATTACAAGTGTTTAAGACATACTTTCATCCAAATAAAGCTTTTGGCTAACTAATCTGACTTGAAAGAAACTATTTCATCTGCAGTTACATAGTCTCTATAATTATCTATATAGCGCATATGGTACACATGCACATTTTTGTGGAAAGTGGACATAAGTTGTCTTATTACTAGAGGTTTTATTCAGGTTAGGTTCCCTTTATTCAGGCTGGATTCCATTTTTTACTATATCATTAAGTTTGAGAGGACCCCCCCCCCCACCAAGTTTCATTTAATGTTATGATGTTTATGGGTAGGGTCTCAAGGGCCTCAGCTCTTTTGCAGCAAGTTTATTATTCATAATGGCACATTTTGAAGTGCACATTTTGAAGTTTTCTTAAACATTCCATTTGGAATTCATAAAAATTAAAGGTCTTGATGTTACTTGTAGAATTGACAAATTGATTCTCTTTGAAGTATGAGTGGTTTATCCATGAGAAGGGTTAAATTTGACCCATTTTGAGATATGTGAGTTGTAGGTTTTTAGATGATTTATGTGGATTGGATCTGTATCCAATGGTAATGAATCCCTTTTTATGTTTCATTGTTAATTTTATTTCACTAATTCTGTAACACTCTTTTCCCTGTTTAATATGCAAGGTTCTTTCACTCCTTGGATTATCTCCAGTTGATTAAGGTTGCGAATGACCACCATGTCCAGACTAAAATCAAGCTTGTTTGCTTCATTTGCACTGCAAGAAACAGTAGTTATTCTACCATGAAGAAACATCATAAAATGATCAGTGATTCATGTAACTCTGGAAATACCGCTGCGAAGCATCTATTATTTGTGGGAAATGTCACCTAGTACTCTAAGAACTTTCTCAGCTTTATATGTGCGCGTCTAGGAGGGACATGGGAAGAAGGCAGGGTGGCATCTACATTTAGTGATTTGGTGCATACCACTTTGTATTTATTGCAGAAGTCCTGTGCTTTGATGGAAGTCTTTTGTCCAACTGGCCTATCAAAAAGAAAGATTTGTTTTTTTGTTTGTTTGTTTTTTGTTTTTTTTTTTTGTTTTTTTTTAAGGTTTGTTTTTATAGATTGCTTTTTACAACTGTTCCATCCTCAATGGAGAAAGACTATATTAAACAGTTTTAGTTGCTTAGTAAGAGTGTAATATCAAATTGCTGTCCATTAAAATGGCACTGGGAGGCTAGGAGATTTATAAAGGCTTAGCTTTACAAGGAAGGGGCTGGGAGGCATGCCTGTTTTGCAGTGAGTTGTAGATTCTAGCTCCAGTTATATAATCTTTGTGTACTTCAGTGTCCTAATGATTATAAAATGGGCCTTAATTGACATCATGGGATAGTTATGACGGGGATTAACCTATGAGCCACTACCAGAGTTAAATCCCTCAGTGTCACTCCCTGCTTAGCCAAAGAGCTGTGTTGGGCGGTGATTGTGTTGGGTATGACAGACAGTTGTCACTTGAAGATAATGATAAACAAGTCTCCTCATTGAAGGGCAGAAGTGGGCTAGAGTGGAGGAAGGAGTATATTCAAGAAGAAACCCTTTCTCCCTCACCACCCAAATTTCTCTATGTGTATTTTAAGGACCTCCTTCTCTGCAAGCCCACCTCAGATTCCAGCATTTCAGCTGCTATTACAGATGGCTTTATAAGAAGCCCTTTTAGGGCAGAGGAACATTATGAAGCAACAAAACACCACTTTTCTCCTTTTGACCTGAGAGCTAAACAGTGACTTTTCTTCCTGAAACAAAATTTGGATATTTCCAAAAGAGCATACAGATCTTCAAGAAAATGTAATACATTTTTCAAAGGAGGTTAAGGAGGCGAGATCTTTTCTGAGGATTCAGTCTTCTGCAGTAGCAATAGCAATAGTAAAAGCCGTCATTCGCTGAACCCTTTTGTGCACCATCCACTGTAGTAAGCACCCTGATTTCAGACTCCTGGCTCCAGAACCTCTGAGACAACAAATGTGTGTTGTTCTAAGGTCCTCTGTTTGTGAGACTTTGCTCTGGCACCCTGGGAAAGTAAGATACTTCTGTCATCCCCATTTACACGAGGAAAACAAGGCACCCAGAGGTTAAGTAGCTTGTCCCGGTCAGACAGTGGCTGAGCCAACATGTTCCAGTGTTTGGGTCCAGAGCACGCAGTATGTAGACTGCGGCCATAATAACTGTCTCTGAGAAACCAGCGGGAACAAGTACAGAGAATCTGTTCTGACAGGTCAGAGCAGCACTCAAGCCAATTACTTACCAAAGGGAAAGGTAATAAATAGAGTAACAAACTAAAAAAAAAAAAAAAAAAAATCTCAAATTGGACAACAGGTCAGACCTAAGAAGTAAGGCAAAAGATGGATGCACCAGAAATTATCATGCAGGATCTTGAATCCAGTGCAGATGTCTAATAAAAGCCTTCTTTCCAGTGACTTTCAAAAATCGGGCCTGTGACTCAAAACAGCAGCTCATTTTGGCTTTAAAGGAGCCGTACGGCAGGTTCCTGAAAATCTGGAGGCACTATATGGATTATTTTCCTAAAATTTTGTCCCTAGGGAGGAGAATACTAAACTGAGAAACTGAGCATCTTGTGAGAAATTCATGTGTCTCAGTTCTGAGAAGTAACCAGTACCTGAGCTGTTTGTGGTCGTAGTGAGCTTTTCTATCTCTAGTCCCTGCTTCACCAACCATGCCCCATCATCTCAATCCATGCTGGGAGGATAATTTAACCCTTGTGAAATTATCAGTAGGCAACAGCTAAAATAATAATGGGGTATTATGAGGAAATGGTTCAGGCAGCCCAAAGGGACTTAAGATCCTAAGATCTTCCTTAAAAATTGTCAGTCACTCAACTCGGTGGTAATCTTGGGCAGAAGCCTCTTTCGGGGTCAGGAATGAATGAGATCTTGACCCATGGCAAAACTGCACTTCAGGCAGTCACAAAACCTGAGGCCTGAACCCTAATTTGCTTGGTTTTCTGAGGTCTGCGTGTGGGAGAACATTGGGCTACCGTCTGATGAGATACACCTGAGTTACAGCCAGACCTGAAACCTGCCTGGCGGAAAGAGAATTAAAATTTGCTGGGTGGAATTGCTGGCTCTCGGGGTGCTCTGGGATCTGTGCCCCTCCTGTGATGCCTGTGGGGCCAAGGGCATCTCTCCGTAAGGTGTTCCCTGTTTCTGGAAGTCTGTCTGAGCTGTTTACCTGGTGTGGCTTAATGTACTGCCCCATATAAAATTGCCTTGTTTCTCAGCTCCAGGCAGAATTTGCTGCCATTTCAGTGTTGCTCCCCACTCGTGCCTGTTGGTCAAACACATGACTGTGCTTGAAGCTCAAGCAGGCAAATTCTACACAGTGTTGTCCAGAAATTCTCCCTCCCACATCACTGTCTGGGGGGTCTGCCTGCGGAGAGGGCAAGAAGTTTCAGACTGATCGGAGAGGAATCGCTTCTGGATATCTTCCTTCCCCTTCCTAGAGACCTTGAATTTGCTGTTGGGAGATTTTAAAGTATACATGAAACTTAAAGATAATTAAGTAGTTGGGTGTTGGCAAATGTTAATTGAATATTTCAATATTGAAAAGGAATCTGCTTAGTAGCCTACATTAATTACATTCAGGATTTGAATAATAGAACTTTAAAAATATTGCCTTGCGTTAGAGGCATGTCCCATTACTGTTAAACAGAATCCTACATCATTTTAGAACTTGTCTTTACAAATATACTCGATGAATAATTGCAGTGAAATGAATGATTAAGATTCAGTAATTGAGGCACATTTTCTATCGTGGCACCTCCTGGAGACCTAAAGGTCAGTGGTTCCGAACGTTCTCCATCGTGTTCACCTGGGGACAGGCAAAAGTCTAAAGAGTCTCAATGACTAATGCCTGCTAAATGCTTGCCAACTTTCAGAATATAAACAGATCGATTTTAGGATTATGAGGAATGAATTGTATGTTTTAATTAGAAAGTATAGTAATCCTAAGTGAGCTTCTCACTTTTCCTACACAAAAAGTAGAGCGATAGAATAAATGTTAATTGTATTTGAAAACTTTTTCTCAAATTAGAAAGGGCAGACTGGGAAACAGTAGGAAATATAACCTCTGGGATTTTGTTATCGGCATGTGTGTCAGTGCTAATGTGGTTGTGAAATAGAGGGCTTGGATGCTAGATATTAACTTATAATAGATAAATTTGAAAATCAACTTATTTTTTATTTCATCATAAAACTAAACCTCTCACCTTCCACACTGGAATTTCTTATGTCTTCTACTTGTGATGTAAGAAATATGAGGGTTTATTTACTTTTCATTCCATGCACCCTTGAAGTGCTTACTGCCTTACTAGTGGGGCAAGTTATTGTAACCTTGTAATATAAACTATTACATAACATGATGAAATGCATGTGCAAAAAAGTAAGGAAGGTGTGTGTGTGTGTGTGTGTGTGTGTGGTGCTGTTTGTTTTTTAATGAAAACTAGTTTGTATGCTTTGGAAAATCTCAAAGGTGAGTATTGTTTTTAAGCTGTCTAATTAGGTATAGAAGAGACAACTTTGAAAAACAGGATGATTTTTAAAAACCATGAAGGGTTTTATACTCAAATTGTCTTGCAAGTTTTTTCTTTATTTAAAAAACAAAAGAAAACAAAAAAGCCCTCAAACTGGAATTTGTAGCAACTGAAATCATATTAATCCATTATGGGTATGGCTTAATTAGGATAGAGAAAATAGAACTTCAAATAAGACAGTAGTCCTTGACTCTAGAACAAAAGGTAGGTGAATGAATGTACCTTCATATCTTCTAAGTTAGGTAAAAGGTTGGTATGGAGCAGCTTTGACTGCATCATCAGTCAATTGGCTTACTTCATGTCTCAGCTAAATCAGATGGCAGGACCCTAAATGAGTTTTATATTGATGAACAACAGGTTGTAACTGAATATCAAAATCATCCCTCTGTTTTTGGGAACACTTAAGGCTACAACACGGTAATTTAATAGAGGTTCATAGTTATAATTTGAAGGCTATATCATATTATATAAAAATATATATGTATATGTACACTAATTATTAGTGTATTTATAAGGATTTGGCCCAGCTATAAATTCTCTTTAGCTCCAGTAATTTCGTATTAGTTATCACACAGATTATATGTGCTGCCTGTCCTCATGCCTTTGTCGAGACCAACATCTGAACCCTAATTGCCACTTCCCTCTTTCTCCATATCTTAGTATTAAAATTCCTCCCATCCTTCAAAAACCAGCTCAGAGGATACTTTTTCTAGAAGGTTTTCCTATGTGAAATGGTGGTTGATTCATGAAACTTGTTTGCCAATGATACATTGGATTATTACCTATTGTTTGCCTTAGAGAAAACTGATTTGGGGAGCCATATACTGAACAAGCATCCGAGAACTGTATTTGCCCTGGTATAAATGTTTGCCTATGCATATCACCAAATCTCCAGTTTTTCTGAAACGCTTTGTCTTTGGCAGTTTCACAGACCATAAGATAGCAGAATACTGAAATACGGAAAGAGTGGCAAAAATGTCCATTTATGTATTAGAAGAGACAACCAATAATTATCAGAGCAAGTTCAGAGATACATTTTTAGCAAAAAAAAGAGTACATTAATAAATATTTTTCTGGTGAAGAGACTGCCTGATGAATAGGGTATAGTATACTTTGGAAAGCTTTTTGTTTAAACTTAGAGATTCTTTTAGTTTTGCCAGTACGTATTAAAGTGCCTGTCCTAATTTATAATCATTTTCTGGAAGGTGTGAGGAATGGCCATTTTAAGGATGTTAACATAGAGTGGATTCTTGGTTGGAAAGAAGTATTACTAGATATGACAACCTGTAGTACGAGTTTGAAGGTAGCTCTAAGTGCTGCCTGCTTGAAAAACCATAAGATTTAAAAGCCGACCTGCTTGACAAGCGACAAGAAGCTAATTCCAACTTTGTAATGTCATCTCCCTGTGTTTTGCAGTTTAAATTTCCATGATACTAACTGTGGTGGGTTGAATTATATACCCAAGGGAGGAGGGGTAGGGGCATGTTCTTAATCTTAATCCATTCCTGTGGGTGCGAACCCATTGTAAATAGGACCTTTAGAAGATGTTGTTTTAGTTAAGGTATGGCCCAATTGAATTACTAGAGGCTTTATGAAGAGAAAGCCACATGGAGGAGCAGAAGCTGTAAGTCAGTGGAACCTGAAAGAGAAAGAAGACATCGCCACGTGACAGGAAAGCCAAGAAACCCCAGGATTGCCAGCCAGCCAGAAAGCTAGCAACCCCGGGAAGAAGCAAGCCTTCCAGTCTCCAAAACCGTGAGCCAGTAAATTCCTGTTGCTCAAGCCAAACCCATGGTGTGGTATTTGTCGTAGCAGCTGGGAAACAAAGACACCAACCAATTTCATATAATGAGTTTGTTCCTTTGTAATTGTATTGATCTAACAATTAAATAGAGAGAAACTATTGTTTCTGCATTTATATGACTAGTTTTTCCATTTTTATTGGATCCCCAAAACTGTCAAGAGCTTTCTGTAAACATTATGAATCTAAAAGTGTCTTTTGAAAGGAACACTTTTTTTTTCTCTTTTTAACACAGCATTTCAAATGGGCTGGCATTTTGCTTCACTATAAAGGAGCTCCTACCTAACATACTTTGCTACTGAGCTGCCATAGGCTGGATTTTAGGTGGTCCTGCCTAATACTTCTTTAATTAACGTGTAATAGAATGACCCCTGTGAATTTGAAGTCATAGCACATAGCACCAGCCCAAGGGACTTTTAGCATAAAGCAAAGGCACAAGCTAGCTGAGGTTTAAGAGGTTTGGTTAAGGGTAAAATGAAGTGTTAAGCAGGTAGAAACTGCCGTTGGACTTTTAGCATCGTTGCATAATTTTCGAAGTATTGATATCTTAGGTCCAGAACGTAACAGTTATACAGCTAACTGAAATTAAACATTAATTTGCCAGTGTGGGTTTTTTTTTTTCTTGATTGTTCATTTTCAGTTCATGTACTTTAGGTGTTTCACTAAGGATTTTGTTAAAATAACTTTTCTTGTTCACATTCTTATTTCATGCAAATACTGACTTTGCTTTAGAACCCACCAAGAGGTAGATGTTTGGAGTTAGATTTCTTTTTCTTATTTACCTTTATTCAAGAGTAATGAGGCAATTCATCTTTTGTCTGCTCATGAAAACCATAATATGTAATAATATGTATAATGTATTTAAAAGGAGAACTTGCTTTTGAAATCTCAACATTCTTGAAATCCAAAGCTGTGCATATGAGTATAGTCTCTAAAGCTATTCTCTACTGAAGCCATGTTGGCATTTCATAAATTAAGTATAAAAACTGTTTATAAAATCACACATTTCATTTAATTTTTTAAAAATTTTGTAGTAACATGTATGTGTGTGTATATATATATAAATATATATAAACATAAAATTTACCATTTTGACCATTTTTAATTGTACAATTCCGTGGCATTAATTACATATACAGTGTTGTACCATCACCATCATCCATTACCAAAATTTTTTCATCACTCCAAACAGAAACTCTGCACCCACTGAGCAATAGCTCCCCATGGTAGACTGGATTATGTACCCCATCAAAAGGCATGTTTTTAATCCATGTTAAAGGCATGTGGAGCCTTTTGAAGATTTTATTTTTAGTTATGGTGTGGCCCAACTGAATCAGCATAAGTCTTAATCCATATTATTGGGGACCTTATGTTCCAGTTTGCTAGAGCTGCCATTATGCAAAATACCAGAAATGGATTGGCTTTTATAAAGGGGGTCTATTTGGTTACAAATTTATAGTCCTAAGGCCATAAAAGTGTCCAAATTAAGGCATCAACAAGAGGATACCTTCACTGAAGAAAGGCAGATGACGTCCAGAACACCTCTGTCAGCTGGGAAGGCACGTGGTTGGCATCTGCTGGTCCTTTGCTCCCGGGTTGTGTTTCAGTTCCTCTCTCCCAGCTCCTGTGAATCATTGCTTCTCTCTCCCAGGGTGTTTCTCTGTAAGCATCTGGGGTTCCTCTCTTAGATTCTCTAAGGCAAACTCTGGGCTTTATCTCTTAGCTTAACATCTCCAAGCATCTCTAAGCGTCAGCAAGCACCTGGGTCTGTGTTGGCTCTTAGCTTCTCTCACATACTCCAGTGAATTAATCAAGACCCACCCTGAATAGGCGGGGCCACATCGCCATGGAAATAATTCAATCAGAGTTATCACCCACAGTTGGGTGAGTCACATCTCCATGGAAACACTCGATCAAAGGTTCCACGCTAATCAACAGACTAATAAATCTGCCCCCACAGATTGCATTAAAGAACATGGCTTTTGTGGGGGAAATAATATATCCAAACCAGCATACCTTATAAAGAGAAGCATCCAGAAGTCATAGGCAGCCACACAGAAAGAAGCCTGAAGTCACTGGAAACCAGAAAAGCAGACACCATGTGACAGGAGGCAGAGGTACAAGCCAAGGAACCCCAAGGATTGAGGCAAGCCAATACCAGAAGGCTACAGACTTGCCAGTGTCTTAATTTTGGCATTCTAACCCCTGAAACTACGAACCAGTAAATTCCTATTTAAGCCAACCCATTGTGTGGTATTTGTCATAGAAGCTTGGCAAACAAAGACACTCCCCATTCCCTCTACCCCAGGCCCCTGTAAACCTCTAATCTGCTTTTTGTTTCTAAGAATTTATGGCATTTAATTTTGAAACTGGGGAAATGCTTAAGTTACTGTCTTGATGGAGGATACAGGTCTTATAGCACTAAACTCTTACACTGATATTAAGGCAATCATAGATGTTAAATTATTGCCAACCTTGAAGATCTGTTTGTTTTTCTGGACTGTTAATTAACGTTAGGTATATCTTAATACTTAAAAGAAAGTGAAAAAACTTCCAAACACTTTAACCTAAAAAACAGTAACAACATGTACTTAGTATAATATAACATTTGCTACTTTGGGAGGCATATCACATGATCAGGCTCCTGGTAATGAAATGTGAGGTAGTTATTATTGAGCTTTTGTTTGAAGACTGATTTAATTTCAGGCCCTGGAGATACTTGGTATAAAAAAACTAAGTAGACAAGTTCCCTGCTTGAACTGAATCTCACAATTTAAGTAGAACAAAAAATTGAAATGAAGCTAGGGAATATACAAAAAATGCCACAAAGAGAATGAATGAGGGGGAGTGAGAGAGGAAGGAGCAAAATCTTGAATGCAAGATTTTAAGCTTCCAATGGGGACCTCTAAAGAGATTTGTAGTTTGGGTAAAGAAAATAACATTGATTTTAGAGGAACTGAAATTGCAGTGATCAATAAAGATGAAGATGTTGAGTAGCCTATCAGTGACGAAGGGTTGGCACGAGGAATGCAGCTTTGAAGTATCTCTGTAAAGATGCTCTTTGAGCATTAGAAGGTGTTGACTTAGAAGGGGAGAAATGAATGGGAAAGCATGAAGGAAGGACCAGCCCTGAGCCTCCCAGTGTTCCCATTTAGGGGACTGGCCGGTGAGAAGGAATTGAAAACCAAAGAAGAATGATGGGAAAAAAACAAAAAGGAGGACAGCCATGCAGGAGATGAATGTGAAGGAAGGCTTGATCAGTGCTAATGTTCTTAAGAGGTGAAGAATAACGAGGATTTTAAATGGCCGTTAAATTAGATAATTAGCTGGGGAGAAATCTGCCATAGAGAGTCAAAACTATGAGTTTTGACTCTAATTCATCATGAACCTAATTCATCTCATAGTTGATGAATTAGGTTATCAGGGGCTAAGACTAAATTGATGTGGAAGTGGATGTTTAAAGTATAGATTCCTTTTAAGAAGTAAACCATTTTTCTTTTAGGGAGTTGAAGAATGGTTTTTATTATTTTTTTAAGAATGGAGAAGACAATCTGTCTATAGGAAAAGGCCAAAGAGCCAGAATTCTGGGAAAGGCTAGACATTTGGGAGAAAAAGGATAATTGGTAGAACAAGATGAAAGTGGACTTAAGATTCTGATTAAGATGCAGTTCCAAAACCAGATGGAATTGGAAGATAGACAAACAGTGGCCTGTCATCAGAGATTTTGAGTTGCAAAGAAACTAGGTAGAAGACTAAACTTTTCTCAGCTCTTTGTTTACAATAAAGTAATAGTTGACTGTGTCTGATAATTATTTGGTGTTTCAGATGTTGCACCAACTGGAGCATAGCTACTTTGAAATTTGAAATCTCTCACAGTAAAATGCTCTGAACATACTCCAAAGAGCATCATTTTTAAGTCACAAGACCCTAGAGAAATGATCATGTCCTACACATTCAACTTTCAAAGAAGGAAAATGGCACCAAGGAAGGTTGTGTAGATTGCCTGAGGTCACAGTTAAGTGAGAGGCAGAATCTGGATTAGAATTAAGGTCTCCTCTCATTGAACCCTGTATTTCTTCTGCTACATTCCAGCAGATATGGAGAGTTTGAGCTGATTCATGGTTAGGCAGCCCAATGAGATGACTCTTAGGTAGCTGCAGATAGATAACTGGTATTGTTTGAGAGGTGAGAGCTGAAAGCTAAGTTCTTTTTGTTAAATTGAGATGTAATTCACACAGCATAAAATTCACCCTTTAAAGTGTACAATTGAGTATTTTTTTTAGTATATTCACAGAATTGTGAAAGCATCTCCACTGATTCTAGAACATTTTCATCATCCCCCAAAGAAACTCTGTATTCATTAGCATCTTTTCATGTATTTATTGGCCATTTATCTGTCTTCTTTAGAGAAATATCTATTCAGGTCCTTGCCCCATTTTTAATTGGGTTGTTTGTCTCTAGTATTGAATTACCAGAATTCTTTATATAGTCTGGATACAAGTTCCTTATCAGATATATAATTTGTAAATGGGTTCTCCCATTCTCTGGGTTGCCTTTCACTTTTTTGATGATATCCTTTGAGAAACAAAAGTTTTTAATATTAATGAAGTCCAATTTATCTATTTTTAAACTTTGTTGTTTATACTTTTTGCGTCATGTCTAAGAATCCTTTGCTTAACTAAGGTCACAGAGATTTATTCCTGCATTTTCTTCTAGGAGTTCTATAGTTTTAACTCTTACATTTGGGTGTATGATCCATTTTTGATTAATTTTTGTATGGTGTGAGGTAGGGAGTCCAGTTTCATTCTTTTGCATGTGGAAATCCAGTTGTCCTGTCATCATTTATTGAAAAGACTATTCTTGACCCATTGAATTGTCTTGGCACTCGTCAAAAATCAACCTTAAATGAGAGAGTTTATTTCTGAACTTCCCATTCAATTCCATTGATTAAAATTATTTTAATAAAAACAAATAGTGAGCACATTACTTTAGTCCCATTATTAAATCCTTGTGAAAAATAGATAAAAGTATCTATAATGCCATCACTGTGAATACTTTGCTTTATTTCCCTTGAATGAGATTTAGGCCATTTAATTCCTTTACATACTGTTATTCCTTTACATATTGTTTGTTTGTTTTAACTCACTCTTGTTCCTATTTACTGCTCATTTCTTTTCCTATGTGCTGCAGAGGGAACACTGCAAATCAGCTTGACCCTTAAAAATCACTTGTCTGTGCTCCCGCCCCTACCCCACAAACAGGAAGGAGTAAATTTCCTTTTAATATTTTGTTTTTCCCATTTTCTACCATAAGCTACTGATTTACTGCAGGCAGTACTGAGGCTCTACAACAGCTGTGCCTTTAGATGGTCCCTTAATACACTTTTAGAAATATTTTCCTTAGTGCTTTGAATCACAGGTTGCCTTAATTTAAGGGCAAGAAATGAAAATGTCCTGAAAAAAACGTAAATGTTTTAGATCCCAAGTTCAAACTGGTTTATTTGCTGCCAAAAGACTTTTTCATGCATGAAATATCTACTCAAAGCATATCTCCACTTGAAATTTAAAAATCCTTCAGATACATATGCTTTACTATCCATGATTTAACTTTTAGCAACCTTCATACCTATAAACAAAGAGAGATCTCTTGAGAACCAAACTGAGAATCCGTATTTTCAGAGAGCCGAGAGGTTGTCCAAAAAGTTGAAAGAGATCTAAGGAATACAAATCTCGGAAGGAAGACTTATGCCCTACTTAAGAGCTAGACATGAAAAACACTTGCAATATTCTTTTAAATTTATGGTGAGGTCGAATGTTCAAACACTGCATTTTAAATTATCTGACTTTGGCATGACTTGGCTTGTATATGAAATAATATTAGCTTTACAATGTCAGACAGTGAAATGCTGCTCTTAAAAATGAAGTTTCTTATTTAAAATTAAATCTGTATTGTTTTGCCTTCTCAAACTTAATATGACAAAAGAGAACCCCTCCTTTCTGTTCCCTCTGCCCATGTCCCACTCCCAGCCGTTTGACCTAACCCCTGGCCATCTTTTCAATCTCTGTCCACCACTCTGCCAGTTACTTACTGTGCTACAGCCACATCGGCCTCCTTACTGCAATGTGAACAGACTAAATTCTTTCCCTGTTATTCGAACATCCCGAGCTCTTCATCCTTTCTGGCTGGGAGCCCCCACCTAGACTCCCCACTTTGAGAAGTAGTTTCCATTCCTCCCCCTCCTGGTTCACAATGCCCTGTTTGTTTTCTTCATAGCTCCACATTCTCAATAAATATGTTTATTCCTGTATTACCTGATCCCTCCACCAGTCCAGGATCACCTTGAAGACAAGGACCTTACCTATTTTTTCCCCCTAATTCTCCTAGTATATGGTGGATGCTCCATAAATATTTGTCCAATACGTGGCCAAACTGTAGTGAGTTAAAACCAAGAGCCGACACCCCAGAGGACGTGAGAATGCGTGTGTGGATGTAAAGCATGATTAACAGGTGGCCACAGAGCAGACTCCGTCAGCCACTCAGTTCCTGGACTGCTGGCACCCGGAGCCTTGGAACGCAGGAAAGGGTGAAGGCATTGCCACTTTGTTTAGTTTTGTTTTGTTTTTCACTGGGCTTTGCCCCCCAGGAAAGTAATTCCCCTTCAACTCCCATAGCCCCAGCCCTTCATTCAACATTGACTTGTGGGAAAAGCCCTTTCTCCGAACTAGGCTTCTTAATTGTTTTTGAATTTATCCTGACCTCTAATGTCATCACAGATCAATTTATTCAAAATTCTGTTTCTTGCATAGCAAGTTAAAAATGTCAGTTGACTGGCGAGTGCCAACCCTGCCTATTTACCCATGCAGAGAATCCCTGTCTACCTCTGTCTTAGTTTTCTAGGGCCGCAGTTACAAAGTGCCCCAAGTAGGGGCTCAGAACCACGGAGGTGCTTGTCTGACAGTTGTGGACTTGTGTCTTCTTATAGGACCACTGGCAAGATAACTCAATCTCTGCAGCTGTCACACGTGGCTCCCTCTCTCTCCATACATATATGTGTAATATGTATGGATATATGTGTATATATGTGTGTATATGTAATATATATAATAAATATTCACTAAAAATAAGTTGAATTAATGAATCCTTCCCAGCTCTTAAACTCTGATATCTCAGATTCATGGATCCACCTTCCAACAGCAGTAATCTGTGTGACTGTGTCTGTAAAATTAAATTAATTCCTGGAAAGCTGTTTTCAGTGGTGGGGATCATCCTCAGTGCCTGTGTGCCGGTTTGAGTGTATTGTGTCCCCCAAATGCCATTATCTTTGTGTGGGGCAGAAGTTTTGGTGCTGGTTGGAGTTGCTTGGAGTGTGCCCCACCCAGCTGTCGGTGATAATTTTGATGAGATGTTCCCATGGAGGTGCGGCCCCGCCCATTCAGGGTGGACCTTGATCAGTGGAGCTATATAAATGAGCTGACTCAGAGCGAGGAAACGAGTGCAGCTGGGAGTGATGTTTTGAAGAGGAGCAAGCTTGCTAGAGAGGAACGTCCTGGGAGAAAGCCGTTTTGAGGCCGGAGCTTTGGAGCAGATGCCAGCTGCCTTCCTAGCTAACAGAGGTTTTCCGGAGGCCATTGGCCATCCTCCGGTGAGGGTACCCGATTGCTGATGTGTTACCTTGGATGCTTTGTGGCCTTAAGACTGTAATTGTGTAGTGAAATAAACCCCCGTTTTATAAAAGCCTATCCATCTCTGGTGTTTTGCATTCTGCAGCATTAGCAGACCAAGACAGCCTGAAACGCAGATATAGGCTATTAATGAGTCAGTGAGAAGCCTGGGGTATTGAGAAAAGAGAGGGAGGAAGCAGAAGAAGCCAGATTCAGCCTTCAGTTGCAGGCAGGGTATTTGTTCCTGCCTAGACCCTTCTGGTTTTCTGAACGGTGATGATGGGATAATGGTCTGTTAGTTGGTGCCAACAAATCATTGAGGAACTTTGTCAGTTTTTCGGAACGTAAAATTAAAGGATAGAATTGTGATCAGGTTTACATTTTATTCCGTCTTCTGTTTTGAGTTTGCCCTATACATTTTGTCCATGATGTTATAGTTAAGGATCTTTGGGGATGATTTTAATAAAGAGCTATACAGAGCTTTTGTCATTTGACTCCCTAAAAGAAGAAATTTTTGCAACTGTTTTAAAAGGCCCTGTCATCTTAATTAAGAGGCAGCTGTTCCCTGGTTGTTGTTTCCCCCCCCCTCTCTTAATTATATAAACTATGCTGAGTGGGATGTAATAACATGATTTTTAATTGATAATTACTGTGTGGAAGGCAGTTGGCAGTGAAACATACTGCTACATCAGTGGTGTAACTTTGGCAGTAGAAAAATACTGACTGTGATCCAAATGTCAATGCAGAAATAAAACAGTACCAGGTAGTTGATGATTTGATACTGTTTCTTTGGGAAATTATAGTTAATTACACTGTATTTTTAATCAAAATAAAACATGCAGTTATTTAAAACTCATAATACCAGCAGCAAAGTATGTGTTTGCACATGTGTATATATAAGTATATACCAGGAAAAATGGCATTCTGTGCTGCCAACTTGTACTTTTCCTCTGGACATAATCCCCAAATTAAACCTTTTATAGATGTTTCTCCTGGAAGTTATCTTCTTATCCATGAAATAATGTACTTACTCTGCTATATACTGATTTGTCCATTTTATACATTATCTCTTGACTTCCTTTTTGATGGGTTAGGGCTTCCATCCCATACCCTACAGCCTTATTTCCCCTCCACCTCCCTTCCAATATCTACCTCTCTAATTTTAATTATTTCAAGGATCCATGTTAACTTCTTTAAGATTATGTAAATTATTGTTCCAGTTTGCTAAAGATGCCAAAATGCAACATACCAGACATGGACTTGCTTTTAACAATGGGGATTTATTATGTTGCAAATTTACAGTTTTAAGGCCATGAAAATGTCCAAATTAAGGCATAAGGAGGTAAATACTTTCTCTAAGGAAAGGCTGATGGCATCTGGGGTTACTGTGTCGCATGGGAAGGCACATAACGATGTCTGCTGGTTTTTCTTCTTCTGGGTTCTGGTTTCAAAATGGCTTTTTCCAAAATGTCTCTGGGCTTCTCTCTCTCTTAGCTTTTCCCAGGGACAAACACTGGATTACATATCTCAGCTTCTCTCTA
Organism: Choloepus didactylus; assembly: GCF_015220235.1. Taxonomy (NCBI): domain Eukaryota; kingdom Metazoa; phylum Chordata; class Mammalia; order Pilosa; family Megalonychidae; genus Choloepus; species Choloepus didactylus. Next base: position 14,121,932 of record NC_051318.1, on the reverse strand, counting down.
AAATGTCACTCTCAGCTTCTCTTAAGGACTCCAGTAAACTAATTGAGACCCATCTTGAATGGGCGGGGTCATATCTCTATGGAAATATTCTAACCAAAAAGTCCCACCCACAGTAGGTCTGCCCCCACAAGAGTGGATTAAAAGAACATAATCTTTTATGGGTTACATCACAGGTTCAAACCAGCACAGTTATATTCACTGTAGATCCCGGAAATAAACTGTGGTAATTTTTTCCTTTCTTGTTCAGATGTCAGAATTTTCTGGAGTTCCTAATTGACTTTCTTGAAGTCTCTTGTATTACCTGAATTCCACATATGTTAAATACTCTCCAGATGTCCCATTGTAACGTGCACTTTCTTGAATATCCTGTCCACCTTCCTCTCCCTTCTTGATCCCTGGCTCCTCCAGCCAACAGAAGAGACTGATCATTCTCTAGGCCTCTAGCTGCTACCCCTTGCCTCTCTTTGCATCTCTTTCCTGAATCCCTTATCTTCCTTATTCTTAGCTTCTTCATTCGTATTCTTGAAGCACATACGTCAGTAGATTATTAAGAAATGGGAAGTTCATTTCTGAGTCATTGGATAACCAAAAATATCTTTATTCTATGTTTATATTTGGTTGGTAGATTGGCTGGATATAAAATGCATGCTAAAATCTTGTTTCTCTCAGAATGCTGTGGTCCTTTAGCTTCCTTCTGATTTCCTAGAGAGAAACTCAATGCAATTGTGATTCTCAATCCTTTGTGTTTAGATGCTGGAATAGTGTTCAGTCTTCGAGGTTCATCCGTGTCGTAACATGTATCAGAATGTCATTCCTTTTATGGCTGAATAATGTTCCATTGAGTGTTTCTATGAACATTGGTGTGCAAGGTTCTATTTGAGTCCCCCCATTTAGTGTTTGATCTGATAGGATAGACAGGATTGGTGGACTAACCCATCTTCATTTCAACCCCTTTCTCCATAACTACCTCAATGATGTTCTGGAGGAGGGCTTGTGTTCTTGTTCTGGCCAGTCACATGTAAATGGAAGTCTCTAGATAGGACCTCCAGAACAGCTTTTGAAAAGGGATAATCTCCACTGGCATACCCCCTTTCTCTTTTCCTTTTTCCCTTTTTCCTATTTGGAACATGGATGTGAAGCCCAGAGGTAAAGCAGCCATCTTAAAAATCCAAGGTAATGAGCAAATTTCTAATACCTGAGGATGGTGGAGAGGAAAGAACAACCCACTGGATCCCTGATGGCCTTGGTGAGCTGCTGTACCAACCCTGGACAGCCTATTTCAGCAGGTATTCACCAGGTTATATTTATTTTCAATCCTGTGCAATCGTGAAGCACTTAGTAACTTCAGATTTTTTTCGTCATGCTTTATTGATTTTTAGATGGCACAGGATAATCTCCTTTTTAAAACCTGTTTGGGGGAAGCTTTATGAAATGATTTTTTCACTCCATCTTAAAGTACTTTATGCACAATGACAGCTTCCATCTTGACTCATTAAATCTTCCAGATTCTTCCCTATCACTCTTCTAGTCACTAAGGATTAAAATATTTCTCCTGTTTTCCCACTGCCCCTCTATTCAACTGGCATTTAATTCATATACAGGCCTACATGTGTGTACCCACATTCACACACACACACAGACACACACACACACAAACACACAGACACACACACTCATGACCAGACATTGTGCTAGGTCTGAGATATGAAGGTAAATAAGACATGGTCCCTACCTGTGAAAGACTGAATTATGTACCCCAAGAAAACACATGTTGTTAATCTTAATCGTTGTTCCTGTAGGTGTGAAACCATTTTTAAATAGTGTCTTTGAAAATGTTGAAGTGAGTTAGTCTGTGGTCTCATTTGTAAATAGGAACTTGGAAGGTTCTATTTAGGTGCAACCCAACTGAATCAGAGTGGGGTTTAATCCATACTCCTGGAGGCCTTATGAAGAGAAGAAACTGGAAGCCAGAGTCAGGGAAGACCACACAGGAAGAAGCTACAAATCAACAGAAATCGGAAGAGCAGACCCAACAAGAGAGTGATCACCATGTGAAGGAAGGCAGAAGCCAAGAAACCCTAAAGATTGTGGCAAGCCAAGGGCAGAACGCTGCAGGCCTGGGGGAGAAAGCATGGCCTTGCTGATAACCTTGATTTGGGACTCCTTACCTCCAAAATCATGAGCCAATAAATTCTTGTTGATTTAGCCAGCCCACTGTGTGGTATTTGTCATAGCATCCCTTGCAAACTAAAGCTCTGCATTTAAGTGAGTTATGAATGAGTAGGGCAGAAAGGCAGGTGAACAGTTAATTATATAACAAGATGAGAGACATACTATTACATCACATGGGCCTTCTACCCAAATAAATCACAAAGGAGCTCGCATCTAAACTACATTTTGAAGTCAGTGCACATTGGCCAGGTAGATAAGGTGGGCCAAACATTGCAGGCAGGGGAAACAGGATGGAAAGGGAGGTCAGAATAGCATGGCATGTTTAGGAAACTGCAAACATTTCAACACCCCTGAAGGATAAGATGTTGGACAGGCAGCAGCAGGACAGGAAGTCAAACAGACCGTCAGGGTCCTCTGCCTTGTTTCTTGGATGCCTGAAAGATTCAGTGATCATTCTTTCCTCCTCCCATTTGTGGTTTCCTACCTCTGTGGTTTCCCCCAGCCTGTCTCCCCTTCTACCTTACCCCGTGTTCTAGTTTGCTAATGCTGCCAGAATGCAAAACACCAGAGATAGATTGGCTTTTATAAAGGGGGGTTATTTGGTTACAAAGTTACAGTCTTAAGGCCATAAAATGTCCAAGGTAAGGGGGTACCTTCACTGAAGGATGGCCAGTGGTGAGCGGAAAACCTCTGTTAGCTGGGAAGGCACGGGGCTGGCTTATGCTCCAGAGTTCTGGTTTCAAAATGACTTTCTCCCGGGACATTCCTCTCTAGGCTTCAGCTTCTCTCCAAAATGTTGCTCTTGGGGTGTTTGTCCTCTCTTAGCTCCTCCGAAGCAAAAGTCTGCTTTCAAAGGCTGTCTCCAAAATGTCTCTGTAAGCTTCAGCTCCTCAGCTTCCATGCATTCTTCAAAGTGTCTCTCTTGGCTGTAGCAAGCTCGCTCCTTCTGTCTGAGCTTTTCTAGGACTCCAGTGAACTAATCAAGGCCCGTGCAGAATGGGTGGGGCCACACCTCCATGGAAATTATCCAATCAGAGTTATCACCTACAGTTGGGTGAGTCCCATCTCCATGGAAACAATCAAAGAATTACAATCTAATCAACATTAATACATCTGCCCACACAAGATTGCATCAAAAAACATGGCATTTTGGGGGACATAATACATCCAAACCAGCACACCCCCTCACCTGTCCTGACTTTGCTTGTGTGTCTCCACCTCCTAAAAGCCTCCCCTGACTCTCTGTTGCTCTCTGGGCTGTGTTCACCATCATGTTCTCCCAAACAGATGAGCAAATAACATGTATAATCAGAAGTCATTTGAAAGTTCTTGGTGCAGGCCTTTTAGGTATACTTCCAGAAGCCAGTATTCTCATAACTAGTGAGCAAATTCTTCTGCAAGTCAAGTGAGTTCTGTTTCCTTGCTTTCAGAAACATTTTTAAGGAACCTACTCAAGTGGTCAGAAGATAGATGAATTTAAAGTAACTTTTCTAGTAGCTCACTGTCTCAGTTTGCCAGGGCTGCTGTAACAAAGGACCACAGACTAGCTAGTTTCAACAATAGGAATTTATTGTCTCCTGGTCCTGGAGTCTAGAAGTCCAAAACCAAAGCGTCGCAGGGCCACACTGCTTCTTAAAGGGGACAATCCTGGGACTCTCCCCTGGTGTCTGGTGGGTGACAGCAGTCCTTGGAGTTCCTTGGCTGTGGTGGGACAATTCTGTCTCTGCCTCCATCATATCGTCCTGTCTCCCTCCCTCTCCTCTGCTTATGAGAACACCAGTCATCTTGGATCAGGCCCAGTCAGCCTCACCTTAACTAACAAGATCTTCAAAGGTCCTGTTAACAGATAAGCTCACATTCATGGGGCCCGAGTTTAGGACTTGAAAATGTCTTTTGGAGGACACAATTCAGTACATAGCAATCACAGTATTATTTTTGGCACATGGCTCAGTAAAAGTCCCAAGTATTGGTGGATATGACCATAACCAAATTTTACATTCTCATCTATTATGTGGACAAGATTTCTCAGGTGGCAGATCTCTAAAAATGAACAGTAGGAATAGAAATGATTCTGACCTCTGTCTGTCTGGTTTTCCAGGCTGCTATGACAGATACCCTGCAATGGATTGGCTTAAACAATGGGAATTTATTGCCTGCAAGTTTCAGGGGTTAAAAGGCTGGCTTCCTCCTGGGGTCAGGAGCGTTCAGCAGTCTGGCAGTCCTTGGGTTCTGTGCCTTTCCTGTCAGCTGACGATGTCCTGTCCTTTCTCTTCCACGTTCTCCTTGACTTCCAGCTTCTCGCTCCCCTCCCCAATGGCATTCCTTTACTACATCTGAAATTCTTCTGCTTATAAAGGACCCCAGTAACCCAAATAAGGCTTTCCTTCATTCAGTGGGCCACACCTTAACTAAAAATACCGTCTTCAAGAGTTTCCACTTACCATGGGTTCACACCCACAGGAGTGAATAACAAGAATGAACATATTTGGGGGTACCCAATTCAACCCATCACAGCTGTCTCAGTCTAACAATAGGTTATGTTCTTCCACAGTTGCATGAACCAATGGGCAGAGGGAGGACCCAGTTCCATCCATTTCACTAAGAGATATCGTTCCAGCAATATTTTACTTATTATTTAATCATTATGAAAACATATTTTTATCAATGGTATACTGCTAATGATTGTAGTAAAAACTCAATCCAGAAGAACTTTTTAAGACTTAGAGCCATTGGACCACAGAAAATTAAAAGAAAATTTCAATTTCCATTCATTATTTTTGTGAAGTGTAATAGAGTGGTCAACAAAAGACTTTCAAGCAAAAATACCTGAAATTCAGATAAAATTAATGTGGGTCAAGTGGAATGGAAAACCAAGTTCAAGGAGAAAAGGAATGACATAAAAATTCTGACTGTTAAAGAAGTATGGTGGGGATGGGGTTCCTTGGTGGGCAAAGAGTGTTTGTAAATGAGAATTTTAATATAGAAAAAATGGTATTTATTCATGCATTTTTTAAAGTGGATTGTGATGAGCGTCCCTTCATGGCATTTAGAATCATTGGTTACATTTTTAAAATTTTGTAACTTTTAGTTTTAAATATTGTTCTAGTTTGCTAAAGCTGCCGGAATGCAAAACACCAGAGATGGATCAGCTTTTATAAAGGGGGTTTATTTGGTTACACAGTTACAGTCTTAAGACCATAAAGTGTCCAAGGTAATGCATGAACAATCGGGTACCTTCACTGGAGGATGGCCAATGGTGTCCGGAAAACCTCTGTTAGCTGGGAAGGCACATGACTGGCGTCTGCTCCAAAGTTCTGGTTTCAAAATGGCTTTCTCCCAGGACATTCCTCTCTAGGCTACAGTTCCTCAAAAATGTCACTCTTAATTGCTCTTGGGGTACTTGTCCTCTCTTAGCTTCCCTGGAGAAGGGTCTGCTTTCAATGGCCATCTTCAAAATATCTCTCATCTGCAACTCCTGTGCTTTCTTCAAAGTGTCCCTCTTGGCTGTTAGCTCCTCTTCAAAACATCACTCACAGCTGCACTGAGTTCCTTCTGTTATGTCAGCTCATTTATATGGCTCCACTGATCAACTTAGACCCACCCCAAATGGGCGAAGCAACACCTCCATGGAAATTATCCAATCAGAGTCATCACCCCCAGCTGGGTGGGGCACATTCCAAAGAAACACTCAAAGAATTACAATCTAATCAACACTGATAATATCTGCCCACACAAGAGTACATCAAAGATAATGGCATTTGGGAGACATAATACATTCAAACTGGCGCAAATATCAATATATACAGTTTGTCAGAAAGTATATCCTTTGCAGCTACTTAACCCTGATTTTAAAAAAATTAGTTGTTAATTTAAAACCATATTGCTATAGTTTTCTACTTTCTAGATGCACCAATAGATAATGTCGTTTTTCAGTTTTTCTTAGGACTGTGTGACAGCCAGTCACATATGTGACCAACGCTTACCTGATCCCAGCCCTCTTCTCTCATTCATTTCCCTTCTTCCAAACACCTTGAACCTGCCGGCAGTGCACAGCTGTACAGGCCTTCCCCCTTACCTCCAGAGCCCCTTCTCCCCCTGCCCATTTCATGAATGGAATCTGATGCTTCTATACCAGCCCAGATGCCCACCATCTTTGGGAAGTCTGTGCTAAGTCCTCTAGAAAAAACCAGGCTCTCCCACTATGTTCCCAGAGAACATTTTCATATTTCTGATACAACCCATGCCTGTCCCCAGCCAGACTGATTTCTTCCAGGCAGGGATGGCATCCCATTAACGTTTGTCACAGAACAGAATTTGAAGCAGGATCTTAGTAAATAGTTCAGTAACTAGTTGCTTTTTAAAAAACACATTACTCTATTGAAATTCTCTTCTGAGAGAGTAGACAGTCCTTTTCCCTGTATTCCAGAGTAAGAAAATAAGACGCAAAGAAATGTTAAGCTTTGCCCAGGCTCCAGGCACTCAGTGGCTGATGTGGGCTGAGGGGTGGTGTTGAATTCTGTTCTGTGCCCTCGTTCCTTGTCTGTGGGGCCAGGCACTAAATCTGACTGTCAATAAGTTAAGAGCATTACTTTATTGGTTATAAAACCCATGTTCTCATATATTTGCCATAGGTCCTGTCCATAAATGAAATGGTCTTATACATATTTCTGCTACCCCTTCAATAATAAATCCCCCGCCACTGTTCCAACACCAGGAGGTTGGAAACAGCTGTGTCGTTAATGAACGATAGCAGATCCCAACTGGTGACCTCCAGATGAAAGGCTCATTATTTCATTACTGGTCTCCAGAGCTATTTGGTTCCCTTGCGTAGGATTTGGGCTGAAGAGTCTAAGCCTTGAACTATAAAAAAATTTACATAGTCCTTGACATAATTTGGAGCTATTACATTCTATTGTGCCAAGAATTCCTTATTAAAAATTGGTTTAATTGTGCATACCCCATCTGGTCAGTATTATGGTTTTATGGGAGAGGGGACAAGGGGCAGAAACACGATCTTGTATATACCTGATGTTCCAAGGTAAAAGCATGTAATTTTACAGAAACAGAGACATTTGGGGGCTGAGAAATGAGTAATTAAGAAAACTTTTTCAATGCTTTACCAGACTTCCCTTTATTGACTTTTGTGAGCTGTTATGATTCAACTTTCTGCATCATTTGGGATTTTAATGGAAAAAAAGGTGTTAAACTATAGTAAAAATTTTATGTATGCATATCATATGCCACGTTTATTTGCATGCAATCATTTCTATTTTATTTCATACTTTTGAAATTCAAAGTATAATCCTTTTAAAATATAACTGAGATTGTCCCACTAGTATTATTGTGGGTGGTTTGTTTTGTTCAAAGAATTTGAATAATGAAAAGTGAGAGTTTCCTTCTGTTTGTTTACTGGGTCAGTCTCAACTATGTTAGCAAAAGATTGCAATGTTGTAGCTCAAAATACTTTAGGAAAATATTTCAAACCAGAGTGATTGCATTTTGTTTTGTAAAATGGGGATGATTTTTGTAGCCTACTTTTCAAAATAGTTTATACCCTAATCTAAAGAAAACTCCTTAGTTTCCTTCACATGGCATTGGAGGTTGAAGATTTGGATCATTTTTCTTAAGAATTTCTTTGGTCTGCTTATGTTCTCATAGTTGTAATTTTTTTTTTCATGTTGCATTCTTAAAATAGCAACAGCATTTTAAGTAAATATCCATAAATACTGATTTGATTCTGAATTGCCTTAACTTAGATGTTCTAAAAACTGCTTGTTATATGGAGTCTACTGTTAATAGCAATCACTTATTGAGCCCAGTATTTGATCTAAAATATCTTTAATCATCTCTGTGCCAGGATTTTCTCATCTGCAAAAGCAGGATAACACCTACTTAGGATTGCCATGAGGTTTAAATGGGATAATCCATTCAGAGTGTTGCAAGATTTTTGGCACAGAGTAAGTATTAAATGCATGTCAACTTGTATCATCATCATCCAAAACAACGAAAACGATAATTCTACAGAATTTGTTGTTCCTGTTCCCTTAGTTCATAAAATATATGCAGCTCTGGAAAATCAGGGAGTTTGACCCCTGAGCTCAGCAGTGCTTAAGTGATTGTGCTGGAATGAAGCCTGTTTGGCCAATTCCATACCTGTCCTATACTCACTTTTGTGCAGCTGTTCTTCTTTAATAGTAAATAGTAATATTCTTTATGTTTGTTTTTTTGAGCACCTGCTGTTTGCCAAGCACTGTGCTCGATACCGGATGTTGAGCAGTGAGTGGAATCCATATAATCTCTAGCCTCACACATTCTTATGAATGGCGGTGTGTACTGGTAACAGTGCAGCAAAGAAATTATAGAATGCGACAAGCTAAGAGAGAAACGAACATGGCACAGTGCTAGAGAAAACGAATTGATTCCTTCTACGTAATTCTTGAAAGTTGAAATGATACTTGTAATAATAATAGAGATGCATAAAGAAGACAATAATTTCCCCTCATCTGCTGCCATTTCTGCTGAGGCAATTGATAACGACAGTTTGGTTAGCCTTCCATACCTTCCTTTGGGATCATACAAATACATATATATTTAAACAGCGTTTTGGTTGGGGTTTTACCGACAATGGGAACTATTCACATTACTTTGCAACTTTCTTTTTGTTTGTTTGCCTTGAAAAGTCCATGGGATTTTTATTGAGAATATGGTGTTTGCAGCCACCATTGTACCTGTCCAAGACTGATTCAGCGAGTCAAAACTCCACAAAGCTGTTACAGATGAGCCCTGCCCGTTTATTACAATGTCTTCTCTCGTATCTGTTTGTTCTGGCCACTTGATCCCATAATTTATTGGACAAAATACTTGAGGGGAGGTCTTTAGAGTATCTTGCAACTATTACTGCTGCTACCGCCTCTATTTCTGACCACCCTGGCCTGCTCTGTCATAATCTCTCTGATTTTTTCCCCTTGATTTCCCATTTATTTTTTAGCCTCTTCTTACTTCAATCTTAATACTACTCCTTGGCCATTTCCATACTTATTGATTTAACATTTTAAATGTCTTCATATTTTGTAGAATTGCTTTACTTGCCCCCTAATAAAGGACATTTAGGATTGTGGGTTTTTTTTTTTTCCTATGCTCTACATTTTGTTTGATCTTCAACTCCCAATAATGCTGCAAAACAAGATATTATGTGTATATATATATACTTTTATTTATGAGAAACGGAATTCCAGAAATAGGATTCCTAGACCAAGTATGTGGGTTTTTTAATATTTTAGTATGTATTGCCAGATCATATTTTCCAGCAAGATTTCAGCACTTTGATTTTTCGACAGAGATCTTTAATGCCAGTTAATCAGCTCAGAGCCAATGTGCAAATTTAGTAGATGATGATTGTTTTGCCACTTTCGAAAGAGACCATATGGCAAATTAATTTAATTATTCTCAGTAGGACACTTTTCTCTTCAATCTTTCCTATGGATATTGGAAGGACAGAGTAAATAGAGGAACAGTTCATCCGTTTCCCGAATTAAACGGTCATCTCTCTAGTGTGTTGGGTGCTGGGATCCTGAGATTGGTTTCAGATCCAAGGCAACGAGGTTGTCCACTGGCTGGTGGGATCTCCAGACAGGAGTCTGTGCAATTAGCCAAGACAGTTACTGCATTTTTGGCAGGCAGGCGGCAGTTAAAGCAAAGAGGGATCTTTTTCCAAGAAGGAAAAGCCATTTAATAAGTTGGGTCAGTTTGCTCATAACAGCACTACATTTGAGGACCCAAAACCCCAGGAGCTTGGCAAGCCAGCAGTGCTTGGCAGGTTTTCCCAGCAGCTCACCAAGTGTGAGTCAATTCAGCCAGAATCAGGCTTGTTCAGCTTTAACCATATTCATTTAATAACATTCCTAGTTAACAAGAAAGTAAAAGCAGAGGAATCGTTTTTCCCATTAATCCAAAGGAGTAAAATTGAGTGGCTATAAGCAAGCCGCGGTCCAAGTAAGTGCCCATCAGCTGGGGGCCTGGCCATCTGTTTTGGTTGAGGGCTGTGTGTTTGGTGTACGCTGCTTGGAACACGTGGTCCACCAAAAAATGACATTAATGTCTAGGAATTGGACGGTGCCTTCTTTTCTTATATGAATTAACATTTGTATATGAATAACCGGTCTGAAAAAGTGGTTTTTACAGTGTGTCAGAAAGCCATCATGTACCTGTCTCATGAATAAATAAAATAAAAACCAAGCATGTTTGTATAAATATTTTAAAATACGTGCGTTCTCATACTTTTTCCATTTCACCTATGGGAAATCTTGCCAAATTGAAATCAAGTTTGAGTGTTTACAATGTATGAGAAAACCAGCTCATGGAATCTGAAGTTAGAAGGTGGATTTTTTTTGTTTTGCTTTGTTTATTTTGGTTTTTCTTTTTTTTCTCTACCAAATAAATAGTTCTAGTGAAATAAACAGGTCTGATCATCTAATGATGGATTATTTTAATGAAGAATGAAATGGAGTTGAAAATATTGGGAATGATCTTATTTATACCTTTCAAAAGCTACAGCACCTGCAACTGATAAAAATTAGTATAAACATATCAAAATTCTTTGAAGAAACATGTGACTGAGCCAGTGCCAACTTGGACAAAATCAGAACACCACTGCTTAGAGAAAGTACTCTAACTTTCTGCTGATCAGTGATGTTAACCTTAAGTGAAGAGTAAATTTTTTTTACTTGATTCAGGATGGCTTAGAACAAAGGTCAGTGCTGGGAAGGAGATACTAAATTTCTGAAGATTTTCTTCTTTTATTGTATATTTTCAACTATGTGAGTGTCTTGACTATACAAAATTCACTCTTGGTCTTTAAAATGACTTCTAATTAATAATTTGCAAAGATATATATATATATATATATTTAGAGATCTAAATTTAGGTAACTACTGGATTCACATCCAGAGGTACCATAACCCCTAAATAATAAATACATATGAGGTCAGGTTAGAGGGGAGTTTTCCAAAATGGAGAAACACTTTCTGAACTCACACCCCCATACACACTTACATAAATCACAGCTGCATACAGCCAGTCACGTCTTATTTTTCTTATAACAAATATCTGTTACAATAAGATTTCTAATGTGTTTCAAGTTGACCTAAAGACATTGATTTCTTTGATCCAGAGTTTCTCAGCAGTGGCACTGCTGACATTTTGGACCAGGTAATTATTTTTTGTAGGGGGCTGCCCTGTGCATTGTAGGATGTTTAGCAGAATCTTTGGCTTCTACCCACCAGATGCCAGTAGCACCCTCCACCAGGTTGTGACAACCAAAAAGGTCTCCAGACATTTCCAAATACCTCCTGGGGTGGGAGATGGGGTGGGAATTCAACCCAGTTGAGATCCACTGCTTGAATCAATTATAAAAATAAAGCACGGACACTTCTTGAAAGTTTAAAGTCATGCAAGAGGTATAAGCGAGTCTCCCCGCTACGCCCTAGAGAACACTTTTGTTACCTAGAGATAATGAATATTAACAATTGCTTATGTGTCTTCCAGAAATTTGCCATGTGTATATAAGCATGTACATCTATTGTACATAATCATGACCATTTAACATATATGTCTTGATATTTTTCATTTTAATACTTTGTGATATTTTCACATTATGGTGCCTATAGATTTACATTACCCTTTTTACTGTCTGCATACTGTCTCATTGTATGGGTAAATGATAATTGATTTAACCAGTTAGCCATTGTGCTAGTTTGGATGTATTATGTCCCCCCAAAACACCATGTTCTTTGATGCAATCTTGTGGGGGCAGACGTATTTAGTGTTGATTAGGTTGACATCCTTTGATTGAGTGTTTCCATGGAGATGTGACTCAACAACTGTGGGTAAGACCTTTTTATTGGATAATTTACATGGAGGTGTTAACCCATCCATTCAGGGTGGGTCTTAATTGAATTACTGGAGTCCTATAAAAGTATTCACAGACAGAAAGAGGTGCTGCAGCCAAGCAAGATACTGAAGAATGCACAGGAGCTGAGAGAGGAGCTGGAACACAACCTGGGATCAGCAGATGCCAGTCACATGCCTTCCCAGCTAACAGAGGTTTTCAGTATGCCATTGGCCTTCCTTTGGTGAAGGTATACTCGTGTTGATGTCTTCATTTGGACATGTTCATGGCCTTCGGACTGAAACTTTGTAACCGAATAAACCCCCTTTATAAAAGCCAATCCATTTGTGGTATTTTGCATGATGGCAGCATTAGCAAACCAGAACAGCCATCAGTCAATGGCATGCAGGTTGTTTTTCCAAATAATGCCATGGTAAATGTCCTTACATTTTCATGTTGAATACTGTGTGATTGTAGGCTTTAAAATATAATTTAGAACATGTTCCTAAAACTGAAATTGCTGGGTCAAATGAAGAATACATTAAAGATACCTGTAGACAATACTACATTATCAGTGGGGTATGGAACTAACTATTTCCCCAGATTATCAAGCTTTTCATCTTTACCCATCTGATAGGTAAAAAATGGTATCCCTTTGTGTGTGTGTGTGTTTGTGTGTGTGTGTATGTTTTTAATAAAAAATGATTTATATTTCCTATATTTATGTCTTATTTTTGTCCCTGTGATCAGACCTCATATACTTTTTGCCCATTTCCCTAGCAGTTGTAGGACTTTTTCTTTCTGATTTCTAGGAATCCTTTATGCATTAAGAGAATTAGGCTTTTGTTTTCATAGATGTTACAAATGTGTTTTATGTTTACAGATTTTCTTTCAACTTTATTGATATTTTGCGGTATAGAAGTTAGTTTCTGAGTTAGTTACAAATTTATTACTCTTTCTGCATGGGTTCTGAATTTGATGTTTATTTTTACATACCAAAAAACCTTTTTTTCATGCTTTCTTCTCTAATGCTCTCAGAATTTCATTTTTTATTATTGAATGTTCCACTCATGTGTAATTAATTTGAGTAGAGACCATATAATGTTATGATAATAAATTATATGTCATATATTTTTTTTTCTGAATCCTGTGGTAATTTATTATGTGATATAGGGCATTTCAAAGAAGTGAGATAAAGACGGCTTGTTCAGCAAATGCTGTTATATAATAGCCTGACTATTTGTGGGCAAAATAATAAAACTGGATCCCTACTTGTTGTGTGCAAGGAACCAGCTGAAGGCTCCTAAGCTGGAGCTTAGTGGGCAAAAGGCCATGTTTCAGAAGGTAGGAAAGACCTGATCATACAGGGCTTTATAGGTCAAGGTTTTGAATTTGATCCTGTTTGAATAGTGTGACTTTTTCATGTTTGTTTTACTTTTCTTTTATATGTAAAATTTATTTTGGATTTAATTTTTTTATCCCCCTTAGCATCTTTTTATTTTTATGTTATTATTAATATAACATATATTTGATATTAATCCTGTCATCACATTTCATGTTTTGTTTTTGGTTTTTGTTTGTTCCTTGGTTTCTATCTTTTGCCAAATTCTTGTCACAATTTATTTCCCTTAGAACATGTAATATTCACTGCTGGTTTCTGTATACTGCTAGAATGAATTATGAAGCCAGCTTGATTTTTCCCCCTTTTGCTTGCTTTTTCTGCATGAAGATAGTAGAGAATTATTCTTTTTAAGTTTTAAAACTCATGAGTTCACAAACCAAGATACATGTGGTTGTTGATCTTTCTGTATTTGTTTTGTTTCCTGGGGAGTACCAGGTACCCTCTCTATTTACTGATTAAGGTTTTAGAATATTTCAGAAGTTTTTCTTCTATTGTATCTTTGTGCCTTTTTGTTTGTTTGTTTGTTTGTTTTCCTATTCTCCTGGCTCTTTTTTTCCAAGTATATCTTTTTTATAAAACCTTTTTGTTATTATTCGTTGAAAGGTTTCTGTATCTAACAGTTTCTTTTAAAATCAATGTTAACCTTTTGTCCTTTGCTTAGCATTTGTTTTCTCAAGCCTATCTTACCTAGCTCTGACTGTGGTTTCAGCAGCATCTTTTCTGGTTTTTATTTCTCCTTATATGTCTTTTATCTATAATATTGACCTCTTCCTAATTGTTTCCTTCTTTGATATCTTACACCTCTTACTTGAGCTCTTGTTTTAATGAAAAGCCATGTTTTCTTTGGTTTCTTTAGTCTTGCCAAGAGTGTTTGAAATTTTTTTCTGCCCTGTGGCCTCATTCTTCTACAGAGATTATTTCATGTGTGTTTTGTTATGTTTCTTTGGTGTTTTTTCCTTTATTATTTTTTATTATGTTAATGTCTAAGTCCCACACTATTTCTTTGCTGTTACTCTTTTTTTTTTTTTTTTTTTTTTTTTTTTAAATATAGCTACTCATTTTTTTTCTTTTGACATAGGTATTTGCAGAAGAATTGTATGTGGAAGAGTGGATGGCAGTTGGCTGGGGAGGGGTGGATTCACTGCTGCCTCTGAATACTTTCTCATCAAATTTTCTATCTCTTCTCCACAGACTACCCATCGCTTTTCGATAGCAAGCACTTCTCTCCCCATCACTTCTGCCCCTTGGGGGAGTAGGAGGCCTGTGTGCCTCACAGGGGATTTCTGTATGTTACGGGTTTTCTGTGGGATATTTTGCATTTATTTCTTTTCACTTTACTTTGATCGGCATCTGCCAGTTTCTTGTCATTCATGCTCCCTGCTCTATCCTGTCTATCCCACTTGCTTCTTGCAAAAATAAACGACATTGGCATGTGTGCACAGACTGCCCGTCAACCTCAATTTGCCTGCTGTGGTGAATTGGTCCAGAAACCTCAGCACAAGATTGTTCTGTCCTCTGGGTTATGCCCTTATGAATATGGGTTGCTGGTTCAGCTGTTCAGAGCCATTTCACCTATTTCCTGAAAATCTTTTTACTCTGGCTCAATCTTTACCTTTTCTGTACTCTTGGCATTCTCCCATTCTCCCTTGACTTGATCTTACCATATTTAACAGCACTCATTCTCTGTCATTTGTAGTTTTAATTAGGGCTATCATGGTTTCGTTGCAAATAGTGATTTCTTTTCTGTGTTCAGTTATTTTTTCATTTTCAGTTGATGTTGGGAGTGGAGGGCAACAGAACTGTCACCACTTTGCCACCTTCGACAAGACAACAAATTAACTGACTAAAGCAACAAAATAGTTAAGGGCTGACTAGATATCTATCAGAGTTCTTTGAATTGTTGTATAGGAGAACAGATACATAAGACAGTCTTGGGGAAATTAGGTTAAAACCCTCATGGTACGTGCATATTTTGTGCTTTCCCTTCTACTTCAGGCCATGACTCATCCTCGCAGTGGCTCATCCTGCCCCTCCTCCACGCCATTCTTACCTCCACGCCATTCTTACCTCCTCCATGTCCCAACCTGATTATACCCTGGGTGACCATTCTCTTTTCTAGAATAGTTTTATTCACTCGTCGTGTGGCACCAGTTGCATTCGGGCACTTTTCTCTGTAGTTATTTTCTATGTCAGTCTCACCTGATCAATTAGAATTATAGATGACATAGCAGCACGGATAATAGCCCACTTTGCATTTATCTGTACATCCATCGTTATTCTAGAAGAGGAGATGAGGCATGTTCCTTTTTATTATTGTGTTTTGAGCTTTGCGTAGGTGCTTGACATCCAGTTAAGGAGGGTCAATATTGTATGAACTTGGGACACCGTGACCAACAGGAGTTTTTGTTTTTAGATTTTTATCTATTTAAAAGTCTTACCAAGATAAATCTAGTGTATCAAATCTGCTTTATAGGAAAAAGAATGTGAAGTGTGACTCTTCCAGGCCATGAGAAGGTGTTGACACAAGACATATGTCATAAATTAATTGTTTTCTATTAACATGTGCATATTACCTCGTAAATTATTTGCTTACCCATACTGACGTATGCTTTAAATACACATTTTCCTTAAATTATTGGTATTTGTGCTACTGGGAATTCATATTTTACAAAAGGACAACTGCTATGGTCCTGTGCTACTTATTTTCCCATAGCAGCTGTGACCAGCTGGTGGTCCCTGCTTCCCACTACTTCTACAGGGAATGGAAACATTTAGGTCAATATTGATATAAAACTTCATGAACTTTCT
Organism: Choloepus didactylus; assembly: GCF_015220235.1. NCBI lineage: Eukaryota > Metazoa > Chordata > Mammalia > Pilosa > Megalonychidae > Choloepus > Choloepus didactylus. The sequence continues at coordinate 14,105,664 of NC_051318.1, read as the reverse complement.
TCTCTTTCAGCTTTGGTTCGCCTTTGTTAATGGATTTTCTGGGCAGATTTTATTTGAACGTTGGTGCATCGGCTTGTACAATGTGGTAAGCATTCTCCATCTCCTCCTTCATGGCGTGCAGAACTTCAGTGACATTCCTTTACTGTGTACGTCTGGGAAGTGTATCTAAGTCAATCATCTGTATACATAGCAGGCAGCACAATACATCTTTAGGGCCTTTGTTGCTGTGACAACATCCTGCAGAAGCCCAAACCATCCACATATGGTTTCAATCATTGCAGACCATTCATGAATAACCCCATGAAATTATTAACCCATATATCTTGATAATATGCCCTTGTTACCTCCTTGCTAAATGCCTGTGCACCAGGTTCATGATTTCAACTCATATAAAACTTTCCAAACGATGTCTAAACTTACTCCAATTCATAATTTTATTTCCAAAGTCTTAAGCATAGATAGGAATATACCACGTGGGGTCTAGTGTCCTTTTTGTCCTTCTTAAAAGAGTGTCTGTCCTTGTGGAAGAATATTTTCTTCCACAGTTAGTGCTAAAATTATGAATTCTGATTCCCAATTCCTGTGGTGAATGGTAATCAGTTTCTTGGGTATTTTTCAAGATTTTAGAGTTCTTTTTTCATTATTTGACTGTAATGAATTCAAACGCTAGAAATAAACATGAACAGTTGGCTAAAATGACTTGGTAGCTTCTTAACTTTCTGGCTTTTCATTTTACTGGCAGGAGGAGCTGAGGGTCTGTAGCTTAGTGTTTTAGACCCCCTGCGGCCCATCCAGTGAGTTACCCAATCCCACGTGCTCTGGGCTCTCTCTGGCATTCTCTCCCCTGTGGGAGTTGACATTCTCGAGCAGTCACCATAGGTAGGAGTAGAGCAAAGTGACCAGACATGCAATAATCTAAATTGTGGTGCTGTAAATATTTACAGCTTTTATATACATCTCTGGCTGGCTCTTCAAGAGACATCCATGCACTTAACCCTTTTTTTTTTTTACTTCCAAGTAGTAACTGTGCTGGGTGTTAAATGTTGAATAAAACAGGTTGCCCTGTGCCCTATGGTGCTTACAGGTTAAGAGGGTAAGATGTTAGACTAAGATGCCAGTGAAGCTAAATTTGCATCTTGATTTTAATCTGTCGGTCAGTTAGCTATACAGCGTTACTCCTACCAAGAGCACTAGAGTTTGGTTGCTAAACCTTACACCCTACAAGACATGGTGAGCACAGGGCTAAACCTGGGCTGTAAAAGTTACTCTTCCTTTTAGCACCTGAGTAGCAGCTCAAGGGAGAGCACTATGGGGAGAGCATAGATTGCTAATTTTTCAGGATTTATACTATTTTGAGTAGCCTGAAGTTATGCAACAGTTTGGGGGAAAATATGTTGATTCCTTTATAATGATTTAGTGCAGGAAAGGGACACAGTGTCACATGGGGGACACCTCACACAAGACCCATGCCCGCATATATATTTTATAAATAGGCATCAAGCCCTAGGCAGGTATGCTTTAGAGCCAAAGAGAGGGTTGCAATAGCGTCACTGGTCATGCACCCAATGGATTTTAGCTCTATTTGCATGCTTGGGGCACCAGGGCTGAATTCTAGTCTTAGCTCCGTGCAGCCTTGGGCAATTCAAATTAATACAACAAACTTTATTGAGTGCCCACTATGTATAAGATGCTGATGGGTTGGACAATGTTTGTCAAAATATGGCCCAGAGACCACTTGCGTGTCAGTAACTGGGGGTTGTTTTCAAAAAATGCAGATTCCTGAACCCCACCCCAACTTAACAAATAGCATCTCAGAGATTATATATATTTAACACATTGTTCTTGTGATTGTTACACGCATTAAAGTTTAAGGCCCACAACAACCTCAGATCCCCAGGGCTGGGAATACATTTTGGTCACTTTTGTGTCCCCCGTTCTACAGAGAAATGTCTACTACCATACCACACACAAAAAAATAACAGCAAAGTGGGAGATGCAATGACGTGAAAGGAGAGGGATGAATTTTGAATAGAGATTGCAGAACTCTTCTCCGATGTGTTATCTGAACTGAGCTTTGAGAGAGTTTGAGGAGATGGGTAGGAAGGTGATGCTGAATGGAGAGGGGTGTGGACAGAGTTATAGAGGTGTGACAAGTCCATGTGTGTGATTTATGGGGACTTCCATTGGTTGGGGAATGGTGTTCTAGAGGAAATATAGGAGCAAGCAAAGCCAGCAAGGCAGGATGTAGGCATCTGTATCTGAAGGTCTTGAGTTTCATGCTAAGGAATCTGTGACCTTTATCTAGGAGAGAGTGGGGAGAGCCATCAGGAGTTTAATTCAGAAGAGCAGTGTCATCAGATATGTGCTTTTGAGAGAAACTGGCACTGTGAAAGATAGGTGGTAAGCTGGGAGTTCAGTTAAGCAAAGATGGTGATTTAAGTGGGGACATTTGAGGCCAGAAAAGCTTATGCGTAATAGCTGTGAGAATGGATAGAAGGCTCATTCAGAGGATATGGCCAGTTCCAGTGACTAGGGCTTGGATACTGAGGAACGGGGTGGGGTGGTGGCGGTGAAAACAGTTTTCTACCTTAGCCGGTGGCTAAGTTTTCCAGAATTGCTATGACAAATGCCATACAATGGGTTGGCTTAAACAATGGAAATTTATTGGCTCACGGTTTCAGAGGCTGGGAGACTTGCCTCCTCCCTGGTCGGCCGGAGATCCTTGGATCCCTTGGTTTGCAGGCCTGCTTTGCGTCCCGTGGCCCTGTGCTCTCCTTTCTCTTCCTGGTTCAGTGACTTCCGGCTTCTGGCTCTACCCATGGCTTTGTCTAGGACGGAATTTCTTCTGCTTATAAAGGACTCCAGTAATCCGGATTAAGGCCCAACCTCATTCAGTTGGCCACACCTTAACTAAAATATCATCTTCAGCAGGTCCTGTTTGCAATGGGTTCATACCCACAGGGCTGCTGACCAAGATTAATGATGTGTTTACATTGGAGTGCATAATTCAGTCTACACAGATGGTCGGGTGGAAGGTGCAGCTCCTGATCAAAAGTGAATATAAGAAAAGGAAAACTTCCAGGGTGGGAGGGAGATGAGGCCGTTTTTAATATGTTCACTTCTGAGTTGTCAGTGACATCCTCATGGATTATTTCCTATTCACCCTGTCAAGAGGCAATATAGAATGTGGATGGAGAAGATAATTTAGAAATGATGAGTTTATTGGTGGCTTTCAAAAGAATGGTTGCGGTAGAGCATTTGCAGAAATATATATATAAAAGATTGAGCATCTACTGGGTGCGAGGCACTGTTCTCATCTTCTGGAAATACACTGATGACCACAACAGACGCTTTTCCTGCCTTCATGAAGTTTATGACGTGGTGGAGGAGATAGTCAAAATTCAAATACGTAACTAGAAGCTGTGATAACTGCTGTGAAGGGAAGATGCAGGGACCTTGCTGATTGTGTGACAGGGAATGCCTTCTGGCCTGGAGGGTCACCAAAGGTATCCCTGCAGAAATGACTGTGAGTTGAGGAATAAATGAGAGACTGGGAAATTAGCTGATAAATAAAACAATTTCAGTGACATGTTGTAAGAGCATGAGAGTAAGAAGTAGCTTGAGTAGAAAGCAGGATCCTGGGAGGGTTGTTTTTTTTTTCTGTTATGGAAGGGTAGACTTTCATATATTTATAAGTGAGGGGGGAAATGCCAGGAAGCAAAAAATACTTGCAATTCCCAGGATGGGTGTGTGTATAGTTAACTGAGGGAGTGTGCCACAAAGGAAATGGATCAGGGGGATTTATAACACATTCTCCTATAATGTCTCAACCCCAGAACAGGAGGAGGAAACACGGCTTGTATGGTTACTCCTGGAAGGTCATAGTAGATCATGATGGAAGGCCAAAGGACAAAAGGCTCTCACATGCTTCTCCTCGCGTGGTTCCAGCTGGGTGGAGAAGCAGTGGGCACTGGTAGACTGGGAGAAGTGTTTGGGTATGTAGGCTGTTGTTGAAGACCTAGAAATCGCAATAAAGATGAAAAGCAAGTTCAGTAGCAATGGGAAAGGAAGCAAATACTGCAGCTGGAGAAGTGAGCTTCAAAGGTGAAACAGCCCTGTGTTGTGACAGGTTCAAACAGTGCAGTTGTGGGAGTTGGCCACCAGCAAGTAGTGGTAGAGAAGGCTTCTCCAGCAGGCATGGGCAGGGCTCTGCAAGTGGGCACCAGATGGGTCATTGGTACCCACTTGGGTCATTGGCCTCCTGAGTCAATCAGGCAGGAGGACCAGATCTTTTGAAAACATGGAGTTTTGCCCCTATGGAAGCCTTTCATAGCTGAGAAATTATTTTATGTTAACTTTTGGTTGACATAAATTGAAATTTAGAGATAAGTTGCAGGAAGAGTACAAAAATCTGTGTAACCTTCACCTATATTTGTCAATTATTAGCATTTTGCCCCCATTCACATTTTCTCTCTCTCCATAGACATGCATGCACACACACGCACACGTGCACACACGCATGCACACATTTATTTCCCAACCATTTGAGAGTAAGTTACAGGCAGCATGCCCCTTTATTGCTTAATATTACAATGCATAGTTCTCAAGACCATTCTCTTACATAACCACAGTATAATGATTAAAATCAGAAAAATTTACATTGCTATAATACTATTATTTAACCCATATTAGTCCATAGTCAGATTTTGCCATTAGCATTCCATTAATGTCCTGTTTAGCAATTTTTCCTTTCCTGGATCCCTCTATGGACACCCAGGGAAAGAGGCAGTCTGTGGCATCTAAGACATTTGCTAGTAACCCCGTCTTCTGGGCTAACTTCTTCCTTCTATCTTTTCCAAGCAGTATTTCTCTCCCGCTATTCCTGCTTCTGTACTTCTCCTTTATATTTCAGTCCCCAAGCCAGCTAAAGTAGCAAACCACTGATTCCTAATTTAATTCTCATAGCAGGTTAAACAGCATTAAAACCAACTTGAAACTCGTATTGCCTCCCTAAATAATGAATGGATGGGGCCCCATTAGACTCCCATGATACAATAGTCAAAGTTCTAGATCATTTTTTTTTTGTGGCTAGAATGAGACTAAAAAGGCGGTTAGTGACAAAAGCTACCAGGATCAGATGGATTTCAGCTAAATGTCATTTTATTCTTTCTATTTTTTTTAATATTCATTTTATTGAGATATATTCACATTCATTCTATTTTTAACGGAGAGACAACTCTAATGTTCTTTAAGCTGTTTCAGAAAAATTAATCTTATTTTACCAAGCCAGCATAAATTAGAGGAGAACACTATGGATCACCTCACTTATAAACATAAATGCAAAAATTCTCAATAAAATATCAGCAAATAGCATTCCACAAAGTGTCAAAAGAATAAAATATTTGGTCAAATAGGATTTATTCCAGGAATACAAGGGGTTCAAAATCAAGAAGACTTTCTAAATATCACTATATAAGCTAAATAGTGAAGGAAAATACTGCCCCATCAGTAGATGCTGCAAAAGCAATTGAAGCCATTTAGCTGACATTCCTGAAATAAAACTAAATAATATAGGAATAGAAAGAAGCCAATTAACTATAATGTAGACTATTTACCCAAAACCAGTAGCATATTACCATAAATGGTAAAATCCTAAAGCTATTTCATTTTAAATAACAAATTAGTCAAGGAGGCCTGCCATCACTGTATAATACAGCATTGTTTTGGAATTTTTAGCAACTGCCAAGAGAATTAAATAACTATTATAAATATTGGAAAAAAAGATAAACTATTTCTGGGCTTAAACAAATATGGTCATAAAAATATGGTCCTGCAGATATGCGTGTATATGTTTGTATAGCTAGAAAATCCAAAAGATAACAGTAAAGAAACACTAAAATTGTAGGAAAATTTGAGGTGACCAAACACATAAGTATATAAAAATCAATAGCTTCTTTTTATTCTAGCAGTAAATACCTAGGAATGAAAAGGGAATAATAATTCCTTTCAAAATAGCAATTAAAATTATACATTACTTGGGGGGAATTTTTCAGTCCTATATGAAAGCAATCACATTAAATCTCAATGAAGGAACTAAAATAAGATTTGTAAAAATGGGGAAGCACACCATTTTCTTATATAGGAAGACAATATCCAGAAAGATTCAATTCTTCTAAAATTATATAAATTTATATGATTCCAAATAGAATTCTAACAGTTGATCATTTTGAGGGGGATAAAAGGGAGTTGGATAAAATGATCTTAAGAAACTCCAAGTACCTAAAGTTAACACATATGTGAAAATATTCAAGGAAGGCTCAAAAAAGAGCAACCATAAGGGTAGACCTATCTTTATTAAATATCAGAGTATACTATAAAGCCACCCTAATCAAACCAATATGGTATTGGCATAGAACATAACAAATGAGTCAGGGAATCTAGAACCAGATCCAAGGATAAATGGGAAATTAATAAATGTCAAAGGTGGTATTACAATTTAGTGGAAAAATTTTGGATTAATTAATTGTACTCTCACATCTCCCCATCTGGAAGAAAGTAACATTGGACTTCTAGCTTTTACCACAGACAAAATAAATTCCAGATGTGTTAAAGACTTAAATGTGAAAAATAAAACTAAACGACTCTTGCAAGGACCTCCTGAAAAGTAGATGTAAGTTCCAGGGAAGAGAGACTTTTCTAACCACAATCAGACAACCAGAAGCTGCTCTTGACTCTACAAAAATGGAAAGCTTTTGCTTGGTAAGAGAAACCATAAAGAAAGCCCAACAGACAAAGCGTACATTTGGTTGAAACTTTGTAACATAAAGGCAGAGTTGATACCTATCATACTGAAAGAACTCTGAGAAAAAGGGATAAACCATGCATAAAATAATGGGCAAAGAACCTAAATAGACATCTCACAGAATCACAAATCCAATTGGCCAACAAATGTATGAAAAGATACTCAAACTCACTGGTTGTCAGAGAAATGTAGATTGTTTAAGAGACAGATTTAATGTCCTTAACTTTTCTGACTGGAGAATATTAAAAGACCAGTATAACACCTATTGTTGATAGGGACTCAGGGAAAAGGTCACTATTGTCTTTTGCAAGTGAAAATGTAAATGACTGAAACCTTTTTATGAAAGCAACAAGGAAGTATCTAGTAAAATTTGAAATGCATGTGTCCTTTTACCCAATAATCTTACTCCTGGGAATCCTTCCCATGGAAATAAAAGAGCAAGTGTGTGTGTTGTACACTATGCTGTAATGGTTTGTTACATACCGTTTGTGGTAACAAAGACTGGAAACAAAAGGAATGCCTGTCAGCGGGTGTGTGGTTGAAAAAATATAGTACATCCATACCGGGAATTATAATGGGAGCATTAAAAGGACTGCATTAGTGCTGGGCCCAAGGGACTTGTAGGGATTTCCATGATATATTGTTCAGCAAGAAAGTATGAGGAAGAAAAATGTGCATAATATCCCCATTATATAAAACAAACCATGGCCCCAGATGATCTTTGTGTGTGTTTGCAGTTGTGTGTAAGCTGGGTGGCAAAATGGGAGGGCCAAAGAGGATGTTAGCCTGGAGGCGAAGAGTGGGACAGGAGTCAGAAATGCGTATAAGGAGAAAGTCAAGTAAAATATGAAAAGAAAAAATACAGACGGCCGCGCAGACAGTTTGATGTCACATTATGCATTTAGGTAAAATAACACGTGGACATATGTAAGAAGAAAGCACAGCGAGCTTCTGTGATGTGCCTTAGGAGTTCCTTCTTCCCATCCTTATCCAGGGAACTTCTCGTGGTTGTTTTTGTGATTGTAAGGGAAGTGGGGCAACAACCCTGGCTCTTTTTCTCCTTGAAAGCTTCGTGAAGCCTTGAACTGTGCTTCTGCTTTAGGGTGAAGGAGCACGGGTTGTACTGGCCTTACTCACCCCATCTCCCATGGCTTTGCCCTGACAGACTTTTCAGACTTATTTCTGCACACTCAGTCTTCAGATAACTGGTGTGAGTTCTGAGTTCTCTGAGACTCGCACATGCGATTCCCACGGGCGTGAGATCTCACTGGGATGGTGGGTTTGGATCTGACCCATGCCAGGAGTGGGTGGCCCAGTCAGTCTCTGTGACCCCTCACCCCAGCCAAACAGAATGGCTCCCAGGGTCACAACACATCCTGAGCTTGAGATGACATGTATGTTACAAGCTACTTCTTCAGCATTTAAATGTATCTTTCTAGAACACAAACGTGGTCAGGTCACACCGCTATCGAGTGCAGGTAAAAGTCAAAGTCTTCGAAGCAGCCACCATCTGCCCCAAGAACTCACTGCTCACAAGAGGTTGCTTTGATCTCCTTCCCAGCCACTGGCCATCCTGTACATCTTAGAAATTCCCCCTAAACACACTGTACCCATTCATGCCTGGGAGCTTTATGAAGGGTGCTCTTTTCATGGGGTGCTTCCTTCTGCACCCCTCCCTTCCTCCCACCCACCCCCACATTCCTTATCGTCATGCCAAATCCTTTAGGTTCAGTTCCTTGCAGGTCAGATCCTCCTAGGTCCAAGAATCCCTTCTTGACTCCCCCCTCCACACACACCTCCTCTGTCCCCTCCCCTCATCAGTCATTTTGCTGAGTCCTGTGTTTCATATGCACACACCTGTCTCCTGCTGCCCACATCCCCTTCTCTGTAATACGGTAAGTTCCTGGAGGTCAGAGATCATGCTTCTTTTCTCTCTTTCTTCAATCTCTATATCCCTGGAGCTTGCCACAGTATTGGCCCAAAATTCATTTCCAATAAACGTCTATTGTCTTATTCAAACAATGGGTGAGGTACACTGTGTCTCCTGAAATTCAAGTATGAAGTCAGGGTGGGAGATTGTAAATTGACCTTAGCTAGCACCAACAGAAAACAACATTTCACAAAGCCAGCTGTGGTATGATTCTAAATCACTGCTAGTTTTACAAAAGGAGGCAGTTGTTAATTTAGCAGGATTCCCTGGCTAGTCAAATATTTATTATATGGTTTTTGGTGTTCAGTGTATTCATTCTACAGTGATTAAGTAGCAGTTGGAGGTGGGCTTTCTCTGGTTTTCTTTGCTTGGAGGGTGTCTAGAGAATTGTGAATCACCGAATCTCAAGTTTGGACTTGACTGGAAATTAAGTCATCATTCCATAGAATTGAAACATGTAAACTGTGGGAATCAAAAAGGCCTCTTTTATGTCTGGCTTATTTCACCTAGCATAATGTTTTTAAGATTCATCCATATTGTAGCATGTGTCAGAATGGCATTCCTTTGTACAGCTGAATAACATTCCATTTTATGGATATGCTGTATTTTGTTTATCCATTCATATGCTGATAGACACTTCAGTTGCCACCCCCTTGATTTTTTTCTTTTTGTAAGGTCTCCAAATAAGGGACATGCAGAAGATCTTATATGTGGTGTCATGACACACTGGGGTCATGACTATCAATTGTGAAGTCTATCCCATGCATTTTATTATTTAATAGTCAACTATTAACATTATAAATAAATGATAATAAGTTGCAGGTTGATCATATCACTACATCAAATATATACTTGCTTTACAATGTACTTTTTAATCAGAGAAGTTGTAGGTTTGCAGAACAATCATGCATAAAATACAGGATTCCCATATACTGCCCTATTGTTAACACCTTGCATTGGTATGGTACATTTATTACCGTTGATGAAAGCACATTTTTATAATTGTAATGTTAACTATAGTCCGTGATTTAAGTTAGGGTTCACTGTTTGTGTTGTTCCGTTCCATAGATTTTTTAATATATTTTATTCTTGTAACATATATACAACCTAAAATTTCCCCTTTTAACCACATGATGTCACTTAAATGAAATACTTAGAATAAGCAAATTCATAGCAACAGAAAGTAGATTATAGGTTACCAGGGGCTGGGGTGAAGTGGGGGATGGCGAGTTATTGTTTAATGAGTACAGTTTCTGTTTGAGGTGATGAAAAAGTTTGAATAATGGATAGTGCTGTTGGTGGCACAACATTGTGAAAATAATAGCACTAAATTGTATACTTGGCATGTAAATGACACAGCAACTGTGGAAGACAGTGTGGTGGTTTTTTTAAAAGTTAAAAATAGGTTTATCATATATCCAGCAATTGCATTCCTAGGGGATTACCCAAATGAGGTAAAACTGATGTCCACACAAAAACTTGCATGCAAATATTTATAGCAGTTTTATTCATAATTGCCCAAAATTGGAAGCAACAAAATGTCCTTCAGTACGTGAATGGATAAACAACTGTGGAACATCCATACAATGTAACATTACTGAGCAATACAAAGAAAAGAGATATCAAGCCAGGAAAAAACATGGAAGAACTTTAAATGCATTTATTGCTAAGTGAAAGTAGACGGTTTGACAGGCTTCATACTACATGATTCCAACTATATGACATTACGGAAAAGGCAGCACTATAGAAAGAGTAAAAAGATTGTTGGTTGCCAGAGGTTCACAGGGAAGGAAGAGAGATTAATAAGTGGATTACAGGGCATTTGGGGGGCAGTGAAACTATTCTATATGAAACTGTAACGGTGGAGACCAACATTAAGCAGCATTTGTCAAAACCCATAGGACTTCCCAACACACAGAGTAACTTCTGTGTAAGCTATGTACTCTAAGTTAACAATGTGTCGATATTGGTTCATCACTTGTAACAAATGCACCATGTTAATGCCAGATGTTAATAGTAGAGGAAACTAGGGGGTGGAGAGACAGCAAGAGGGCACATGGGAAATGCTGTAGGTTTTGCACAATTTTTCTATAATCCTAAAACTGCTCTATAAATAAAGTATTTTTAATGGATCACTGTTCTTCATATAGATTTTCACCGCATTGCCACCCTTCACCCTGGGAATCTTCGAGAGATCTTGCACTCAGGAGAGCATGCTCAGGTTTCCTCAGCTCTACAAAATTACCCAGAATGCCGAAGGCTTCAACACGAAGGTAAGCAAAGCTTTATTGCAGAGCGGTCTTCTCCAAGAGGCGTGAGCCTTTGTCTTTCAGTTCCCATCACTTGCCAGGAAGAGGTAAAAAGCCTTTGAGAGAAAATTGGAAAAGTAGCCAGAGCACAGCCGACCCCCTTAAAATGGCAAGCCCAGTGAATTTGAGATGCCAAGTAGGAAAGGAAGTTTCCAGGTTGTATGTGGTGCCTTCTCCACCCCAGCTCGTTGGCCTCGTCCCTCGTCCCCACACACCTGCACGTTATGAAGTGGTGGCAGCATCAGGCCCTACTTTCTTTGGGATCAGCCGTCTGTGAGTCCCCTCACAGACATTTGGGTGGACTCGGAGCTGGCCTAGCGAGCCCTCTAGCCTCAGTCGATTGACTTTTCATTTAAAAGCAAACGTTTCTTTAGCTAATAAGTCAAAGTGGGTAGATATGAGCCCAGGGATCAAGTAAGTCATGAGTGGTGGTGGTTGTTTTTTCAGACTGCAGAATCAGAAAAGATAAATCTTCTAGACAAGAAAAGAAAATGTACAGGCCATCCTGAGAAGGCACAAGCAGAAACGGAGTTAGATGGTAAAGGGATTCTGTAGTGCTCCGTGCCTAACGAGATCTGCACGCAGCCTGCCCAGCACGGCTTTTAGGGGGAAACAGGACCACTGGCTGGAAGGGATGATACCTGCCTGGCAGCAGAGAGGGTGGCAGCACACCTGGCAGGCCCTTGTTCCATCTCAAGTGTATGCAGCAGGGGATCAGGGAGGTTTAGACAGAGATTAGTGCCAAGTTCAGCTAAAATCCTGTGTGCAGGCTGTGGTCATGACTTGCTTGGGTAGCTGCTGGGGACCTTTGTAAAGTTGATCAGGGATGCCCCTCTCTAGGCTGCTATAAAGGAACAGCCTCTGAAAATACGTTTTTGAGCCAGGTATTGCCAATCACCTTCCTGCAGAGCTACCTTATTCTTGGGAACTCATAACAATAGGTGTTTCGGAGACTGGAAAAAAGTTAAAGGTGTCCTCCTGGTTCTACCATCTTCCGTACGTGGGTGATGAATTTTATCAGCCCATGTTTGCTGTGAATCTGTCAATGGGAAAATATGACTGGTTGGTCATATTTATTATTTATATAAGTCAAATATGTTTTCTCCAGAGTTTGAATTCAAAAGCCATATGAGGTGAAAAGTTAGAGAAGTGAATGAACCCATTAAAAAGGTAGCAAAGTTAAGACTTCCCTGGGACTTATTTGCAGGCACCTGGAAGAAAGTATTTTTTCCCTTTGGTAGTGTGGTCAGGGGGAGGGTAGAGAAGAATGAACATTGAAAATGGGAAAAATCCCATTCTCTTATAATAATTTATTTCCTGCTATCCCACCACTAGTTAGGATCCAACTCTGTGACAATTCCCAGAACAATTTGCAGATTTTCAGAAGTTTAATCTGGCTTTAATAGTTGTCATCAGAGTGGTTTAAAAAATTATGCACTAATGAAAATATATTGTAGCATAAACCAAATTTTGCCTTTGTTTGACCTTTCAAGCACTAGAAGAGAGTTTTTAAGTGTACAAGATATTAGTCAAAATCTCAAAAATTAAAGAAAAAAATGAATGGGAGGGTTTTTTTAAGGAATAAAACAAGAATGAGAATGTTATGTGAGAATATTCATGTAAAATGTTTTTAATGCCTTTCAACAGTACACAAATTTATTCTCTTATTAAAAATGTTCACGTAATAACCCCTTTTCTGATTGATTGTAATATTTTCTTGTCTGTCTTGGGATTCTAAAGAAAACTGATCATACTCATTTTTCAGATGTTGGCAGCTTGTGTGCTGGTCCATGTGTTTGTGGTTGTGTGTGTGTGTGTGAGTGTGTGTGTGTGTGTAGGTTTTGTACTGAAGTCACAGTATCTGGAGAGAATCCAGTCATTTGTATGTAAAAACGAGGAAACAGTTGTGGTTTTTTTTTTAAGTTGAAGAATAATACACTGTTTGAGCCGTGCAGCACGTCAGCCCCTGCACAACGGGCCGTTTGTTGGATTACATGGAGGTCAGCTTTCAGGGCAGCTTCTGACCCCCTCTGTCTGTTTCCCCTAGGTTTTCTGGGGTCACTGCATCAACGCCCTGGTCCACTCCCTCATCCTCTTCTGGTTTCCCATGAAGGCTCTGGAGCACGGTAACTGCCTCACGACTCAAAACGTCCACAAGTAGCATGTCCGTTTCTCTGTGGCCAGTGTGTTCACAACTTTTTTTTTCCAGTTCTGCAGAACTAGAGATCACGATAACATATTTTCGAGGAAAAGCATTCCTCCTGTCTAATGGGAGCTAGTCCCCAGGTTGAGTGTGTAGGTGTCACCCCTCCTGGCTTTGAGAACCCATTTTCTTTACCAGTGTTTGGGTTGTTTTAATCAATGTGTGAGGATCAGTGTCGAGCATTCCATAATTACGCAGCACTGCCTCTTGTCCATGAGTTGGACATTTTTCTGTTAATTACGGAGGCTTGCATTTTCCAAATCTTTTAAGAGTTTAATCTTATACCTAAAGTTTTCTGAAAGCATCTTTCCTTGCCAAACACCTTTTCAAGTTATAGTTTATTGGAGGGCTAATTCTCCAAAGTAGTGTTAGTCTTTTTCTAGAGCCAGAAGAAGATGTGCAAGAAAGGCTGTGTCGTTAGTGTTTCCTAATACATCCAAAGAGACATATCATAGTCCCAGAAAATGGAAATGTATCACTAGAATGCTACTCTTTGATTTCTCTCAACATAGTAATAATCCCCCCTGGGAAAAATTACTTCAAATGTTGACAACACAAGGGCTTTTATTGTTCAAAGAACCAAAGACTATAACATTTCCAAGTTGCTTTGTTCCTGTGTCAATGTGTTTTTTGCTTCAAACAAAAATTATTCATTCTCACTGTTATTTTTAACCTATTAGATAGGAAAGTTAGGGAAGATGCATGCACAGCCAATTTATTATACCATATGACCTATTCTTTCAATTTCATCAGACGTCCTTTTCCTTTAGGGGTCCCTAAGTCTCTAGATCAGAAAATAAAACTCTCTGCCTCTAGCCCCACCCATCCCCAAAGGCATTCTAGGGGAATTATTTTCTTTTCATCCTAAAACGTCCTTTGATTCATCTTTACTCACAGTAGATTTAATGTATTCTAAAATGGTTTTGTAAGTATGAGAACCTTGAATGTGACTGTTCAGAGGCTATAACATTTTGGGGATAGAAGCAGCCATCCTCATACCAGGTGGAACTGATGATGGAGGGCCGTAAGTGTGATGACATCTTAGTTTCCTAGGGCTGTTCTAACAAAGTACCACACGATAGATGGCTTAAAACAAACAGACATTTATCGTCTCACAGTTCTGGAGGCCAGGGGTCCAAAATCAAGGTGTCAGCCAGACTGTGCTCCCTCTCTCTTGGCTCTCGTGGCCCTGGGATTACTTGGCTAATGGATCTGCCTCCATCTCCACATGGACATCTCCCTCTGGGTCTGCCATGTGCCCTCTCCCCTGCTTGTAAGGCTACCAGGCATATTGAGTCAGGGCCCACCCTAATCCGGTTCAGCCTCAGTTTAACTAACAACATCTTCAAAGACCCTATTTCCTATTAAAAAGTCCCATTCATGGCACCAGAGGTTAGCACTTAAATATGTCTTTTTGGGGGACACAATTTAACCCCTAAGAGATGAGCATAAGGGCAACTTTGGTAAGTGTCCTCTTGCAATAGCCATTCATACTTAGGAAGAGACAACGAATAGCTTGGACTGGCTGTAAGATCTGTCTCCAGACCCCTCGCCCTTCCTATTTGAACATCGAGAAATGCTCGCCTTTGGACTCTCTATCCAGAAGTTTTATAGGAAGGTAACTTACTTTCCTGCCTCAAAAGGAACCAGTGTGACCCCATTCTATAGTACAGATAATGGTTGTCTCACCCTGGAGCCATGATCATGGGTTTTGAGTTTGTAGCTTGTAGTTCATGGTGGAATTGCTATTGTTTGCCTAGATTCCATGGGGTAAGACCATCATTCTCCTAACATGAAATATGTATAAATTCCAACAGTTGCTGATTTAACTAAGATATATTGCCAAGTGGCGCTCACGTTAGCTTCTTCCACCCTATTCTGCTGCCCCCAAATTTAGAAATTTGCCCAGCAGCCAGCTAATAGGGTGATTTTATTCCCTAGTTTTTATTATTACCATCATCATCAATGTCATTATATTTATTATATTTATTATGCCTTCAGCATATGGGTTTTCTTTTTTGTTGTGCTGTAAACAGTAACCTATTGAGTCAAACTGTTTAAGGTGAAATTAATTGCAAAATATTAAGTATATTTGGCATGGAATAACAGAAGGACATTGGTGTTTTTATTCATGAGTTGACTTCCTCTAACAAAATAAATGAATATTTTAGAATTTATTTCTAAATTCACACAATTAATACAGAACAAATTATTACATTACTTATTGCTCATTAACCTTATTCATTCATGTAGTATTTATGTCCAAGACACTATGATAGATTCTAAGAGAAGAAAATAAGTGAATTTATGTGGGTCTTACCTGTGAAGAGTTTGAAATCTGGTAAGAGCGATTAGATATGTGAGTGCTTAAGTCTAATAAAGGGTAGAAAATTACTGTCTCAAGTAAAATACAGATAGTGTTATCAGATTTCAGAGGACTGAGAGATGCCTTTCATTTGGGATTAGTAATGACTTCCTAGAGGAGGTAGCATTTAGGGTTATCTTTGAAGTCCAAGCAGGATTTAGATGTGTAGGAAAGGAGTTGCCCTTATGCTCATCTCTTAGGGGTTAAATTGCATCTCAGCAGAGAGGAGAGCCAAGCAAAACCAATGAAGTGGAGAGAAATTCAGGGCCAGACTAGAAAGCTACAGGATGTTCCACCCCTGAAGGTTGGAAGAAAGGGGAAAGCTTGGAAAGGGATATGGAAGCTGGATTGTAGAGGCCTTTGAGTGTGAGGTTAAGATATTGCGATTTAATAGTTTAGACATTGAATGGTCAAAATAGAATTTTAGATCAAAGAAAGTATTGTGATCAGAGCAATTTGGGGCAATGAATCTCTCATGTCTTGGAAGGTGAGGGGTACCAGGGAAAACCAGATGTAAGAATACTAGTTAGGACTCCAGGTATTCCAGGGAAGAGGGTAGATTGAATTTTGTGCTCCAACCAAGACATGTTCTTTATCTTAATCCACATTCCCGTGGGTGTGGACCCATTGTAAATAAGGCCTTTTGAAGATGTTATTTTTAGTTAAGGTATGACCCAACTAATCAGGGTGGATCTTTATCCGGTTTACTGGAGTCCTTTATAAGAAGAAGAAATTTGTACACAATCAGTCAGAGGAGGCCACAGAGGAGCCAGAGGCTGGAAGTCAGCAGAAACCAGAGAGCAGATACAAGAAAAGTGAGATCATCATGCAACTGGCAGTGGAGATGCAAGTGAAGGAACCCCACGGATGGAGGCAAGCCAGCGGCAGAACGCTTCAGAACCTGGGGAGAAAGAATTCCTTTGCAACACCTGGATTTTGGACTTCTTGCCTCCAAAACCATGAGACAATAAGTCCCTGTTGTTTAGCCAACTCATGCGGTACTTGTCATAGCAGCTCTGGCAAACTGAGACAAGAGTGTAAACCCAGGTTATGGGGATGTGTTTGGAGAGGTAGACACATGTCTTGAGAAGAAACCGTTCAGCAAAACGATGGTCTAGCTCTCAGGAGCCAGGCCCAGCTTGCCCTCTCAGTGCTTATGTAGGGTCAGAGTTGATTATCAGTAATTACGTAAATGGTTGCTTAATTACCATCCAGTGGATCCTGCAGGCTCGGTTGGAGCTTATAACACTGGAACATAACCTGTTCTAGGGTGTCAGAGAAGAGTCTTCTCCAAGGAAATGATATTTAGGTTCTTGAAAGATGAGTAAGGGGTGATTGGTGGGGGGTAGACATATATGGGAAAGGGTGGGGCAAGAGCTTTCCAGTCCTCAGCGAGCAGAGTGCACCAGCCTGAGCTGCTGGGGAGCAGGAAAGGGGCCGCCTGCAGGGTGTCTCAGTGGAGGGGGCCTGCTCAGGCAGCTGAGCTAGTTTGGCTTGGGCTCTGGAGTGTTCTTTGTCAGACTCCGGTGAGCATTTCCAGCCCTGGAGCATATCTGGGCCCTGGACAGTCAACGTCCTAATCTCCCTTTCTCCATCGCTGTGGCAACCATGGATCAAAGTATGTCACTATGTATTTGCACTGTCTCCTCTGGGGGATGGAGATGCCACCACCCCTAGCTGAGATGGCTTTGGCATAGAGAGAGAGGAGAGTGGCTGGAAGAGAGGACAAAGCAGTCAGAGGAGAGTCAATTACCTGGAAGGCCATGCGAGGTGGTGGGTACTCACCTCTGTGAAAGGGTTGAGGTGGGAGAGTTACATGATTGGGTTTGTCTCTAAAGAAGATCTCTCAGACTATCCTATAGAGATACAAAAGGGTTTGGCCAAGAGCATGTGTGTTTTCTGTTTTGTTGTTGTTGGGGAGAGAGTGGAGTGGAGGCAAGGGTGGAAATCAAGAGAGATTGTAAATTTGAAGACCAAGATATGGCAAAGGATTGGATTACCTGTTTATTATGTATGGTGATTTACCATTCTAAATAGAAGCAAGTTCTTCTTACACTCCTAATTGCCATTTAGGAGGATGTATCTGTCCCACCCACCCCCGTAGGAGTGTAGGAACACAGCCCCAATTTGAGACCACTTGAGGCCCTTTCAAAGCCTGTGGACCCTGATCTAACAGAAGCGCACCTCTCCTGCCCACCGCCAAGCGTTTCCTGAAGCTGTCCTTGACCCCTGCCTGCAGGACACCCCAGGGCAGCTTTGCTTGACCCACGGACTAAGGTCCCAAGAGTAGCTACTCTGCCCTCTGAGACTCTGTGCATTATGTCACCAAGAGCGGTGATTTTTACTAGGAAATTCTCTCCCCCCATCCATGGGGAGAAGCCCAGGTACATATCAGTGCTGTTCACTTCAAGCAATGTAATTGTTGGAAAGGAGTATTTTTGGAAAGGTGTGGGCACATTATTCATTTCCGAGAATGCTTCCAAGAATTTTGCTTTGCCTTATTTTCGCGTGGTTTTGGATATAATTTTCAAAGCGCTGTTTCACTGATGGAGTTTGTGATGATTCATTTCAAATTTCAAAACAAAATTTTCCACTCAAGCAATCAGTAGATCAGATCTCTTCCAACCGTCGCAGCCTTAGCCTTTCTCCCATGATCTGCCCACAGCTCCCAGCCTTTGATCGGAAAAGTGTCCTAGGTTAAAACCAGGGATGTCACCTTTGCGGTGACCAAAATTTATCAAAACACTTGGTGTCAGGCCACACCCAAGTTTTCCACTGGTGCATCTAGGCTGCGTATTTGAACGTCCTCTTTGAGGTGGAACACAGCCATTGGCAAAAGAACATAGACTCAGTTTTGATTTTAAAAAGGTTCAGATTTTTCTTGGTGAAATTTAAGAGGAAAGCAATGGGAAAGAATATTCTTACTGGCAGAGAAAGTTCTTAAAAATTCTGTTCCTGATTCCCCACAGTCCACACCCTGGAAACCTTTCTTAAGTAACAGGGTCTTTCAACAATTTTCGAGAAGCCTCTTTTATACTTTTTAATAAATGTGCTACTCTAAGATCAGACATTTTATATACTGAAATAAAAGTGTGCGTGTAGAAATGAAGCTTAGTCTGCCTCTCTCTGCCTATGGCATTTCTGGGTCATGTTAGTTTAAATTATTTACAACCTGATGACCTGTACCACATTCCTATAAATTTGGCTGTTTTAGATAATATAAATACTGATGAGTTTCATCGTTGCACAGTAAACTATTTTTGAGCAAGACTGCAAATGTTCTCAGAGATTACAACTTCTTATATTCAATTATTTACTTATTTTTTAAATGAGATAAATCAATGCACATGTTCTATATGCCAGGCTAATCCAATAGTGTACATAAAGCCAAGTTCCCTGCCCTCAGAGGGCTCACATCTAGTGAATTCCTGCCTTTTGAACAAAAACTGCAGTTCGCACAAGTATGCCAAAGGGGAGGTCAGAGTGAAACAGAAGGTATTCCGAGGAAAGCTGAGCAGGAACTTCTTCCCTGAGACGCGGAAACGGAGTTGGAAGATGAACAGGAGGGTGCTAGCTGAAGGGTAGAAGGAAAGGGGGTTCCTAGCTGAGGGAAGAGCCTGGGGTGAGAAAGTGTAATTCCAAGTAAAACTGGGGGAACGATGGGGGGACGGGCACAGACCGCCTTGGCGTGATGAAGATGGAGACTAGGAAAAAGTCAGACCTTCTAGGCCTTTTGGGACAAGTGAACCTTGTGGATTTTAAGTGTAATGAAACGCATTGACAGGTTTTAAGCAGGTAGCCATATGATCTGATTTTTTTTAATATAGCCATCCTGGAAAGAATGATTATTGGGGCCCCACTAGTTGTTGGTTTAGCATCATGAGAAGGGATTCAGTGGGGAGAAGTGGGTGGACTAAAGGGCTGCCTAGTAGGTAGAATTGCAAGGTAGTGTTGTGTTAATTAACACTTCTCTACGCTACCTGGTCAGACCATGTCCTAAATTTGTCAGGAAGATGTGATACTGCAGACATGAAGGCCAAGATGATATTATCTTTTGAAGTAAGGGTATGTGCAATGATAAGCTGGCATTTTGATCCCCTTTAAAAATCACAGACGATGCTTTGTGCACAGTTTGGAAAAGGATTACAATAAATGAAAAAGATCCAGAGATGAGCAGTAAATGTTCCAGGGGACGGAAGAGGAGATAATAACTAAGTGACCACCTCTGCCGTCTGGGAAACCTGCAGAGAAGATGGAGTGTGCTTGAAGGTCATCAAATCCCAAAGCTCAAAAATGAAGCAAATGCAACTTGCTTACTAAAAACTAAAAAGACAGCACACTCTGGAAGTTTTACAATTTAGGCAGATGAAACTGCAGCTTATGAATCTAAGTTACTGGTTACTAACTCAATGATTATAATAGGCTTAAAGTATAACCAAATATCCCAATTCAAATGCAGGATTTTTTCATCCTGTTTTGATTTACTTTAAACAAAGTAAAGAACTGCTCAAATAAAGCTCTAACTTTAGAGGTTACTTTTCTATATAATCATGTTCTGCCTCACATATCCTCTAGCACTGTTTGGAAACACAGAATTGGGCTGGAAGGGCCATTGTTTGCACTCAGTTAAATATTTCTTAGGTTTTCATGTCTCTTTTAATGAACACTATATTAACATTCAAACAGTTGGGTTTGGGTTAAATGTTGTACGACATGTGAACCAGAATTCTAAATTTCACCCTTTTAACTCTAGCTGGGAGTTGATTCGAGATCTATTAGTCAGGGTAGGAATAGCTGCTGCAACAAACTAACCCCAGATCTCAAGGGCTTAGCCCAGCAGAGGTTTGCTTCTCATGTGTGTCACATCTCATGGAGGAGGGCACTGTGAGGGGGAGCTCCACTTAGTACATGGTCCTAAGGTCACTGTCAGCCTTGACAGTGGTAAGGGGAAGGGGGGAGGAGAAGGGTCTCCTGTTCCTTAGTCTTGATTAGGAAATGACCCATCCCTTCTGCTCACATCTGATTGGCAAGAACTAGTCACTGAGCCCCATCCAGGTGCAAAGGGTGGAGAACATCATTCAGCTGTGTTCCCAGGAGTAAGACGCGGCTTTGCGGCCACGCTAGATGACTGTTTGGCGTGAACAGTCTTTCCATAAGGTATACTTCCTTTGCCAAGTCCATTATTAGTAAACAAAAGTAAAAAGAGAAATACCAAAGCTGGAGTTTCATATCCTTAACTTTATACGGCAGAAATGTCAATAGGAGAAAATCCAGCAAAAAGCTTAATAACTGGGAACTTAACCCAGCACTTGTTCTGAATGCAATGATGATCACTAACATTTATATAAACTGCCTTTTATAAAACTCTTGCCAATATTTTATATCTCACTTTACAGAGGAAGGAAAAAATAAATTTTCTCTTGGTTAGTATGTAGTGTTGGCAGCAGAAAGAATAGTGTATAGTGTAGTCCAGGTAATCCCCAGATACGAGCAAGTGACGTTCTAAAAGTTGATTTGTAAATTAGTTATTTGAAACTTGGACTCCATCTTCACTCTTGATCTAAATCGACAGTAGGTGGTTGGCATTGCACCTCCCTTGCATCTCTGAGGTCTTACAAGTTAGGGGCCAGGGACTCAGTTAACATTCTGGAATCTGGGCTGCTCAAAGGTAGTACTGGTGGAAGGTTCTTGAAATGAACAGGCAGGAAAGGGAAAACTCAGCTTTCCCTTTCCGACCGAAATTTCTTGGCAAACACGTTGATGTCAAGGGATCGGTGCCGTCACCACCTCATTGCATCCTCCTGAGTCACATGTGAATGAGGTACTGCCTGTGATTTTCGATTCAGGTGTTCCGCACATGCTTACTAAATTAAATGTACGTCGATTAATTCACCCCATCTGTTTTCTTACTCTTTAAACCCTATCTTTTCTGACTATCCAGTTCTACACTGTAACTTTGCCTTCAAATTTTGCCTTTTGTCAGAGCCATTACTGAACACATTTTGTGGTTTAGCTGGGCAATGAGGTAATGTTTTTTAATGAACATTTAATTGGAATGGTGTATTTATAAAATGTCATCAACCTAGCCCTTTGGAGTATTCCAGAATAAGTTCCTTGATCATTTTTGTCTGTTTGGAAAACGAGACATACTTTTCTTATGAATGGCACTTTTCCCAACAAATATTTTCAAGGATGTTTTTATGTGCAGCATTTTTGGGGCTGTTTCTTCTGATGTGGCTGGCAGAGTGAGTGGTCTTGTCCCACTCGTTCACAAGACTCTCTATTTTTGACTGTGTTTCCAAACCTCCTTCAGCTAATCCTACAGTTATATATGTCCCTGGAGCCAACCAAATTTTGCAAATGATCCACAAGTTGGGTACAGGGGGCACAACCACTGCCTTTGGGCCACTCAATTCTGAAGCCATCACGTGGTATTGGCTTTTAAGAGAAGGCGTTAGCTACCCAGGACCCCTAGTGTTACCACCTCTTTGCTATTTTATCACACTTTTGATATAAATAATAAGCACCATCATTAGAGTAGGTTTAAAATCACTTGTAATCACAGTCGGATCTCTTCCAAATGTGACTAAGTGCTTTTATTAGACTAAGCAGATGCGAAATTTTTCCTAGTCTCAGGCCCTGAGCTTTTAGGGTCTGGGCATTTGGGACTGGTAACGCCCTCCAATCTTACTGCACCTCAGCTGAGGGTGGATCCGATCCTCCATTTGCAAAAGGCTAACTGCTCTCAGACCTGTTGAGTCGGACGCCAGCTGTTCTGATGCACTTGGGCAGCTAATCGCTGTCACCTTTGCCAGGGGCTCGTCTAAGCCTTCGCGTGCAAACGATGGGTTTTTCTGTTGGGAAGTGTTCTGCGCTGTGCTAGTTAAGCTAAGAAAACCAAGGTTTGGTCAGATGCTCTCTCTGCACGTGCACTTTTGATGGATCCTCCTTAAATGAATATTTTAGAGCCTTGCCCAGTTTGACCTCTAGTGACCCCACCATTCAGCAGGCACCTACATGCCCCCGCTATTTTTCTTTTTTGGCTTAAAACGTCCTTTCCCCTCTCACTGCCCCCACTTTCCACTATACTATTCCGTGGCATCCCATGAAGTAATGGTATTACTAGACTTCCACAGATGGTGGTTAAATAATGCTCTGAAGGCTGGTTTGGGGAACCCAACAACTCACCTCCATTTTGGGGTGGTTGTTCTTTTTCCCTACCCTATCAAAAATCCTTATTTCAGATTTTACATATCTGACTTAAATAAAGGCAGTTATACTCCAGAAAAGATGTTTCCTGAGGTGGGGTAGAATCCTAACTGTAATTTCAATCCAGGCGAAGTGGGAAGAGATATTACATAAAGAACAGGCTTCAGGAATCAACTGAAAAGTCTCGCTGGGCCCCGCCAGCCTTGAACAATCAGCAAACTGAAGCCTACTAATGCCCCTGTCCACAAATGCCTCCTTAGGGCTTCTTTCCTTCGGGACTGCCTTACTGACAGGTTTTAACATGGAGTGATGCCTGCGGCTATGTGCTATTAAAACAGTTGAAATATAACCCAATAAGAGAACAGTCGATTCCTCGGAGATTTTCCCAACAGGGTGTGCAGAGAGAGGACTTGTTAACTTGTTTAGTGATGCTATCTTTTCATAGGCTCTTGGTGTCTCCCAGAAACTCAACTTGGTTTGGGAGTTTCTCCTCCAAGGTAATAAATTATTTCCAGAAGGGATCAGTTTTGACTTGGGAAGGAGATACTGTGTCTGACACTGACAACTCCTATTTGCAATGTTGACTTATCCCTCCTCAACACTGAACTGAAATAGTAGATTGATCCTGTCAAGTAAAAGTTTAATGTTTGAATGACCTTCAGCATACATGTTTTATTTACCAGCAATAGTGTTCGCTATCACAAGTTGGAAATGAATCCATTGCAGAACTCTTGAAGCAGTGGTTGGAAAATGTCTTTTAGATTTCCCTGTCTGCTCCTTCTGTTCAGGCCAAATTGCCAGAGTAGTGTTAAATAGTGTCTCCAAGGAGGTGTTCTTGTCACATGTTAGCTCACAAGCCTTAGGTAGAGATTTCCCCTTTTAACTGCCTTTTAAACTCTGTCCAGCTTTGTGAATTACTGAAAAGTGAACCTCCAAAGCTTTGAATATAACTATTTACTAGTGCATCAATTTGTTGCCTTCCTAAGGCTAATTTAGCCTCTTCCTTACTTCTTTGAACTTTCCTCTTCTTTGACTTTTGAAGTCCTGCCTAAGTTTCTGACTTCTATTCACCAATTCTCCCTTCAGCCTTGCCATCACTCCTTTCTAAGCCGGTGGCCATATCTTTCCCTGTTCTAGACTAACACGTGTTCTCCAGTGACCCTCCCTCTGATTAGAACTTTGCTTAATGCCAGTCTGTTGATGTCACTTTGATCAATCCTCCCTTCTTCACAGATTTTCCCATGTAGCGTCAGGAGAAGGGGCATAGCCAAGAGCTGGATCCAGGGACCCACTGTTTCCAGAGATTCCAACTATGAAGTGCCGTGATGATCACACTCTTTTAGGGAAGTCAGCAGACCTTGACTCTTTAGTAAAGCGTGGGCAGACAGGGGAATCCAGGCACCCAAATATGTGGGTATGGCAGCTGCTGGATTGGAAATTTTAACACATGTATTCCTATATACCCGGACTGTAAACCACAGATCTGGATTTATGTGTGAAAGAGAATAAAAGGAGGTCGGCAGTGTCGTTCAAAGAAACTGTTCCTGATCTTAAAATAAATAGGCTTTGACCCCTCGGGATAAACACCAGACTTTTCTCAGCAGGCCTGGCTGACATGAATTAGGTAGTTCTGTTAGGGTTCTGCCTTAGTGGTGGTGTCTGCATTGTAGTAGTCATCCTGAAAAAGAAAAAAATATGTATCGGAAAAGATAGAAAAACTAAAGCTTCCAAATCCTGGTTGTATTTTCTAGACCTTCCTCGTTGGATTGCTTATACTCCCCCCAAATTATAGACTCCAAAAGAAGTTTATGTAGTTGCATCTGAAAATGCGAGTAGTGGATCTACCTCAGAATCCTTTAAGAGTTCATTAGTAATTGATTTTGTATTCACATAGCTGTCTTTTGTTATAGGGCCACAATTCTAATTTAGCAAAAATTAAAGGTGAATTATAAATGAACTCATGAAAAATGTCCAGTGCTGGCACTTAACAAGAGCAATTCATGTGTTCCTTTCCCTTTCATTTTTTTTAAACCAAAGAAAGAGTTTAATATCTATAAAAATGTCAGTTTCAATACAGATCAAGTGTTGGGTTTTTTGGTTTGTTGGAACCCTGATTTTGTTTTTTTGCTTCATTTGGAGAGAATATAAAATGAAACAATTTCAGAGAGCCAGAGAGATTGGGAAGACTGTTTTAGAATCACAGATGAGGCAATTTTGCAATACCCTTACATTTTGATAGATGTGTCTAAAGTTCTATTTTTGTGTTCTAAATGAAATAGTTTGCAGCACTCAGCTCCTTTGAAGTTAAGAGTAAACTCTTGGTTTTTTCAGATACCGCCTTGGCTAATGGTCACGCCTCAGACTATTTATTTGTTGGCAATATTGTTTACACGGTAAGTTTATCTTTACCACACCTGTAGATTTTACCTCGCTAAAACCTTGATGTAGTGATTTCCTAATTATTTCAAATCCTTAAACTAGACCTTATAGTGTCCTTAAAGTTCAGAATGGTTGTGAAATGCTTCCTTCATTTTTTGATAAATTACACCGAGTCAGGATTTCTAGACAGGTGAGGAGAGGACCCCCCCCTCCTTTAAATGACCCTTTCACATCAACCTGTGAAAGAAAACAACTCAAGTAAAGTGATTGCCCAAGTCTTCCAGGCTCAGAAAGGGGCAAATGGAACTGTTCTTTCGTGAGCAGACAAACACTAGAATGAGGGTTTTTCTTGGTAGTAAACCTGCCTAAATGTTTCCCCAAACTAACCCTGGAGAATTAGTTACCAAGATGGTCCTCTCAAAGTGTAACCTTGGAGGACCTACAGAGGGCAGGCATGGGATTTCTCATGGAAAGGTACAGTAATTCAGTTAAGAATAACATGCATTTCCGAACTCCTATTTCTTTTCACAGTATGTTGTTGTTACTGTTTGTTTGAAAGCCGGTTTGGAGACTACAGCTTGGACTAAAGTAAGTTTTTTATAGAATCATTTCTCTCTCTGGTACAGATATTTTTTATGCTATGATTTCTTTTTAAGCCATAGGAAAACAATAAGCACTGTCTACCTATCTTATTTTAAATTTTGCATGTAAAAATTGTGGTTTGATGTCTATTATGGCAAATTTGCAATCTGAAGTTTCCTAGTGAGTCATTTGCTTGGCACTTTAATACTCTAAGCTATTAACAGTCATCTCATTTCGAAAATATATGCTCATTGTAAAATGAAAAATATATAAATATACACATACATGCACAGAAAATACAGGACAAAAAAGAAAATTTAAAATTTCCATAACTCTACCACTGAGAGAGAATCACTGTTGACACTTTGCTATATAGCCTTCCAGACTTTGTTGTGTGTGTGCATATGTGTGTCTTTTAGAAGATGATGCATTGCAGAGCATATTGTTTTGTAGTCTTTTTTTTTTCACTTAGAAATATATCACGAAATTTTCCATGTCTTAAAAGGTACTTCTATAAAGTCACTATTCAGGATTAGAGAATTCAATTGTATAGCTGTCCCATCATTTATTTAATCAACCCCCTATTTTAGGCCTTTTGGTTATTTCCAACATTTGGGGATGATAACCATGCTTCTTGTTTTATCATGGAGTGCTATGATGTAGCTGTGGTTTCAATAGGCTCCCCTATTGCTGGGGTAGGCAGGTCAGGAAGGGCTGCGGAGAGAACAACTGCCAAATCAGGGATTAGTTAGAAGACAATGGCAGTTAATCCAGGTGAGCAATGATGATGGCTTAGCCTGGGGTGCCAGAGAAGGAGGTGATGAAAAGTAGCCAAATTCTGGATGCATTTTTTATTTTAAAAAGAAAAACAAAACCCAACAGAACTTGCTGATAGATTGGATTGTAGGGTATAGAAGAAAGGAAGAAGTCAAGATCTTCATATTAAGAGGACAAAGGAGAAATCTGTTAACAACTCAATAGGTGCTCAAAGGGGATTTGTTAAGATGCACTATCCATTGCAGATTTTTTAAAATCTTTGGAAAATTTAAAGAACAGTTGAAGTTGCAGCATGATAAATAAAAACGTCTCATGCATTTTCTTTGTTCAACCCTTCTCTTACTGGATTAATGAGCCCTTGTTTTACAAAACCCCAAGTTGGAGCAAGTGCTTCTGATGAATTGAGAGATGCCTGCTATCACTATGGGATGGATCTAGGGGAACATCATCTGTGGTAGCAAAAGGACTTTCATCTTGAGGTTAGTTTTAGGGCACTAGTCACTTGAATTAATTATTAAACATCTGGACATGAGAAGATTAGAAAGCACAAACTCATCTGTTCCCGTTTGCTAATGCTGCCATGATGCAGAATACCAGAAATGGCTTGGCTTTATAAAGGGGGTTTAACTTGTTATGAAGTTAAATATGAAGGCCATGAAAATGTCCAAATTAAGGCATCAACACAAGTATACCTTCACCAAAGGAAGGCCAATGGCGTCCAGAAGACCTCTGTTAGCAGGGAAGGCACTTGGCTGGCGTCTCCTTGCTCCTAGGTTGCGTTTCAAAATGTTTTTCTCCCAGGATGTTTCTCTCTAGGAGTCTGGGGGGTGTTCTCTTAGTTCCTCCCAGGCAAACTCGGGACTAGCAAAAGTCTGCTTTCAATGGCCATCTCCAAAATGTCTCTTCTAGCTTCTGCTCCGAAATATCTCTCCTAGCTACTCTCCAAATTGTCATTCTTAGCTGCTCTGAGGTCTTTCTGTTTGTGAACTTTTTATAGGGCTCCAGCAATTAAATCAAGACCCACTCTGAATGGGCAGGGTCCATATCTCCATGGAAATAATCCAATCAAACATTTCACTCACAGTTGATTGAGTTATATCTCCATGGAAACACTCAATCAAAGGCTTCCTACCTAATCAACACTAATATGTCTGCTCCCACAAGATTGCATCAAAGAACTTGGTGTTTTGGGGACATATTACATCCAAACTGGCACATCACCCTATCTAGGGGGCCATCAAAAACTTTCCCTAAGGAAAGGTAACTTGGACGCTGAGGTTCTGCAGTCAGTCTTTGCATGCAGAGAGGCCATGCATGAGTATCTGTTTTCTTCTGCAGTTCAGTCATCTGGCCGTCTGGGGAAGCATGCTGATCTGGCTGGCGTTTTTCGGCATCTACTCGACCATCTGGCCTACCATTCCCATTGCTCCAGATATGAAAGGACAGGTTAGTGCTACTTGCAGTAGGTGAGTGTGCTTTCTGCGTCTGACAACAATGGTTAACTTCAGGAGGTGCTGCTTTTTGGGGAGTCATCTCTGTATACATTTGCAATCCGTAACCCTAATTCAAATGTACATGCATTAGGCTGTTTGCCGACTCTCTCTCCCATCTGGTGGTCGACTTTTGAGCGCTTATCATGCACTCACTAAGGGGCCGACATTTTTGCTATACAAGTCACTTAAGCATACTGGTCTGTGTGGTTTCCAGGCTCAGCTTAAATAGTGATATTTACATATTGGGGACTTTTCTAATAGAAATTTAGTGAGTTGCTCCTACCGTCCAAAAGCAAAGAAATGATGGTATTAGATCACATTTCACTCAGTATGAAAACTTATTTTTCTACCTAAGCCATGTTATTTTAACCTGTTGGTCGATTGGTTTCCATGAGGCAAATGATATCATTTTGAAATATAACATAGCTGACTGAGAAAAGTTTAAAGAACAGTAATAATAAAACACTGAAGACCACGGTTTTCACTAGGAATCGAATGAGATGATTAATTCTTGTTGTTTTCACATAGTTGAACTTCTGAGTGGGAAATCTGCTAAGTTTGAAGAGCTGTTTATCATTTCTGTCTTTTCTCTAAGGGAGAGTCTACCTGGGGAAAGGACATCATGAATGTGTAACTTGTTGTTAGAGTCAACTTCGATATTCTTTTTACCTGATGTCTGCCTCTCTCTGTTTTGACTCAGTGGTTTGTTCATTCTTTGAGATGTGGTAGGAAAGTATTAAACATAAAACAAAATATTTTTCAACACTTTTGAAGAATCATTTGGCTGGAGAGTGCCAAAAACGAACCTGAAGTTTCCAAAAGGCTTTCTGCTGACATGGGAGGAATTGTATGCCATCGTGAAGAAAAAATGTGGAAAGTATAGTCAGTAAAGGGAAATTCCTCATCTTGGGGACTATTGAAACAGTACTTCATCCATACCGTAGTCAACCTTTGGTTCGGGTAGGAAATGATCTGGGAAAACAATGCCTTTTTTTAAAAAAATTTTAAGAAATGTTTCTAGTGATTTTTATAAACCAATCTTTGTAGTTCACAAAACAGTAGTTTTTTTAGCAAATGAATGTGGTTCTTTGGACCTCTGTAATTAGACTAGTGTCTCGTGGCAAACATTTCTCACCAGAGTGCTGGAGATAGACTTGACACACAAAACATTTTATTCTGTCTATTCACGGCATCTCAAAACTGTTGAAAAGGTGCATTGTTTCTTCTGGGGTTTCCTAAACTGATTTGATTAAATATTTCTTTGTCTTGTTCATTATATTTGAAGTTTTTCTCACGGGGAAGAATACAGGTTTCCCCTTGAGGGCAAAGGAAAGGAAGGACTGTAGAATTAAAGAGCTGTTCTCCCTTGTCAAAGAGTCTTTATCTTCCCTAAAGCACCTCATATTGTGGTACATATCCAAGAAGACAATCAGACCCTTAAGTCCCCCTGAAAGGATTTTGTAGATTTTTTTTTATATCAACTTTCTTCATAGATGCAGACACACACATGCGCTCCCACACACACACACACACACACACACGCACACACACACAGTTTAGAGAGAACTTTTCATTTTCTACATTCATGGGTAATCAACTTTCCAGTCTGACAGGCTGCCCAGAGCCTCTGTAATCTAGAACTTTTCTCGTAATCTTCATTGTCTACCCAGAAAAACTTCCTCTTCTCAAATCCCTTAGTATTTCCTAATTTCTTCTTGTTAAAGATAGAAGTGTGCTTTCCTTGGTAGAACAGTCTCTGTAGCATGCTGCAGACTAATCATGTTTTTTTTAATTTTATATTTTAATAACTTTTTTATTAAAGAAGTAGATTTACAGAAAAATGCAGACAGAGAGTTCCCGTCTGCCCCCCCACACACTTATTTTTAACACTTTGCATTAGTGTGGTGCCTTTATTACAATTAATGAAAGAATATTATGATAATTGTACTAACTGTGCAGTACGTAGTTTACATTAGGGTTCACTGTTTCTGCTGTGCAGCCCAGTGGTGTTTTTTTTAAATTATAGTGACATATATACAACCTTAAATTTCCCCTTTTAGCCACATTCAGATATGTAATTCAGCGGTGTTAATTTCATTGACGGTGTTGTGCATCCATCACTGCCATCCATTGCCAGAACTCTTCCATCACCGCACACCGGGAGTCCATACCCACTAAGCAATACCTCCTATTCCCGGTACCCCACCCCAGCCCCTCATAACCCACATTGTAGTTTCTGACTGTATAAATGTGCGTTCTAATTATTTCATACCAGGGAGACTGTACTATGTTTGTCTTTTTGCGTCTGGCTAATTTTGCCAACACGGTGTCTTCAAGGTTCATCCCTGTTGTCACGGGTATCAGAACTTCATTCCTTTTACAGCTGAATTATATTCCATCGTGTGAATCTACCACATTTGGTTTATCCATTCATCTGTTGATGGACACTTGGGTTGTTTCCGTCTTTTTGCAATTGTGAATAATGCCACTGTGAACATTGGTGTGCAAATGTCTGTAACAGTCCCTGCTTTCAGTTCTTTGGGGTAAATGCCTAGAAATGGGGTGGCCAGGTCATATGGTAGTTCCATATTTAACTTTCTAAGGAACTGCCACACTGTTTTGAGAGTGGCTGCACCATTTTACATTCCCTCCAACAATGTGCAATGAGTATTCTTATTTCCGCACATCCTCTCCAACACTGATTATTTTCCATTTTTGAATAGTAGCCATTCTAGTGGGTATGAAATGATATCTCACGTGGTTTTGATTTGCATTTCCCTAATAACTAATGATGTTGATCATCTTTTCATGTGCTTTTTGTCCATTTGTGTATCTTCTTTAGAGAAATGTCCAATCAAGTTGTTTGCCAAACATTTTTTAATTGTCTTTTTGTAGTTGAGTTGTAGGATTTCTTTGTATATCCTGGATATTAAACCCTTATCAGATATATGGTTTCCAAATATTTTCTCCCATTCTGTAGGTTATCTTTTTGCTTTCTTGATAAAGTCCTTTGATGCAGAAAAGTTTTGAATTTTGATGAAGTCCCATTTATCTATTTTTTTTTTTCTTTTGTTGCTCATGTTTTGGTATAAAGTCTAAGAAACCACTGTCTAACCTAAGATTCTAAAGATACTTCACTGTGTTTTCTTCTATGAATTTAATAGTTTGGGTTCTCATATTTAGGTCTTTGATAGATTTTTAGTCAATTTTGAATATAATGTGGAATCAGGGTCCTCCTTCGTTCTTTTGCATATAGATATCCAGTTTTCCCAGCACCATCTGTTGAAGAAACTTTCCCAATTGAGTGGACTTGGCAGCCTTGTGAAAAATCAATTGGCCATGAATGTGAGGGTCTATTTCTGAACTCTCCATTTGATTCCATTGGTCTGTATATCTGTCTGTGTGACAATACCATGCTGCTTAGATTACTGTAGCTTTGTAATAAGTTTTAAAATCATGTAGTGTGAGTGCTCCAACTTTATTATTCTTTTTCAGCCTAGTTTTGGGTATTCCAGACACTTACCCTCCCATATAAGTTTGAAGATTGACTTTTCTATTTCTTCAAAGAATAATATTGGAATTTTGATTGAAATCATGTTGAATCTGTAAATCACTTTGGGTAGAATTGACATCTTAACAAAATTTAGTCTGCCAATCCATGAACGCAGAATATACTTCCATTTATTTAGGTCTTCTTTGATTTCTTTTAGCGATGTTTTTTTAGTTTTCCATGTGTAAGTCCTTTACATTCTTGGTTAAATTTATTCCTAGATATTTGATTCTTGTATTTCTTCTTGTAAATGGATATTTTTTTCCTTGATTTCCTCTTCAGATTGTTCATTACTAGTATCCAGAAAAACTACTGATTTGGGGGTGTTGATCTTGTATCCCACTACTTTGCTGAATTCATTTATTAGCTCTAGAAGCTTTGTTGTGGATTTTTCAGAATTTTCTGTATATAGGATCATGTCATCTTCAAGTAGGGGAAGTTTTACTTCTTCCTTTCCAATTTGGATACCTTTTATTTCTTTTTCTTGCCTAATTCTTCTGGTGAAATAACAGTGGGCATCCTTGTCTTGTTCCAGATCTTAGAGGCAGAGCTTTCAGTCTCTCACCAAAGAGTATGATGTTAGCTTAGGTTTTTTCATATATGCCCTGTATCATGTTGAGGAAGTTTCCTTCTATTTCTAATTTTCTAAGTGTTGTTATCAAGAAAGGGTGCTGGATTCTGTCAAATGCTTTTTTATGTGTCAATTGAGATGATCCTGTGGTTTTTGCCTTAACTTCTTTTAATGGGTGTATTACAATAATTGATTTTCTTACGTTGAACCACCCTTGCATACCTGGGATAAATCCCACTTGATCATGGTGTATAATTCTTTTCATGTGCTGTTGGATTCGGTTTGCTAGTATTTTGTTGAGGAATTTTACATCCATATTGATAAGGAATATTGGTCTGTAGTTTTCTTTTCTTGTGGTATCCCTATCTGGCTTTGGTATTAGGATGATGTTGGCCTCATAGAATGAGTTGGAGAGTGTTCCCTTCTGTTCAATTTTTGCAAGAGTTTGAGCGGAGGGTTGATACCAGTTTTCCCAGGGAAGTTTTTGAAATCAAAGTCATCTGCTTACTTGTTCTCCTTAAAATCTACAACACTTGTGAGATTTTTAAGGGACATTCTGTTTTTCCATTTTTCTAGGCCCAAGCTAGATCTAAAATGAATTAAAAACTCAGGTATTGTTTCTCCTAATTTAATGCCAATTCCTCAGCTAAGGAAAATATATGATTTTTTCCATAGGGGACTATGTTTTTCCCCATAGGGGACCATATTTTCCTCATAATAGTTTATAAGCTTCTCCATAATGGGTCCTGAAAGCAAATGCTTAAAGATAAGAAAATTACACACCTCCCTTAGTTCACTTCCAGCCCTCAAAGTTGCCTGCAGAAGTAGAGCTTTGAATTGGAGAAATGAGGAAAACTTCATTTAAAACTGAAACAAGAACCATGTTCCTCCTCTTTTTTTTTTTTTTTTTTTTTTTTTTTCCATGTATTTCCCAAGGTTTCTACTTTAGGTGTGTCTGAGGGGACACCATCTTGTCTGAGCTTTATTTAAAAGGCAAGAGAACCTGGGTTCCTGCCCCAACCAGCTATGAAACCTTTGGCAAACCACTTAACCTACCTTAATTTCTTTATCAGCAAAATAAGAAAAATATTACCTGCCCTAACTACTTCAAAGGACTGTGGTGAAGATAAAATAAGAGAGCTTGTTGGAAAATCAAAACATGCATGCTCTTCTTTTTCCTGGAATGACAGATTATTTTTGAACCTTTATAAATAGAATTCTTGTTTTGATTTAAAATACCAATTCTTTTAGCCAAAGAAGTTTAACATTTTATAGATTCAAGATGTGATATTCCCCGGTAAGGTCCATTGACCACCTGCATCAAAATCATCTGGATTGCTTGTTAAAAATGCAAAAAAACACCCCCCGCCCCCCAAATATGTGCAGGCAACCACACACTCACACACACGTACACACATACACACACACACACACAACTGTATCAGAATCTCTGGAAGTGGGCCCCAACATCTGAGCTGATTCTTCCCTTTGAAGTTAGAGAACCACTGCTCAAAATGCCTAAAGTAGGACCCCACCATTACAGTGTTTTAGCTAGCGCTGGGTGTTATAGCAGGAGATGATACACTTAAAATATTCAGAACTGATTTCTTGTTCCTGGGTAGTGGTTCTATAAGAAAAGCTCAGGGAGTGCCAGCAATTGCTTTCAGTCAGCTAGCTTTCTAAATGACTTTACGTTGTTCACCATGGGAAAGCACCCCTCACCAACTTTGGTGCTTTGCTTTTCAAGTTTTTTTCATTGCTAGCAAAAGAGGAAAGAAAACATTTACCGTGAAGTCTACAAAATGCTCATCTGTAGTTCCAAGCTCTGGGCTCTAACCAGTTTCTGACATAAAACGGGCTTTTTTTTTTTTTGTACTAAACACAGGAATAGGTTGACTTTTGAGTTTTATATACCCACTGGTATATACATGATGCATATCCCAATGGATGATAAATAAATGCCATTTTGCCGTTGTTGAATCACGTGATTCATTGCTCATCATCCCTGAGCAATTTCCCCACCACCACCCAGACTTTGCAACCTCTCACGATGGCAGGGTGGGTATTTTCCACGTGTTCCCAAGTTGTACCTGCACTAGGAAGGAAGTGGGAAGGAGGGGTGATGGGCAAGTAAATGTCTTTGTTGAGCTGCGTTTCCCGGATGTCTCCATAAGGCAGTGCTTACAGTGAGAATGCACTTGCGGGTCAGTTTAGCAGAGGGTTTGTCTGCAAGTTGCTTTCTGTGCTGTGGGGGACATTGCTGGTTGTCCCCAGCATCCATTCCTCCTCCACCCCTTCCTGAGGTTGCCCCAGCTTGTATTCAAGCACCCTCGGGGTGTAAGAGGGCCTGTGTCTCAGGGAGTTGTTCTGCCCCTCACTCTGGGAGAGAGCATGACCCTGTCACCCCGCCATGGTGAGTGGCCCGGAAACCCTGAAGGAGACCCAAGGAGACATTTGCCAGGGGTTTCTGGGATGGAAATGTGTTGGCTTCTAAAGAAACCCATCCTGGAAATGGCTCCTCTGCTGAATGATACAGTTGCCGCTGCGAAGCCAGGAATGGTTCAGCCACAAACAGGAAAGCCACCTTAGAATCCAACTGCTGCTGGGAAAGATAGAATAGGAAGACCTTTTTAAAAAAAAAATCTAAGTCTTTTTTGCAATTTTTGAGACACCGAATGAAGACAGCTCTGAAGCCCACCCTACTTACAGCTCTTTGGGGGTGTCCCCTCCGTGTGCCGTGTGTCCTGGTGTGTTGCAGGTGTTCAGGAAACATTCTTTCATCTGCACTTGGAGGCTGGCATGGTTCTCAGACTTACAGGCATGTGGCTGTTGGTCAGAAGGAAAGACACCTTCCAACAACCATGTTGGGGTTGCCAGCAGAAGCACGACTCACACAGGCTCTGGTGGAAAGACGTTCTCCTCACTTAGAAGAGACACATAGAAGAGACAGAGCAGGTCAGCTCACCGCTGGGTGTCAGGTCCCGTAACCAGTGGGTCACGCTCTGTGGCCAAGTCAGGGAGATGCTCTTCAAAGGGCACCCCGACTTGTGTTCCTGTGCTGCAGTGGAGGAACCCCCTCCCTCCCCGCCAGGGGTAGGTGTACCCCGGGGTGGAGCCAGATGTCTGAAAGCATATGCCCACCAGAGCCAGACTGTAGGGGAAGGCGTGCACTGGCAGTCCCCTCACCTGCCAGGAGTTGGTGTTTTTGTCCCACCAGACTGACACCCTGGCCCTGGGCACAGGCTGTGTTTGTGTGGACCGTGAGAACTGAAGCTGGTTATTTTGCCGTATAGACACAGAATAAGCAGAGAAGGGTAAATGTCTCATCTCTTCTATGATATCATGAAAAGCTCAACAAATAGCTCCCCTTTGCTAAATAAGTGAATTTTGGGAGAGAATTCATAATACATGACTTGATGGTTTGATAGTCCCTCCGGTTTTCAGATCTTAGAATAGGTAGGAGTGTGTGACCAGCTGAGTGCAAAGGAAGGATTGGTAGAAGATTAATACAAAGGTGTTCACGTGGCCATCCCAAGAGGCTCTTTAAAGACCTTAGAAGCTGGCAACCCTGGACCTGCTATATCCGAGTCTGAAGACAACTTCCCGTTTACAGGAAATCCTGTGGGCAGACGAGTGCGCTGAATGCCACCACGAAGGAGCAGCAGCACACACACACAAGGGGACGGCGTTCCTGTAGAAGGCTGAGCTGATTCTGCATCAGACTGATGGCACGAGAAGGAAAGGAACATGGTGCAAAGGCAGGGTGTGGATTCTGATTCAAACAGATGGATAGAAGACTTTTTTACATAATCAAGGCCATTTGATTAAGGACTGAGCCTTAGATAATACCAAGGAATTATTAATTTTGGTGTGTTTAATTATAGCATGGTGGTTAGGTCAGAGAAGACCTGTTTTTAGAGACATGTAACTGAAATATGAGGCCTGAAATGATGTGAAGTCTGGAATTTGCCTTAAAGTACTTCAGAGGAAAGAAGGAAGGAAATGGGAGAGGAAGGTGAACAGAGGAAGCAAGAAGGGCAATAGTTGATAATCATCATAACTAGGTGACGCAGTTGTTCCAAAAGTTAAACATAGAATTACCGTATGATCCAGCAGTCCCACTCCAAGGTATATACCAAAAAGAATTGCAAGAAGGGACTCAAACAGATATTTGCACACCAATGCTCAGAGCAGTATTATTCACAATTGCCAAAAGACAGAAGTAACCCAAGTGTCCATCAAACAATGAATGGATAAACAAAATGTGGTATATATACATGCAATGGACTATCATTCCGTCATAAAAAGGAATGAAGTTCTGATACAGGCTACAACATGGATAAACCTTGATGGCATCATGTTTAGTGAGATAAGCCAGACAAAAAGACATACATTGTATGACTCCACTTATATGAACTATGTAGAATAAGCAGATTCATAGAGACAGAAAGTAAATCTGAGGTTCCAAGGGGCTGGTCGGAGGTGGGGAATGAGGAGTTATTGCCTAATGGGTACAGAGTTTCTGTTTGAGGTGATGAAAAAATTTTAGTTGTGATGGTAGTAAAATATTGTAAATGTAATTAATGGTACTGAACTGCACTTAAAAATGGTAAAAATGGCAAATTTTATGATATATATATAGCCAGAACATAAAAAATAATTTTATTAAAAAAAAACAAAAGCTAGGTGATAGATATATGGGGTTCTTTTATGATTTTACTTCTGTGTACATTTTTAAACGTTTTATAACAGAGTTTTTAAAACCGGGAGCGGTTGGAAAGTTCTTGGGCAATATCAACTAGTATTTATACTGGTTGATCGGAAGTGTGGAAGTCTGACCGTGGGTTCTGGTTGCCTCTTGTGTTCAGATCGTGGCATTCGGGAGCCTTGCAGCCCAGCTGAGACACGCTTGCTGCACTGATTTGAAAGGATGTCATGGCATCGTCCTGGTACAGTTTCCCTGAGTGTTGAACCTGGGCAAACTAATGATGTGTTGAAGTTCGGTTTACGTTTTGGCTTTTAAGCTTGTACATTTTGTGTGAGAGTAAGGGTTGCTTATAAGAAGGAACAGGCTGTGTTTCTGGAAGACATTAGTATCTGAATAAGTAGCAATGTGAGCAAACTTAGGAGGGCAGGCCCTTCCCGGTTCCTCCTCTTGTATGTGTCACTCTCGTCAGTGCATCCAGCCCCACCGCGCCCCCCAGGAGTGTGGGTTTCCCTCCTTGAAGGCTCCCCTCGCCAGCCCCCATCTGAGGCAGTGTCACAAGAAATGGCACCCTGTTAAGACTATCAGCAACAAATTCTTCTCCGATAGCAAAAAGGAAAACCAGTAACCTGCATTTGCTTGCCAGATGCCCAGGTGGGTTCCTACAGGCCCCATAAACATTTGGCTTTAAAAGCAGGAACTCAGGGCGTCGGAAAGTGGCTTTTGTAGTTGTTCTGTGTAATGCCAAGTCGTTTTCCTTTTTCTTTTCCTGATTAACAAGCAAGGGAGAATTTTTAAAAATCTGGAAGCTCCTTAAAGTTGCTTCAGATTCCATCTACAGCAGAAATGGGAACAGCAGGTTTGATCCTGGTTCCCTCTCTACCCAGCCTGCAGGACCCACGGAATCCATCTGCACTGAAGTAACCCGCATCGACCTTCTTTCCTATTCGGTGCAAACCCTTGCTGTCAAAAGTGGGGTTTGAACTGCATTAGCCTGATGCCTAGATATTTCTAAAGTTAAGTCTGCTTATCACAATATTCAGCTATCACTGTGTTGTTTCTGAACCTGTTTCATCAGGTATATGAAGTAGATAATATCCATCTTTGACTTAATATGTACGTTAAGGAAAATCAGGCATGTAAATTTCAGTAGGTAATGTTTATTGAGTAATTATTATGTCCCAGACAAGATAGACATTCATATAAATATGTTACACGTGTGCAATTACATGCACAATGAAATATGCTTTAACTCATCTAGGCATCTACTCAAGAACCATATAAGGAAACTGAGGCTTATAAAGGTTCACCAGTGGGTGAACATCTGGAATTTCCCCTCAAACCTTCTAGGGGAATCCCACACTTCTTATCCCTATTTATCACGTATCTGATAAATATCAGTCAGTCCTCCTCCAAATTTTGCTTTCATTACATTGTATCTGAAATGACTTATCCTGCAATATAATAGAAATTTTAAAATATAAATGTAGAGGTAGGAGACATAAACATCCTTTGCTTTTCAGCAGCAATAGCTGGAAAACTTCTGTCCATGAATCCCAGTTTTCTCTGCAATGAATCAGGTTTTGAACAGCCGTTATGTTTTGTCTTCAAAATAAGTATGATATGGAAAGCCCTATTTTTTTTAGTCTCTGCCCCCGTTCCCATCCCCCTACAACAACTCTCTCCATTTTGGCAGTTTATTTTATTTTGGCCTCTCATTTCAGGGATGCCATGTGTTAAATAGAGGACAGGCGGCTTTGATTGTGAGTCATTTTTCTCTCCGGTGAAAGGTTTTGTTGTGGTGTTGGCATTTGTCATTCATTCGGATGTAAATTTTTAAAATATCTGTCAGCAAATTAAAGTGCACATTACATGCTGATTTTGTTTGTTTGCAGTATTTAGACTCCGTGGTCACAGAGCGCTTTTGATGTGGCTCGGAGCTTTTCTTTTCTTTTTTGCAGCATATGGAAACGTGTAGTGGGAAGCTGTAGTTAACGTCCTGCCCAGGGCTTGCGTCCCTGGCATCTTCAGAGGGTGGATGCCCAGTCTGGTGGCCATGGGTGGTCGCCCCAGAGACGCTGGGGTCTTCAGGTTGGTTCAGTTTCAAAGGTGGAGAGGTGCGAAAGGCCTCCAAATAAACGATTTGCCCAAGAAAGGATGATGGGGTAGGTTAGAGTGGAGACGGGAGAAAACAGAAGCATAACGTGCTATTAAGCACATGCCAAGCTCTCTCCGTTTTGTATAAATGAGGATGCAAAGCTGTTTTTGAGGGTGTCCAAGTGGACTAGATGACTGAAAAGACTTAAAAGCGGGTGACATTTGAGTTCCGTTGTTGCCACCGGCACTGGAAAATATTGAAATGTCCATTGAGGAAACCATAAGCTTTTTGTACCTGGATTCACCAGCTCCTCACAAGTGTTTGGCATTCCTTTGGCTAAAGACAGGAAGAAGAAATCCCAGGTGCCTGTGTGTGTGCCTGATGTGCACTTTGATTCGTGTATTTTCATTGTCTGTTTTTTTTTATTGTGGTAGCACATCTATACCATAAATTTTACCATTTTAACCATTTTTGAGTGTACAACCCAGTGGTGTTAATTACATTCACAGTGTTGTGCTGCCGTCAACATCATCCGTCACCAGAATATTTTTATCACTCTAAGCAGAGGCTCTACTCACCCATGAAGCATGAACTCCCATTCTCATCAACCCCGACGCGTGGATAGCTCTAATAGAGTTTCCATCTCTGAATTGGCTTATTCTAGATATTTCTTATAAATGGGATTATACAACATGTGTCCTTTGGTACCTGGCTTATTTCAGTCAGCATAACGTTTTCTCGGTTCATCATGTTGTGAACTGAATCAGATCTTCAGTCCTTTTTATGGCCAAATAGTATTCCATTGCACGGACATGCCACATTTGTTCTTTTTTAAAAACAGTGCGGCCTGATTTTGATGAAGGATAACACTTGAAAAGGGGGCATATTTAAATGTGCAGCTACTCCGCGAGGTGTACTCGGAAGCCCCTTTGGCCCAGCACCAGCAAAGGTCTCTTGTGTGCTGGGTGCGATGACTCTGCCATGTTTTGCCTGCCCTCCATCCATTTCTCCTTCCTCTGGTCACAGCCCCTAAATTCCTCCCCCTCTTTCAGAACATGCACTCAGACACCTGGGACAATCTCACTGATCATGATGTTGACTCAGGGATGCCGTGCTGACCCAAACCAGGCAAATCAGAGGATTCAGGGACATTCTATGGCAACTCACGGGGGAGAAAAGCTCCCTTGCTGCTGGGTTTGTTAGAGGTCAGCCAGGAGCTACACGGGGCTGCGGCAGGGAGAAGGCCTGGCTGAGCTGAACTGAGCACAGAGGAAGTGGAACTGAGAGGCACAGCAGGGGGTGAGCCCCTGGGTCCAGCTCTGAACTTGTGAGTACATAGACCACTATATGCCCTTTCAAGTTGGGTTTCTCTTACTTCTGAAGAGAGCCCTAATGAATGAAGAAATTAATCATTCAAGTTGCAGACCCAA
This sequence comes from Choloepus didactylus, assembly GCF_015220235.1. Taxonomy (NCBI): domain Eukaryota; kingdom Metazoa; phylum Chordata; class Mammalia; order Pilosa; family Megalonychidae; genus Choloepus; species Choloepus didactylus. The sequence goes on along the minus strand of NC_051318.1, from coordinate 14,065,261 downwards.
AAGTTAAAATTGTCTAGGTCAAGTGAAGATAGAGAGAATTCTCCTATTTCGATCTGGAAAACTGGCCATCTTTGTTAAGTCATAGGAAAAGTAGCCAGTTAACTTTTCCTACTGAGTCTACCCAGCTGTAGTACAAGGGGATTTGGGTAGAAAAATGTCAAGAATTTGAAATGCATTGCCTACTTTTTGTAGCCTTCGGCGTATCCCCACCCACACACCCCTTTCCCCCAGAAAAGAAGACAGGCTTGGGTGGAAGCTAATTGTCTGAAACGGAGGTGGAAGGAAAGAGGAGCTTTTCTAGGAGAGGTGTCAACAATTCAAAATGGCTTAGATTCAGATCGTCTTGAGCAACACTGCCCAATGAGACACATAGTTAATTTTAAATTTGAAATTAATTTTGTTAATATATTTTATTTGTCCCGATACATATAAAGTATGATCATTTCAATCTGTAGTCAAGACAAAAAGAAATTCTGAAGAAGATATTTTACTTTTTTTTTTTTTTTAACTTTTAGGTCTGAATTCCAGGGTGTTGGTTACACTTGCATCTCAAGTTGGCCTAGATATATTTCAAGTTCTCATCAGCCACATCTGGTCAGGGGCTACTGTATTGCACAGCACAGCTCACGGCTGGTAGAGATTTGGAAGTGCAGGTTTACTCCCCAAAGCTAAATGTAGTAGAGCAAGATCAGGTGGTAGGAAACCCAGCCTCCAAGGAGATGGGGCCTGGGGGACCCCTGAGCCTCCGTGACCCTCTGGGCACGCCGATGTGCAGTACCTGACTGCCATTGCAATCACTAGCAATTGAAAGGGTCTTAGCTATTACATGAGATTTTCTCTACAAATAAAATCTGAGGACGACCCAGCTGTTAATCTGTCTGGATTTATTAATTGCTTTAAGCAGAGTAAGAACTTGCTGATCACTCAATTCTAAAAGGAACGTTTGGTTTGTGAGAGCTTTCTAATTCTGGGTCTGTTTTATAATATGAACATAAGATAACTGTTAGCAAGAAAATCCTGGCTCACTCCTCTTTCTCCTACTGCCAACACACACACACACACACACACACACACACACACACACATGCATGAGAGAAGATAGTCTTATAAGTTTGAGGTACGTGAAGATTAAAACAGCTGTACACTTAATTGGTTCCTAGTTATTTTGAATAACTGAAACTTTTGGAAGCCTAAACACTTATTCTTTAAATTTTAAAGTTAAAATACTGTTTTCTTGGTGTATATACCAAGCCTCAGCTCAAATCTGTCTTCCCAGGAAGCTGTCAAGCTCACTCTAGCTTCTGGTGAGTGCTATCCTCTCTGAATTCGAATAGCATGTATAGTTTGTGCTCTTTTTTTTTTATTACACTATCACTTTACTTGACCATATATCTAACTCATAATCCTATGAGGACAGGACTTTGTACTTCCTCACTGTATATAACAAAAGGTCAAAAAGTATTTGATTAATTCTAAGAACTATATAAAAGCAGGCTTGTTTTCTAAATTTTCTGGATTTATTTTCTTTAGAGCCTATACCAGATAGGGAATGTATTCAATGACAAGAAACAGAATATCTGACTGCAGGTAACCTAAACAAGTTAAATATTCATCTTTTTTTTCTTTTACACACAAGAAAAAGTCTGGGATAGGCAATTGTGACTTGGTCCATTAGCTCAAGGATGTGAAGGCCAACATCTCCGAGATTTTTTTGGCATTTCCCTTGTAGTTGCAAGATGGCTGCTATAGCTCCAGCCATCAATTCCAGGCGTTACATAGGAAGTAGGGGAGAGGAGCAAAGAAGAAAAGGTCACACCTATATCAGGAAAGCATAACTTTCCCAAAATCTCTAGCAGATTTCTGCTTACATCTCATTGCCGTAATTATGTCTTGTGGCCACCCCTATCTTTAAGGAAAACTGGGAAATGCTGTTTCAGGGCTGGGCACATTTCCCACCCACCCCACCCCACCCCCAAACACACACACACACACCCCTAAATGAGGATTCTGTTCAAAATGAAGTAGAGAATGGATATAAGGTAAATGAATAGTCTATGATGTGGGTCTCTAGGAAAGCGTGACATGCCAGTTTTCATTTGCTATAAACAAATGCGTCATTTTAACAAAAGAGGAAAATGCTGCTACATCCAGACCCACCTGTAGTGGCGGCAGAAACCCTCCATGGCAAGGCCCAGCCTGCCCCTCCGTCGGCCCAGACAGGAACGTAACCCCAGGTGGGTGTTCTTCAGAACATGCACTGTTGCTCTGGTGAGTAGCGACTGCCCTGGCGTCATATCATAAAAATATCAGTGCTGAAAGATAGCATAAAACTCTTTTGGTCCAAACCCCTTCTTTGGAATAAATGCAGACCCCGTGAAGCAGACCCCCCTCAGCCCTACAGTGAGTGGGGGGCCGGAGAAAGGAAGTGCCTGGGTGAGACGGCAGAATACACACAGTCTGCACCAAGCTTTTATAAAGTGTGTGTCTGGACTTTCCTGAGTGTTTCCAAAGCGCTGGCTAACATCCTGGCCCTTGCCCCACGGCCTTACCTTGGAGGTAAGGACCCAGAACCATGGACACATGTATATCACGCTGCAACCAGCTGAGCCGAAAGCATCTGTGCCACTAAAAATAAATCAGATCTGTTCTCCCAAATGGTTAAGTTAGTTAGTAAATGGCAATGTCTAAATAGGATTATTATTTAATCCCTTAGATTGTGTGGAAACTCCATCCTTTGTTCCTTCTTGGGTTTCAGGGACACTCACACACACCCTTCATTATACCCTTCATTACGATGAAGGCAATATTTAATGTCACCTCTTAAATATCTCCTTTTACCCAGCTCTTGTCCCCTTGGTTTCTTGCCTGGATTGTTGCAGTAGCCTCTAACCCAGTAACTGGTCTCTGAGAATCCAGTGTGTCCCACCACCTGCCCATCCCTTCCTGTGCTGTAGCCAGAGTGGTCTTTCAAAACACACATTTGATATAGTTGTCCTCCTGCTTAAAGCTCTCTCATGGCTTCCCGTTGTTGGCAGGATAAAGTGCAAAGTCACTTCCATGGCTCGTAGGCCTTCGAGGCCTGACTCCTGCTGATCTGTGTAGCCTCAGCTGTTGCCTTTGTCTCCCTCACTTCTTGCACCAAGTCTTCTCTCACTCCTGAATGTGGCTTGCTTGTGCTACCACAGGACATTTGCACATCCTCATTTCACTTCCCGAATGCCTCGGTCTTGCCTTTTCCCTAGTTAAGGCTTATACAGATTTCCAATCTCGGGTGAGTCATCGCTTCCCGAGAGAAACCTTTGTCATCCTTCACCAAGTTAAATCCTCCGATGATATGTTCTCTTAACACAATTTACCTCTCCTTGGTTGCACTTGCCACAATTAAAAATTTATATTTGTGGAATTTCATAATATTAGTTTCTCCCTTTAAATTGTAAGCTCTGTGAAGACAGTGAATGTTCCCCAATATATCACTGGTGTCCACCTCCCATCTTTTTTACCTTTGGTAGGCATCCCATAAATATTTGGATGAATGAATAAAATACAATTGAACACTGCTCATGTGAAATTGGGGGAATATGTTTCATTTGTGTTGTAGGTATTCAGTAACCATTTGCTGAATTGATAACACAAGCAGAAGTCAAAATATTGAATATTTAGAAATAGCCTCACACAGAATCTGCACATAATAAGTGATGGGTGAATTAATGACTTTAGCAGTTTTTTTGAGAGACATGTGTTCAAAAAAACCAATAGCATAAACCGTGCATCTTTTCTGCCCAAAGGATGATGGAACATTTCCAGTTAAAATTTGAACTGAACTATTTTAGCTACATGGTTTATGCAATGCTCATTGATCCTGATATTTGGAAAGGGTTAATGGTAACATTTAATCATTTCATGAAAAATACTCATTTTGGAGCTGACATTAAAGGAAAGGTAAAAATGGAATCAAGATGGATTCTTGAATCTCTAATTCTATGTGATTATGTAGAGGTTTTACCATGAGAGATGAAACTGGTGAAGAAGGTTTTGTCACAGATAGTACTTGCAGACGTGAAAATACACCAAGCCAATATATCATTTGATAGTGTTTTCATTATTATATTGAAGGGATAGATATTTTTAAAGTAATAAACATAAGCACATAGTTGAAAAGGAGGTTTTGGCCAAGAAGATGTCAGACTTAGAGTTTAGTTAGCAGCTTGCCTCTGATAAATCTGGGATGATTTCATGCAAAGGGGATCGTTGGTGGGGTAAGGGGTCCCAAGCTTAGGGACCACCTTAGCAGAAGACTGAAGGTCGGGCACCAAGAGCCCAGCGGGGACGTGGGAGATTAGTGTAAAGTGAAGTGATGTTGCAAGAAAAGAGAAGTTTCATTTCTGAAAAGTCTGTCCCCAACACAGCATTTTAAAGGAAAAAAAACGGCCATAAGTAAAGTGGTTATGTGTTAAGTAAGAGCAAAAGCAGTAGAAATGAAAGAAAGACAGAAGAAAAAGTGATTGATATTGGAAGGATGAAAAGTCTTCATTTGATGGAAAAGGACGGGTAGTTTTGAAATCTGAAAGGAAAGGATTTAAATTTTTCACTGAAGGCACTTATAGGACTTCTGAGAAACTTTCCTAAGTATGGCGTCAAGAGTAAGACTGACCATGAAAACAGTCCTGTGACATAAATAAGTCAGCATTTTGCCTGCTGATGATTAATGTGTGAAAGTTATTCTTGAAAACTAAAGGAAATAGCAGGAATATGAGTGTTGTTTTGTGTTATCTTTCTGACTGCTAAATCATTTTTAATGAAGCCTTAAAAAAAAAAAAAATGCTTTCGTTTGTGCTGTAAAAACAAAACAAAACCAGAATATTACCACTTAAGTATCACATTAGAGCAATATAATAGTTTTTTGTAATAAAAACATATTGATTCTGAGTTTTTTTTTTTAATCTGAAATCATGATTTTAGAAAATAGGGCATTATGCCAGAATAGTTTGTTTTGGACAAGAAATAGAAAATCAAGATGCAACTTCAGATAATTCACAAGAGTGTTTACTTGGGGATTTGTTTATTGTGTTAAAAGACAACACTAATTCTGTATTTATCTTTCATGCCTTGGGTCAAACTTAGTGGAATAAGCTTAATGATGTAATATTATGTTTAGGACTAAAGTGCAACTATTCAAGCCCTTTATGAAGTTCTTCTAACATAGGTTGTCTTAGTAGTAGATTGTCACACATTAGGTGCCATTTTAGGGCCACCACCCCCCCCCAAAAAAAACCCTTTTAAAAAAAAAGAAAAGTAATCACCCCTTTATTCCTCAATATCATTTCTGTAACTTCCAGGATTGGGAGTTGTGGTGCTAGAAAGTTGTAGTTTGGGGCCACGTGATCTGTGGATCACCTCTTTCTCCTCTAAGACTCTGATAGGTGAAATGACCTTCCAAAACTCAAAACATTCAACCTCTGAGTAATGAAATGATACGTTTGAAGCTTTGTTGTTTGCAAATTCTCCACGTCATTTTACTGCTGGCTTCCTCATTGTACAGTTGTTTATAGTCATTAGTTTATATATGGATCTTGCCTTCTTTTTTTTTTTTTTCCTATTAGTTACAGTCTCTAGTTTATGCTGATTGCATCCCTCCCCCAATGCCTCCCCATTTTTAACACCTTGCAAGGTTGACATTTGCTTGTTCTCCCTCGTAAAAGAACATATTTGTACATTTTATCACAATTGTTGAACGCTCTAGATTTCACCAAGTTACACAGTCCCAGTCTTTATCTTTCCTCCTTTCTTGTGGTGTCTCACATGCTCCCCACCTTCCTCTCTCAACTGTATTCATAGTTACCTTTGTTCAGTGTACTTACATTGTTGTGCTACTGTCTCCCCAAATTGTGTTCCAAACCACGCACTCCTGTCTTCTATCACCCTGTAGTGCTCCCTTTAGTATTTCCTGTAGGACAGGTGTCTTGTTCACAAAGTCTCTCATTGTCTGTTTGTCAGAAAATATTTTGAGATCTCCCTCATATTTGAATGACAGCTTTGCTGGAATAGGATTCTTGGTTGGCAGTTTTTCTCTTTCAGTATCTTAAATATATCACACCACTTCCTTCTTGCCTCCATGGTTTCTGCTGAGAGATCCGCACATAGTCTTATGAAGCTTCCTTTGTATGTAATGGATTGCTTTTCTCTTGCTGCTTTCAGGATTCTCTCTTTGTCTTTGACATTTGATAATCTGATTCTTAAGTGTCTTGGCGTAGGCCTATTCATATCTCTTCTGTTTGGAGTACGCTGCGCTTCTTGGATCTGTAATTTTATGTCTTTCATAAGAGATGGGAAATTTTCATTAATTATTTCCTCTATTATTGCTTCTGCCCCCTTTCCCTTCTCTTCTCCTTCTGGGACACCAATGATACGTACATTATTGTACTTTGTTTCGTCCTTGAGTTCCCGGAGACGTTGCTCATAGTTTTTCATTCTTTCCTCCATCTGCTCCTTTGCGTGTAGGCTTTCAGGTATTTTGTTCTCCAGTTCCTGAGTGTTTTCTTCTGCCTCTTGAGATCTGCTGTTGTATGTTTCCATTGTGTCTTTCATCTCTTGTGTTGTGCCTTTCATTTCCATAGATTCTTCTAGTTTTTTTTTGAACTTTTGATTTCTGCTGTATACATGTCCAGTGCTTCCTTTACAGCCTCTATCTCTTTTGCAATATCTTCTCTAAACTTTTTGAACTGATTTAGCATTAGTTGTTTAAATTCCTGTATCTCAGTTGAAGTGTACGTTTGTTCCTTTGACTGCGCCATAACTTTGTATTTCTTAGTGTAGGTTGTAATTTTCTGTTGTCTAGGCATGGTTTCCTTGGTTATCCAAATCAGGTTTTCCCAGACCAGAACAGGCTCAGGTCCCAGAGGGAAGAAATATTCAGTATCTGGTTTCCCTGCAGGTGTGTTTTAGAAAATTGCTCCACCCTTTGATGCCTCAGGTCACTGTGCTTTTCTGCCCAGCAGGTGATGCCTGTTAGCCTATAATTCTTGACTGGTGTGAGGAGGTATGGCCGTGTTCCCCCAGGCTCTGGAGTCTGGTTCGGAATCAGATCTTGCCTTCTTTAAAGTTATTTCTTGACTGTTTTTCTTTTCAATGTCTCTGTCCTTCTCACCCCCTTCTTCTCCCTCTAATTCTCCTGTCTTTCTCAGCAGCTGCTCTGGGATACCCGCTGTTCTGTTTGTTAGAGTGACTCCCTTTCTAAACTTTGGTACACTTCTGTAATGGCTTAGGTTTAAATTTTAGTTTATCACAGTTTTGCCAAGAGATCCTAATCAAGATGTTTCCTGCCAAAATCACCATTGCCTTGAGCCCTGGAGCCATTTCATAGGTGCCCCAAACCCTCCTGGCATGACTTGGAAAGTAGCCATGTCATTTCTAACAAAGGGAAAGCTTCCCTTTTCGGGTGGCTCCCTCACAGAGCCTCTCCTCTACCCAGAAAGGGAGCCCTCGATGCCCGAAATGCACATGTCAACCTTAGTAGACTGCCTGGGAAATAACTTACTTGCTAAATAGATTGTAGGCAGAAGTAAGGGTCAAACCAGTTACCTCCCCTCAGCACTGGAGGAAAAGGAGTTTTCACTTATCCCCTTAGATGGAAGCTTCTTGCGGACAGCACACTCTGCTGCATGAGGAAGACAATTCAGTACGTGTTTAAGGAATAGACGAATGAGGCCGGAGGGCAGCACTAGAATATGAACCGAATAAACCTCTCCCCCTGCCCCCATCACCATCCATCCAGGTTCCTTCACTGTGCTGGGTTACTTCTTATCTGTTGTATAATTTGCATCAACTGATGAATCGTGCTGTGGTATGGTGTTATGGGTTGAACTGTATCCCCCGTAAGGGATGTTGAAGTCCCCATCTCCAGAACCTCAGAATGTGACCTTATTTGGAAATAGGGTCATCACACACGAAACTAAGCAGATTAAAATGAATTCACACTGGAGTAGGTCGGGCCCTTAAACCAATACGGCAGGTGTCCCTACAAGGAGAGGAAAGGAGACAGTAACAGACATACAAGGGAGTCAGCCGTGTGAAGACAGAGACAGAGAATGCCAGGGCTTGTCATCAGGCCACTGCCACAAGCCAGGAGAGGCAAGGAACAGATTCTTCCCTTCAGACTTCAGGGGGAGCACAGCTCTGCCTTCACCTCGGTTTTGGACTTCCAGCTTCCAGGACCATGAGACTGTAAATCTCTGTTGTTTTAAACCACCCAGTTTGTGGTGCTTTGTCATGCAGCCCTAAGCTAAGATAGACAGATGGTAACCATTTGGTGAATGTAAATAATTTTGACTAATCTCTGCCACCCACCCCAGCCTCCCAGCACCTCTGATTGGAAATATCTGAAGCACAGCCCTTTGCCTTCCTCCTACCCTAGCTCAGCCCTCTCCTGTTCTCTCTTTGCTTAATGAATCATACTGGACCCCTTCCACCTTCACCCTCATCACCCATATTCAGAGATTCCACCCTGCATCATTGATTGTCACTTCTGCAGCCGAGTTGCTCATCTGTGTGCTACAGTATTTGTAGCATTTATACCGCTAGTCTTATATCAGACATAGTGATGTCTTTTGCTCCAGGAGGGCATTAACACTCTTTACACATATTGGGTCCTTAGGACGTGTTGAAATGACAGAACAGGAGAGAGCATTCGGCATTGAGGACAAGAATTTAAATAGACTCAAAAAATTAAGACTCTGGATTTTGTTTTATGGTTTAGTTCCAGAAGATGTCTTAACACTTAAACTCTTGTTCCTGCTAGTGTCTCTTTTTGAGCACTCCTTCACCAAGCAAGGCCCATTCTGCCCAGGAAAATTTCTCCAGTATGGCCCTGAATGAAGGGTTCTGAGGGAGAGCACACTGTCCCACTGCCCATTGATCTTGACCTTCAAATGTCTGGGGCTGTAACCCAAACATGCTAAATTTTATTAACTGTCCAAGTCCTTGGTTGCAATCCAAAAAACTGAGTTTGACTTAATAAACAGAAAAGAATACATGGAAGTTTACAATGCAGCCCCAGAATGTACAGAGAGGCTTTAGAACCAGCTGAGAAAGCTGGCAGGAACCCGGGGCCATCTGGCTAGAAGACACCCCTGGTGCCACCGACAGTGGGTGCTTGGTGGACTCTGGACTCCCCTAACGTGAGTCATCTTGAAGTTACTCAGAACACAGAGTTCAGGCAGGGGCACCTGATTGACAAGCCCAGGGTCTCGTGTTCCCCAGCCGTATCCTTAGTGTACTGGTTCTTCTACCCGATGGAAGGGAACTGACCTAAATTCTCCTGCAAATAACAGGAGGAGAAAAGTCATTTCCATTTGGCTTCCAGAAGGGGAAGGAGTTAGGAGGAGAGTCCTAGGCCTTTTCTTGAACAGCTATTCTCAACAAGAAGACAGATTAGCTTGACAACCAAGAATTGAGGTCAGTTTAACAAGGACAGTAAAAAACATATTCAGTGAAGAGCACAGACAAAGCAGGAGTTATCAGTGAGAGAAAACTTAAGTAAATGGGACACAGAGCTTGGAGAAAATCATACTTGAGTCTGGTATGCTTAGAAATGGAAAGATCGTAAAGAGGAGGTGTCATTATGGAAAAACGTTATGGAGGCAAGGACCAGTCCATGGAATGGTCTGTTGGGGGCAGAGGGACTGTGAGTGGGACCAGATAATCCTAACGTCAGAGATGAGCTACTTATAATGGTCAATAATTTGCCCAAAGCAACTTCAGTAGCAATTTTCCTCTTGCTTGTGCTTCAAGAAAACTCAGTAGCTCTTGACAAATTGTTGCTCTGTGAAGCAAACATTCCATCATATTAAAAAGTGTAATTTCTTTGTTCTCCCAGAATATTTTCAAGCCAGAAGCAACTAAAGGAAGAGAAGAGAAAAAAAAAATTTGTTCGGCATTATTTCCTTACATTAGTGAAAGCACTGCAGTAGTTTCAGCATGAACAAACCTGTCGCTACTACCATGGGAAGTTGCTCCCTAATCCATAATCCTTTCGGTGGGAATGAAGAGTTTGAGATGAACTTTGTTGTTTGCAGGAGAATTTAGGCATTTCCAGGATCTTTCAAGGGCACATGTAGGTCAATTCATGTAAATATGCTCGAAGAACCTTTACACTAAGGAGATGGTATTGATAAGCTCCATCCTTCCTATCCCAGGAGCTAATATTTATATGTAAACCCCAAAGGGAAAATGCAGTATCGTCTACCACTGTGCACCCCAAAAGCTTTGCAACATAAATTAATCTTTTCAACAGAAGCGGTCAACTTTTCTAGCAAAGGAGTTTGCAGTCTTTGTGGTTTGGGTAAAAAGATTTTTCTTTTTAACGGTTTCTCAATGAAGAATGTTTCATGATAAATTCAATCTTTCCTCTAAAAAAAAAATTCCCCAAGTCTACTTTTCTGTGCAAAATTTGACATGGAAGCCTTTCTTTATTAAAGCAGCCAACTATCGCATTTGTGTGGACCTAGGCAAACAATTTTGGGTCCAAGTTTAAGGGCATTTATTGCTGGAGGTATTACATGTGTTTGTATCCAGGAAGAAAGAAATCTAACACACTGATGCTGGTTTCAAGTATATTGATTTACTTTCTTTTGTTGGCATTGTTTTTCTCCCTGCCCTCCTTTTTAATCCTCTTCCACACTTGTAGAATTTGGAAGGATTTTTTGCCCGGGATCACCAGCAAAGGTAAACACATGTTAATACACCGGAGATCTGTTGATTTCATTGCCCAGACTTCAGAGAAAGTTTCTCGCACTCTGCCCTTGGCATAGAATGCAGGAAATCCCTCATTGGTCTGCCCGATGCAATAAACAGAGCTCCAGCATCCAGCCACAGCCAGCTGAAGTTTCTCATGTGGGCTCACTTTTGTTTTTTGTGTAAAAGTTAAGGGTCCCAGCATTCCTATTCCATGCTCTCTTCAGCTCTCAGGCTCTGGAATTTATGTTGGACCATGTTTCGGGGGTAATGGGACGTGTGGTTTGACTTATTCAGTCTTCTTGACGCATATGGAAGAAATGGACAATGTAGACAGCGACCCTGTGGGAACTTATTTATATGTTTCTAATAAATGCCTAATTACATCCGATTGATCAGAAAGAGTAAAGGTGACTATGGACCTCTGGGTGATTCTAAGGACACTGCTTATTACATTCCCTGCCAGCGAGCTCCTCAGTAACCCTTGCTAGTCCATGTGTGGTCCCCAGATCAGCTGCGTTGGCCTCTCCCAAGGGCTTGTTGGAAATCCTGGCTCTCGGGCCCCACCCCGGAACTGCTAGACCAGAACCTGAATTTTAACCAGATCCCCAGTGGTTCCGAGGTGCGCTCAAGTTAGAGAAACCGAGTCACCTCCATGCTACCTACCAGAGTGCCTGTGTCTGTTCCAGTAAGGACTAACTCCACGGGAGGCTCTAGGGAAAAAGCAGATGGATTAGTGGGGCAGAGAGAAATGAGAGCCGGGAAGGACATTGCCTGAGTTAAATTATCCTCATTAATTCAATTTGAGGCAGGAATGTGTGTAAATAAACCCTGGCAGCTGCAGCGGCTCTGTTCCCTCCAGGGCGTGGGCAGGAATGCAGGGGCCGGTGGACCAGTGGACGGAAGTCCTGACTGGGGAGGGCAGCCGCTCTGCGAGCAGGAGATAAAGGCTGTGAAGACGGCACCATCACCATCACCATCGTATTAGGGAGGTTTTAAAGGTGAAGTGAAATGCCAAAGAGCAAAGCGATTAGAACTGGAGAGGCTGCTTTAGCATAGATAAAATCTTAATTATTTGAAAAGATTAAGCTCACTTGACTTTTCCCCCGTCTCTATTTTAAATCCAATACCAATTGGATGTCCAGGGTTAAAAGGAGTAGGACAGTGACATTGTCCCGTGCAGCTTATCAGCGTTTCCAAAAAAAAGAACCCATTCACTTCCACTTTTTTCACAACAAACTTGCATCCATGAGAAATAGGGAAGAGAAAATCAAGTTCTGTAGGTTAAGAGCAACTTCTTTGTACCATAAACCAGTAAAATGTTTATAGATTTATTTTGTGGCACTTCGTGTCCATGATGTGTTATTTGGGGCTGAGCAGTCATCACCAGTCAATATTTACTAGGCCCCATGTGGTGTCCTGGGCGAAAGTGCTTGTTTGTATTACCATGTTGAGAAGCTCATCAAATATTATTTATTCAGGAGTCTCAAGGGAAGCTGTTTGCCAGCATTAAATTAGCCACAAGTCCCTTATCCCTCCTCACTAATGAAATGGCTGCATATGAGAAAAGTCATATTCTTTCTTAAATCTTATCTGGAATCGACTTAAAGTTGTTTTCTCAGCCAACGCTGATGTTGACGAGGATGATGAGGATGATGACGATGATGATGATGATGATGATGGTGATGATGCTGATGGTGATGATGACGACAATGATGATGGCAATGACAGTGATGATGATTGTAACGGTGATGATGATAGCTAATCAAGTGCTGGACACTTTATTGTGTGCTCTACATATTTAATCCTCACTGCAATTCCTATTTTATAGACAAGAATGTGAGTCTTAGGGAAGTTAATGAACCTACCCATGGTCACAAAGCCAGTAGAGGAGCTGGGATAGGACCCCAATCTGCATCTAGGGCCCCTAATTGCAGGTTCTCACACATCAATACACAGCATTTCCTCCTTTCTTGACCCACCCCCAGACATTCCCTCCCCAACTTTGTGCTCTTAGAGCTCCCTCTGCATAATTTTGTTTTGAAAAAATATTTTTTATTATTATCACAATCTCCTTCTACCAGTGGATTGTTAGGACTTTTAGAGAAGGAGCTGGTGTAGATTAGTCCCTAAGTGACCTGTAATTCATTTCTCCAGCATGCTGATGGTTCAGCGTCTTCATTTTTGGCCACGCTCTGGCTCGGTAGGAGGACATAATATGGCTTTACCAGCACTGGGTTGAATGCTGGAGAAGAAAGTCGAAGCTTGCCTCCTGGCTTCTCCCAGCTTCTTTAACCGGCTAGAGGAAAGTCCTCCCCTGAAGGTGGGGAAAGCATCTCCACCTTCTGGTCTGCTGCACATGCGGGGACCCACCACGAGCATCCATGGAGTCTGCAGGTGCAAGTCAAGAGGATGCGCAGGGAGCTCTTGCAGCTGAGGCCCTGATTGTCAGCCTTGATAGACACGCTGCTGTTGGCTTAGGAGGGGAAGGTTTAAAGCCTAGCTGAGGAGGACAGAAGGCAGAGCCAGGAGTTCCCATTTCTAGTTATTTCATACCTTTTGTGCACACAGCCTTTCCCTTCAGAAGGAAGAGAATTCCAGGGAGGGGGAGAGATGGGAAATCGAGATCTTCAGGCTCATACCTCTAGCCCACCCTCAACATTCCTAACATACAGGAAGGTCTTGGAAGGATGATGAATTGAGAGCAGTGGCTTTTCCGCCTGCCTTCTGTGGATGTCCGCCTTTGGCTGGCTGTGGCAAACCAGGGCAAATTGCTGTTGAGTGGGTGTTAACTCATTTGCCACCATAGTGGGGCTGCCAGAGATTCAGCACATTCATGCCGGTCCTTAGGGATGGCGTGGTGCAGTGTTGGCGGCAGGAAGTCATTTCAGGGTGTCGTTCTCCTGCTGCCCATCCTCCCAACCCCCAAATAGTCAGGGACCGGTGGGATTCAGGTCCCCTGCCTCTCCTCCCACTCTTTTGTCTTGCCTGTCTCCTTCAGCTTCCTCTGCTCATTAGCAGGTCATCAGGAAGCAGGCTATAGAAGGAAGCAGGAAGATAATCCTGAAATCAGTGTCTGTTTTGGCTTGCACTTCAAGGTTTGCTGTCTTTGAAAGATAGAAGGTTTTTAAACACTTGAGCTGGGTCAAAGGCAAGCCCTTTTTTTCTGTTGATCCCTCCTTAGATGGAGAAAGGCACGGCTGCTACAGGTGCTAAATTGTCGCTCCTTACCTTGGCTTGCAAGTTTCCTGAGCGTTCTTTGGAGAGTAGGATGTTTGAGGAAGGGGACCCAAGTCAGAGGGCCTGGGTGAACAGACTTGGATTTCCTTACTGCTCTTGCTTCTCCCTTCCTCACTGGCCTCAGGGCATCCACTTGAGCCTTCCCAAATCCATTGTCTACTCCTCCTCATCACCTCTCAGGTGTACTCTCACCCCCATGCCCTGCTGCACTGGTTTACTCCACCGGGAACCAGATCGCTCTGCAGAGATGCACAGGACCTGGGGCTGTGGCCTCACCCACGTGACCTTCCTGGGACTTGACTTGCACGGCAACAACTCACGGGCTCCCCTGTTCTTGCCTCCATTTCCTGCTTTGCCCAGGACTCGCTTCCTTGATCCAGCTGCACCCCAAGAGTCACCCCCTTTCGTCCCTCGCCTCCTTTCTCCTGCATCTCTTTCCTTGCCGCTGCCCCTCTCTCCTTCCATCCTTCCCATCTGGGGTGAGTGGCATGCTTCTTAAAGGGGTGAGTTTCAAGCTAGCTCTTGGGTCTGGTAATTGTGTAAGGACTGTCGCTCCCCCTTTCCAGCTCTTTCACAGAATCGAGGGGCCTGTGTTCCAGTCACCAACTGCCTCCAGTGGGTCCCTCCTTAATTCATAGAATCTTCGTGTCCCACCATTTCTGATTTTCTTACCTTCTTCCTATTAAATCTATAGTCTTATTTCTCTTAGAACCAAACAGTCATGACCTGATGGGAGGGGAATTCGATCAGAGCAGGATATTTATGGAACCAAGGCATGTTTTCCTTTTAAAGCTGGACTTTTATGCAGCCACAGAAACTGTTTTCATGCATTACTCCTCAGTGATGTTTATTTACCCAACTCTTATCATCCTCTCGTACCCTGGGTAATCCAATATTAACTTGTAACAACCAGGATTCCTATTCAAGGAAGGAATTTTTCAAAGAAAAGCAAAGGGAATTGCAGGTTCAAAATTCCAGAGAAACTCTGAATCAAAAAAGCTACAAAAGAGGATGTGGGAAGATAACTGAATTAAGAGTGCAGTCGCCTAGAATAAGATGTTTCTAGCCATCTCCAGTGCTACTCCATTGTTTTGAAGTTGTGTTTAATTTTTAAGAGTTTTTTCTCCAAGAATATTACAATAACTGGTCTGAAACTGGCAGGCAATGTTATATCATCTCTTTGATGAGGCGTATATTTTGATACATATGTAACTAATCTGTAATGACATTACATTTTCCAAATTAAGTGTTCAGCAAAAGAAGTCAGGATGTTGGGTGGCGATAGTGGTGACAGTATTTGTTGCTGGGATTAAGTCATAAATCTAAATTAGCTCTTATTCTGGAAGAGTCTCAATGTGGAAGTGGTGGCATTTGGCTCTTGTTAGGTTTGACTGCATGGAATGTGTGTGTTTTTGTAATTAAAGGGGGATTATGTTCCTCTGATTTATACACAATGCCTGTTGCGTGCTTCTCTCCCTTTTGACTTCCCTATATTTTTTCACATCTGCATGTGCAGTCTGCTTTTTGTAAGCAGCTCACTAAGCCAGCTGACTTTGGAGATGGCTTTGCGCAGTCCTTGTGCTCTGGGCTCTGGTGGGGGCAGGAGGCTCTGAGGACTCGACTTCTCAGTGTACCCTGTGAAATTCCACTCCATCTGACAGTGCCTTTGTGTCATCTGGTCCAGTTAGGAAAAACGTCCTGACGCCTAGGGCCTTCTCCAAAGGGAGCGTCTAGCAATTTACTGCCATGAGAGCAGAAAATTATGGGAAAAATTCAGCAAGGCTTCCACTCCCCAGCCCCTTGGCACTAAGTAGGAAGGTATGTTACACACATCATGTTGCTAGTTGTTCATAAAAATTTGCAAAGAAAAGGGTAGTCAACTTTGGCACGTTGACAACAGCCAGTCATCTGGCAGACACAGGCTGTTTTTCCATGTACTAATCAACTATGCATGTCTATAGTCTCTACAGACATCCATGCTGTGTGTCCCTTTGCATACAGTGCAAAATCTTGCAAAACTGAATTACGATGTTAGAGGGTCAGGACCGTGGTCACGCTTGGGCGGGGTGAGGATGAGTCATAAATGGAAGTTCGTGAGGAAACTTCTGTTAAGTTTCTGGATTTTTGATCTGAGTGCTGGGTATACACATATTCATTTCATAAAAATGAAAAATCATTTGAGATATAACTTATGATCTGTGCACTTTTTGAATGTATATTATACTTCAATAAAAATTTCACATTAGAGCATATGACTAGGAATATAAGGAAAAATGTCTTTCCTCAA
This sequence comes from Choloepus didactylus, assembly GCF_015220235.1. Classification (NCBI taxonomy): domain Eukaryota; kingdom Metazoa; phylum Chordata; class Mammalia; order Pilosa; family Megalonychidae; genus Choloepus; species Choloepus didactylus. The sequence goes on along the minus strand of NC_051318.1, from coordinate 14,049,006 downwards.
TCCAACTTTTATTAATAATAAATTCAGACAAAAGGAAGGAGAAGAAGGCAACGCATATGATTATGTGTCTTCTGTACAAGCTCCTTGAGAAGGGGACATTCTTCACATCCCCCCTGTGTACTGTTTTGCTTTTAATAACTTTTCTTATTAAGTTTTGTTTTGTCTGTTTAGGGTTCCCTGTTTGGTTTTTTTGTTTTGACAATTATAAGCATATCAGTTTTTTTGAACCACAATCGCATGCTCTTGAAAATGCATCAGTTGGCTGCTTATGTAATAAATAACCTAAAATTTGTTTCAATATGCTAATTTAGAAATTATTACCACTTGGCTGATAATCAAAATCATGAGAGCAGATGGCACTGCCCACAGAGAATTCCAAAAATTCCGAGAAAGGAATGGAACCCAGGACGCCAAGGGACTGTTGGCATTTAGAGGGTATGAATGACCCTCTGCTTACCAATGGTGAGCACAAATTGGCTAGGCATAGTACAGTGATTGCATGATAAAGATGGGTTGACTATTGTAGATGACATGATCCTACATTTGGAAAACCCCAAAGAATTCTCAAGAAAGCCACTAGAGCTACTAAAGTCAGCAAATTTGCAGCAGCAAGACTAATGCACGAAAGTTAGTTATGTCTCTATACACCAGCAATGAGCCATCTGAAAACGAAGTAAAGAAAACAGTTCTATTAATAATGCCTTCTAAAAGAATAAAATATCTAGGAATAAATTTAACCAAAGAAGTTAAGGACATTGTATTAGTTAGGGTTCTCTAGGGAAACAGAATCAACAAGAGGTATCTATAAATATAAGATTCATAGAACTGTCCTCACGCAACTGTGGGTATGCATGAGTCCAAATTCCGTAGGGCAGGCAGCAAACTGGCAACTCAATAAAGATGTTCAATGAACCCTCAGGCAGCAAACTGGCAAATTCCATGAACTTGTCTAATGAACTCCTCAGGAAACGAACTGGCAACTTTGACAAACTCCTCAGGAAACACTTTGCTGGTCAGCCAAAGAAGAAGTGAAGGTCCTCTGTCTGTCTCGCTTAAAAGTCTTCAACTGATTGGAGTAAATCCAGCTGATTGCAGTCTCTCATTGTGGAAGACACACCCTTCGTTGACATCATCAGTCACAGCTGCAGCCAAATGACTGATGATTTAACAAACCAGCCTTCTGGTTTATTAACCAGCCACAAATGTCCTCGGCAGTAATGGTTAGGCCAGTGCTTGCTTGACCGGACACCTGGATACCATCACTTGGCCAAGTTGACATGAACCTAACTATCACAGACATGCACACTGAAAACTGCAAAACACTGCTGAAAGAAATTAAAGATCTAAATAAATGGAAAGCTGTCCCCTGTTCACGGATAAGAGGATTTAATATTGTAAAGTTGTCAGTATTACCCAAAGATCACAGAATCGGTGTAATCCCTATCAGAATCCTTGCTGCCATTTTTGCAGAAATGGAAAAGCAGATCTTCAAAATCATGTGGAATGACAAGAGATCCAAAAAGCCAAAACAATCTTGAAAAAGAACAAAGTTGGAATACTCAGACTTCCCAATTTCACAACTTACTACCAAGCTATGGTAAACAAGACAGTGGGCTATTGGCTAAGGATAGACATAGACCAGTGGGATACAATTGAGAATCCAGAATGAACCCACACATCTGTAGCCAATGGATTTTTTTCTAATTTTTTAATTAGCTAAGTTGTAGGTTTACCAAAAAATGATGCAGACAATACAGAGTTTCCAAATCCCTTCCTCATGCATGCAGTTTTCCCTGTTAATAATACTTTGCATTAGGGTGGTACCTTTGTTATTATCAATGAAATATTATTATAATTATATCATTAACCGTAGTTCATTGTTTACATTAGCATTCACTGTTTTGTACAGTCCCATGTTTTTTAAATTTTTATTCTAGTAACATATACAACCTGAAATTTCCCCTCTTAACTACATTCAAATATATAATTCAGTGCTGTTAATTAAATTCACCGTGTTGTGCTACCATCACCGCCATCCATTACCAAAACTTTTCCATCACCCCAAACAGAAACTCTATACCCCTTAAGCATTAACTCCCTATTTCCTACCTCCACCCCAGCCCCTGGTGACCCATTTGGACTCTGTGGATTTGCTTATTCTAATTATTTCATATCAGTGAGATCATACGATGTTTGTCCTTTTGTGTCTAGCTGATTTCACTCAATACAATGTCTTTAAACTTCATCCATGTTGTCACATGTATCAGAACTTCATTCCTTTTTATAGCTGAATTCCATTGTCTGGATATGCCACATTTTGTTTACCCCTTCATCTGTTGATAGACGTTTGGCTTGCTTCCATCTTTTGGCAATTGTGAATAATGCCGCTGTGAACATTAGTGTGCAGATATCTGCTAGAGTGCCTGCTTTCAATTCTTTGGGGTATATACCTAGAAGTGGGATTGCCAGGTCATATGGTAGTTCTCTATTTAACTTCTTGAGGAACTGTCAGACTGTTCTGAGAATGGCTGCACCACTTTACATTCCCACAGTGAATGAATATGCTTATTTCCCCACATCCTCTCCAAAACTTGTTATTTCCATTTTCTTAACAGTAGCCATTCTAATGGGTGTGAAACGGTATCTCATTATGTGTGGCCAGGTGATTTTTGACAAGGGTGCCAAGTCCACTCAATGGGGAAAGAATAGTCCCTTCAACAAATGATGCTAGGAAAACTGGATAACCGTATGTAAAAGAATGAAATTGGACTCCCACCTCACACCGTATACAAAAATTAACTCAAAGTGGATCAGCAGTCTAAATATGAGAGCTAAAACTGAAATTCTTAGAAGAAAGCATAGTGGAAAATCTTCAGGACCTTTAATTAGGCAATGGATTCTTAGACTACACCAAAAGTACAGGCAACAAAAGAAAAAATAGGTAAATTGGAGTCCATCAAAATTTAAAACTTTCGTGCAACAAAGGACATTATCAAGAAAGTGAAAGACAATCTACAGAATGGGTTAAAATATTTGGAATATATCTGATAAGACTTCAATATCTAGAATACATACAGAAGTCCTACAGCTCAACAATGAAAAGACAAACAACCCAATTTAAAAATGGGTGAAGGAACTGAATAGATATTTCTTCAAAGAAGATACACAAATGGACACTAAGCACATGAGAATATGTTCAACATAATTAGCCATCACGGAAATGCAAATCAAAACCACAATGAGATACCATTTCGCACCCACTAAGATGGCTATTATATATATGTATGTTTAATGGAAAATAGCAAGTACTGGAATGGATGTAGAGAAATTGGAACACTCCTGCATTGCCGATGGCAATGTGAAATGGTGCAGCCATTGTGGAAAACAGTTTGGTGGTTCCTTAAAAAGTTAAATATAAAATTACCATATGACCCAGGAAATCTGCTCTTATATGTCCTAAAGAACTGAAAGGAGGCACTCAACAGATGCTTGTACCCAATGTTCATAGCAGCATGATTCACAATAGCCAAGAGGTGGAAGCAAGTCGAGCATCCATCGACAGATCAATGGATAAATGTTGTATAGTCATATAATTGAATACTGTGCTACCACAAAAAGAAATGAAGTTCTGATACATGCTGCAACATGGATGAACCTTGAACACATCCTGTTGAATGAAGTAAGCCAGATGCAAAAGGACAAATATTTTGTGATTTCACTTATATGAAATATTAAGAATAGGTAAATGCACAGAAACAGAAAGTAGATTCAGGGTTCTCAGGGGCCATGGGGATGGGGAATAGGGTTATTGCTTAATGATTCAGAACTTCTGTTTGGGGTGATGAAAAAGTTTTGGCAATGAATGGTGGTGATGACAGCACAGCATCATAAAAGTAACACCAATGAATTGTGCACCTAAAAATGGTTAAAATGGCAAACTTTATGTTATGTTTCTGTTAACACACACACACACAGTCACACACACACAAAACGATTGGTTGACTAATTCAATTTTGTTTTCCCATTATAAAAGTGAAATGGCATTGAGCTGCTATCACATTCTGTGGGTGAAATTTTAGGACAGGGCCAAACCAATATCCTGACTGAAAATTTAGTAGCATCACAGTTTTCCTCATTCAAGAACTAGGTCTAAAAGATGCCTATAAATATTTTGTATACAATTTCCGAAACTGGCTAAGGCTGATTTCCTCTTTTTTTTAAATCAAGTTCAGAAGAATCTAAAACAAAAAAAGCAGCAACAAAATATGGGCCATGCGTGTGGTAATTGCTCTGGATATTCAGTGAGTTCCAGTGTTGGAGCTGGTTGTTCAGCTAGGTAGCATATAGACCATGGGTCATTGTGTGTAGGTGAAAATTTTATTGGAATCAATAAATATTTTTCATATATTTGAGTTGATACGAAAAGAGTATTTCTGAAGCCTGCCTTCCTTCATCCCTAACTTAGGGTGTTTTTCCCCTGTGGCCTGGCTGGGACTGCTGGAAGGCAAACGATGTATAAGTGCCACCTCATAAGAGAGGCCTCTCTTGTACCTTCTCTACAAAGGGAGAAATAAATGTGGCTTGTATACCATCTTCAGACAACAATTTGTTTTAGTATTTTTGTTATTGTTGATGCTTCAATCCTGATCTTCTTCCCCACCCCCCACTTTTTATTAGCTGCTGTTCAATTTGCTTTGTCATCATTTGTCATGTATAATTTAAATAATTTTTTTAAAAATAATGAGAATGATTTCAGGACGTTGAAATTCTCCTGGGAGGAACATAGGATGAATAAGTTTTGTTTGAATCTCTTCACTTCTTTCTGTTGCTTAGCTAGAGAGCTCTTTAGGGAAGGATTTCACTTGTCTTAAGAAAAACTTGGACGTGTGGTCTGATCTTGAGTCTTTCCACACTTACCTGAAGCCCAGTAGTGGGCCTATGGAATAGTGTTTAAGAAGGACTATTATTTTAACTCGATGTGAGTTTTTATGCGAATCTGAGCTTTTTTCCTGTTGGATAATCTCATATCCTCCTTCCCAAATGCAGGGACCTCTTCTTAACCTTCAGGGTATTGATCTCCCAGCATTGATCAACACTGAACTGCTCCAAATTCGTCATTTGCTCCTGAAACATAATTCTCTCCTATCTCTCTTGCCTTTTCCTCTACCACCTATTTCATCTCTATCCTACTTCGTGGTCCAGCCCTTAAATGGAATTGGCCTGAAGGGTCCTTTCCACTGCCACCCCTTTTTTTTTTTTTTAATTTTTACTCTCTCCCCAAATGACATCATTTGCACCAAAGGCTTCAATTACAGCTAAAAACTGACAACTTGCAAACATATATCTTTAGCTCAACCCTTTCCAGATGCCTACAACTCTTTGAAAATGGAGGCTGATCTTTTTCATCCTCTCTATATCTTTAGATACCTAACACAGTATCCGGCAAGTAATAAACATTAGATGGGTATAAAACTTGCTCATATTTTGTTAATAATTCCTGTTTTCAATTTGGGGATATAATTCTGTTGAAATAGCCCTAAAACAATATTGTACTAGAGGGATGAATGCAGCTTCTTCCTTTCTGTGATCCAACATTTGTGTCTTTCCTATGAAGACCCAAGAGGCCACAGTTGTTCCTAAGGATTCTGTCTGTCAGGTTTGTGGAAATGTATTTTGAAGACTGAAATGACAATTCACAGAACTTATTTTTTCCTTATTCTTGTGGGACAGACTGATTCTGAGCATAAGTCCATGGGGCAGAAAAAAACATTTAGGAACTTTTTTTTCCCCTAGTGGGAGCCTTTTATTGCCAGAAGTGAATATCCCATAGAGCTGAGGAAAGGTCTATGAAATTTAGCTTTTAAAAACAAAGCTGTGTTTAAGTTCTGTGGAAACAGAAGGTATTGCTTAAAAATGACATGGCAGATGTTATGAAAATTTGTTTTAAAGCATTACTCTCAGGTTAAGTCATGTTTGCCAAGTTACAACCTGGAACACATTTTTACAACTCAGCAGAGCTCAAAAATGAGGGTCCGTGTTGATAAAGAACGCCCGTTTTATGGGCGAGGCCACGCATTCTCAGTTGAGCTGTAGATCACAAAATGAACCTTATATTTCTTTAGAAGTACCCTTCTTCTCCTCCCAAGTTGACTTAGTAAAGCTAAAGAAAAGTTGAAAACATGAGCTACATTATCTTGAGTTTACCTCTTCTTAAGAAAGAATGTGTTTTAATGGATGCCCTATGCCGTTCTCAGTCGGTTTCAGTGTTATCTGTGGTTTTTGTCTATGGGTGTTTGAGGTTTCTTTAGGGCCCCTCAAAAATGGTCATGTTCACAGCACACAGCATTTGAAATGGTGGCGAAATAGAGTTTTTTCCTGGATCAAAACCCTTTGATCCCTGCCGCTACCTCCCCTCCTATGAATTTAAAAATAAATAAATTAGGGCACCCTGTGAGTTGGGTTCTGGCTAAAGTTGAAGGGTGGAGCAGGCGCTGCAGTTTCTGCATCTGCATATAAGTGTCTGCTCCACCAGATAGCCAGAGTGTCCCACTCTGGAGTAAGGACAAAAAGTGGAAAGGCCAAAGATGATTTTCTGTTGCCTATCACATTAAAAAGGTAACATATCTGGCAGAACGAGTGGACATGTGTTTTTGTTGTTGTTTGCTTGCTTGCTTGCTTGCTTTGTGTTAAGCCTTCATATTCTTTTTTTTTTTTAAGGTGTATGACCTTTAGATTTTTTCGTTATTTTTCATCAGTAGGTGGTATCAGTTTGGATGCTCACCAGCAGAGCCTATCTTGGCATGGGGTGGTGGGGGTGGGGGAAGGGGTGGCATCTTTTTTGTTATAAGAACTTCAACTTGGCCTTAGGGGTAGAATTTTCTTGACGCCTATGAAGAACGAGTTAAAAGGCTATGGAGACAAACAGAAACTTTCTTTTCCAACACACGTATATCTCAGTGGCCTTTCTTCCACCTGAGTTAGTCCGGTGTTCTGGACGGTTCTGTGCATACAGAATACAGTGCTCTCTCTTTCATGGCCATGGCTGGAAGCTTCTCCCTGCCTCTCTGCTCTGTTATAGCCTGTTAGATAGCACAGGTGACTTGTCTTGGCACCACAGGCTCGACTGCCTTTGTGTGAAACATGAAGGTTTAGTTTTGTGTGGTTGATTTTTTTTCACGTAAAAATGAGGCCTGAGTGATTAAATGGCTCCTGATTGAAGAATATTCTCCAAATGGTAACCAGGGTGGAGAGCATTAAATGTTAGCTCAAAGTGTGAAGAGGTATTTAACATTAGATACTCTGGAGTTTGGCTGCTTCCACCAAACATATTGGACTCATCAATCAAACTTGCTTGTCTCAGTGTCCAGGGAGGGTTGTTACAGGCAGCGTGGAGGTGGGCACCACTGGGTTCCAGGCTGAACAGGGAGCGAGGTAGAGCCGGGATACCTCAGTAAGGACCCCCAAGGTGTCACTGGGATCCTGCTGAAATGGGGCTGCCGTTTTCAGCTTCTGCTCAGGAAACTGGGGCCATTTCTGCCCCTTGTTGTGTGACATGCCACCACTTTTCTAACTTCCTGAGCCTGGGTGTGTCTGAAAAATGGAGGATATAGGCCCAATTTAGTGAGGACTCTGTGAGACAATGCGTGAAGGTGTCTGGTACACACCCTTGATTGGGTCTTAGTGTTATGGGTTAAATTGTGTCCCCTAAAAAGACAAGTTCAAGTCCTGACCCCCCAGTGCCATGGATGTGCCCTTATCTGGAAATAGGGTCTTTGAAGATGGGATTAGTTAAAGAGGCCAAACTGGATCCAGAGGGACCATTAATCCAATATGACTGGGTCCTCTTAAAAAGAGGGAAATTTGGACACCCAGTCAGAGGGGAGGAGGCCGTGTGACGATGAGGCTGAGATCGAAGCACTGCGGCTGCAAGCCAAGGAAGCCAGCGTGGCCAGCAGCCCCCCGGAAGCTAGAAGAGGCAAGGAGGGTTCTTGGGTTTCCGAGGGAGCTCACCTTGATTTCAGATTTCAGGCCGCTGGCACTGAGACAGTAAATTTCTGTTGCTGTGAACCACCCAGTCTGTGGTTCTGTGTTGCTACTGCAACCCCGGGAAACCAAGACGACTTACTAAATGGCATTTATTATAGGATTGTTCCCATTTCTTAGTATCAGTCTGTCAGAAATCATTTTGGAACACTTTTTGTCAATTCAACACAAAGGCCCATGATGCACAATGCACCAGGCCCTGGTCTGGGACGTGGGAATCCAGCAGGGTGACAATGAAGACCCCTGCCCTCCTGGCACTTGCAGTCTAGTGAAGTCAGGCAGAAGCAGATGAATAATAAATAAATGGGGAAAATATACAATGTGTCATTGTTATGCAGAGAATTGCAATAGCAAGTGACTGGGTGTTTTCTCTCCCCTGGGTGGTCCTGGAGGCATCTCGGGGGAGCCACCATCTAGGCGGAGAGCTGAGTGGCAAATGGGAGCCAGGGGTGCCAGCCCAGGGGAGGAGCAGCCCAAGCAGAGGGAACAAATGGATGATGCAGAGGGTGGTGTGGTTTAAGCGCCAGGCAGTGATCCATTCACCTGCAACAGGAAACGGGAGCAAAGGGTGGGCAGCAGGCAAGCCATGGAGGCCTTGGTAAGGACAGGATAAGAAAGGCGGGTTTTATTCTAAATGGGTGGCAAGTCCTTGAAGCATTTTAAATAGGAAAATTGCATGACATGCTCTGATATACACTTGGAAAGGTCAATATGTGGGAAATAGATGGTGCAGTAGTAGGTGCAGAGGCAATGCTCCTGCTCATCCTGGTTAGACAAGGAGAGCTTGAGTTGGAGAGGAAGTTGGCAGAGAAAGAAATAGGCATGCACAGGGTGCACAGGGTGCTGAAGGCTTACAGGGATTGGGACTTGATGTTTGGAGAATGGGAAGGATCCAAACATAGGTTTTGGGCTTGAGCAAGTTGTGGGGGGTAGGAGGGGGTGGCTGTTAACCGAGACGGAAAACCCTGGGAAAGGAGGGGTTTGGCGGGAGGAAGTCAACTCTTCCATTCTGGCCATGTTAGCTGCGATTTTGGTTTGGTGAAGCTGCAGGAATGCAATATATCAGAAGTGGATTGGCTTTCACAGTGGGGATTTATTAACTTTACAAGTTACAATTCTTAGGCCATGAAAATGTCTAAATCAACAGGACTATACCTTCTCTGGAGAAAGGCTGCTGGCATCTGGGACACCTCTGTCACATGGGAAGGCACATGGCTGGCATCTGCTGGTCCTTCTCTCCCGGGTTTCGTTGCTTTCAGCTTCTGGCTTCGGTGTCTCTCTCAGCTTCTGGGGGTGTGTCCTTGTCTCTCAGCTTTTCTGGGGCTTCCCTGAGCTCTCTGGCTTCTTTTGTTTTTTATGCTCTCACAAAGGACTCCAGTAAAAGGATTCAGACCTACCTTGAATGGGCTGGGTTACATCTCAATTGAAATAACTTAACCAAAGGATTAAGGCTTACAACAGGAATGGCTTAAAAGAACATGGATTTTTCTGGGGTACATAACAGCTTCAAACTAACACAGTTGCTAAGGTAGCAGATGGTACGCAGAAGCAGCAAGAGGGTCAGTGAGCATCTTCAGGGAGTTTGGTCCAGGTGGGAGAAACGACTAACTCCTTCTTGCTATAAGACGGTATCCAAGGCATGACTTCAATCATCATCGACCGGATAGTATAATTTGTGTTGTGTTTAAAGGATGCAGGCTACAGGTGGGGCCCAGGAATTATTCTCCATTTGTGTAGAGAGGAAGGAGAAGCTGGAGACAGTGCTGCAATTGGCTAAAGTAGCAATGAACAAGGCTGAAGAGAGTTGGTGGAAAGGCCAGAGCTGGGAGAAGGAATGCTTCTGGAGTGTTCTGCCAGCCTGGGTGGTACCAGAAGTGGGCAATACATAGTGTTGGGCCAAAGAGTTCTGTCAGTAGAGTTGGGGGTAAGAGAAGCTGAGAGTTGTTTTGAGGAGGAGAAAAAAAGAAAAATGGACTCAACTGAAAGGGCCTTGGGAATTTGCAGGATTGGAGAACTTTGCTCAAGTAAGGAGCTCAGTCGCATTTATGTTCATGTAAAGGAAACAAAACCACACATGGTGCTTGGAGAATTGAGAAATTTTAATACATGAGTGTATGCCTTAAAAGGAATTATATATTACCCTCTGTGGTTATATATTTTCATATCAAAATAGATCATGAGTGTATTCATAGCTATGTGATATGCACAGAAAGTGTTACTTTAGAGAACAACTAGGAAGGACAAAATAAAAGCTTTAATTATCTATCTGATTTCCTGTTGTTTTCATGTACAAATCTTTGAAGCAGGAGTAGAGTAGTTTCAGAAGTGATTTTCTGATGGCAGTAAGTAGACATTCCTTAGGTTGGCCTTGATGACAAAGAGAATGCTGTGGATGGCTGAAGTTTCAACGTTAGATTAGATTTCACTCGAGAGCTTATTAGCTAAACTGTAGTCCCTCCGTGGAGTCTCCTTCTAGCCTGTTGGCTGGGAAGCGATCTCCAAACAGGATACAGAGATTATTTGTAAATGAACAGTGCTCATTCTGACAACAGATCATCATCACTCAGTGCTCGAGGGAATAACGCCTTTGAAAAACACATATAAAGAGGATTGAGATGAAAATATTATATGTACAGAATGATAAATACTAGCTCATCTACCAAATTTGAAGATGCATGAGTTGAGATAATTCACAATAATTTAGTTATATTAATCTGGATTTGGGATCTAGTAAGTAATTGGCCTAGTAGTTACAGAAAAGGATAACAAATTTTTTTTAAACTTTGGCTATCAACTGAAACAAGAATGTGGGGTTTAGAAAAGGACAATAAAAAGTTCACTGGGTGTTTGGAAAGGGATCAAAGATTGCTCAATTGGTCAATAGGAAACAATTTCCCCCACCATCATCTCCACGTTTCAAACAGCAAATGCCAGTCCAAAGACATCCTCTGGATGACAATGCTCTATCTTGTTTTGGTTTTCTTTTTTTTTTTTAACTCACACAGTGAAACGTCAACTATATCTCCCTACCTCCCTCCCCCAGACTTGAGGGACATTGGCAGTTTTCTATGCAAGCAGATTGGATTATTTGTCCAAATAATATATGTATTTCAAAATAAGGTACCCAGCTTCCATCCATAGAAAGCTCCATGTCTGGTGGACAAAGAATAGAGTATAAATTCTATGTATCTGATATTTGCATTTTGGATCATCAGTGTTGAATCAGTTATTTCCACTCTTTGGAAATGCTTGATCACATCATAGCAGCAGTCTCAGTTAATAAAACAAAACAAAACAAAACATCCAGAGTATTCACTGTGCATGTGTGTGTGTGTGTGTGTGTGTGTGTGCGCGCACGCGCGCGCACGTGTCTTCCTGCAGCGTGCTGAAAAACTGCCCCTCTTCCTCCATCTGCCCTTAAATGTGGATTTTCCCCTTGTCACTGACCGTCACCCTCTTCTCTCCATCTGGTTGACCTCAGTGATCCCATCTACCCCTCTGCTTTCAACCCCGGGTATAGGAGCGGATGGAGACCTCCGCCTAAGGCTTGGGCCCATGTTTGTTGACTGAATTTCCAGCTTTTTCAATTGGCGATTTCCTCCTGAATGTCTCATAGTCTCATAAGCCCCTCAAAATCAACATCCCAAAATAGTAATTGATTTTTTATACACCACCCTCCCACCCCCAAACTTTTGCAGACAGACAGGCAGGAGGAAGGGGGGACAAAGCAAAACAAAAACTTGTTTCTCCTGCTGTAAATCCTGTATTGGTTTCAGGCCACCCAAACCTGGAGCCCAAGACTTACTCTTGACTTCTCCCTCTCCTACACTCTCCACATGCAGTTGGCTGCCTGTAGGGCCAGTTTTAACACCGATGCTGCTTTCTAGTCTTTGCCTTTCCTTTGTGCTAGCCTCTTACTTCCCTCAATAATAGCAGTGTGCTGATTTCGATGTATTATGTCCCCCACAAAAAGCCATGTTCTTTAATGCAATCTTGTGGGGGCAGTTTTATTAGTCTTTTTAGGGTGGAAACTTTTAATTGAGTGTTTCCATGGAGATGTGACTCACCCAACTGCGGGTGATACTTTTGATTAGATTATTTCCATGGAGGTGTGGCCCTGCCTGTTCAGAGTGGGTCTTGATTAGTTCACTGGAGTATTTAAGAGAGAAGCTAAAAGCTGACACAGGCCAGATGCTTGCTGATCATTAGAGATGCTTGGAGATGCGGACAGAAGGATGTTTGGAGACGCTAGGCCAAGAGATGAAGATGAAGCCCAGAGTTTGCCCCAGAGCAGCTAAGAGAGGACTCCCAGGTGCTTAGAGAGAAAGCCACTGGAATAAGAAGTTGAAAGCAAAGCAATTCAGGAGCAAAGGACCAGCAGACGCCAGCCACGTGCCTTCCCAGCTGACAGGTGTTCCAGACGCCATCAGCCTTTCTTCAGTGAAGGTATCCTCTTGTTGATGCCTTAGTTTGGGCACTTTTGTGGCCTTAGAACTGTAAATTTTTGTAACCTAATAAATCCCCTTTATAAAAGTCAATCCATTTCTGGTATTTTACATAACAGCAGCATTAGCAAACTGCCATAACTTGCCTGTGCCACTTTGAATGTATTATGTCCCCAAAATGCCATTATCTTTGGTGTAATCTTGTGTGGGCGGATGTATCAGTGTTGATTAGATTGTAATTCTTTGAGTGTTTCCGTGGAGATGTGCCCCACCCAGCTGTGAGTGATGACTCTGATTAGATAATTTCCATGGAGGTGTTACCCCAACCATTCAGCGTGGGTCTAAATGAAATCACTGGAGCCAAATAAATGAGCTGACAAACAGAAGGAACTCAGTGCAGCCGAAAGTGACATTTTGAAGAGGAGCTACAGCCAAGAGGGACACTTTGAAGAATGCACGGAAGCTGAGAGAGTAGCTGCAGATGAGAGACAGTTTGAAGATGGCCATTGAAAGCGGACTTTTGCTCTGGAGTAGCTAAGAGAGGAATGTCCTGGGAGAAAGCCATTTTGAACTCAAAACTTTGGAGCAGACGCCAACCACGTGCCTTCCCAGCTAACAGAGGTTTTCCAGACACCATTGGCCATCCACCAGTGAAGGTACCCGATTGTTGATGCGTTACCTTGGACGCTTTATGGTCTTAAGACTGTAACTGTATAACCAAATAAACCCCCTTTTATAAAAGCCAGTCCGTCTCTAGTGTTTTGCATTCCGGCACCATTAGCAAACTGGAACATCGCCCTTCCCTTCTCCTCAGACCTGGAGACACTCTGGATCCAGAAGCCAACCCTTCTCACAACTCCACTGCTATCCCCCTGGTCCCCTACTCCTGCCTTGACCCTTTGAGTCTGTTTTCAATAGAATAGCCAGAATCATCCTTTCAACACCAAATTCAATTAGTTTATCTCTCTATTTGGAAACCTGCCCATCTCATTCAGAGTGTAAGTCTACGTCCTTACAACGTTCCGTCAGGTTCTTCTCAACCTGCATCCTGAATCCACTCTGACCTCATCCTCTGCTGCCCCTCCCTGCACATTTTTCTCTGCCACTTGGCCCCACTGCTGTTTTCAAGCAGCCCAGACCCACCCTCTCCTCCGGCTTTTTGAACCTGCTCTTCCCTTTTCCAACAACCCCCCTCCTTGGAAATCCAGGTCTCAGCACCCTCACCTCCTCCAACTCGTTACTCAGATCCTCAGTGATAACCTCCTTGACCACCATACTGAATGTATAGTGCAACGCGCAATACACACACAGACACACACATACGCATACACATCTTACCCTTCATATTTTTTTTAATATTTTTATCCATAACATTTTCATCTCCTGATGTACCATTAAATTTACTCATTTCTTTTGTTTGTCTTCTTTCCACACACATACACGAAAGATTTATAAAAGCTCTATGAGGTAGTAGTTTTTGTCTAATTTATTCATTTTTATGTCCTCACCTAAAATAATAGGATCTAAATAAATATTTTTAAAGCAAATTAGTAAGAATAATCTGGGGGAGAATTTTTTAAAACCAATGTTGTGCAGATTCCACCTCAGACCTATCAACTCTGAATCTCAAGATGGGGGCCAGGGTTGATGGTTTTTAAAGGCCCCCAGGTAATTCCAGCACCCAGCCTGGACTGAGGGCCACAGCTACTGGAGAGAAGTCACCTTGGGTTTCATCTCAGCTTAGTCCTTCCCACAGTTCTCTGTTTTCTTGTGGAATCAGCCCCACACGCATGAAGGTGACACTGCTGGCCTTGTGTGGATGGGCCCGAGGGACTTCTCAGCCATGCACCCCGCCCGCTCCCTCTCTGCCCCCTGAAGCACGTGCAGTCTCCCTGGCATATGATTTCATGTTGCTTCATGTGCCCTTCCCTGGCATCAGCCTTTTCTCGGCCTCAAGTCCTTTCTGCCCACTCTCAGGAGAGTGGGTTGCTCCTGGTTAAAGTTTTGGTTCAAATGTCAATGTTTATGTGGGGATTTTCTCTTACACCTTCTTTTCATTCTGCACCATCCCCTCAATAATTAATGGTTACTTTTATAACACCTTGTAAATTATACCCATCTCATACCCCATTATAATTCTCCATTTCCGTGTCTTTAGACCATTCCATGTCTTGAGCTCCTGATTAGCTTCTAAACTGCTAACGGATAGGAACGTTCTACCATTTGATCCTCAACACCTGGCAAATTATTGTGCTGAATATGCATTATATGTCATTACCTTAAACTTTACATGTCTAAATCTCCTCTTTTCTCCTCCTCACCTCTTTTCAATTAGCTCCTTCCAAATGTCTCTTCTTTCGCCATCATCTTCTGAATCCAGTGTCCCAAACGTCTGATCCTCCTGCTCCCCCTCCCCCTCGTTTCCCCTTCATGGCGGAGCCGTGATCCAGTGCCGCTGACCTGCCGCCTTCCCGTCCCAGTGCACACCTGCCTGGCCTTTACTGCTCCCAGCCTCCCTGCCTTCCATCCCTTCCTGTGCGATGCATACAACTTTGACTTTTCAAAAAGACCATTTTCATTATGGTTCTCTCTAAGAAGCTGCAGCATTCCCTTTGCTTTCTCTTCCAAGGCTGGACAACTCTTTGCTCTTTTCCCTGCCTCTTCTTTAATGCTTTAGTTCTTCCAGTATGTAGTGTTCTCCTTCCTTCAGAGAACACAGAGAACGTAGCCATATCCACCTTCTCTTCCTCTCCATGTTCCTTTATGAGCTCATCCAACCTTAGTCCTTGGTTTTCTAACTCCTTTTCTTCTTCATTATCAATACGACCAAATGAAAGCCTTGTGGTAGGAGATCCTGGTTTCTGATGTTACTTCTTAGCACTTGATTAAGTGAACCCAAAGTACAGTAACATAGAGTCCTGCCCTATTCCCTGGTTGGGTCGGGGGTCTACATCTATTTCCCCGAGCGCTTGGGGAAACAGATCCTTCCTAATCCATATGTCTTAGTGATGGGCAGTCACAACTGGATTGAAAACATTCAGGGTCTGGTCTGTTGTTCCATTCCAACAAATAATAATTTTGAAAAGGAGCTAAACTAAAATCAAACTGCCAGGTTAACCATTTACTAATGATCGCCGCCTCTTCGGTGCATTTCTTGAAGACAGAGGTCTTGGACTTCTTCATATCTTTTGCTTTACCCCTTTATACAGTAAAGGGGTTTGTTGACACAGCCATTCCATAACTATTTTGTGAATGACTAGTATATGGACATGTTGCTTTCTAAGGTCCTTTTCAACTGTAAAATAGCAATGGCATTTTCTGAAAACCAGCAGAAACCTTACTTAATTAGTAGTAGGCCTCTCAGATTTTTTTCCATCTCCCCTTTTGCCATTACAGGCTTTCCTTATACCCCACTTTTTGTTTTTGTTGTTTATCCTAACTTTATTTCTAATCCAAGGCTGAGCCCCTGTGCTTTCAGCTGCTGATTATCACACACTCTTAAATAAGCACAGTAGAATAAAGACTAACATTTTCTTTGCATTTTATGATGGTCCAAAGCATGAAATGATAGAGCCAGCTTTTCATAGAGGCAGATTCATGAAGGTTCTTTTCATCTGCATTACTTTTTCATTTTAAGACTGACTTATTTCTATACCCTTGACCCTTCATTTTTTTCAGATAAGGGTTTGGTGATGACAAATGAACTCTATGATCTAGCATCTCCCCTAGCAGACTATCAAAATTGAAATAATTCGCATAAATACCATCATTTGAGATGCCCCTTAGAAATGTCACTTAGAGATAGCCCTTCAGTGCCTGCTGGGTTTCTACTGAGACACACACTCTTTGCTCCTTCTTTTAATAGAGCAGGTTTTTAATGCAGCGGTCTCTGTAATTTGTGGAAGATGCAGCCACTGGATGATCAGTGTGTGAGCCTCTGTGCTGAGCACCCATGTATGGTGACAGTGACTTAAGGTGCGTGGACCATATTCACCCCTTGAGTCGTCTTGTCTGGTGGGGACTTCCATGGAGCTAAGACTTTCTGCCTTTACTCCTTAGACCAATCTTGGCTACTTTCAACTCTGCAACTCCTTGTCTTGCAAGACAGTAAGGAAGCAGGGGTTGCACTCCTGCTCAAAATAGGTAAGGTGGCCATGGAGCCTCGGGTCCCTCGATGGGGGTCTTGTAACAGCAATCCACAACAGCTGTTCCTTTTTAAAGCTCAGTGCACACAACAAATTCCAGACGTCTTGTGGCCACTGCGATTGCTGAATGGCCACGTCAGGCTTCACTCGGTCATGCCTCAAGGGGGCTGGGCCCAAGCTGACATGACTTACTGTGCAGGCAACAAGTCCCAAATAGAGAAAACATTGCAAACGGTGATGGACTGCTGCTTTCTTCAAAGGAAATAGACCTGAGAGGAGCGACTCTTGCGTGCTGTCACGGTCCTTCGTCCATTTACTTTTATAGCGTCTTAGTCTCCTGGCCCTTTTGTAGTGGGGACAGTTGACCCAGTGATTTTGAATAATTTTGGTATGTGATACTTAACTTATAAATAGCAAGTAGAAAATATTATTTGGATGCTAACAGGAGCAAAGAGCATTAAGAAGTATTAAAACAAAACCTAAATATTCTATCCTTGGCTTCAAATTGAATCATGTATTAAATTTCTAGATTTTGTAAAATGTACCTTGAACTTGGAGAATTCTTATTTACCCATAATATCCACTTATTGAGTCTTTATTTAAACCTGATATGGTTTGAGTGAGTATGAAAGCTCTGCAAATATATCTGGGAGTTGTTGATTTACTTTGAAATGTGCCCCACTCTGTCTTTTTCCTATGATAGGAAATACTTTTTGACAAGGAATCTTTGAGTGGACGTAAGCTTCCTGTGTGAGGGTCTGGGTTGATGATGTATGAATTGTGTAAGTATTTGTGCCTCATTGTAAACACCAACTTGAAATAATAGGCCCATTCGCTGCACCTACAAATAAGTAAATGTGAAGAGAAGATGAATTATCCTGCTTTAGAGAGGACTGGGGGATTGGCGAGGGAGGTGTTTGTATCGGTGTGAAGTTTTGCACATAATACAAGGTTGTTCCAGTGTTTTCCAGGAAGTCTGCCTTCCAGACCCGGTCAGTCATAAACCTGCCTGAGGGTTGAGCGCCCGAGCCAAGGGGCTTGGACCAAATGGAAGGAGAAAGGCCTGTGGGACTCGGGGGCGAGAACTTGCCAGGTTTGCTTGAAGCGTGGCTATTAAATGACTAGCCACAAGTGTTCCCATAGTGGGCGCTGGGTGGAAAACAGTGCACGAAATCAACATACTAGATTTTTTCCCCCTTAATTCCTATGTTTGAAAAACGTGAAACAAAGGGCAGCTCCTCTGTGTACCTTGGATTGGGACCCCATGGAAGTATTTTTCGTTTTTGTTTCTGTTTCCCAGTTAGGAAAACATGTACCGGTTTGCTCCCAGTGCTGAATGAAGGTGGTGGTCTTTGCTCAATATCTTCGAATATTAATACATTAATAATAGTGGAGCTTATTATAAAGAATCGTGACCTTTCAGATGCTCTGAACGGTCTGCTGCATGTCACATTTTACCTTTTCGGAGAAGTGCTAATTCACGTTAAGTCCGCCTGAGAGATTTGTTTAATGAGCAGATTAAACGGATGATTATCCCTCTCAATTTTTTTTATTTTATTTTTTTTAAAGAAGGGCTCCTTGTGATGCTCCTCTGCTATTTGGCACAGGAACACAGCGGGGTCTTTTTAAAATTACCCCTGCAGGGTCACCGGGACCCAAGCTGTTTGCCTCTTTAAACCCTGGTGGCGTCTTTAGAGTCAGCCCCCTCCAGACTGCGCTGACACAATTGTATCTAAATTAGCATCTGACTGACCCCTTTTCTTGCTTTTTCTCCAGCCCCAGCTGAAGGGGATTGGCAAAAAGATGTTAATTGGTTGGGCCTGGCTGAGAACAATCGACTTGCCAAGTGGACAAAGGGACTACTGTTTCTTTCAATATGCATCCAGATTTGCCGAAGTACCTCTTTTAATTACCAGGAATTATTGTAATGCCTGGTCAATGGAATAATTGACCCTCAATCGCTAGCGCTTATTCCATCATAAATAATAGCGCAGGCCTAGTCGGAAGAGCAGGTCTGAGGATGATTTGCAGAGACTAGAAAGAGATTTTCTCAGCCTGTGCTCTGTTTTGTACCCAGGCAGCCCAGTGGGAGTCCAGGAGAGGCGACTAATTTGGGTTTAACCAGGAGGAAATGTGCCCAGGGCAAGAGCCTTAGAACCCAGCCTCCGAATCATAAAGGAGTGCACCAAGGAGGGAGTTCGTAGTTTGAAAGGGACGAGTTAGTAGCTTGGTGGCTCAGGACTGATATGGTCAAAGGGAGATATGGGTCAAACCACCACTGCACACGTAGAGACAACACTCCCCTCACCGCCCAGATTTCTACATGTGAAAAACAGTTCATCATTTCACCTGTCCCTTTTCAAAAATGGACATTTTCATTTCGGATGTTCAGTCGAATGAGCTCCCAAACCTAGTATTACCTCGCTCTTTACTATCACAAATCATTAGCTATCCAACAAATAATTTTGCAACGTGTTGAGGTTTTTGGAGAATTTGTTTTAAAAAATCAATTATGTCTGTATGGTATTGCCTGGTTGCTCATTACGGGTTACGTAGTAAAGTCCTTCCGTGAGGTTTAGGTGCTGATTCTAACCAAGACTGGCATTTAAAGCTTGCCCCGCCCCCAAATGATAACATTGATCGGATGCTACCTGGTGCTTGGTATTTCATGTGGAATGTTTGTTTAGTGATTATTCCCACCTCATCTAGGTAGCAGGTGCTTGTGAGACCACGGAAATGCGGTGGTGCACTGGTTAAAGGTTATGCCCTGTGACGTCAGACAGAACCAGGTTTCACTCCCAATTTAGTGTCATTCTGCCTGTGTGACCTTCTGGAAGTCACTAAATGCCCAAGTTTACATTGCTGCTTTAGAAAGGGGCAGGAGGATACAAATGGCTCCTTCGTAAAGTAACTGTAGCACTAACTGAAATGAGCTAATTTATTATTTTATTCAGTGCAGTGTCAGATAAATGGTGACGTTCGATTTGCCGGCTGCAGTAAGATTGCCCCCAGGTTGCCTATCAATGATGGAGGGAGTGCTTGGCTGGAAAGCCTCAGCCTTTTCCCAGGATGCCACATTGTCAATTCATCCCTAGAATGTAAAAAAAAAATATTGATACACTTTGCAATCATGAAAAATAAAGCACTTATGCTTATTTCATTTTTAAAACAGAAGGTGAGAGAAAAATCTCAATTATATGTAACTGAAAATTCATAGACCATTCTGATCTTCTTTGCCAGCAAATTGTTTTCCTTTCATAAAACATATTTCTTTCCAACAAGTTTACATCAGGGGAAGGGGAATTTAATCTTAAGGTTTTTAGTTCTCAAGATCTAGCTTTTTGTTTTCCACACAGAAAAAGGTATAATGCGTAAACTGAGAATGCTGAGATACATGCTAATGGCTCAACATGGGGTAAAAGGATCTTTTAGGTCTCAAATATCTCATCAGAAGTCCATTTTGTGTTTGTTTGGATGTGTGGTCTGGCAGGTAAATTCACTCTTTAAAAATTAAAATAAATATAAAAAATGACATGCAAAAAATCACGTTTTTGAAATGACTTGAATTAGGGAGGAATATAGAGTAGCAAGTCTTTCTGAGCATCTGCATGGGACATCTTGGTTCTTATCATGAACAGCAGGCTCTGCAGTGACAACCATTCCAGTTGACCATCAGAAGCCAAAATTCTAGCCCAGCTTTCATCTTAACCAGTGCTGAGTCCTTGGGCAGTTTAGTCAACCCCTCCAGACTCAGTTTCCTCAATTGTTGAATGAGAAAATACTACCAGATAAAAAACATTCTGATCATCATCTTGTTTGTGCCATTATATATATTTACAACCATCTTCTGCTTCTTATACTTCTTCTCTATTTACATCCAAATTATCTCTCTTGCCTGATTTCCTCCTGTCAGTCTCTTCCCATCTCATGTGCTGGCCTTCTTTTCCTACCTGACTTTTTAAAAACAAAACAAAACAAAAAAACACAACAGTTTTATCCACACACCAGACAATCCATCCTAAGTGAGCAGTTAATGGCTCTTGGTATAATCACATAGCTATGCATTCACCACCACTGTCAACATTTCCTCATTTCTCATGTCTTCCGAAAAAAAAAAAATCCACAGTCCTTATAGCCCCCTATTATTGACATTTAGCTTTGGTATAGTGCCTTCTTTACAATTAATGAAAGAATATTACAATGTTACTGTTAACCATAGACTTTGGTTTGCGTTAATTGTATTTTTTTCCCATATACCACCCTATTCTTAACACCTTCTTATAGGGACATACATTTGTTCTAGTTCATGTAAGAACTTTCTTCTATTTGTGCAATTAACCACCATCATTGTCCACTCTTGATTTCATTAAGTTATAAAGTCCCAGTTTTTATCCTCTAGCTTTCCTTCTGGTGACATACATGACCCTTGCCTTCCTCTTCAACCATACCCACACTCAGCATTAATTACATTTACAGTATTGTGCTACCATTATACAGTATTGTTATCCATTTCTAAATATTATTAAGCATTCTGTACTCCTTAAGTATTATTCCCAATCTCTGCCCTCTTTCTATCTCGTGATAACCTATGCTCCCAAATTTAACTCACAGTTTGCTCGTTAAAGTTCATATTAGTGAGACTATACAATATTTGTCCATTTGTTTCTGGCTTATTTCACTCGACATAATGTCCTGAAGGTTCTTTCACGTTGTGTACATCACAACTTCACTCCTTCCTGCAGCTGCACAAAATTCCATTCTGTGTACACACCGCAGTTCACCCTTCCACTCCTCAGCTGATGGACCCTTGGGCCTCCTCTATCCATTGGCAATAGTGAATAATGCTGCAGTAAACATCGGTGTGCAAATGTCTAATCGTGACCCTGCTGCCTGGCTTTTAACTGTGTTGTTCTTTAGCATCCAGTCCTTCCTGGATTTCTCATCTCTTCCTATGGCCAGTCTTCCATTCCTATACTGTGACTATCAGCAGTGGATATATTCCAGATGTAGACCTTGAGTCCACACATTTTTCTCGAGTACCAGACTTGTATTTCTAAGAACCCCTCACATTTTCCCCTGTATGTTCTCTCATAGTCATCTAAGACTCAACATTCTCAAAAACCAAACCCACTGCCTCTAACATGTGTGCTTATGAACATCATTATTCATCTTGATAATGAAGTGAGAAATTTTCTTATACTGACCACTCCTTACCTAGACATCTGTCTGTTTCCAAACCCATCCTTTCTTCCATCGATATGTCTTGTAAATCTGCAATTCTCCATATTCTAACTGCTGGTGTGCTGGTTTTGACCCTCATCATCTTTTGTTAAATTTATTTTTAAAATTATGGTGATATATTTTAACCATATTTTTAACTGTACACTTCAGTGGTATTACTTGCATTCACAGTGTTGCCCTACCATCACCACGATCCATTACCAAGATTTTTCATGACCCCAAACAGAAACTCTGTACTTTTGAGGCAATAACGCTCCATCCTCCCCTCCCCACCGCAGCCCCTGGTAACCAGTAATCTACTTTCTGTCTCTATGAACTTGCTTATTTCACTCAACATATGCTTTCAAGGTTCATCCATGCTGTAGCGTGGATCACAAAATTTCGTTCCTTTTTTATGACTAATATTCCACTGTATGGATGTGCCACATTTTATCCATCCACGTGTCGATGGACCTTTGTCACCTTCTGCCCAACTACAGCAATTGCCCTGAAGGCACTTCATGTCACACCTTCCCCGAGAATCCATCCCTGCCTCTGCTTGAAACTTGGTGAGGTCCACAACCACCTACAGAGCAAACCCCAACTCCTGAGCAGGAGTGTCCAAGGCTCCTTTCTCTGCCCGCTCAGCCACTCCTTCCTGCACCCCACCCTGTGCTAGGACCATGCTCTTTCTGACACATGCTGCGTGTTTTCACACCTCTGGCCATGCTGGCCCCTCTGTGTGGATGCTCCTCTCCTCCTTCCTCCACTGTTAAGATCCCACTCACCTTTCAAGGACAAAGCCCTCATCATTTTTCGTGGTTTCACCAGGAAAGATGTTACGACCTGTATGGAGTCTTCTCCAAACTTCCCAGCAAAATTAATCACTCTCTCTGTGCTCACCCATAGCTCCCAAGCATTTTTGTTCAAGTTGCTGGCAGAATCTTTATTATACTGTATTCTCAGAAATGAGTTGTATATTAGGTCCTAAGCAGGACTGTGCCGGTTTGAATGTATTGTGTCCCCCAAATGCCATTATCTTTGTGGTCTTGTGGGGCAGACGTTTTGGTGCTGGTTAGGTTTGCTTGGGGTGTGCCCCACCCAGCTGTGGGTGATGATTTTGATGAGATGTTCCCATGGAGGCGTGGCCCCGCCCATTCAGGGTGAGCCTTGATCAGTGGAGCCATATAAATGAGCTGACTCATTTATGTTTTGATGTTTTGAAGAGGAGCAAGCTTGCTAGAGAGGAACGTCCTGGGAGAAAGCCATTTTGAGGCCAGAGCTTTGGAGCAGACACCAGCTGCCTTCCTAGCTAGCAGAGGTTTTCCGGGCACCATTGGCCGTCCTCCGGTGAAGGTACCCGATTGCTGGTGTGTTACCTTGGACGCTTTGTGGCCTTAAGGTTACCTTGGACACTTTGTGGCCTTAAGACTGTAACTGTAGCAAAATAAACCCCTGTTTTATAAAAGCCTATCCATCTCTGGTGTTTTGCATTCTGCAGCATTAGCACACTAGAACAAGGACCAATCTAATTATTTAAAATATTGTCTTTTAATTCACGGAATTTGCTGCTTAGATGACAGAAGGGCTAAGAGAGAACCAGAGGGACCGACAGCAGAAAGTCATTACCACCCTAGGCTGGAAGGACACAGGAAGGGGGCAACATTGTCAGATCCCAGGAGCTACATAACCCAGGGAAGCTGGAGCCATGAGGAAACATGGCCACTTCTGGAGCCTTCAGGCAGAGACGAAGAAACGCCCTGGCGTCTCTTCTTCCCATCTTCCAGTCTCTTCCCAGAGACTCCCACTGGCAGAACCAGTTGGAAGCCAGCAGAAAAATGCAGCCTGGTGGGGTCTGCCCCTGTGAAACAGAACAGAGCAGGGATGGAGAGGAATGGATTCCAGCGTGAAAGGGAGCAAGCAGGCACAGGCATTGGTGGTATCTGCCTCCCTGATATTTTTTAAGCTGTTTAAAAAGCGAGACCTCATCTTATTTGCTTTTGTAACCACAGTGCCCTGCACCAAGGTTTAATAAATATTTAGTGAATTGAAGTGAACTCTAAGGTCTCCTCCCAAGACTAAAATTACATTGTTCTCTACCAGCACATTGACTCCATTTATCATAATGTTAAAACAAAAAGTGAAACATTTCTGTGAATTTCTTTTTAATAAAAAATCATAGATTTTGTGTAATTATTTACTGAAACCCAAGCTTTAGTTCAGTCTGGACCCTGTTTCTTTCTTAACATTAAGTCCATGCTATTTATCAGCTCTGGGTTGGTTTCCAAAACACTTTCCACCAACTGGGAGTCAGATTTAATACAGGAAGGAATGTGGAGACATTGATTTAATAAATGCTAACAATGTGAGAGAAAAGGGGGGAAATTACGCTGTGGACAATTTTCACATAACTCATCCTAAATATGCCTTTGAACCGGCTACCTTCCCCTGTCTGTGGCGAGGCTCCCCCGTGACAGGCAGAAAGAGTCTTTCGAGTTCAGCAGGTCTTGCCATGGGCAGAGCACAGCGGGTCTGAGGTGGAGAGCTGCATGGCCTGACCCAGCTTCTCCTTTTTAAGTTGCCTTGCTTTCCCTCCAAGGAGACATTCCAAAGAAGAAAGGCTTTCACCGCAGCAACACACGTGGCTTAGGTATCCGCTTTCAGCTGCCACCTTCTCATGCCTCCTGGCCTTTGCAAAATGACCGGGTGAGCACAGGGTATAACTTAAAATCTGCCACAGGATCTGACCATGTTGAATCTTACCTGAACCCTGTGATTCTGGAAAACAGCGTAGCTTAAGAAATCTCCCATCCATCGTGTTACTGCCCAAGATGGGCTTAACTCTTCCTTGGCTTGACTAAACTTTACACAGTCTTCTCTCTGGGCCCTGACCTCCCTCACCTGGGCCCTTCCAGAATCGAGATAGAACGTGTTCCACCTGGCATTAAACTCAGGCGATAATCACATCGTGTAATGGGCAAGTTCCATTGTTGAGCTCCCCTTCCAATCCTCTAACATTAGCTCATCGAAGTCCTTGAAAACCCTCCAGCCCTCTGCTTCCAGGAGCTGAGCCCTCTCTCCTTCCTCAATTGAGATAGTCTTCTGGTGTTTCTCTCTCTCTCTCTCTCTCTCTCTCTCTCTCTCTCTCTCTCTCTCTCACACACACACACACACACACAAGCCTTCTGATCTCTCTTCTCTATTGCATGTAGCTTTGGGTAAAATCATCCTTGCCTGTTTCACATTGTTTAGAGCAGTTTCTTCCTTGACAGATCCAAAATTTGAGGCAGGTGGCTGAACAAAGTTTAAGGAAATCTCAAAGATCCTACCTCATTGAGGAAACTGAGGCCCAGGAAAAGGGGGCAGTTGCTTATGGCCTATAGCATGGGAGCAACACACTTGATCCAGAACCCAGCTCATGGAACTCCTAGCCCAGAATTTGTTTTGCTGCAAAAGTTCCAGAAGTTATTTTAAACCTTAACTTTTAGCAGAGTATTATAGTGTCATTATCTGTATCAGTGACCTAATTTGTTCCTTATTCATTTCCTCTTAGTTCTGATTTACTTGCATTGATTTTTTTTTTCTATATGCCACCTTTTATTACCTTCTTACTTGAGATCTGAATCCTGACCCCACACATTTAGCACCAGCTGAGTTCTACACACTGACGCTGGTGCACGCTTCCTGTGCTTTCCAGACCCATGCCCTCCCACCTTCCAGTAAACCTTTCACCCCACCTCATGGGCCATTCTGAAGGATGGTTTTCTCCATGGGTCCAATTGTCTCACTCATTAAGTTCTTAAATCTTGGACTTTTTGTGACTCCTTAGTGCTCACCTCTAAAGAACCGAATCTAGCCACCCACACCTGGTAAGTAGAGCTTTAGCCTCTTTGAAGCCATCTTCCAACTCATCTCCTGACTGCAGTGACCTGCTCTATTCTGGAAGTCATTATAGAGACAGTTAATCAAAGATGGCCCCAAATGTTACTCACGATGACAGCATAGTATTCTAGTTGTCGTCTTTCTCTTCTCGTCCCCTCCCTTCCTTCTTTCTTTCTTCCCCAAAGACTTTCTGTATCTGCAGAGAGCAGTTTTAGCTTACCTCTGCAGGTTAGGTTACTGGGTGTCCAATTCAAGCCAACTCCTGTACTAGTTGTTTTACTCTCTTCCTCACAATCACCCTGAAGTGCCACTTTTTATTGTCTGCACTTGATGAAGAAATTGAGGAACAGAGAGATTAAGTGAATTACCAGTGCCACAGAGCTGATAAATTGCAAAGCTAGGACTCAGTCCCACTTCTGACTCATTTCAGACCTGTTCACTGTATTATGTTACTCACTATACTGTATAATGATACACATGATTAATAGGTGGCTATACCAATTAGGAGTCATATAAATACAATTTCAGGAGCAATTGCTAATTAATGTGATGTAAATAATTTACTACATACTTCTATCTTTGTGAAGTTTAAAAATAGCATGGCTTTCACTGTGCTGATAAATATTTAGAGATATAAGCTTTTATTTTCCCAGTGAATACAAAAATAATTTCTCCATAATGTGATTTATTTTAAACTGTTACTAGGTATATCATAGCAATGGACTGAAATAGAATAAAATACCTTGTTTAACTGTAAACTTTCTTAAATATAGGAAAATACATTTTTATTACCTGAATACTAGAGGCCCCATAAGGCTGTTGATACTTCTGTGTGAGACCAAAGGTAGAGATGTTTATTGGGTGGAAAATCTTTATTTTCTGTAGCACACTATGTAATTTAACTCCTATGGTCAATTTATTCAAACACCATAATTACATGGAACCATGCAAAGGGTTTGTTTGTACAGGTTAGTGTGAAGCTCCAATACATCCCAGAGTAATTTGGGCAGGGGATAAAAAAAATATTTGAAAATCCCCCTTGAGGGACACTGGGGGAAATGTGGAAATATTAAATTTACCCACCTGGGGAATTCCTTATATTCTTGCAAACACTGGGGACTACCAGTTTAGTAGGCTGAGCCCTCAATCTTGGGGCTTGTCCTTATGAAGCCTGTTACTGCAAAGG
Source organism: Choloepus didactylus (assembly GCF_015220235.1). Taxonomy (NCBI): domain Eukaryota; kingdom Metazoa; phylum Chordata; class Mammalia; order Pilosa; family Megalonychidae; genus Choloepus; species Choloepus didactylus. The sequence goes on along the minus strand of NC_051318.1, from coordinate 14,022,085 downwards.
AGAGGCTAAGCCTACTTATAATTGTGCCTAAGACTCTCCCCCAGAGAACCTCTTTGTTGCTCAGATGTGGCCTCTCTCTCTAAGCCAACTCTGCAAGTAAACGCATTGCCCTCCCCTTATGTGGACCATGACTCCCAGGAGTGCAAATCTCCCTGGCAACATGCGACATGACTCCTGGGGATGAGGCTTTGTAGGACTGAGAAAGCCTTCTTGACCAAAAGGGGGAAGAGAAATGAAACCGTTTCAGAAGCTGAGAGATTTCAAATGGAGTTGGTCATTCTGGAGGTTATTCTTATATGCTTTATAGATATCCCTTTTTGGTTTTTAGTGTATTAGAATAGCTAGAAGGAAATAACAGAAACGGTTGAACTGCAACCCAGTAGCCTTGATTCTTGAAGACGATTGTATAACTATATAGCTTACACAGTGTGACTGTGTGATTGTGAAAACCTTGTGGCTCACACTCCCTTTATCCAGTGTATGGACAGATGAGTAGAAAAATGGGGACAAAAAGTAAGTGAATAATAGGGTGAGAGGATGAGGAGGGTGGGTTGTTTTGGGTGTTCTTTTTTACTTTTATTTTTATTATTTTTTTGTTTTGTTTTGAGGGAGTAATGAAAATGTTCAAAAATTGACTGGTGATGAATACACAACTATATGATGATACTATGAACAATTGATTGTGCACTGTGGATAATTGTGTGGCATGTGACTTATCTCAATAGTAATTGCAAGGAGGAAAAAGGCTGTTGACAATGAAGAAAGAATATGAGAGAAAATGCAAGAAAGGCGGATGTTTGGAAGAGAAGAATAATTATCTGTTAGAAGGACATATGTTTTTAGATTCAGTAAATTCATCTTTTATGAAGTGGAAATCCTGGCCAGACCACATAAATGGACTTGAAGTGGCTGCCAGATAAGGAACCTTTTAGAAATAAAGGGCTTGGTGCAGCCTAAAGGATAGCTTTCCCAAAGCATTCTGATAAAAATAAACTACTTCAAGATGCTAGAGGTATATGGGTGATAGATAGGAGGTTGTCTTGGAGAGAACATCAGTTACTAAAATAGGAGGGAAGGCAATTTGTAACAGGAAATAAGGAAGCCATAATATTGTATTTGTTGACTGGACTACATATGCTTTCAACTATCTGATATTCCATTTGCAAGGTTACTTTTTACTGCTGACTGTGTTGTGCTAAGAGCCAGCTCCATGGTTCAAGAATGAAAAGACTGATGCAGTGTAGGACGCTCAAAAGTGCAAAAGACTTGGACTGATGCTGAAGTTGTCACAAACATTAGGACTGGTGGTTTGATATGCCAAGCCCTCTATCATGGGACTTGCCCTTATGAAGCTCGTTACTGCAAAGGAGAGGCTAAACTTGCATATGATTGTGCCTAAGAGTCTCCCCCTGAGTACCTCTTTGTTGCTCAGATGTGGCCCTCTCTCTTTCTCTGTCTAACTGAGCCACCTCGGCAGGTGAACTCACTGTCCTCCCCTCTACGTGGGACCCAACTCCCAGGGGTGTAAAGCTCCCTGGCAACACAGGGTATGACTCCCAGGGATGAATCTGGACCCAGCATCATGGGATTGAGAATATCTTCTTGACCAAAAGGGGGATGCAAAATGTAATGAAATAAAATTTCAGTGGTTGAGAGATTTCAAATGGAGTCAAGAGGTCACTCTGGTGGACATTCTTATGTGCTATATAGATAACACCTCTTAGGTTTTAATGTATTGGAATAGCTGGAAGTAAATACCTGAAACTATCAAACCCCAACCCAGTAGTCTGGACTCCTGAAGATGATTGTATAGCAATGTACCTTACAAGGGGTGACAGTGTGATTGTGAAAGCCTTGTGGATCACACTCCCTTTATCTAGGGTATGGATGAATAAGAAAAATGGGGACAGAAGCTAAATGAAAAATAGGGTGGGATGGGGGGGATGATTTGGGTGTTCTTTTTTATTTTTATTTTTTATTCTTATTCTGATTCTTTCTGATGTAAGAAAAATGTTCACAAATAGATTGCGGTGATGAATGCATAACTATATGATGGTACTGTGAACAGTTGATTGTACACCATGAAAAAAAAAAACACAGGACGCAAGTAAATTTGAATTTCAGGTAGACAATTAAAAAAAAAAAAGAAAGTGCAAAAGGCTGTGTCTACCCAGGAAAAGGGCATGCTCTGAAGTCACTGGGGCTTTTAGTGCTGAAGGAAATGAGCAGACATTTACATGGCAAAATATTGCAATAGCTTGTTTAAAGGAAGATAATTTTGCTGTAATTTTTGAATGTTTCAGTCCTGCTTAAAATTCATGAATCACTGCAAGATGATTTTGATACAGTGAAACCAGGGATACTATCTCCCATCCCTCCCAGCCGACCATCTCTGCTCATCTGATTTCATTTGGACCCCACTGGTAACATTATGTTATGGGATACCTGTATTTGTTATCATTATCGGTTATTTTAAATTAATTTCCATGTATTCATCATGAAATAATTATTACAGAGAGCAAATAGCTACCTGGGGTTTGGTACAAGAATAGCAGTAAAACAGTAGGAAAAAAAGTTTAAATGCTCTTCCTCTAAGATGGGGTATTACTACATGAGATTCCCAAGTGTCATTAGCCCCTGTGTCACTTGAGACTTTATTCATGAATTGGAGGATGAAGGAAACCACAAATCAAGATTGCAGATGATGAATTTTCTTTTCTCAACGTCAACTAAGTAAGTACTGCCTGGGAAGTAAACAAAATTCACATTTAAAGTAATGTATACTTTTCCAGGTATGATGCCATCCTTGTTTTAATATATTCTCCTCCAAAATTATAGATTGTTCATTTTATTTGAAATGTTCATATGCGTGCCTAGTCAAGACTTAGAAGTGAGGGACAAGTACACAGGTTAATCCAGGGAAAATAAAAAAAAGGACTTGATGAAGGCATCCAGCATATGACAAATGGCCTGCCCTTTCTTCCCTGTACTTGATTCCGCCCCCTTGCCGGTCCACTCAGTCGCCGCATTCCACTCTGCAAGGCCTCCTGGGAACCTCGCCCTCTCTGGCCCAGGTGGTCCCAGGAGGCCCCCACCCAGCTTTCCTGCAGGCTGCCCCAGCTTCTCAAACTTGCACACCCTTCCTCTGCCTTTAGTAGACTCCTTTTCCTGAATAATTCCAACATTTTCTTATTCTGCTTTTACTTATTTGTGCCCCTAGAAAAAAACTGTGAGCATCCTCCTTCCCTGTATCCTTAAGAAGCCGCCCAGCCTGCTTCCCGCTCTAGTGCTCTCATGTACACTGTACAAGTAGCGACTAATGGATGAGATCAAGCAAAATTCAACAGCACAGTTAAAGGGCATTTCCTATAACAGAATAAGCCAGTTTAAGTGGCTGTCAGGGAAAACATATTTTGTGGAATCCTTTTCCTCCTTAAAGTATGTAAAAGATCATCAGATATTAGAAAAGCTGAACTGAAGGTAAATTCATATTTGTGTGTTGTGTTTAACTTATTTACCTGTAAAATCTTTTGCTGGCCTGAGAGACTTAAGCCCAGAATCGGGGATATGTTAGTGTGCTTGTTATGTGATCTGTTGTAGAAAGCACAATATTTATAGTTTGAAACAGTGTTTATTTGATCAAATGTGTATGGGGGTGAAAAATATATTGAAATGCATTTCTAAATCAGAAGTAAGTTAAAGAAGTTATTGATACATCAAATAGTTTCCCTCTGGTTTATTTCCTAGACTTTGAAAATGTAAAACAGTGATATTCTTGTTTTGTGAAATTTGGAGAGTAAGAATGAACAATAGCTGCATTTTTAGAATTTTAGAACAGATCAGGAACAGTATAGGATATGGTGATTCTCTATAGTGATTCTCTGTAGTGTATCTTCATATATAAAATTAGGAGGTATAACTACCACATGATCAATGAGTCCTTCCAACTCCAAAATTCCATGAACGTGTCCATCATCCCAATCAGTAACATTCAGTTAAAAAAAAAAATCTCCGTGGTCATTTCATTGTGTTTGTTAGGCTTCTAATCTGAAGTAACATTCAAAATGTGGACATCTGAGGGAGTCTGGACAGGACCTCGTGCAGATCTGTAATAATCTAGAAGAAGAGGACGATTTTACAGGAGTAAGTAGGATGAGTCTCGTTGCAGCTTTGTTTTAGATTTTAACTGTGGCTGGTGACAGGCTGACGGGCTCTTGAGATACTGACATTTCAGCAAACCACAAATAGAAGCAAAGAAGCTGACAACTGTCACATTATGGAATTGCAGCTATTCACAACGATGACAGAAAGAAACGTGCTGGCAGTCAGTGGGCACAGCGGTGGGCTTCCCGCAGCCAGCTGCTGGCTCCTCCAAGAAGGCCCCCACGTGCTCCGAGGTTATAAATACGCAATTATCCCAGCCCCTTCGGAGAGCATTGGGCAGGGGGTAGCAACTTCCTCACATTCTTTCTTTGGCTTGCTGTTAGGGTTAGGATTCCACGACCGATACCCCTGCATGCATCCAAATATTCCGCACAGGGGTGTGGTTCCCGGAAAAGGGAGGTTTGGTCTGTTATACACATTTGTTGTTCATCTGTTTGCACCCCCGGCAGCCGTGGAGCAGCCGCACTTTCTGACTGTGACCCGGGCCGACTTTGATCCTCGTATCCTAATTTCCATAATTGTACCCAGAGCACTGCCCGCTGGAAAGCCTACAGAACCGCCTTCTTTTAGGGGGAACTGACTGGTCTTGGACCCCGTTCTTGGAGTCCAAACCTGAGGTGGAGCCTTTCCTTTTTATTGTCAACTTGAAGGGAAAAGGCCTAAACAGATCCAGACTCAGCTACCTTGTTTGTGTTAGAAAACAAAGGAACAACCTGGAAACGCATCCTTGGTGGGAACACAGGGTCAAAAATAATGCCCTTACTCCCATCGGAAAAGGTGCGGCAGTTATCATATTTGGCTGAACAGTAACAGTAAAGTTTTCCCATAATCAGGGCCACCGGCATAGCCTTGCCAATAGCAACAGCTATGCATTTGCCAGTTCATGAAATCCTTCTAAAATAGCCTTTTATTAAAGTCTCTTATTTCACTTTCAGCGAGCGATTATTGTTTGCTTTCTACGAGCCAGGTACTCTGCTGGGCACGGAGAGCGGTTCAAGAGAATCTTGATCTGTGGCCGTGGAAGCTTGTCCTGGGCACCAAATAGCATGAAATGCACAATGTGTGACATCTTTCTCCACTTTTACGCCGTTTTCCAACTTAAGGAAAGTGACACTCTTAATGTTGATGTCCATACAGCCAACATTTCCTTCTGTAAATTGTTGAGACTGAAGTAACTGATGGGGTTCAGGTTCCATCCTGCCAACCCACTTACACTGTTACGTGCGAACAGCTCGCTGAATCTTTTAGCCCTTGCTTTTCTTCTGTCAAACAGGGATGTTAAGTCTCCCCTGTCACCTAGAAGCTATTAAAACGGCACACATGGAAGTCCAATAGAGTCATTTTATTAAAGATGCTACCTTTGTCTAAGGAACTAGTATTTTATGATAGCTTTGCGCTTCCTATTTCTGTAAGTAGGGTGTTGAGCAATTTAGGTCTTTTCTGGCTTTATTTTTCTAAGAATTTCACCTAGGTAGGATTATGTAATTCTAGCATTTTCTGTGTGTTATTCATTGGCTGAATAAGACATCAGTAATGATAGTGTAGTTATATCTGGTTTTTAAATTGATGTAGTTTGTCATTATCAAAGGGTAGTTCCTCTCCATATAGCTGACATGGAGAGAGGAACCAAATCCTAGCCACTAAGTTGCTCCCCAACTTACTTTACCTTGTGTTTGCAAGAACCGATGGGTTAATAATGTCCCACAGTGTGCAGCTCATAAAATAATTCCAACTTCTCTTTCCCATATGTCTACTCTGGCTCTCCTGTTGAAGGCTTGATGAGAGCAACCATGTTATGAAGTATTGATCACTCATTAATATCAGAAATTGATTTGTCATTGAGATGTTTTTCTTTCTGTTATATGTAGTTCTTAGTTGACACTAACCAAGTAGAAGACTGGATTGCAGTTTAAGTGGTATAATCCTTCTGTTTCAGAGAAGAAATAAGTTTCTCTGCAGGTTTTTAAATGTCACAAGAGCTTTCAGATGCTTGCTGTTTTTACTGAATAAAGGTAAAGATACGTATTTTACTAAATTCAGGTAAATGTAAATATATTTTCAAGCAAGTCTCTTTTCTACCAGGCATTAAGCTAGGTACTGCAGATATCAAAATGAAATGGTTAGCTCGTGCCTGCCAAGAGCTGGTGAAGGGTACAAACTTGTAAACACATAATATCACAAGTTCTGTGTAAAGATTGAAGTATGTACATGGATAAAAAAAAAAAAATTGTAAAAGGATGTGATCAAGTTTGAGGTGAGGTCAAGAAAACAGTAGATATTTCTTAAAGGATAAGAGCAACCCTCCTCAGCAAAACCTGGAAGAAAAATAGGGATTTTTCCGAGTATTTAAGGCATTGGGCTGCACTCCAGCGGGAGAGAACATGTTCAGGGACAAGTAATGGGGTATATGGCAGGGGAGAGAGTGACTCACAGCACAAGTAATTAATGGGCAAAGAAGAAGTGGGATCAAGTGTTCAGGAAGAAGAGGTAGCTTTAGACAAAAAGAGAACTGTCTCATCTTCTGAGATTTATAGTGAAAATAATTAATATGAATGTGACTGAAGATGCATTTGTAAGTATAAAAAATATAAAGAGTTGAAAATTTCAAGTGAAATCTCTCAATTTTTATAGGAAATTTCTATAGTTGAATAATCATTCTTAAAAGTAAATCTGAGCATGTCACCATGTTGCTTATAGCCCTTTATTTAACAACTTCAGCTTAACACTGTGATAAAGTGCAGGATTCCTAGTGGGATTTGAAGAACCTCCACAACCTCACTCCTGTTGCGGGTCCTCTCCTTTGCTCTCTGCCTTAGTAGTTCCTGCAACGCCCCGGGCTTTCTCCAGCTCTGGGGACTTGGACCTTGCCTGGAGCAGGAGCTCCAGCCCTTCCTCTCTATGACGGATACCACAAGCGGCAGGAATTGATGGTCTCACCAGTTGGGAAGCTCAGAGTCCAGCATCAAGGCCTCAACAAGCCATGCTTTCTCCCGGCGTCTCTGGCGTTCTGTGGTGGCTCAGTCTCTGCCTCCGCCACGTGGTGTCTGTCTCTTTCTGGTCTCAGAAGTCTGTATCGGTTCCCTTTGCTGATCAGGACTTCAGCTAAATTGGGTCAAGGCCCAGCCTCGTTCAGTTTGGGGGTGCCTTAACTAAGAGCACCTTCAGAGGTCCTTCTGCAGATGGGTTCACACCCACAAGACCAGGGGTTGGGACTTGGACATGTCTTTTCATTATTATTATTATTTTGTCTTTTTGTTTTATTCTTTTCTTTTATTTGGGGCATGTCTTTATGGGGGATATGATTCCATCCCCAACACCCTGTCACCTACTCAATTCCTGCTCATCTTCAAGCTTCTGATGAAGAGTTGCTGATTCAAGGGTTTCTTTCCTGATTGCCTCCCACCCCTTTCTCTAACTATCATCAACTTCCAGAGCATCCTCTTCTCCTCTGCGTAGGTTTCTTGGTACTAATGACTTAATTGTTTTCTTTTCCTTATACATCTCCTTTATAGTCTACTGTATCTTCAAGAAATACTGTCTGATATGTAGTAGGTATTCAGTGAATTTTCTAAAAAAATTTATTGTGCTATATATATATCTCACGTGATATTTCCTACTTTAACCATTTTCAGTTGTACACTTCAGTGGTATTAATTATGCTCACTATGATGTGCTACTGTCACCACTATCCATTACCAAAACTTTTCATCAATCCAGACACAAACTCTGTACCCATTAAGCAAGTTCTCCCCATCCCCCTTCCCCCAGCCCCTGTTAACCTCTAATCTACTTTCCATCTCTGAATTTGCTTATTCTAGGTATTTCATATAAGTGAAATTATGTAATATTTGTCCCTTTGTCTGGTTCAGTGAAGGTTTCGTGAATGAATGAATGAAATACACAATTGGTACATCATGTTTTGATAATAAAGTTAAGGTTTCAAAATGAAAGTAGATAAATTATTTCTTACCAGTCACATGCAAAAAAGTTAAAATTTAAATAGTTATGGCAGAGCTAATATAGGTGACTCTTGGAAAGGTTTGAAAGAATGAACTAATGAACCAAAAACGAATGATTTGGTAGCAACTTAGGAACACCAGGCCCTGCGTTTTCTATAACACATTCTTCCTCAATTCTCCTGGCCCCTCCTCCCCCTCTCCTCTCGTGTCTTGTCTTGTATTGCCTCTTCCTCTCACCCTCCCTCCATTCTCTCCCTGTCTTCCTTTCTCCCTGAGTCAGATGTGAAATTTGTTCTAATACAAGCCCATGAATGCTGGTTCAATGTTGTTCTCCCCCGGCCACCACATGGCCAGTTCCGTGCTCAGGAACCCAGCTACCTTCAGATTTATATCTCCTCCACTACTCAACACAGTTGGATAAAGCATTTCATCGAGTAGCTAAAAGTCTGTATTTTATTGCCATTATTGAGCAACTTGAATGACTTCTTAATTTTGGAAGTGAGTTCAGTGTTTGCTTTTCCTCCCAAAGACTAAATTAGGCTTGATTTGGGGAGAGAGCCGTGCCTGAATCATTCCCAATACCAAAATAGACCAGTAGCTGTCTAAGTTGGCATTTGGAACTTTTTTTTTTTTTTTTTTTTGTCATATGCCAGTTACTGTTTTTTTTAAAACCGTGGGATTGCAGAGTTGGAAAAACAAGAATGTGATGGATGCTGTAATTTAATCAGTTTGTGTTGAGAAATAGTCTTGGCACTCAGCTATTTAAAAGGTTTGAATATTCATAGGGTTTTATCTAAGCCTCTCACTGGTTATTAGCTCCTCACATTAAGTTAAAGACATGTAAATCCTTAGAGAGTCATGGTAAATCTGAACCTTTCAAAGAGAACTCGCACGTTGAATTTCCAGTAGATATCTGTTCGTTCACTCTTCTCTGCAGTCCACTTATATAACAACTTTTTCTTTCTCCTGCTGCCTTCCATCAGAGAGTGTGGCAGAAGCCCAGAAAAAACTGTGATCACTTCATCTCCAAAACTGTATTTGATTTAGCTTTCTGTTTATACCATTTATCTTCTCTTGCTTCAAACAGTCTACAATGATGAAGACTCCTTTGAAAGCAGAACACCCGCATTTGGTATCACTGCATTCATTTTTCTTATGCTTTGGCTTCAATTAAGTTGCTTTTAATATTCATGAAGTTTGAAAAAATAAACATCCTAGACTATTTCCTCTCAATGGAAATGTTATGCTTTCAAACCCCAGAGAAAACAATTGGTAAGTTCTACAAACCCAAGTTTTTGGTTGTTTTGGGTTTTTTGTTTTTTTCCTGTCCATTGGAAAGTAGCTCCAGCTTGGCAAACAGAACCACCTCTGTCACTTTCTGACTCCCTGAGCTGAGGGCTGAGGGGGCCTGTTCCAAGGAAGAGGCAAAAAGTCAGCAGATTTCCATTTTAAAGACTCCCTTCGGAATCATCCGTTTTAGAAATCTTTAATTTGATTCATAAGCATATTATTTCTGTCATTGAAGGATGTAGAAGAATCAGTTATTCAGCTTACCTCTCTGTATTCAAACGAAAATACTTGAAAAGTTTTCTCAGTCCTCTCCTTATTTCTACATGAAAGCTATATTGATATTTTTCCTCTCTAAAATTAGCTAAACCAGTTCCTTAAATATTTTAAGTAATAGAGAACAAGAATTTCCCACAAAGTTGTAAAGGAAACCATTAAAAAAAATAAAATGACTTATTCTCTTAAATAATTAAAAGGAAACTGGTATTCAAAGTGGTTTTTCCCTAAGAGAACACTGCTCTGGGATCTATGTGCTTTAGTCAACACTGTGTATTTTTCTTGTTGACCTTGGTGACATTGCCCAGGTGACATTCCAGAGCTCACCTACTGTCTCCTACCTGCAGCCCACCCATTCTTCTTCCTCCCTCTCCGAGGATGGCCCCATGTCACGCTTCGATGACTGGGCTGTCCCACATACTTTCAATTTTATGTCTCTCTTTCTCAAAACTTCTATGTCATGTATCTTCTCCTGCTTTCTCAGAAACTATGTAATTTCTCTGTATGTTTAAGGCTAACTACCTCTTCCCTAGATTATATTTTACATCTCTATGGCTGACTCAAAAGCTGTTAACAACTGCTTTCATTCTTACCACATCTCACTAAGGATACTGAAAAGACAAATACTTGCATTCCCAGCCTCCCTTGTAGCTGTCAGTGACCCTGGGAGCCAGAATTGGCTGATGAGCTGAGTAAGGCTACATTGTCTTCCTCCCTTGAATCAGATATCATGCCTACTGCTATGCAGCCGTTTCGGAACCACGAGGCCACAAGCGAGAGGAAAGAAAGCCAAGCTGCAGATGGTGGTGCCAAAGGACCGAAAAAAACCCGGGTACTTGATATCATTGAGAAACAAATGCCTACTTCCTTTTGAGAGAAAAATCAACCGCTATTTGTTTAAGCAACTAGTTGAATTTTTGGTTACACACAGACAAACACAAAGATAATCTAAGTGGACCTCCCCCTACCTAACAAAACAAAAACAGAAACCGTGCCTATTCCTGGAATCTCTTGTTCATTTTAATAACTCTCACCACTGGCTTTTTTCCAAACATAATTAGGCTTCCCCGTCACAAACTACCAAACACCTTTCTTGTCCTTTGTTTTTGTCTCCACTTAAATTACTCTGTGCTCTTTTTATTCCTCTCTCAAGCTTGTCCAGAAAGTACCCGCCCTTGCTCTTGTGCTCCGCTCACTTATTCCTGTACCCCTTGCAGTTGGGCTCAAGTCCTCACTTTTCTTAACCTTGTCTCTCCCAGGTCATAAGTGTCCTTCTAGTCTGTAAAACCTGTGAGTCTTAGTCTTCATCCTTCACAACCTCTCTGCAGCATCGGATAGTGTTGTCTCCTTCTGCCATGTTGGAGTCCTCCCAAGCTGTCATGTCCCCTCCCAGCCGTCCAGCCTTACTCTGTTTCTTTTCCTCTTTGTCCCCTGAACTGTAGGAGTTCTCCAAGGTCCTGCCTCATTTCTCTTCTCTCCACACTTTTCCCCTTGACAGTCTCGCCTACTCTACACCCACCTTCAAATATTAATTCTGTGTGAATGATTCTAAATCCGATCCAGTTTGGTCCAGTGTGAAAACTAGTCTGCATTTCCAACTGTTAGGTTATTGTACATCTTTGTTTCTTGACTTTGAGCCATCCCTGGTTCTTCCTCATCCTTTTCCTTCAAGTTCTATACCCAAGCATCAAGTCTTATCAATTCCCCCTCAGCAAAATTCCTCACAACTTCCTGAACTTTCAGCGCTACCACCTGAGCAGTGGCCCTTACTCATTCATCTAGGCAAGTGTAGTGATGTCCTAATGGATTGACCTATTTCAACCCTAGTGTAGACCACCACCTTGCACTTTCCTCTCCACCCCAAGCCATCACTAAGTCCTCCATTATTCCTCCTAAATATTTTTATAGTGTACCTATTTATCCTCATCTCTACTGCTACTACCCTAGCACAAGCCACCATCACCACTGGACTATAACCTCCTAACTTGGCTCCCTGCTTCCTGTCTTGCTCCTCTCTCTTCTGTTTTCTACACTACATCTGGAGTGTTCTGTTTAAAAATGTGAAGCAAGTTATATCCCTTTCCTTTTTCAAACCCTTCAATGATTTAGGATTATATGTAGAACCAAAATGCAAACAAGGCCCTGATGTAACCCTGGCCCATCTTGCCACCTTCATCATCAGACACTATCCAGCCGTACTGTTTGTTTTTTATTTCCTCACATTCCCTATGGCCCTTCCCTCTCAGGGCCTTTGCATGTGCTATGCTTTCTGGTTATAGCACTCCAAACCCCCATCCAAACCCTCTTGCCAATTTCTACTCCTTCATTTTGGGCTCAGCTCAAATGCTACTTCTTAAGAGAAGTCTTAGGGCCCCTTATTATTTTCTGTATTGGCAGCTAAATGTGTCTCATCACTGTCCTTAATGGCAAGACTTTACATTTGTGTTATTTTTTTAATGTTCTCTCCCTCTCCCCTAGAATGTAAACACCTTGAGATGAGGAACCTTCCTGTTCTATCTTCACTGCCCGTCTACTAGCTCAGTGTCTTACACATAATGGAGGCTCCAACATATTTTTTGAATGACAAACAAACAGAGCCTCAGGGCTTTTTCCCTGCCTCTCAAGTAGCATCTCAGCTCCCGGGCCTGTTGTTCAAGGCCCTCTAGGGTGTGGCTTCAGCCAACCTCTCCTGCCTCCTCCCTCTCGGCTCCCACAAATGTAACGTGTGATGGAGCCAAATGGAACTGTCCATCCTTGCCACCTTCTCACTTCGCTGTTGCTGATCTCCATGTGGAGTTCTGTCCCATGGCTATTTTTTAAACTATCAAAACTCTACCCATCTTTACACATGCAGCATACATCTCTTTCTTTATGAACATGTCTTGGATTCACCCCCAACCAGCAGTGATCTCTACCTCCCTCGGTCTCCCGTAGTATGTTGTATATCTTCATTGTCGCATTTGTCATATTCTATACAGAATGTTGGTATGCATCTTCTCTCCTGCACTAGAGTGTAAGATGCTCGAGAAGCTCTTTGTCCCATTTGTCACTGTGTGCCATTGGTCTTGGTGCTCATCACACAGCCAAGCAGACTGGTTTGACAGACTTGTTGGACAAACAGGTGGGTGGAGGCAGCTGGTGCTTTCCATGCTGTTGGGAGGGAGGGAGAGCTGAGTGTTCTGTTTGAAATGGCTGGACCAAACTGAGATAATTCAGAAAGAGCTTGAATTTAAGGAAGAATCCTGAAGTTCTTGGCCACCCCCAGAGATGATACTTGATAAAAATGCTGAGAGGCATCCAGGAGAGGGCAGAGCCAGAGAGTTTAGATTTGGGGAGCTGTAACAACCTTACCCACACAGTGTGCACAAGACATGACTTCCCTCCCCTAAGGTAGGGAAAAGTAGCACAGAAGGATATTGGCCCAGTTTGCTGAGGGGATGTTGTGCTGAATACGGATCTCAGAGAGAAACAAACAGGGAAAAGGCCTCTGGTGGCTGGGGGCGTTGGAAAAGAGCATCTACCCTCTCTCTTGGGATTGGCAGAGAAGAAAGGCCAGGCAGCGTTCTGCTTAGGGTCCCCTGATGCCTGTTTTGTTGGAATTTCCCACAAGAAAGAAACCTTTTCATTACGTGAGTAATGACGTCCCCCTCCCCGCAAAGGAAGATAAATAGAAAATACATCTATTTGGTTGGACTCAGAATCAGTTCTAGCGGCTCTAGCAAAAGATCAAACCAATGTACTTGTACCTTGTGGTCAGTAGCATCAAAGGCTGCAGGTTTTCTCTTTCTGCCTAATTTTAATATGCTTGCGAGCCTTGGGAGGCTTAATTAAAATTGCAGGGGAGCCAAAGTAAGCACATAAAGGAACAGTTTTGATGCTTTAAAAACCCAAGCAAACAATCTGGATTATTCAATTAGGTACGCTTATGGGATTTGTCTGGTGTGTTTTGACTGCTAAAAGCCTACTCAGGAAGTCAGTCGTGGGGTTTAGACCTGAAAGGAACCATAGTGAATGCCCTCAAATTTCACTTTTCATCTTCAACTTTCGGTTTAGCGTTACTGGTGCGTTATTGTGAACTGAACGCGAACTTTTGCTCCAACTTCTGTTTACTCAGCTTCTCCTTCCTCTAATATGGGGATTCCTTGGCAGAGCTGTCCCAGTTTCCCGTCCCAATTTTTCTACAGGGATTCAAAGTCATGTTCTTGGCATCCCTTCCAACTTTTCGCTGATAGTCTCTGCTTTAATAATGCACAGCGTTGTCTGACAGCCAATATAGCATGATGGTTCAGAGCACAGGGTCTGCTAGCCCTGCTGCTTCCTGTCTGCTTGGCCTCAGACGAGTCACTAAATCTCTTTATGCCTCAGCTGCAAAATGGGGATCACAGTGGTCAAAATTCCTCCAATGTCATAGGGTATCCTGTGTTTATTCAATGAAAAAAAATCATGGCAAAGTGCCTAGCACAATGCCTGGCTCAGGATAAGGGTGCAGCAAATGGCAGCAATTAGTGTGATTCCCCGAGGACGTAGGTAGGCATGCCCCAGTTGGCTGCAGCCAGTGGGTCCAGGAAGACTGGCAGGGGTGGGCACCGCAACCCTCTCCAAGGCATGAGGAAGACGCAGCCACACTGCCATGAGCAAGCCTAGGCTAAGCCAGTAGAACCTAAGTCAGTAGAACCTGGCCTCAAAGGGCCACATGACAGACCGAACACGCGCAGTGGGGTCAATGGAAGTGACCGTCAACGGGACTGGGTTTCCTACCAGGCATTTTAAGCAACAAGGACTCCTGCAATAAGTCCATCTGAAGCCAGTCGCTCAGTGAGTTCTCACTCTGAAGATGGGATTCAGAGCCCGCTCTCCAGGCCTTGCTAGGATCACGGCCAAGGCCCCGGATCTGAAGGCAAGCAGCATATCCCCTGGGGCTGAGGCAGGTCTGGTCTTGAGCCCACGGAAGACCCCTGCGCAGAGTCTAATCAGCCTCAAAGCAGACCCATGTGCTGGGGGCCTAACCTGGTATCTAACCATTGGAAAACCACCCAAGAGGGAAGGTTTGCCTGATGCCGACTGACAAACCCTTACGAGTCCAGACAACGATACTTAGTGCTGGTTTGCTGAAAGTTTGCAGACCGGTGTTACCTGGGTGGTATTGGAATTCTGGGCTTCAGCTCCCTTTACAGATGTTTATACCCCAACTATGCCACCGTGTAGAGTTTATAGTGCACATGGATAGTCTTTTGGAGCTAGTTCCTCCTTCATTGTCTCTACTGAATCTGTCTTTAAATGCCTGCCTGGCATCCTCTGAGGATACCAGGGTGAAGAGAACTTGGTTACGGATTGAATTGGGTCCCACAAAAAGACATGTTTAAGTCCTAATGAGACTTATTGGCAAACAGGACCTTTGGATATGAGATTAGTTAAGGTGAGGCTAAACTGGGTCAGGGCAGATCCTCGTCCAATATAACCCGTGTCCTTATGAGAAGGGGGAAGTGGACTCAGACAGAGAGACAGACAGAGGGGAGAGCATCTTGCGACAATCGAGGCAGAGAAGGGCCCGGGTCCCCGGCAAGCCACCAAAAGCTAGAAAAGGCACAGAACAGATCCTTCCCCATAGACTTTGGAGGATATGTGGTTCTGCCAACATCTTGATTTCAGACTTCTGGCCTCCAGAACAGTAAGATGGTAAATTTCTGTGGTTTTAAACCACCAGTTTATTATAGCAGCCCCAGGAACTAAGACAAAGGCTTTCGTCTAATGAAGGAGATGGGTAAATGGTCGTAGCATCGATCACGCGATGTTACAGAGGTCCTGGGGCACCCTGGCAGGAGCAGGGATCTGTGGACCTCGCTCAGAAGTGTCTCTTACTGTCTGTGTGATCTTACAGCTGAATCCCCGATAAAGTGGAGGATAATGCTACTGTGGTAGGGTCAGCTGTGTGTGTTACGTGAAGGGAAGGCAAATGACCAGCATGGAGCCTGACCTATGGTGGCTGCATAATAAATGGGAGCTGGAGGATTGTCATCACCATAGAGGAATGCACTGGAGGGAGCCTACAATTCAGCTTGGAGCCACAGAGGAGGTGATATTTGAACTGAGTCTTGAAGGAGGAAGAGGAATTTTCACAGTGAGAGCAATGGCAGAATGGGGCCCTGCAGGCTGAGGCAACAAACAACATTGAGAATCTGGAGGAGTGCAGGCAGTTCAGCTTGACCGGAGACGGAGGGCCAAGGGTTGGATCTTGAGTGATTGACGGGGCGGCACCACGAATGGCCCTAAATGCCATCCTACAGGGTAGGATTTTGCCAAATTTCACACGAATGTCCTAAAAATCCCAGGTACTATTTATTAAGTGCCAAGCACTATATTAGGCTATTTATATCTGTTACTGGATATCCAGCAACCACCCTGCAAAGGTGGGATGGCCCCATTTTACAGATGCGTAAACTTGGGCTCAGGGAGATTAAGTGACTTAGCCATTGAACTTACCATATCAGATGAGACTGAGTTAGGCACATGTCCTTAGGCAAGGACATGTTGTCTCATTTGACATTTTATGTTAAATCTTGGTATCATTTTTTTTTTAAAGTTTCATGTTCACTCTCTGCTATTCTACCTTGGATACATTTGGAACAAAACAGGACAGCAAACAAAGAAAGTAAATTATCTCCAGCTACATCAAACTTGGATATATTAGGTCATGTTCCCCAGCTGATTAGGTGAGAGGTGGAGAATCAGTACTTCCCTGATACAAAGACCCAATTTTAATTGGGAACAAATAGTTCTCTCCAAGTAAATCAAGCATTATATTAAAAACTGTACACTATATTTTATTTTTTTATGTTAGGTGCTAGGTTTGAGTCCAAAACAAGGTAATATGGAGCATTTGGTTGAGGTCAAAGCTATAGATTTCCTGAAATTTTTGCATGTCACCCAGAAAAGAATGAGGCTCAAGCTAACTCTAGATGGACCATCTTCAATTCAAAGATTGCAAAACTCCAGGTTAGCATTGACTCTAGGAATTTAGGGGGTGCCATTTACCCAAGTGCCCAGAGTTCTGTAATCTCAGCTGCTGCTGTCAACTCCAACCCCCTCAAAATACTCAATGCACATTTTTGGGGCATGAGTTCTAAGCAGGTGTTTCCTTTATGTTGCGAATGGTTCAGTCGAGAGCTGGCTGTGTCCCGAGTGTTCAGCTGGAATCACATGGCCGGCTGACACTATGAGCCTGTTTGCGCATCTGTGCAACGCTGACAGGAGATGCTTGCCGATTCCCACGTTGATCAGCTCTGGACATAGAACAGATGTCAAGGATTATGGAGAAGGATTCGGGGAGGCTGTGAGCCAGTGTGTCTGCGGAAGTAATTCATTGCGGAGATGCAGACAGGCTCTGCTGAAGCTTCAATAGAAGTTCTAGGAAATAGACATCTGTGGTCCCTCACATTAGGAGTCAAAACAAATGTTTTCCTGGCATCCTTTAATTGAAAGAAAAATAGTAAGTCATCATCTTCAAGTCATGCCAAATGGAGAGGGGAAGAAGCCCTAAAACTAGAAATACTCATTTACGTTCTAATGTCTTAATTAATTAGCAGAATCATGGCATGTAAGTATCAGAGTAGAATCCTCTGGTTGATTCAATGGTGAATCATTGGAAGATGGTTTCTGGGGTACTGGAAGGCTGACTGCACCCCAGGGAGAATTCCTTTAAGGCTGGGCTTTGTTACCCCTGATACAAGACAGAGAGAGCTCTTTCTTTCCAGCCATTTCTGATTTTTCTGGAGTTTCTCTATGGCTGCTCCACAGATGGTTCTGTCTACCCCTCAACTAATACCCAGGACACTGAGCAAGAGTCCAGAGCCTAGGACGATGCAGGGGATTGATGGAGTCTTACTGTCAGCAAGGGACCCACGTGTAGTCCCAAAATCTATTGCAGCAGTGTCCGTGGAAAGCTAGGGAGAAGATGGCCTCCTGTTTTTCTTAAGTGTTTCTAAGTAGCACCGTGTTGGTTTAATGAAACTGAGTTTTATACATCTCATAGCAGAGTTTGCCTCCAAATGCATTGGTTGATGCATTTCAGTAAGTGCTGTCAGTAAAAAAAAAAGTGATTATTTGAAGAACCTTAAAGCTATGATACAATGAGAATTTTCATCATCAGCGTGATGAGTTGAATTCTGGCCCCGCCAAAGATGTATCCAAGTCCTAACAACCCCTAGAACCTGTGAATGTGACCTTATTTGGAAAAAGAGTCTCTGTGGATGTAGTTAGGTTAGAGAAGAGGCCATCCTGGGTTTAGTTGGGGTGGGCCCTAAATGCAGTGGCGGAGGAGCTCGTAGGAGGGTGTGAGACCCAGGTCGGGGAAGGAGGTGCGAGGCTGCCCCAGGCCAGGGGGGCCCAGGAGCTAGGAGGGGTGAGGAAGGACGAGCTCCCTGCCCTGCTGACTCCTTGGTTCCAGTGTCCGCCCTCCAGAATGGTGAGACGTTAGAGGTCTGTTGTTTCAGGCCACCAGCTTTGTGGTGATTTGTTACAGCAGCCACAGGAAGCTAAGACAATCAGTAATGGTCGTCTAAGACCAAGTGGAGAAAGCACATGTTTTCCGGGTTTTTCTCTTCCTTTGGTTCCATTGCTGGCTTATTTGAGGTCTGTTACGGATGTCAGTAGGAAGAAAGGTGGAGTTATAAGCTCAGCTCTTACTGCCTTGGAGTTGATTTAGTTTTTGGTTGTTTTCCGAGAATGTATTATATATGTTGCTTTTACTGGGGCAAGCACGTGAATGGTTTTGTTAGTCAGGATGTTTGTGAGGAGAACAAAGGAACTGGCAATAGTTTTCAAATAAATACTGTTTTTTTTAAAAAATGAATAAAGGAGACGTAAAATTGTACTTCGTTGGCATTAAAGGCCATAGTGAGTAAGCAAGTAAAAATATGAGGAAAAGCAAAAGGCACCTTTGCAATAAATATTCTATGACTCAAAATTACAAATGCATTAGAGTTCATTCATTCAATCTCTTAGGAATTGTGTGTTGTTTTTTTTTTAACAAACAGCATTGAAGAAACCTCATTGGTTTCTTTTTGATAAATTGGAAAGAAAGGCTAATTCTTGTACTTTACCTTCCCTTCTCCCAAAACAACTTCATTTTCCCCAAATTAATGGAAAATTATAAGAAGATTGCTCTCTAAAAACAATAACAACAATAAAATCCCTCAGCTTTTAACAATGTTAAGAGGTAAAATGACATCAAGAAAAAGATCTGGATAAATTTATGAAGGGCATATCCTATCAAATTTTGAGATGGAACTTCACAAAGTCAAAGATATTCAAGTATGATTGTATCTAAGGACTTAAAATGAGGGAAGCTGGACTGGAACGATAAATCGAAATATATTGGCAAGGGAAATGTATCGGAAATCTTTCTTCTGGGGTATGATGATAAAACTTGCATCTGTTTTATGTAAATTTTCAACAGCGACCTGGTAAAGAAAGTCAAAAGTACATTAATTAAATTTACAGAGCCAGAAAGGTGAAGACCCAGGAGGTTAGATATAAGACATACAGATGGACTAAGAGAGATGAGAGGAAATGGACAGACTTTTACAACATGCTATTCAGCTTGGAAGTATGCAGGCTAATACAATGGGGAATACCAGTCAAAGACAGATAGTGGGTTTAGAGAAAAAGTTAATAAAATGTTGAGTCTGAAAAACTATACAGACCAAAGCCAGGAAATTACAAAGTTATGGTTCCTTCCATAACTGTAAATTAACCCCATCGCACATATGTAGTATTTCATATTACTGTAAATGGTGTTAACTTTCACACCTAAACATACGTGTGTGTGTGTTTTGTCTGAATTATAGTTGTAATGAGAGCAAAGGTGCAAACAGGGCACATAATGGATTGCCTGCCCGGTTCACAAGTCGTCCAGGAGCCTCGAGCACCAGCCGTGCTGGCAGGTGGGAACGGAGTGGGCGGGAGGCGGCCTGTGATTCCAGTCGGGCTGTTCATCAAAGAGCTAGAAAGATACACACACAGCTTGACAGTTGTAAAGAAGTCATTTGTGCCATGGGTAGGTGGAAGGAAGTCCATAGCACATTCCAGAGACAACATATTGGATTGAAATATTTCCCTGTTCCTACTTTCTCCTTTACTTTTGCTTGCCTCATGTAAACTGTTCCAGATCTCCTAACATTCCCCTTTTACCCTTATTTTGTGCCCTGTTCCCATGCACGCGCTCTCTCCCCCCCCCCCCACTCCCTCCCTCTCCCTTCTTCCCTCTCTCTATCTCTCTATCTCTGTCTCTTTCCCTCCCCACCCCTTTCTCTTCACTGGGCTCATTAATGGAACTAAATTACAGTGTTTTCCTTTCAGAGCAACCAGTCTACTTTGTTTTTTGTTTTTTGTTTGTTTGTTTGTTTTTTTAATCTTTTTCGATCAGCTTATATGGTATAAATTCCAGTACCTCTCTCACTTCAGACATAGACCAGCAGGGAGGGGTCTCCATACTTCTTCCCAAACCATTATTTTCCATCCCTCAGCCATCTCTCTTCTAGTTCATGCTGCCAGCTTCTAGCACCTTCTACCCTT
The DNA here is from genome assembly GCF_015220235.1 of Choloepus didactylus. Taxonomy (NCBI): domain Eukaryota; kingdom Metazoa; phylum Chordata; class Mammalia; order Pilosa; family Megalonychidae; genus Choloepus; species Choloepus didactylus. The sequence goes on along the minus strand of NC_051318.1, from coordinate 14,001,827 downwards.
CTTTTTCTTAGTAACATGCTGATTTTTTACTCTCCTTCCTCACTTTCACCACATTATTGGGATTTCTGTATCTATGTGAATGGCTCCTCTGTTATCAATCTCCATCATCCTTTGACCTCCTCAGCTCCTGTGAGGTCCTTTTCCACAACCACCTCCCCGTCTGGCAAGGCTACATCTCCCACGGCCAGTCACTAAGATCTGTATCACCCAGAAGATCTTTCCATCTGGTTCCGCTTGACTCGTATCCACCCCTGTTCTGCTGTTTCACCTAGGCCCTTGTCCCCACTGGACTTGCTCATTGTCTTTATTGTCTTTATTAATCCCTCAACCTTATGGTTGGTGTCTAATAAATTACCACTTCACCCAGGCTTCATCTTCCTTTCTTCCAGCTGGGCTCCAAAATCAGTTATCTAAATGGTGCGTTCATTCTTTTCCTTGTTCTTTTGGATCTGATGTGCCCACCCTGCCATGCCCCACCGTCTGATTCCTTAGCCCTGTGCTCTTAGGCTGTTGAGTGCTGTTAGAGGAAATCAGTGCTCCAGACCTGCAACAGATTCACCTGTTTATGCTAATAGTTGGACTCTCCTTGATATTTTAAGGTCTGTTTGCCTATCTTCCCATTTTCCCCACAGCAGTTCCCAAGGTGTTTTGCTCCTCTGAAGTCCCCAATTTTTTTGTTCTGAACATAGGATTTGCCTTCTACTTGCCCACAAAGATTGAAGTCACTTGCCACCACTTTCTTCGATATCCCTTTCCCCACCCAGAAGTTTCCTGGAATCAGCATGTACTGGCTCTGCTTGCCTCCTGTCTCTGAGTTGACAGTTGGCCCTTGGCCTCTTCAAAGGCACCTTTTCTAGCTTTGTGCCTGGTGTCATGTCTCACTCACGCTGGGACCACTTTTCACCAGTTCCTCTCTCGATTTTTTTACGTTTCAGGATTCTTTCTCTCTCTGCCTCCTCGCCAATGCCACCTCGCCCTCACTGCCAAGTACTGCCTGGCCTTTGCTTCTTTCTCTACTTACTCATCCTCATTATCACACTCCCCGTCACCCACACCCACTGCCCCCTCCAAAAATTTTCTTCCACTTTAAAGCAAAGCTCCATCCAGGACTCCCTCTTCCCTAAGACATAATTAAGTGCTGCCTCCTTTTCTTTCTCCCCGCCTCGTAATTTAGATATCACTCGGATCCTGATATCAAGCTTTTGTTTAACCATGTGTTACCATTGCTTGTGGTCTAATATATTTCCGTGGGTTCACTTATCACCGCAGACATCTCCTGTGAGAGGCTGAGGTCTTGGGCTCTGGGTCCAGACTGCTGAGTCCTGGCTCTGCTTTGTGACCCTGGCCAAGTACTTACCTTTCTTGCCTGAGTTACTGCATCAGTAAAAGAGGAATCTCATGAGATGGTTGTGAGAATTAAATGAGTTAATTTGTGGGCAGGACTTGGAACACTGCCTGGAATAAGCAAGAATAAGTGTGGCTCTTTTCTTCTCATTGGTATGACCATCCCCACCATCCTCATGGGCAGGGCATGGTCCTCTCTTCTGTGAGCTTTCAGTTGGACGTCTGCCTCTGGGAAGTCTACTAAGGGCTGCACTCCTCACCCTCTCTCCAAAGCCAGAACTTTCTGACTTCCCTCAGAAAAGATGAGTCTCTGAGCCTCCGACCCTTTGATTCCACCTCCCGCATCACTGGCTGTGACTTCATTCTGCAGGAGACTCCATGTTTTTTCCCTTCTCTGTGTCCCCTCCTGCCAATTCAGGTGCTCATTCCTCTCCTTGGCCATTTCAGAAGCCTCCTTATTGGTGTCCACGATTCTGTGCTCTCTTCAGTTGCCCCATAGCTGGTGTCTGGATTAACATTCATGTTCAAAATACCTTCTGTGGTTTTTTCTTTGTTGCCTCCTGAATGAAATTGAAACTCCTCAGTCCCAGATCCTTCCCTTCCTCTCCACTCACCCTGAATCCAAGCAAGTCTTCTCCTGGAGAGCATACCCCACCACTCTCTGCTGTGTCTTTTGCTCCTGCTGTCATTCTGGCCGAAATGCTTCTCCCTACTGGCACCTCAGTGAAATCTCAGGAAGCCCCACACAAGCATCTCTTCTAGATCTTGTGTTACTCTACTTGGCATTGGAGTTATCTGCCTGCCCCTCCTACGTGGACCGAGAGGTGCTTGAGAACAAGACTGTGCCTCTGGTTTCCCAGGCAGCCCTGGAAGCATTACATTGAATGGAGCCTCTGGGAGTTCGTAGCTGTGGGCCCATCCTTTTACATCCAGCAGCTTGTCCTCCTGTAAAATGGGGAAAATGTAATACTTCCCTCCTAGGGTTGCCATGAGGCTTAAATGAATTAATAGATGCAAAGCACGTTAAAAAAGTGCCTGGGGTTGGTACATGCCACCCACATTAGCTGTACCCTAATGTTTCTACACTATTGACCGTAGCCTTACATTTTATTTACACATCATAGAAGTGGTCAACAGTGACGTACAGTGACTCCTGGGTGAATTTGAGAGGAGTTGGTCTAACAGATTATGATCAATTCCAAGTGTCTGGAGAAGGTTTATCCACCACAGCTGCACCATGGCCAAAAAAGGGGAATTTGCAAAAACTGTAATAAATTTCACACATAGAGACAAAGGACATAGAATTAAATACCCTGCCTAACGAGATAGTAACATGCCACTGGCTTCAGATCTTTTTTTGTTGTTGATATTGCCAGATATTCTTGAGACTCCCCAAATTACCCTCCCAATCTCACTCCTCTGGACATATAATCACTTTTGTTACTTTAGTATTTATTGTTTTCATGGTTGTATTATGTTTGTATAAACCTGTAGAAAATATAAACAATATAGTGTTGGTTTAACAAGGTTTTGAAGCTTTATATAGCTTTATCCTATGTTACCCTTCTACTCAATGCTGGATTGTTTTTTTCTTCAATACTGTTTTTGAAGTTTATCCATAGTGATATAACTGTAGTTCATTCATCTTAGTGCCGTTTTCAGTTCGAGGAATACACCACATTTTATTTATTCTCCTATTGATGAACATTTAAGTTTGCATTTTTCTGCAATTACTAAAAATGCTACACTGAACATTCCTGCACTGTCGGCTTGTGGACATGCATGAGGTTTTTCCGAGAGTATGTAACCAGGAATGGAATGCACTTTGGAAATCTCTCAATTCGTGGTTTTTCTTTAACTTTGTTTATGGTGCCTTTTAGTACAAAAGTTTTCCCTTTTCATACAGATTCATCTCCTTTCCTCTATGGTTTTTGTTGTTTGTATATTTTCTGAAAGTTAATCAAGGTCATAAAGATATTTTCCAGTGCTCTTTTCTAAAACTTTTCAAGTTTTGCTTATTACCTGGGGGTCTCTCATCCACCTGGAATTGATGTTTGCGTATGGAATGGAGGGATCTAATTTGATACCTTCCACCTGGATAAGTCATAGGGCCTTGTATTGCTTAGCTGTCCTTGCCTGGTCGATGCACAGCCCAACACGGGAAGGACACTTGGCTGGATTCCGAGCTTTGTCACGTGGGACTTTTCATGTGCAGGCTCAGAGTCCCTGGCTGGGTCTGAGCAGAGAGGGGGCTTTGGGATTCTTTCCTCTTCTGCTTAGAGGAACACGAGCATTTGCCTCCAAGATCTGAACTTTGACGTGAGTTGCAATGGTCCAAGGTCCCTGATGGGAGAATTTGTTTGCCTGAAGAATTTCAGAATAATATCACCTCCTATACAGTTAAGTCTTAAAACATCTACCAGCTTGAAATCCTTGGAAAGTGGTGGCTCTGGTGTCAGTTGGAGACCTCCCTTCCTCCTTCCAATTACTTCCCTTTTATAAAAACGACCACTGTGTAACCCTTCAATGCCCTCTGGGATGATCTGAAGACTGAGATGCTATTTTTGCTTTCCTAGGGCCCATAATTAATCAGACTTGTCCTACTGAGCAGTAGTGAGGAACCATGAAACCCAATCAGATCCCACAGCCTGTTTAGATTCTGGGCAGTCAAGTAACAGATAAGTGCCCTGTTGCTTATTAGCTGAGCACCAAGGCAGAGCAGCTTTTGCTTGATTGGGTAATGATCCGTGGCTGCTTGCTCAGTTAGCGCAACTGCAGTGTGCGGAGAGAATAAAGGCACTCCCTGGAAATCATCCATTTACTAAAGTCATCATTTTAAAATGTTACATTTAATCAGAATAGAAAAAGACAAGGGTCAGAAATATAGTAAAAGAATTATCTTATGTGCAGTGAAGTCAGACGAGGATTTTCTGGGCTAAAAATGGAAACTGGGTTATATACACTTAAAGGTTTGCAATGTATTAAAATAAACACATTGGAATGTGGGCAAATCATCATTAGCGAACGATGAAATAGACGGTGAAGGCGTTGTCTGTTAAGGCCGGGGATCTCTGATACCTTGGGACAGACGCCAGGAGACCCGGGTTCAAATCCGGATTCAGCTCCTCACCACATGAACTACTGAGACTTCATCACCTCCTCTGTAAAATGGGGAAATTTTACATCTCCTCGGCGGGAGTTTTTGAGAGGCTTAAAAATAATGTATGTGGGAAGAGGGGTTGGTAGAAGAGAGAAGAAGCTGAAACCCAAGACTTACTCCTCACCTATGCTTGGGGCCACACAGCAGGAGGTGTGTCAGTGACAATAAGAAATGCTAGGGAAGGGGTGGGGGAAGGGAGGGCTGGTTTTAGGGGATGGCTGGTATTTGGGATCCTATTGCTGGGAGCTCTGAGTTAATGCGAGGGGGGCTGGTAAACCCATACATGCACCAGGCACTAGAAAGAGAGAGATTATAATCTGACGGCAGGTACCACATCCTGTCAAATGTGCCTCTAGATGAGGTCTTGGGGGCCAGTGCCTCTTTCCTCTCTGTGTCTCTGTGTCGCCAAGACGTTGGCACATAGTGAGTGTTCAAATACTGCTGAAGGAAGGAGGGCAGATTTCATGAAAGAACTCAATCAACTCTCTAAATGTGGGAATGATCGTGTTAATTTCTTAATTTGGTACTCGGGGTAGAAATTTTACAGTATTTATTTGGTTCTCATGAAATCTTTACCGACTCTTTTCTCCCCAAGAACTCTTTCTTATTAAAAGGGAAATACAAACTTTGGTGTGGAGGCACAGTAAAAAGAAAAATAGCAAGAGTGAGACAGAGAAAAATGCCGAAGAAATCTCTGGGGGGCTACAAGCTGCTGCTAAGTTTCAGTTGCAGTTGTCAGAGTTAAAGAAAAACACTGGAGAAAATGTCTCATCGCGGGGTCCCCCGGATTGCTGGGCTCTGAGAGGGCCAGCTGAGGGGTGGGCTGGCGGCCAGCTGGCGGGACTGGGGAGCCCCGGCACGGGCGTCAGCCAGTGATCTCATTTGCTCCTTTAGTCATTTTACAGTCAAAGCTGTTTCAAGACCAGCACAAGGGACTGTGCAGATGTTGAGGGGGAGGAGAAAGAAAAGCGGAATTTGAGGAAGGAAGAGGCATGTGCTTATTTTTGAAGATTTAGCCCCGGGGCTTCTTAGAGTTTTGGTGAAATGGAATGTGTGAGGTTATGAGAATAACTAGTTGTATGCGAGTCACAAGAGCCCAGAGGTATGTGCTACTTCCGTCATTGCTTTACAGATGAGGACACTGAGACCTGGGGTTGGGGGGTGAGTAACTAACCTGCTGAAGTACCCCAGTCTAAAGCTTAGAGGCAGAATTCCATTCTAGGGCCTTCTGAACCCAGACTCCTCACTCTACCATACTCGCCTACCGAGAGAGGGAAAAAAAAGTTAGCTCAAGTCCGCTACTCCCTCAGTAAATGTTCACTGTCACCCAGTGGAGTGACCACACCCAGTGGCTGTGTCCCCAAGACGACCCCTGTCCTCGCCTATATCTCAGTTCTGGGATTTGGATGGTGAAGTACCCAGAAGTCCATGCAGAACTAGTGTGATTCTGGACCTGTCAGCTCACTTGGCACGGAAGTGACCGAGAGCCAGGGGAGCCCAGACCCGAGCAAAATCGTGATGTTGTTCAAGTTCAGTCACCCCAGGTCTCTCCACCTTCGCCCCCCACTCCTGCTCCCCTCCCCAACACGCTCGGCTCCTGCTTCCAGCAGCCGTGCATGTCCTGTGCCTGCGGGTTGACAACCTAATTTATTAATTAACTTTGAACCCAGATACTGACCAGTGACTGTTAATTCCAACCTCTTCAGACTTGCCCATGAAACGCCTCCAGTCATGGAGGAGAGAGAAGACGCACCCCTGGACATTCTGGGAATATTTCTTACATCATTGCATCTCAAAAATATTTATTTGAAGGCTCAGGTTACTTAATTAAAAATCATTCAAATTTATTGTGACAATGTTCTTGGTTTTCAAGTGAATGTATTTATTTTCTGAATCTTTGGGTAAGATGAAGATCCAGGGAGATGTGCCTGGTTTCTCATATGGTTTGATGGAACTACTGGCACATTGGAACTTTAATTTAAGACACCCTCCTCTTCCAGATAATGTTAGCATTATAGGCAGGAGTGATTAATACAGATTTTTTACCGAGATGAAATGTATCCTATTTAGGATGTGTGTGTGTCTTCTACTAATGATCTAATTTCTGTCACCTCCATCTATGGTAATTTCAAGTAGAAAAGCATCAAACAGGGAAATATTCTTTCCCAATGTCATTCTTATCTGGCCACATGGATGGCTGTTGGCCTGACTTGCTTACCTGTAAGGTCAGCTCTTGGGGTGAGAGATAGGCTTGATCATCATCAGAAACAATTATTATATGTCTCCAGTTTGTGTTTCCTGCCACCTACGAGTTCACAAAAAGCTTGATGATCAAAATGTTCTACCAGACCTTCCAGCTCTGAAACTCACATTCATTCTAAGATGAGACTCAGCAGGTGGCTGTGGGCCCTTTTCTACAGCAGTCAAATAACCCTCTTATCCCTTAACCTCATGGGAGCAGTTAAGGCTCTCGAACGCAGTTTGGGTTGAGAATTTCCCTCTTCTTCCTGGACTGTGGCTCCCCCAGCCACCATATCTGGATTTGGCCTTTGGTGTGCAGCTACGTGGAGAACTTTTATGGTGAGCAATTAACCACCTACTTTTTTCTCTTTTCTGCTTGGGCCCCTTCGTCATCACGCAGCACCCTCTGAGTGTCTCCCGGAGTGGAGCTCTGTCAAGATCAGCATTGCCCATGCTTGGCCCGGAGTGAAGGCAGGAAGTTTACTCCATCCGTAATAAAATAGAAGGTGGCATAGAGGCCATCAGCACAGATGAATGGTGCTTCTGCATGAGTATAAAGAATGGATTTTAGCTTTCTGTAGGCACCACCATTGCTGCTAGCACCCACTGCCTGTCACCCATAAGGAAGGCGTTTACAGGACAACTTGGGAATTCTGAGGTACACAGAACGGGTGAAGAAACCGTCTCCTGACTTGGAGCTGATCGTAATCTTTCCAACTCAACTTCCCTCCAAACTCATGTGGCTGTCACTGTATGTCAGTGCTGACCACTTCTTTGATGTCTAAACAAAATTTAAAGTTAGAGTCAGTGGTGTAAAGAAAATCGTTTACTACCAGACTGTACAACACAAACAGTGAAGCCTAATGTAAACCATTAACTATAGTTAATAGTACAATTATAGTATTCTCTCATCAGTTGTCACAAAGGTGCCACACTAATGCAAAATGTTCAAAATGGGGGTCAGTGTGTAGGGACCCTGTACTTTCTGCATAATCTTTCTGTAAACCTACAACCTCTGTAACAAAGAAAGAGAAGAAGGAAGGAGGGAGGGAGGGAGGAAGGAAGGGAGGGAGGGAGGAAATCTAGTGACAGCTAACAACCATACACCAGGCGTTTTTTAAAGTGCTTTACATCTATTAATTCATTTATGCCTTATGGCAACCCTGAAAAGGAAGTATTATATTTTTCCCATTCTACAGATGAAGAAACTGAGGCACAGGTGGTTAAGTAACAAGTAAGTGGCGGAGCTGGAATTCAGCTCTGCAGTCTGACCCCAGAGTCGATGGTCCTAAATACTGTGCTCTAGATACAGCCTGTCTCAGAGGCCTCTCACGCCCCTGAGACTTTCCAGAAACACTTGTGGTCACCCTCTTTGGCTCTTTCCGACACCCCATCCACAGCAGTGCTTCCACCAAGGGCTTGATCTAGACCTTGGTTACTTTCCCCTTTGTGGGAGAAGGGGGCAAGCAAAGCACCTCCTGTCTCTGCCTTGGAAAGTGTGCGTGATCCCACAGACTGTGCAGCAGGGGTCTGTATTCAGGCACCAGCTCAGGCCAGTGAAGGAAAACCACACGTGCACGAGAGGAAGAACTACCTGTCCATTCCAGGGCTGTGGGCTCTGTGGGGGCAAGAGAGCAGCTTTGGCTCTGACTGGCCGCTGTCTCCAGGTCACTGGACCTCCCAGATGCAGAGGCCAGCAAATAACAAGCAGGGGTGAGGGGGACTCATCTCTCTTCAAGGGGCTAGCAGCTCAGAGGGCGAGAAGGCGAGAGGGGTCATTGTCCCGTCTTTATTGGATTCTCTCCTAAATACTAAATTCTAATGTCCATAATGACTTAGTCATGTTTTTTTGCATCTAATTTTTCCCTTTAAGACAGTGGATAACTGCTATGTCTCCCCAGTCCCTCTTTTGACTTTCTGTAGAACCACGTGAAGATTGCAAGCTTAAAATAATGACTGTACAATGATTGTGTGGCATTGCCTGTAAGCACACAATCTAAACAGATATACATATACACGGGCCCACTGCACAATTCCTGGAAGCCAGTGGGTCTCCCTTGCTGGAGGAGGGTTAGAGGGGTCAGAGCCAGGTGCCATGTCTTCTCTGCAGCTTTCCCCGGAATCCCCACCCGGAAATTGCTTTCATTGCATTGAAGACAGAGGCATGTGTCTTAAGTAAATGTCACTTGTTTTTTTTCCCTGACAGTATAATAAAGTACAGTTTGCTTGTTTTTAAGCCACACCATATGAATTTTTAAAGTTTCTATCTCAACTTGAAAATAAGAGTTGCATGACCCTAGAGGAGTAGAATGCTGTCTTCCCTCATTTTGTTTTCTGCACCACACCCAGTGTAAAATGGTAAGAATTGCACTGTCTTCATTCCCAAAAAACTGCTCCATGACGGGAGAGCACAGCGCCCATTCTGGCTGGTATAATATAGCTGTTTGCTTAGATCAGCCATTTGGTCTCTGTGGTGGTTAATTTTACCTGTCAACTAGACTGGGTTATGGTGTCAAGTTGTAGCATGGAGGCATTTCATAGATGGGATCAGCATCTGCAGTCAGTTGACTTTAACTAAAGGAGATGAGCCTCGGTAATGTGGGTTGGTCTGATTCAATCAGTTGGACATCTTAAGAAGGAAAACTGAGGGTTCCAGGGATCAGAAGGAATTCTGCCTCAAGATTGCACCCTCCACTGCTCCCTGAGTGTCCAGCCTAAGGAATTCAGACTGAAGACTTCAACATTGCCTGAGCAGCCAAAGGAAAAATAGATAAATTGGAGTTCATCAAAATTAAAAACTTCTGTATCTCGAAGCAGAGTACCAAGAAAGTGAAAAGACAACATACAGAATGGGAGAGAATAATTGCTAACTGTACATCTGGTAAGATTTTACTATCCAGAATATATAAGGAACTGCTGCAACTCAACAACAAAAAGATAAATAAACCAATTTTAAAATGGGCAAAGGACTTGAATAGACACTTCTCCAAAGAAGATATACACGTGGCCAGTAAGTACATGGAAAGATGCTCAACATCACTGGTCATCAGGGAAATCAAAACCACAATGAGATACCACTTCATACCCACTAGGATGGCTATGATTAAAAATAAATAAGTAAATAAATAACAAGCATTAGTGAGGATGCAGAGAAATTGGAACCATTATGCATCGTTGGTGGCATTGTAAAATAGTGCTGCCACTGCAGAAATCAGTTTGGAAGTTCTTCAAAAAGTTGATAATAGAATTTCCATGTGACCCGACAATCCCACTTTTGTGTATATAACTTAAAGAATTGAAAGTCGGGACTCGAAAAGATACTTGCACATCAAATAGCAGCATTATTCACAGTAGCCAAAGGGTGGCAGCAATCCTAGTGCTGTCAGCAAAATGTGGTACACACACACACACACACACACACACACACACACACACACACACACGCAATGGAGTATTACTCAGCTGCAAAAAGGAATGAAGTTCTGATGCATGCTACAACATGGATGAACCTTGAAGACATCATGTTGAGTGAAATAAGCCAGACACAAAAAGACAAATATTGTATGATCTTGCTTATGTGAAATACCTAGCTTAAGCAAACTTCATAGAGACAGATAGATTACAGGTTACCAGGGCCCAAAGTTTGGGAGAGGGGAAAGGGCAGTTACTAGTTAATGGGTACAGAGTGTCTCTTTGAAATGATGTAAATATTGGGGTAATGGAAGTTGGTGATGTTAGCACAATATTCTGAATGTAATTAATACCACTGAATTGTACACTTGAAAGTGGGAAAATTTGAGTAGGGTGTATTGTATAAATGTAGTCATTGTAACAAACTGAAAGCAGATCAAATGGAAAACATTGGAAAGCAGTTTCCACATAACTACGATCTGAATGCTCAATGCAATTTATTTGCTCACTTAATTGCCGCTTCCAGTATGCCCAGGGCACAATGGCTGGGTCCAGGCACACAGCACATCTAAAGGGAGCGGACACCCGAGTCTCTCAGGTCCCTGGGCTGGAGAGCCACTGGACTCAGGTGAGTTCCTTCTGATGAAGGGCTCAGGAGGCAGATCTGATACAGTGTTCAGGTAGGCTCTAAAGCCAGAAGGGCAGCGAATCTCCCAGCACGGCCATTGCAGGAAGGTGTCAGGGTGACCAGGCGTGAAGCTCACCAAGACAGTGTCTGCACGGGATTTGCAAAGAGGTGCCAGCCCGGCTTGCAACAAGCCAGTCCATATCCTTTCTTTGCACAAATGTCTAGTGATCACTTTTTACAAAAACATGCTTTTCTCAATTTGTTTACATTCTGTTTTGTGGTCAGCATGTTTACAATATTTTGGTGTTTTATTTTTTCAATTTGTTTACATTCTTTTTCTGGTCAACATGTCTACAAGTGTGTGGTATTTTTCTGAGGTTGTTTTCATTCTAATTGTAGGCAACATGTTTACAAGTTTTGGGGATTCAAGATCATCAGTAATATTTCAATATACAACACGTATGTTACTACAACAGAAAGTTAAAAAAAAAAAAAAAAAAAAAAGACCTCAACATCACTTTTACCAAAATTTCCAGCCTCCAGTCTGTCCTACAGGATTCAAACAGCTCCCACAATTCTGTGAACCAATTTCTTACATAAATCTCTTTATATGTAAAGATACATACAAAACGTATCCTGTTAGTTCTGTTTCTCTGGAGAACTCTGGAGAATTCACTAAAATTGGGTGCTAAAGAGAAAAATGGGGAATTAAAATGACCACTACCTATAAAAGAAAAATACATTGATAATTTAAAGGGTTTAATCCCACCTTTCTTTCTCGTAAATAAGCAAATTACAATAACAATGCTCTACCTCCTCACTGCCTGTTTGGAACTGGAAATATCTCCTCATCCCAAAGAATAAATAGCATTTAACCATTACTACCAATTTAAAGAAAAATCACCCCATCTACATGCCCTGAAATAAGAATTAGCTCCTTTAGAATGGAGTCCTCATTTGCTTCAAGGTTTTCTTTCTGGATCTTTTAACCTTGTCTAAGTGGACCTGCCAGATGGCAGAGAACTGCCACCCTCTTAAGAAACTAACATGAAAGTGGTATTGGTTGTTGGAGTAGCTCCATCCCATGCTCAGTATCATTCATCATTGGAGGAATGTATACTAAAACCATGATGAGCCCCTAGAATGGTGGAAGTAAAAAGGGCTGACAATACCAAATGCCGACAAGGAGATAGAGCACCTGGAGCGCTCAAACATGGCTGGCAGGAGTGTAAAATGATGCAACCATGGTGGAGAAGTCTCTGGAAGTTTCATATTAAAGTTAATCAAAACTCCCCACATGACCTACATTCCCACTCTGAGGTGTTTACCCAAAGAAATGGAAACATATTCACATGAATGACTGGTACAAGCATGTGCATTGAAGCCTTGTTCTTAATAGCCTCAAACTGGAAACAACCCAAATGTCCATGAATAGGAGACTGGATAAACAAAGTGCGGTGTATTCATGCGATGGAATACTATTCAAAAACTTAAAAAGAATGAATTATGGATATATGCACCAAAGTGAATGAATCTCAAAAACATTATGTTGAGTAAAAGAAGCCAGGTACAAAAGAATATGTACTCTACCGTTTCATTTATATGATGTTCTAGAATAGGCAAAATGTAGCTGTAGTGATGGAAATCAGGACAGTGAGTGTCTGTTGGGGGTGGGGATTGACTGGACTGGACACCAGAGGACTGTCTGAGGTGATCTTTTGGGAGGGTGGTAGTTACACAGGTGTAGACAGTTATCAAAAACTCTTAGAACTAAATACTTAAGAGTTGTGCATTTTAGTGTGTTTAAATTATACACCCCTTTCCCTCCTCTACACACAAGAAAGCATTGCCTCGTCCTCCTGGAGGGTGGATATGCTTGCTAAGGGCATAGGAGGATGCTTTTGAGAAATCCTTAACAGGTTACTATATTAATAAGCCACCACTGACTTTTGGGTTTTCAAAATAGCAGCTTCCAGGTTAAAGGTACCGCATGCTTTCTGGACAAAAAAAAAAAAAAATGATAAAGCTCACTGTCAAAAAGAGTGTGTTTCTTTTGTGTTGTCTTTCATGACGCTACATTTGTAGGAATGACGTTTTAAGGGTGGTGGTTTAATCTCACTCACCACCACTTGCAATGATGAGTGAGTTCAAATCCCTATTGTGCAGGTGTGCCTAGACAGGCCAGTAGGTTGATATTTAAATAGCAAGATGGGGTGGGGGCTGTGCACTTTTGGAGTTGTCACAGATGTGCAGGTTCACTTTGTTGTTTTTCTAAAAATTCATTTGCATAACTTCACAGCCCCAGTCTAATCACACAGGGCTCTTCTGTGAAACGAGTGCTTGGTAGGATAATCTTTAGAAGGAGTTTCAAAGTCCTGAGCTGAGATATCTTCCCCCTTTTCGGTAAATCTAGGCTTGAAATTGGCACCAGGCTATAAGCATTTTGGATGGGGGAAGAGTGGGCATGATGATTGCAGGAAAGGAAGAACTGAATATCAGCTGGAATTTGTCTCCTTCTTGCTGTGGCTAGTTAGTGTGTTCTCGCTAAATACATTATTGAGCTGAGAATGTTCTTTTCTGCTGCAATGTAGGACTAACACCAATCTGTCCTGCAAGCACTGAGGATTTGCATCCCCCCCTCCCAAAGTTGGATGCCCACAGCCCACCTGCCCCTTAACTCCTAAGCACGTGGACTGGGCAACCACCCTGAGCACATAAATTGACAACTAAACTTGTCACCCTCCTTAAAACAGCACTCAGTCGAGAGAGAAGAGGATCTAACATCTGACCTGCACAAAAATGGAAAACCAGATTTTCAGAAGCTCACAGGCAGAAGTGGGGCTCCCTTGGCCTTTGACTGGAGAACACTTGAGGGGAAAAAGGCCAAGGGTAGGGAGGGCAGAGGCGAGCAGGCGCAGATCGCAAGTACAAGTATTTATTCTTAGTCTCATAATTACGGTTGCATTGTTGTCATTGGTGAGTGAAGGTCGAGGGGTTGGGGATTTTTTTTTTCCTTAATGTATTTTTTTTTGGTTTGTGTGATTTTACAAGGTCTCCAAGTATTCTTTTAAATTTTGAATATGGTGCCTGGTGTTTCTGGTGCTGAAGTCCAAACTAAAAGGAGAGGTGCACTGCAGAGGGGTTGGAGGAGGCTTGGGGACAGGACGATCTGGGATTGAACGAATCCTGAGGACTCTGCTGTCTGTGGGGAGGTGCCAACTTAATTTTTCTTCTGTGAAATGGGGGCTGTGGAGGATTAAATGAAGCACTTCACACAAGTTCTTGGCATATGGTGATGCACAGAGAAATCTCAGTTTCCTTCTCCCAGCTGGGCTCTTGTCTTCTCCACCTTGTCACATATTATAAAATTCTCCCCTCACTGTGGAGCACAAACACAAGTGGTGTCACCCAGCCCCAGCTACTCCATCCTCTATCCTTTTTTTTTCCTTTTTTTTGAAATGCATCTTTATTGAGCTATATTCACACACTATACAATCCATCCAATGCATACAATCAGTGGCTCACAGTATCATCACCTAGTCGTGCATTCATCACCACTGTCCATTTTAGAACATTTTCGTTACTTCAAAAAAACTCCACAACATCCCATAACCCTTATCCCTCTATTCCTGACCCCTAGCATTGGTATGGTATATTTATTTGTTACTGTTGATGAAAGAATATTAAAATATTACTGTTAAAATTAGTCCATAGTTTGCAATTGGTGCGTTTTCCCCCATATACCACTCCTTGTCCATCCTCATCCTCCTTTTAAAGACTTTCCTAGTCTGTGTCCGTGTTCCTGGATCCTGGCCTGGGCACGGTGTGGCCTTCGTGGCCTGGTAGGGAAGAGGGGCTTGAGTAATTACTTGAATAATTAAGTATGTACTTCCAACTCTCCATATAATCTTTGTGTTAAGGTGAGAGGGGGCTTTAATATCCAGCAGGGGAAGAGTTCTAATTACATTTTCCTCATTTCCCTCAGCAACTAAAGTTATTACTGAGTATCATGATCTATTTTAAATGCTACATTATTGATGTGAATTGGTGTTTAAAAACAATTGCATTCTTTGCTATATGTACCTAGTGGATGATCCCGTTCGTATCCCGCTAGTACTGCTTTACCTGGTCCACCCTCCACAGGCCAAGCATCACCCGCGTGGAGTGAGAGCAGAACAACCCCAGGTGCAGGCTTGGCTCCTGGGGTTACTACCAGGAGGAACATGCATCATGTCTCAGATGGTGCCACAGAGGGAAGGAAAGCCAGACTCCAGAAGAAATCAGCTAATCCAACCCCTTTGGTTTTCTTGCTGGGAGGAGCTTTTAAATTTTTTTATCCTGTTAGTAGTGTATGTTTTCTTTGGAATTAAACAAGCAGGAAGCACAGTGTCTTCGTTTGCAAGGGCTGCCCTCGTGAAGTCCTACAAACGGGGTGGCTTCAACCAACAGAAGTTCACATCTTGGTTCTGAGACAACAGGCCCAAAGGCAAGGTGTTGGCCGCCCACCTGCCCGCCATGGGGAGGATTCTCCTGGCTCCCGGTGGTGGCCTGCAGCAGGCCGTGCTGTCACCTGCCTCGGTCGGTCATCACAGGGCTTTGTCTCCTCCGTCTGTGTTCAGTTCTGCTCTTCTTATAAAGACACCAGTCATCTCGGATTAAGACCCACCCTACGCCAGTGTGGCCTCAGTTTAACCAACCCCATCTTCAAAGACCCTGCTTCCAAATAAGGTCACTTTGACTGAGGGGAAGGACTTGAACGCGTCTTTTGGGGGAAGACAATTCAACCTATAACATACAGAGAGCCAAAAAGAGATGTGAGAATAAAAGTCTCCATTGGACCACCCTAAACACATGATGGATAGAGGGGTCAGCCTGGGCTATTTCTACTGTTTGAAGTCCTAGAATGTTTTTTATAAATTGAGGAAATACCATACAAATCTACACAATTGACGGTACATATTGGTATATATTGATTCCTATGCAATGCATATCACTTTTACACTTAACACAAAGATGCAATACCTTGTGGGTGTAATGCATTTGGAGACGACATTTCAGGTTTAATTTTGAGCCTTGGGCCCATCAAACTTCCTTTTCCAAATCCCCCATGGCCATGACAGGTCCCAAACCAGATGCTATCCTAGAGCCTGTATTTTTCTCTTTGCAGTATCATGACATCACTCCACAGCAACAGATACAATTCTACCTCACTTTTAGTTGCTGCAAAGAAGCCCGTTGTGTGTAGGTACCAAAATATATGTAATAAATCCTCTTCATGGATGTTTATTTCTGATTTTTTTTTTTTTTTTGATGGTATAGCACTCCAGTGAATATTTTTGTATTTGCCTCTTTTCACATTTTTTGTTCTTTTCTCTCTCTCTCTCTCTTTTTTTAATGTATTTCCATAGGATAAATTCTGGGAGGTGTGACTGATGGGCCACAATGTACTCACAGAGTTTTAAGCTTTTAAATTATCCTTCCAGAAAGCTGGCAATCTCATTTTTAGAAAAGGAAAGCAAGTCCTCCAGTGCCAGGATTGGAGTTCAGCTCTTTTATCCCAAATCTCTCTGCTTTTCAGTTTAATTATCATTAAATACCGGGTAACCTCAGAAGGGTTGTGGGATGGAGTTCAGAGGCAGGAGAGATGGGGCATGGTGCAGGCTCTGCCGGATGGGCAGGACGCGGGTGAACGGGGCTGGATGTGCGACTGATGAGGGGTGTGAGGAGAGGGAGCCCCTCGGGGCAGAGGGAGGGGAGCAGGGCAGCGATGTGAGGGTGTGGGCAGCCTGGCAGCGGCCGAGGTTCCCATCCAAGGGTGGGGTGAGCCTCGGATGCGAGGTGGTGCAGCGGGAATCCAGCCCTGGCTGGGCAGCCTGGAGAGAGGCCCCTGCCCACAGCCCCCTTGATTCACCAAGACCCACAAGGGCCCCCAGGTTAGTGAGGCTGGTCCCGGCCCCACTGCTGTCCCTCACTCCATCAGGCTCTCTCCACTTTTCAGTGAAATTATAGCCAAAGATACTGCAGTGGGATCAGATGCCTGAGGACTCAAGAAAAGCCGACTAGCATGAACGGGTACTGTCACAATTTAACTCTTGTCCCTCTCTCGCATAGTCCACCCTCTCTAGGCCGGCTTGCCAACTGCCAGCCAGCTCCAGGCTGCCATCCTTTGCTCACGTGAAACCAGCCCTTAAGGAATCTGGATTCTCTGTCCCCAATTTCTCTTCAGAACAACCTTCTCCTGCCTTCTGTTTTACCCTGAATTCTCTTCAACTCCGCATGTAACTAAAATCTAACTTGACTCTACACCGCTGTTCCTCAAAAACTCTCTCTACCGGCATCCTCGCAGACGCTCCCCGGCTCACCCACCAGGAGCAAGGATGCTTCCTCAAAGGCTTGGCTTCGAGCTGGGAATCACGCCTGTCCACCCCCTCTCTCTGTTGAAATTCTGTCTTTCCAGGCACGTGCCTATCCTCTTTGAGAAGTCTTCCCAGCCTTCCAGCTTTCCTTTTAAATCCCATAGATATTTTCCTGATACATATGATATGCTACTATGTAATGCAGATTGCACCATGTGATTTTAAATTCCACTTTAACCCATTCATCTTCCTCGTCCGGGCAGGGAGAATCACGCCGTACTGCACCAAGTAGTTTTGACATGGATTCTGCTGAAGGGAATGAATGAGCAAGTGAGAGAAAATGAGTGGATGGAAAAATGAATGAAAGGAGCCTAGTGAGGTAAAATTTATTCCACAGGAATTTAGTGGCTCCAAAATAGGGATTTTTGGAGAGCATTCTGATTGAAAGGGGGGACTTGAAGCCCTTTATAAAAGAGGGAGAAAACAAGAGTGGAGGTGAGAGCTGAGCCCCCTTGACATGTGCCTGGCCTGTGTTTTACTGTCATTGAATTCAATGCATTCTGCCGTTTGTGTGTGTATTGTGGGTTGTTTTATGCTGATTAAATTATGTTTCCACTATTTTTGAAAGCAAAAGTACAATATAGGACTCCCTTCTGGTTTTTTTGCAGGCAGCCATGGTACTGAGCTCGGCACACTTCTGGTTGGGATTAATTCTGGTGCCTACTGCATGTTTGATCGAAGACGTGGCGTGGAGAGCGTAAGTTGAAAAATGAAGCGGGAGCCCTAAGAGTCTAGCTCATTTGCCCTCACAATTGTCTTTCGTGTCAAGCTGCACCCACAGGATCACAGGGTCTCTGAAGAAGCAGGTACCCCGCCACCTGCTAGCAAGAGACAGTGTGTTTCCTCTAAACCTGTGCTTCGTCTTGATAGCAGAATATAGGCAGAAAGGAGCCCTGAGAGAGGCTGTGGAAAGCTCTGGATGAATGTCACCCTGGACCTAATTATAAGGAAGAGTTTCTAAATACAGACCCATTCCAGCAGGCCTAGGAAGTATGACTCGGAATTTATTTCTATTTATATCTAAAACCCAATGCTAAGTTGATCACAAACGTGGCCTGGCTTTAGTAAATGTGCATGCATAATTTCAGATTGCAAATAATTCACAGCCAGAATCTTGCAATATAATTTTTTTAGAGCATCGGTTTACAGGTCTATGACAGAATTAATCGCACATATGAAATTCTGATGGAGGTTAATAATAACTCCTCAATTTTTGCTTATATGTTTCAAAATATATTATTTTTGAAATATGTTGTGTACAATGTAAAAGAAGCAACTAATTCCAAGATAATGTAAAATTTAATTTATTCCATGAGCAGAAGATGGACTACTCCAAATGAAATCATATTGATTTTTGTTTGGGGTATGCCCAGTTCTTACAAATAGTTGCCAACTTCCCTGAAAATTGAGAATCCTAGTTTGGCTGTACTTTGGGCAAAGCATAATTATTTTAGGGCCCTGAGGTAGAGAATTGAGACTTTAATCCAAACTTTCCAGAAAAAGACACCAGATTGCATTTTTACCTCTCCCTTCCTCCCACATTCAATGAGAATTGTTCTTGCCTGACAGTTAAAGATGTCTTTTGAAAAAGTCTTCATTTTGTCATTATCTTGACAACTGATGACACCTAATGCAAAGAAAGAAAAAAAAGATTTATAGCACATATTTTGTTTTTTTTCCTTCTGTTCACTAAGTTTTGCAACTGTTAGTTAAAATTAAATATTTCTAATTTCTTAAATGCTTTGATTTACCACTACTTCCATTTTATCTCCTAAAACTGTGTTCTGTAAATAGAAGATTCAGAATCCTCAGAGATGAAATGATTATAGCAAGGAAAGATGTTGTCTTCATCTACTAAACCAAAAGCACTATAAGAAAATGTTAATTCTATTATTTTCTCTTTTAGCAAATAGCCCAACTGTGGCACAATAGATTACTTTACTGAATTTCTTTAATTTTGGAAGGTAATCAAATGCGTTTATTTCAGATAAATATATTATAGTCTTAGCTACACACACCAAATTACTTTTTCCATTTAGAGTGATTGAGAATTAGTAACCTGCATATGAATTAGTTTTAGACTATTTTAATTCGACTATCTTAAATTAATAAAATTTTTTTTTTATTGAAACTGAATATTTGTTAAGGGAGCCTTTCGTAAAAGTATCTTTTTACCGTTTTAAAGAGAGTGTTTGCAGATGACAGACTCCCTGTAACGCCTTGGCTTCTTTCTGGACCTTTTCCAATGCATTCCAAGTAAAATTTCCCTGTCACCACAGAGCAAATTATCTATTCCCTCAAACAGGATCCTTTTTGTTTGTTTGTTTCCCCTGTCCCTGTAAAATTAACACCAATTATGTTTTAACAAGGATAAATCAAGTGACCCTGCTCACGGCCCTGCCATATGGAAAGAGTAAAATGCATTTCCGTTCCGAGAAGCTTGCCAGACAGAGCCGGAGCAGGGACCAGGGCCCTGAGCAGGCGCTGCAGAGGGGTGGGAGTGGGGGGATACTGGGGGGTCGTGGGAGTTGGGGGTGGGAGTTGGGGGTGCTGTGTGTGTGTAGTGCAGCTTGCAGGCTGCCACTTGCCCCGCTGCCCTGTGGGCCCAGACAGTGCTCTAACCGGAAGCTGAGAGCACCTCATCTTCGGGCTGGAGCCCCAAAGGCTTCTGCTAAATACCACCTGAAGTATTTGCCCAAACTACACGCTCAATTCACAATGTGCACTCAATGCCTACACTTTCTGTTACCTCTCTCATCAAAAACAAGAATTTTGCAAGTTTATTTGGACATTTTCCTTTGATCATGGGGCCTATATCGAGACCTATCACCTCTCCCACTCTGAGCCCAAAATATTTGTTGTTGAGTCAAGTAAATTGGAGGTGCTTCTCCCGAGAAGAGAAAGAACATTATCCGTCGCTTTCCTTGATGAGGACAGGTGGCTGAGCTGATTTCTCTGTGAACTTGAGCACACACTGTTGCTCTGGACAAGTAGCAATCCTGATTGTTCACAGCTCAGCACAACCACCCACCCTTTAGTGTGAGTTTCCAAATGTTTGTTGAGGCATGATGCACTGAGGATTGTGGGCCTTGAACTCCCAAGAAAAGTTCTAAAATTAGCAAACGTGAATTCAGGAGAAAGTGAAGAAAGTGTTCAGTGATGGTGACACAGAGCTACTTAAGGAAGCATCTGGGGTATGGGTGCGGTGTATTGATCTTACACTGTACTCATCCTAAGGACATTTTGGTTTGGTTTTGAATGTTGGTGGTTACATTCTATTTTGAAAAGGTTTTAAATTCCAGCAGACGGCAGGTCTGCCTTTTTCAACATATATTTCCAAGAGCTCTTAAGAAAGTTAAGTTTCTCTGCCTTTCTGCATTTCTCTCCTTTCTTTGCCTGGTCTTTCACTTCCATTTTAGGACCTGGACTGTTAAGAGTAAGAAAAGAGAAAGAGAAGGAGGTAATTTGGTCATTTTTCCCATGAAGTCTGTCAATTTTCTACATAAAAACCCATCATTATTATACTTTGTTAAGTCAGATTTGGAATGCAGTAAGAACTTACGCTATTTTCCCTGTTAACCAGAATTTTCATGAGAGACTAAACCAACATATCTTTTATTAAAATAATTGATTGATTATATGTGATACCTGGCTAATGAGTATTTTATTAGAAGCATGAAGCTTAAGTTACCCAGACCTACTTTAATATCCTTTAGCTTACACTCTTCCAAAGTGTTTACTTATGACAGCATTCTTAAGTAAGCTGCCACGTAATTATTCTCATCTATGTGAAATTCATTAGTATTGCTTTATGGAAATAATAGAATGCTCAAGGCCATTGAGCACATAGGAACCTGTTTCTTTTTATCTAACTGTATCTCTTGTACTTTACTAGTCATCACATAATACATTCAGCAATTCCAGAATGACTTCATTTCCTCATTATAATCTCAAATAGAGTTAAGCAGAAATAAAAGGTAATAAGCAATTTATATATACCAGTGGGCCTTGAATTTTTTTAACTTTCTGACTAAACTAATATCTTTTAAGATACATCATATTTACATTTTCATTCACATTTAGAATTTAGCATGGCCTTTTGACTTGCTGTCTTTCCATGCAACAGAAAAGTGTACAGAAAAAAAAAATCAGAGACAAAAATATGAAAAGGTCAAGATTCTTAATTTTGTTTTTAAAGTCCCTAATAACCTGGCAATAGCCTTAGCCATAGCTGCAGATTCCCAGATGACTCTCGCTCATCTGTTGGTGCCCCACCCGTCTGTACCCTGGGCTCTTGATGTGTGGTTAGATAAGGCAAACCCCAGACCACTGGGGATAAGCTATTTCCAGTTAACAGAGCTTTACTGTGTCAAAGCTGTGACTCCCGACAAGCTAAATCCCAGCTCAGGGCGAGACCTAAATTACATGCCCGTGGCTAATGCTTATAGATTGACTTTTTTAAACCTACAAGTAGTAGGTTTCAGTGAGCTCACCTGTCAACTTTGACAGGGGAGATTTTAGAACCATTTACTAATTAAGGCCTGATTTGGTAAAGGTTCTTGATAAATTGCTAACATCACTTCTGCTTAAGAGCTGGACGCAGGCCAGACACACAGAGTGACAGAATCCCCCTGTTGCAGTTCAGTTGTCAACTAGTGGCCACGTTCCCAGGCTAGCCCACATGAGCTAGCAGAGTGGAAATGCTATCAAATTGCTGAGTGATTCTTAAATATAGATGGAATTTCATCTACCGAGAACATGCATAATGCATGGGAGCACAGACCTGCTCAGAATATTTCCCCTGGAGGTGAAGGAGTGAAAGCTGGCAGGTCAGCACAGGGGCTCAGCTGTAGATTCCCCATCTCCCTGAGCCCAGTGGTCTAGCCTTCCTCATCCAAACCAACTTCTTAGTGGCACCCTCCTCTCCCAAGCCAGAAGATATCACTGGATGCTGTTCGACGAGACTGATGGCTCTGCTTGCTGGTGGGGGTTGAGAGTAAGAGGGTGCTGGAAAAAGGGAAGGGGGAGAATGATAGAGTGAAGAAAATCCTACAAAAGTGAGTGAGCATTTTCATCCTTCAGGACTAACCAGCCCTGTCCTCGGGGGATCTGTGTGTCCAAGAGGCTTGTTATCCATACGGCCTCCTAAGCCCATAAGATAAAAAGCAAAATCTGGGGGCCCAGCATATTTAATGATTTTGAACAGTATAAACGGTAACATCCTTTTTGACTATCTCCTTTCCAGCAAAATGTTGAATGTTTTTCTGGTTGAGTGTTTAGGCCCAGCATATTTAATGATTTTGAACAGTATAAACGGTAACATCCTTTTTGACTATCTCCTTTCCAGCAAAATGTTGAATGTTTTTCTGGTTGAGTGTTTAAACTGAAATGCCACAGTCTTGCTTTGAACTGCGATGTCTTATCAGTCCTGAGGGTTTCGGGACACTGTTTGATGTAATTAAGGTATGATGTGTTAAAACCTGTGTGGTTAAGTTCCCTTGTTTACTTTGGGGTAGAGAGATGACAGGCATATATACAGTGCCTTTGGTAGTAATACTCCATCACAGATTAGCTTGGAGTGCCAGGAGATGGCTGCCTTATCTTGACAGACTTTCTTTTTCTTGAAGGTGGTGGGTGGGCGGGAATATGTTGATTCCGCCAAAGCTACTCAAGGTTTCAATTTGTTCCCATTACACTGTTTGTGTTTCCCTGCAGATACGGTCAGTTTTTGTTCTTCTTCTATCTTTGAGTCCTGGTACCTGGCGGGAGCCGCACTTGTATTTATATTGCAATAAAATGAATGCAAAGCTTGTCATAATAAACCTGCCATGTGTTGCTCTGTAATGGGCCTCCTTCTTAACATTTGTCTTTTCCATTCTCTAGCCTGTATCTTGTTAAATGCCTTTTTTTGTTCCCATTTTACAAAGACCCTGAGATGAGCCAATTATTTGAAAATTGTAAGATATTCCTCTTAGGTTTAATCAGGAAAACGGTGCAGCTAACTCTCCCTACAGTTCAGGAAGGGGAATGTGACCAGGCTTTGGTCCACGTGGTGGCGGAAAGGCCAGCTTGCTCTGGTTTGTGTCATCATTGTTTCATGCCATTTGGGTGCATATATGTGGATCCTAATGTCATTGCAAGTGGAGGATGGAAAAGCTGTGCCCAGATGTTTGTGTTGACCCCAAATTTCAATTCAAGTGTTTTGCCTTAAGAACACAAACACTGGCCTTCCCTGCCATGATAGGAGCCTGTTTTCACACTAGAACAGGAGAAAAGAAAGCGCTAACCCTGAGCTCTCTGATGCAGTAGGGACTAGGACCAAGGGATCAGAGCGATCCCCTAGGATGAGAACATAAAACAGGTCCTGCTGTGAAAAGCTCCATAGACTCATCAACACTCCATGAATCCCAGTCTTTGGTCCAAATGGCTGGGGTCTGGCAGGCCCACCCTCCAGCATCTGGTGTCCCCCAGCCCAATCCAGAGGCTTTCAGAGCCCAGCAGCATTCTTTGGGGTGGTGGCTTCTGACAGTCACGGTCCAGATCTCTTTTGCTGCCCTCTGGGATGCTTCCTGGGTTTTATGAAAATGGGATGGAGTCGGGCATGGAGACTCTGGATGCTCTGATTTATCCCAAGCCTCCCCCTTGGCCAAAGGGCATCCAGCTGTGGTCCAAAAGGGGAGAAATAGGTCTTTACAGCCATGTAAAGTTCACAGGTTATGTTCTTTTTTTCTTTTCCTGATGATACAGGGCCAAGCATACCTGCAAAAAAACATTGCTGGAGGAGGTGCAGGAGTTGGAAACTAAGTCCAGGGTGATGGGAAAAGCGATGCTTCGTGACAGCACTGGAAAAAGGTAGGGCAACTCCTTCCAAATGTGTAAAGAACACAAGTTACCCAGCCCTTTTCCCTACCTTTCCTTTCCATATTGCTCCTTCCCTCAGTTTTCAGTAGGACCATGGAGTGGTCATTTTTAAGCATTTTGGTTATTCCCTAAGAGCGTAAGAGTTCAATTGCACTCTCTTGGTGGCAGTTGGAAACATGACTTTCGGGGTCACTGGGTCTGCCCCCAGATGAGACTGGGGTTTATATTGGGTCTGAACATCTGCAAAACCACCCAAGTGAAAACATAGAAATAGTAGCAATATTAATGTAAGGTGGAAGTGTTCAGGTTAGCAGCACTGCCAAAGAGTATTTAAAAGCTAGCCTGTGTGATGTCAGGACCAATCTTCTATTGAAGGATGAGTATCTGCCATGAAGAAGTGCAGCTGAATCATGCATATGGTCAATTCTTTGGTTAAGTCTTGTTACAGTCCACTTGGAGTATATCTTTTTTTTTTTTTAAGAATTATTATTTTTTCTAATGGAATTGAGAAAGCATCATGTGAACTATTTCCTAGGTAGTTTATGGGATGGCAGCCTAATCTTCTCCATACTCAAATATATTAAACTCTTGCTGTTAAGAGTTGAATAAAATCCATACACTGCCAACAATTTGCCATTTAATAAAGAGCCATTTGTATTAGAGATATGGCATGTCTTGTGACTGAGGAGTGGAACTCTCCTGTAAATGCTTCCAAGGAAATCTGTTGCTAACCACTCATGAAACAAAAAATGTCAAATACTTCTAGAGATTCCTATGTTGTGTTTTGTTTTATGTTCTATTCATTTGTATCATCCTTCATGTGTTTATCAGAGGTAAAGCAACTTTTATTTCATTTTTAAGAGAGAGAATCCAAACATTTTGGGAGGCATCAGGAGTGTAGTTTCAAATAAATGTAGATATTTTCTGAAAGGGATTGTGGCTTGTGTATTTATGAATTATTATTTTTTAATTAGTGAGTTCATCAAGCCTTTATTTTATGGCCTCCATGCTAGTCACTGGAGCAAATTTTCAGTGAACAAGACAAAACTCACTGTCTTCAATGAGTGTAAATCGTAAGCATGTATGGGAAGAGAGCTGGGCTTAAAGCAAGTCTATATATAACTGTTAAATGTTATATATAGGCAGCACATGGTCAATGCCAAGGGCAGGGTTAGTCTGTCTTTTAGACACTTTACTGGCTTTTCAAGGACCTACAAAACTCCAAGACCTAAAAAAAACATATTCCTAGAATTCAAACTATGGCGGGGTTGGGAGGGGGAGGAACCCTGCAAATTGAAATTAATAAATGTTAGTATTAAACTAATAACAATGTAATTAATAAACTCTACAAAATGCATATGAATCTTAATAATTGTTAAGCTTAATAAACACAAAAAGTTTTATCATATTTGAGAACAACTTGTAAGCTCTCATATCTCAAGAACTCTCAAGTACTCACAATGGTGGCTGATAGATCATTGTAGTTTCCAAGTAAAATGAGAATTCCCAAGCAAAATTCTAGAACTCCTTCCCAACATTTTACAGGGAAAATTTACATATAATACAGTCTGAGAATGCATGGAACATGTTTGATCTGATGTGGTACAGGGGCTCGTTCTGGCCTATGAAGTTTTCATACGAAGCCCGGCTATGGGCTCAGTGATGATGAGGGCTCTTAGAAGAGGCAGCCATCCGGGATGTCATCGAGGAAGGCTTCCCAGTGGAGACCGGGGTGAGGACAGGGCTTTGACGACATGGAAGGCTTGAATGAGAGGATGTTCCAGGCAGAAGGCACAGCATATGCAAAGCCTCCGTTCAGGCTGGAGGGTCACGTGGCATTTCAGAGACCCAGAGCCTGAGTTTTGAGTCCAAGCCATGTGACCCCAGGCAAGCTATTTCACGTATCCGAGATTTTCTTTTCATCTGTTACCCGGAAGAATGCTTAAGAATACTATTTTGGGTTAGGGCTTATGAAATATGTGCAGCACAGCATATTGCCTGATCCATCGCAGGAATCAAAGTGCCAGCTGCTCATCTTCACTTGGGCAGGAAAGCCGTGGTACTTAAGGAGTTGTGGACTGTAAGCCTTGAAAAAGGGCATAAGCCTATCTTTGCTTGTTGTTGATAACAGAAATATAATTTTTAAAACTCACTTAAACTGTTCAAAATTCACTTTTAAATCTTCTGATATCCACTGAATGTGGTTTAAATGTGATGAGCCTTCCTCATTTTAAAGTCAGTTTTCTGGTCCTTTTGTAACATACTTTTGTAGTTGGGCAGTTGTGTTCGTGCAAGTGTGGATGAATGTGCAAGCAAGGGTGAGTGTGCAAGTGAGGGTGAGTTTGCAAGCAAGGGTGCGTACACAAGCTCCTCTGACCTTTTTCCTTTCCCTCTAGTCTCAGTGGAAACACTCAGTGGAAACACTTCTCTCTTTATATTCTTCCACAGAGACTTTATTTTCCTTCTTTTGGATCCCTAGGCAGGAGACAGTTTGGAGACTCCTCCCCGCCCCCACCCCCTCATTTGTTTTCTCCCTTCTAATTGCTCCCAGATTTTCTGGGTGGTCCATCTGCAAACGAGATAATGGCAGCGTGCTGCTCTCTGCAAGAGATGATTGTGTCATGGCAGGCCTGTGGAGAGCTGCCTCACAATTGTTCTTTCATCACCTTTGTTTTCTTCTTTCACACCTGCTTGAATTCCTGGCCTCTCTGGGACTGGGAGGGGTGGGAGAGGGTCCCGAAGTAGGTCTTTCCACTGTGGAGGGCTGGACTAGGGGATTCTCTGGCTCAGCTTCGTTCTAAAAAATTCATGGATTCCCTTTTGAGAGATCCTGACTACCCACACCTCCCCAAACCCATCCAGGATTCCCATTTACTCGTGTGTTTGCAGCTGTTAGTCTGGCACATGGCAGAAGCTCCTTGATGCTAAAGCAGAGGCTTTTGGCTAATTGGCTGGATTGGAAAAGTCCAGTGAGGTGGTGGTGAGTGAGGAAAGGGAGCTGAATCTGCACAGTCAGCAGAGCTTCTGGGGCCCAGCGTTTAGCTCCTGGCAGTTAGTCCAGAGACATGGCGAAGGCATGCTGCAGTCCCTGGGCCGCTGGTGCAGGAAGAGAGCTGGCCTGGAATCAGATGAGATATGATGGTAACGTCCTCAACCTGCCCATCTGGGAGTTACCCTCCAACAGCCCCCAGCCCGCCTGTCTCCCCGGGCCAGCAAGACCTCAGCATCCCCGTCTGGAGGGTCACAGCAAAATTCCCAAAGCGCTCCTTGGGGCCCTTAAGAGGATGTTCTGCCACATAATCAAATCTAGGTCCAAGTCACAGGCAGATATTCTAGCAGTTTTTCTCAGGCATCTAATCATAGAAAATGGTACAAAAGTCTTCATGCATTAATTTTTAAAAATTCTTTCATGTGAAAGTTATAATTACAGTTTTGAAATGATAGCTAGGAATCTAAATCTCTCTCTAACCCCTTTATTGATTTAATACAGTATTGTAACCTAACATTTTAGTGAACATGTCTAAGCCTCAGACTTATGCACTATTTTGATAAAAGTTAAATTTTCACTAACATGCTTCTGAACTTTCTCATCAGTAACTGTTGTCTTCCAAAATTAACCTGTATAATTTATGCATAAATAAACCTGTTTTCATGGCTTAGATAAAGCATACTGGTTATGAAAAAGGATTCAGATCACAATCTTAGATATCCAAAAAGTATAGTGTAATAAAAATAAAGCTTAAGGTAATAAGCAAAAATATTTCCCCCCATTGGAGTTTTTCTTGATCTATTGTTTGATTGCCCTATAAACCCTAGAAACTGGTTAATATTTGAATTGGTTGGAATACCTTTTCCCAAGCCATCTTGCTCAGTAATGTTTGCCAAGATGGAACAGTGACTCTGACTGTTTTGTGTGTAGAATAGATCATATCAGGCCAACGGTTATTTTGTGCATGTCTAAAAACTGAGGAGCTAAATGGAGGAATTCCTTTTTTAATGTCTTGGTAATAATTTTTCCCTCTTTCTTCCTGAACTGTAATTTGTACATTTTTTTTTTTATCTGGTGGCAGGAAAAAAAACACACATGGCCACTTACCTTTACAAATGTAATTTAAATAGATGCTTACAATGTCACATAAGATGAGAAAGCTAACTTTTTTGCCCTTTAAATTGTTTTTTCCCTATTTGGCCTGAGGTGTAGAGGATTATTCTGTAATATTTTAGGTGCTAGGGCAAGCAACAAAAAGTTTAATATGTTTGATGGGAATAACTAGTTTTCAAGTTATACTTAATTTGAATAAATAACAAGAAAACCTTTGTTTTCCATCTAGATCTTTCTTTCTCTTTTCTTCACAAACTGGTAGGAGTAGGGTTGGGGGTGGTGAACTCATTTTCTCTGGTTTCAGTGTCAAGCAGTCCTAGTTACTGCCCTTACCTTTTGCCAGCAAAGTAGCAGGATTTTCTTTCACTTAAGTGCTTTCTCCCAAGCACGGGTTTCTCTGGGTCTTTGGTCAAAGTGGCTGGGCGGACTGGCCTTCACCCGTGGCGCTGCCATCATCTTATCTCCCCCTGGTTTTGTGCTATCTGTGAATGCTGCAGCCTGGGCTCTGGGTTATCTCCAGGTAATCTAGACAGCCAGGCAGCCTCTCCAGGGGGCTGCCAGGAAACCTGACTCACACCCCTGCCTGCACAGGCAGCTTGTGCATCCATCTCAGCAAGCTTACCTCTGATAGCTGTGAGCCTGCTTACGCCTGTGCAGTGAGTATTCTGGAATCTCAAGGACTGTTATCTGCCGAGAAATAGAGAGAGTCCGAATCGCATCAGCAAGATTTTCAAACAAACCAGAGGTGATACCGGGCCCCCCTCCAGGTGCTCACCTAGTACTCTTTTGAAAACCAATTATATTAAAAAACTAAAAGAAAAAAACAAAACAAAACAAAACACTCCCCAATCCATTTTGAGTGAGTGTCCAACTAAAAATTAGCTGTTATGCTCTGATCTTTTAGACAGAAATCCTTTGATCTTTAAAATAATGTTTAAAAATTGATTTGCTATGGTCACACTCTAAGTCAAAATTGGTACAACTGCTGAGTCAAAGATGAGTATAAACAAGGTTAAAATATGAGCTACATTGGCTTCTTTGCATATTATTTTTCCAGTAGAGGCTTTATATGATTTCAGGAAAAATTTTTTCTCCAAGGATCGGGTATTGGCAATGTCTGTCTCTGGCTTCCCTTTGTTTCCCTTCTCACCCCTTCCCACACTTTTTCTCCTAAAATATCTGTTAATTTTTTCTTAGCTAAAACGATAGGAAATTCTGGCATCATTTTAGCTCACCTCTCCAGGCCAGGTGGCAAAGTTATGCTTCCGGCACCTGGTTAGGATTTATTTCTCTCCCAGCTGCATTTTTTCCATGATTGTGCTGGAATACGGTCAAAAGAGTGCCAATTTTAGAGGCAGACCTGAGTTGTGAGCCCCACGCTGCCACTCAACAAGCTGTGTGACCTTGGGAGGGTTCTTGAACATCTCTGAACTCTAGTTTTCTCCTCATAAATTTGCTTTGAGGTTTCAATGAAATAATACAGATTAAATCTGTAGCTTATGTAGGCATTCAAAAAATGTTAACCCCCATCTCTCCCCTAACTTAAAAGCTAAACAATTAAATTTCACTGACCATTTTAACATACATGGGTTTTTCCCAGAGCACTTAGCTTATTCCTGAGAATGTGAATTCAGATTCTCATTTGCTTTATCTGAGTAAAAATCCGGAGGACCCCTAGTCTGGGGTAAAGAGAGATGCAGCTGAACCCCACGTCCATCAGAGTAGCATGGGGCACACTTGAGGTGAGATTTGGATTGGGGAGCTGCAGTGGGGAGACTAGTGAGTTTGAAATCCTGAGAGTTTCCCAAGTCATCCTTTGGATCACTACTTCAACCAAGTCCTCTCTACATAGAAGAGCATGTATCCAACCCAGGCTGTCTCCCTAGGTCCAGATTTTCCTGCCAAACCATGCCATGTGGAAGGCCATCTCAGTGCAGCATGTCCAAAGCCAGAGCATGCCATCTCTCCCCTTGGAGTCAGCCCTTCCTTCAAGTTCTCTCCTCGCATAAATGGCCTAATTATTCCCCATATCTCAGACGCATTCTTGGCTTCATCTTTCTTCCCTCCTTGTCTTCCGTCCAGCTGCTTGTCAGGCCGCTGTGTTTGCCTGTCAGTGGACCCACCCTCTGTGCCCATGGCCGGTGCCCTACTCCAGAGCCTTCCACCGGGCTGCCTGCCCCTCCCCTCCAGCAGCCCAAGCCTTGCCCCCTCCTGGTCCCACACCTGCCATGGTTTCCCCTGAACCAACGGAATGAGGTCTGGACCTCCCTCTCACCGTCACAGTCTCAGAACTCTTTTTGGCCTTATCTCCTGCTTTTTCTTACGTGACTCCTGCCTGCTGCCTTTCCACACACCAGCTTCCCCCAGTGAGCTCGGCCATGTCTTGTCCGGCCAGGGTTGCCTTGGCCTGTCTGTCAACTGGTTTTACCCATTCGCCTTGGGACTGTGTCCCAGGCATTGGGTCAGGCCCCAGGCACTCAGGAGAAATGGGACAGACTCTTGTCCTGGAGGGGCCTGCAGCCCTGAGGGTACATTGTCCAAAGTCATCACCTCCAGACGCCGTCTTACATGGCTCAGTTGCTTCCACTCCCACCCACCTCCCTCTGCTGTATAGTGTCGGCTTGGGCTTCCCATAACACACTCGTATGCAGCGTTTTCTTTTTAATATTATGAGAATATCCAAGTATGCACAACAGCATAGAGACAACACAATGAACTCCCATAGACTCAATGTCCGGATTCAACAGTTACTAAGACTTTGCCATGTTCACTTCATTTATCCTCTTTCCACCTTTGCCCTTTGCCAAAGGATTTAAGGCAAATCCCAGATATCACAACATTTCACCCGTACATGCTTCAGTATGTGCCTCTAAATATTATATCTTATAGTGTGTTATAATATACATGTATGTGTTATATTTTATATATATTATAACTGCAATGCCCATTGTCACACCTACTAAAATTAATAACTCCTTGGTTTTAATCTAGTAGCCCATAATCAGATTCTCCTCATTGCCTCAACAATGTCTTATGGGAGTTGGTTTGCTTGTGTTAGGATCTAAGCAAGGTCCGCACATAACGTTTGGGTTTTGTGCTTTTTGATTCTCTTTTAATCTTGAAAATACCTTCTTCCTTTTTTATCTTAAATGTCATGTATTTAAAAGAAATGATATCCCATTTTATTTTTCTCATAACGCCACCATGTGCTGCAAGTGGACGTTTCCTCCTGTGCAAAAAAGGCAACTGAGCCTCAGAAAGGTGAAGCCACCTGCGCAGCGTCACCAGGTAGAGGCAGGGGCCGAGCCGGCGTCTCCGAATCCGGGCCTTGCTCTCTGAAGTCCAGATATTGCGAGTCTGCCCAAAAGTTTCCATTTCCAATTTTTCTGTAAACCTGCAACTGCTCTAATAATTTTCTTTAATTAAAAAAATCAAGAGCACCTGGAAGGCAGGGTAACACCGAGAGAGGCATGGAGGGTGGAGACGTGGGGACCGGGCATCTGGGAAGCCGCCGGAGGAAAGGGGCTGAGCCTGTCGCTGTGATGAAGTAGTGTGCAGAACTCGGAGCGGGCTAGCCAGTAGTAACTTTATATCATTGCCTTTTGGGTCCCTAAATATAGAAAGACTAGGCAGTAAGTATATCTCCCTGAAAGGAGTAAGGAAGCTAAGCAATCTGACAGCTTCAGGGCAAATAAAGGCAAAACAGTCCCTGAAAGTTGTTAACTGTTTGGAAAAGAGCAGCCTGATCCTGGAAGATGATTTCCAGCCAGAATCACCAAATTAATTAAGTGTATTTAATCTTCGTGTAGGGTAGAACCTTGGGCAAAGCCCTGAAGTCAGCAAACGTTTTAATTTAGGCAAGAGGGCAAGTTCTTAGAAAAACAGAGAGTCAACAACACTCCCAAGCAAGGCCAGTTAATCCCTGGGCTTGCTGACAAACAGAACAGGTGAGGAATGCATTCGTGGGACAAAGGGAGTAAATGGTCCAGGAAATTACAGAAAGGATGACTGGATTACCCAACTGGGGATTTCTGGTGACTGTTTGTCTTCCAGGTACAGGAAGGAAAGGATGAAGAAAATAAACTGCTAAGGAAGTAAAAAGCCTAATTAGCATCTAGCTAATGCCTAAACTGCCTATGTCAACTAAACGTAATTGGCTCTCTGTTAAATCCCAAGTGCCCCCCATCCCCCCACCACCCTTTTTTGCCACGGACTGATGTTTAATAATTTGAAGAAATATATTTATAAGTATCACTTGTCATTCATTATGAAGCAGGAAAAAGACTTCTTGCTCACTTTTAGAGTGGTGCTTTATCAGTGTTATAATGTAAATCTAATCAGGAGCTTAGCTCCTGTCCCCTGTAAAAATGTAGCATCCTTATGAAATGTCTGAAGAGAGGACTGGAAGAAAGGAGAGGTTTTTTTTGTGAGATAGGGAGGTCTGGGGTAGAGAAGAGGTTAAGTGTCAGCTCATGCTTTCCTTTGAGTTATGTTTATATTTCCGGGATGACTTGAATATGTTTATTTTTTAAATTAAGACTTCAGTTAGTTTAACGTCAACTATCTCGATTTGCCAGCAAGACTTCTTTTCAGAAAACATTTTTACTCATGAAATGAATGTCAGTAGCTAATTAGTGTTCTTTAAAGTAGCAATGATACATTTTAATCCTTTTTTTTGAAAAATCTGTTTTATTTAATCTACTCAAGTAGCAAGCAGAAACATAAGAAGGTAGATTTAAAAATAAAAAAGATTTTTACCTCATCTAGGGCATATAATTTGAATAGTGGTTTTAACACATTCCAGGCAAGGATTAGCTCTTCAGGAAAATTTAGAAGGTCTTGGCTAATCACTTCTCTACTTCATTATCCGGGAGTTGTTTGCTTTTCAGTTTGACTCCTCTTTCTTCCCTACCTCCAACTGTGATGGGTCGCTGAGGGTGAACCATTCCAGCCAGCTGAAACCTCAAGACCAGAAACTCCCTTCCGGAAACAGGCTCTGCATTTAAACATAACCCTGGAATAACCAGATTCTACTACTCATTTCTCAACGGGCCTCTCCTTCAGTCCTACTGGCCTCCTGGAAGTATGTGTGAAGTGGTTTTTGTCGTGCATTGAAGAGAATTACTGAATCCCCTGCAAGTTTTTAACTGTAGGAGGGAAAAGGAATTTAAGGGTCAGTGCTGAATATATTCATTAATATTTGATGGGTTATCTCACATACCAGGATACTCTGGGTCCCTGCATGGTCTTTGTCATAAGGTGTGGTAGTTCCCGTCTATAGCATATGGTCAGCATTTGAAAAGTCAGGTAAGTTCCACTGCATCACAGGTGAATGTGGAGTTCTTGACTTTGTGTTGGAGAAGGATGTGTAAAAGTTCTCACTAGGAGACAGTTATGGTGAATCTCTGCCCTGAACAATAGATTTATTGGACTTTTTGAAAGATTTCTCTATTAACAAATGGGAAAACGAGGGGGTGGGGTGGAGGTCGTCTCCTTGCAAGCGCACCTGAGAGTAAATTCCTCAGGAGACGGGACACAGGAGTGGATGCTCATCACAGAGCTTGCCGTGCAGTGAGACCAAGTTGCCTTCCCCTTGTAACAGGCAGTGGTGATGTGTTCCTCAGCCTTTACCCTCATGCTCTAGCAGTTAGGATTGGCTCAAGTCCTCAGGTGGTGGCAATTGGGAATTCACACTCGCTAATGAGTAAACATGTTGGCTTCCTAGCAAATAGAACCAGCATTGGCCCACTACGGGCAAGTCCTTCATTCATCCGTCCATTCCACAGACTGAAAACCAGGGAGGCCCCGGGTCAGGGTGTGGCAGAGAACAGGAGAGAAAAGGGTTCTAGTGTCTCAGACCTGACATTCTAGTGGGAGTAACAGACAATGAACAAACAAGAGAATAAACTGGAGACTGTGCGGGCGTGATGAGTGTCTTGAGGAAGATGAAACGGGGGGTTGTAATGGGGAATGAGTGACTGCTCAGGAA
Organism: Choloepus didactylus; assembly: GCF_015220235.1. Classification (NCBI taxonomy): domain Eukaryota; kingdom Metazoa; phylum Chordata; class Mammalia; order Pilosa; family Megalonychidae; genus Choloepus; species Choloepus didactylus. The sequence goes on along the minus strand of NC_051318.1, from coordinate 13,967,675 downwards.
AGCCCAGGACACACCTGGCAGGGTCACTTACGAGGCAGCAGGGCCTGCTCACCCCGCCTCTGCAGGCAAGGCCTGAGCCCACCTTCTAGAATGTGTGATTTCCATACCTTGTTAAAGCTGTGGAATTCCATTTTCAAATCAAAAAGTTAAATAAAATGTATTTATTTACAAATTCAGATTAAGACATGTATCTGTTTTAAAATCAGAGGTAACAGTGAGGTGATTTACATAAGGACAAAAATTTGAAACTAGTGTTTTGGAGGACAGTATAATCTCTATTTGCCATTTATTTCTGTTTTCTAAATGTATAAAGATTAGTTGCCAATGTTAAACAGGTTTTCACAATTGCCTTGTAATCTCAGACTATTCCTCCTTTGTTTTCATTGTATCTAACCGCTGCTTAAATTTCTTATCATCAATGTAAAAGTCATATGAAGAAGCAGCCCATGGTTCACGTAAGTTCTAAACAGCATCATGTGATAAATTGATTGTTCTCTTATTCTACAAATGACCTATGCAAACAAGAACATGGTCAAGCAGATGTACTTTGAGCGGAATAGGATAATTGCCAGTATTATTTTATATTGATGTGCATAGAAGAATGCTTTTTAACAATAGTAATATAGAATCACAACCTTTCTAATCAGTGACTGGTTGGTAAGATCAAATATGGCAAAGAACCTTTAATCTAAGCTCTTTACAGAAGCACATTTACTTGAAAACACTTGTGGTTTTCAATATCTGAAGATTTGATATGTATTATATGAAACATTTATGTGCCCTCTTTTAAAAAACTAGGATTCAAAAGAATAGTAAATTGTGCTGTAAACTTAAAGCATATGCTATCCTGATATTTCAGTTTAGTCACAAAATCCAAAGTATAAATTCTTCAAAAATTTGGAAGTCTTTGGAGAGAATATACATTTTAGAGAGGGTAAAACCTGCTTAATTTAATATTATTTTCAATCTAGTTTGGGAATAAAAAATAAATAATTTAAAAATTTTGTATTTAAATTGAAAAGTGTAATTTAAACAATAGTTCTACATGCACTCATTGAATTTATTTATAAACATAACTCATCATTACATAATGGAATCAAAATTTTAAAATTCAATCCTATATTTCTTTTCATCGGTTTATCAGAAAGGATTTTAGGTGGAAATTTTAGACGGGAATTAGGCAAGCTATTTCTAGAATGATGGTTGTTTTGTTTACTAAAGCATCCATATATTCTCCAGATCTTTTGTCTGCTTTCTTATGTCCCACTTGTTCAGAAAGCATTTGCCTTTAGCAAAAGAACCGAAGACAGGAACTTCTGAAAGCACTTTTGTCATATGGAACTTCGGGCTCATTGTCTACACTATCATCTTTTCACCATCCTCACACAAACCTATTGAAAGCTGGAGAATTGTCCACGTTGTCACCAGGCTTGCGTAAAGCCCTTTTGCATGCTCCCAATTCATGCACAGTTTCTTTCACATGCTGCAGGGGATGAAAGACACTCAAACAGTCAAGAGCAAGTGGCACTGGGGCTGCTTGTTGCACAAGCCTTGCTGCCACGTTGCAGGACAAATTGGTTGTATTCTCTGACCAAACATCTAAAGAAATTCTTGTATACCGGAGCATTTGACAGTGGCTTCAAAATAAAATCCCAGGCAAGCTCTTTACTTGGTAACCCAGAGAAATGCAGAAGCCAGCCTCTCATTTCTGCCACATTTTGGCCCATGCTTCTTGGGTCCAGAAACCACCATACAGTAGCGATTTTGTCTGGCTGAAGACAGAATTCTTGCTGTTTCTCTAAAAAGTTTTTCACTTGCATTTCTTCAGTATTTGGAAGTGAAAACACACTTACTTATATCCTCAAAAACAGTTGTAATGTCTACGGGCGAAGTGCACTGTCTGATTCCAGATAAATCAATTTCTTGAGGATCTTCAGGGAATTCTCTATGAGGCCCAACAGACATCCACATCTGTGTACTTTATATCTTTGGTTCTTACTAATTCTCATAGGGCGAATTTTCTTCATCTTCCTTCTTGAATTCTCAAAGGACAGAACCACATAATTCCATCAAGTTGACTTCATAGTTTGTATCCTGCTTTATTCTTTGTTATTGGTTTCTTTCTTGAACACAGCAGCTTACAACATGAGCAGGTTTCATGTTTTCTGACTTTTGTTTTTTTAGAGATTTTTGGAAAGTGTCCCACTTCATGACGGCATTAAAAATGTATTGTAGGCTGTGGGATGCACATTCTGTTTATCCATTTTGATTTCCTGTGCTGATTTCATGTTGGTGTCAGCAACAAATATTTTCGCATTCCTAACAATTGATGTATTCAGCATTTTGGTATAGTCCTACAAGAAAAACAAAAGAAAGTAAAGAAAAACCTGATCACAGAGTTAAGAGTGAAGTTTATCATTTGTTCTTCCAAAACTTTGTCTGCCCATTTGTAAGCAATGCAGGACATAATGCTCCCTTAACTTTTTTTTCTTTTACAGTCTAACCCTTATGAAATGGTTGCACACAGCACTTGCTGGGCAAGTCATATCATGATTCTTTAAAAACGTCTTGAGTGTGCATACCTTGTGATATTCTTTAGAAACCTTGGTGAGTTGCCTTCCTAATCTTCAGGGGCCATAATAGAGCTTCTCAGAGTTTTCCACATGTGGGTACTTCTATGCATTTACTCACCTAGAGATACCAGTGGGAGAGGAGAGTTTGCCTCTGAAAACCAGTTAACAGAAGTCCCTGGTTTCCTTGAGGGGACTGCCCTGAACCAGCCTCTGCAATCAGGGACATGGGTGGTAGGTGGGCTTAGGCCTGGTTTACCTGATGGGGTGATAGAGGACGGCGGGGCAGTGGGGGGGACATTTGGCTGTGAGCATGGGCTCCTTAGCCAGGGAGGGAAGAAATGGGTGTTGAACATTGTGCATGTATGCATCATCTCCCTACATGTCGGTTTTGCATTACAGTTAGGTCGAGTTGTCAATCTTTAATCTTAGAAAAATCACATTGCTTCCCAGAGGCCCAGTTGCATCTTACTCTATGATTTCTTGTCCTTGATGTTTAGACATTTGTAATGCACAGTTTTTAAAGATTATCCAGAGAGAGGCCAGGTAATGCATGAATTATTAATTCAAACATTCAGTCTACTCCTTTAAAGAATTCATAACCCAAAGTTTTGTTTTGTTTTTTCCAATCGGGAAAGGAAAGGGACATGTTCCCCCTCGCTCATGGATTTTTATTTTTCACCGTGTCTTTCACAACTCTATCCCAGCCTCCGCCGTGAGGAATCTCTCCACGGCCTGCTAGGTGCCAAGGGGAAGGTCATGGAGCCAGCGGGCCTGTCAGAGCAGCCTCCCGTCAGGAAGTCCAGGGCAGGCTCTGCAACGAGAGCACTGCTTGCAGCCCGCAAATCTGAGTGGACCACATGATGTGGACACTCAGCTGATTTGGAAAGTTTCAAAGAAATGGCTTGCCAGAAATATTGGGCATGTTTGGAGGCTGTTCTTCCTGGAGACAGGCAAAGGCCTTGGCCTCTAAATAGCCCTAGCAGCCCGATCTGCCCATGTGTTCATTAGTTTAACGTCAACCCGGCCTTACAGGCAAGGAAAGAAGAGCTTGGCAAAGTCAGCACGGTGTCACCTCACTGAGTTTCTCTACCTGGAAGATGCGTTTTTTAAAGACCAGGCCCAGAGAGAATTGAATAATTTGCAGAGAGCCCCCCTAGCCACCAGCTGCAAGGGATTGTGGTCCCATTTCTCAGGCCACGTGCGTGACTCTTGGTGTGGGCAGCCTTCACAGGCACCAGGTAACTGACTGATGATTTCCCCTTTCCGTTGACTTTAAATCTCAACAGTCAACACAACTGAAAATAAAGAAGGCAGCGGTGGCATGCGTCCTACTTCCTCCACATGGAACTTTTCTGCAGATGTGTTTACTTGAAAAGTGGCTGCACACTTGCTCTTTTCACGTTGCTGACTGGATAGCTTGAGGATCCACCTGTTTAAGTCACCGTCCGCTGAAAGTGTGTGGGTTAATTTTTTTTCATATGGTCATCCAGACATTCTTTGAGAGAAGTTTCAGATTTAACCCAACTTCCTGGCAATAGGAAATAAAGCCATGGGTATGTATGGAGATTCAGAATTATGGAAAGCGAAATTTTAGTTCCAACTACAAAGCAACTTAGCTGGCTAGTGGAGACCTGTGCCAGGTTAACGACTGAGAAGAGCCCAGCAGAAGCACTCGCACGTTCTGCTCCTGCCAGCAGCTCCAGCTAAGGGTGGGGGTCACCCTCGATCAATGATGTTCACCATCTGTTTCTGCGGCCTTCGTGTGACTCCAGTGTCACCCCTGCTCTCTGTGTGGAGACACAGGCTTGAGCCCCTGCGACAGGGAGGGCTTGACAAGCCTTGATTCCACAGGATGAGAATGGCAACCACACACTTTTCCCTTCATTCGGCTCAGTCTCCCATCTGCAATCACTAGGATTGTAGGAGTGTCCAGGTCCCATTGGAAAAAGGAAGGAAATGCAGCTGCACACAGAGTATTTTTTTTCCTTTGGCTTTTTATGTGTCTTATTAGGACTTAACTGCTAATATCACATGACTCCATATGGGAAGACTGGAAGATGATCGGAAAATACTCCTGAATGTTTGTGGTGGCACAAAGTGCAGCGTGCTTAGGAATGTGCATTCATGCACTCCTTCCTAACATCTTTACACACACCTCGCCTCGTTCCAGAAAGGACTTTAAGGACTCAAGAATATGAATGAAGTGTTACCTCTTAAGGAGTAGTTTCTTTAACTCATCCGACTCTCTCCAGGGGGTGGGCTGAACTTGGAGTGACTTGCCAATAGTGTAAAGTCCTATGAACAAATACCCTAGGCTGAGGTCTGCACAATTTCCTGTATTTAATTATTTTCTTTATTGTTCTTTAAACTTTTTTTTATAATAACTTCAAACTTACAGGATAGTTGTAAAAATAATGCAAAGCCCATGCAGAGAAGTCCAACATACCCTGCCCCTGATACCCATATCCACCAATTTTAACATTTTGCCACATTTCCCGTATCATTCTAGTTGTCCATCCATCCATCAGTCCTCCATTTATGTCTGTCCATCTATCCATCTATCTTTGTTTTTTAAGCATTTGAGAGTAGATTGTATACATCATACTCCATGAACACATAATACTTCCACATGCATTTCCAAAGAATGAGGATATTCATTTATGTAACAACCTTAAGTACAGTTATCACGTTGAAGAGCTTTAACATTGCTATAAAGCTTACAGTCTGTATTCCAATTTTTTTCCTATGCCTCAGTTATGTCCTTTTGAGCCTTTTCTCCCCCATTATTAGATCCCATCCATGGTCATATACTGGATTTAATTGTCGTTGTCTCTTTAGTTTGCTCTCCTATATGTAATTCTTACACAGAGAATCTGTTGTATTCCCCCATCAACTGGTCCATTCATTCTCCCAGGGAAACTTTGTCCTTTTCCTCTTTGTGAGTTTTGCATGTGCTTCTGGTGTTTGTGAACTTGGGCAAGATAGAGAGGTCAGGCTGAGCCAAGCACCTTAAATCCTTATTATCTTTAATTAGCATTTAGGAGGTAAATCGAAGAAAGTCATATTTCTTTAATCACCTGAAAAATCACATCTGGGGTACGTGGTGGCCAGCTTTGAATTGTTCTGTGTGTTTAGATGCTTCCTTGAATTTGTAAAGTCAGATGTTTGCTGCCCAGCCCTGGACCCTGTTTGCATTTGAGGTGGTGACAGGAAAAGAGGAGGGAAGGTTTGGGGGCTGGGGTATTTCTGTTGCTATTAATTTGGAGCTTAATGGACCTAGGAATTCTGCCACTTTAAAACAGCATCATAGCCACAAGAGACATCAACAGATTCAAACTTGATCCAAACTTTCTTAAGCTCCTATAAGCAAATTTATTTTATGTTATTTTTATAAAAGGGGAACTTCACATTCAATGAATTGAATTGATTTAAAAATACCAGTAAGTCTTGTATCCCATGTCTTTACCTTCACATATTAGGTTCTTTGTCAAGTCATGTTCAATTCTGAGTGTTTCACACGATAGAGCTGCCCACTATATACTTGGGAATTTATATTCCAGCACCGTAGGCTTCACTGTTCAAAAATTTTCCTTAATACTTGGTTTAAATTTCCCTTTGTTTATTTCTAGCAGCCTGTTCTCTTTCTCTCCTCCAGGTATTATTTGTGACTATCAAATACTTTTAAAAATCATCGTTGAGTTTTTTGAGATCTTTTCTTTTCTCCATCACACCTCCACACTCTGGTCCCTTAAATGAGTTGGTTGTTTCTCAGCATCATATAGGGGTGGGTTTTGGACATGGTCTGAAATGCTTGAATTCCATTGTACAGGAAAATAACTGTTAGCCAACAAAAGCATCTATCTGAAAAATGTTAACTCTTCTTTGGCAAAGTTAGAATATGACTGGGTAATCCCATGGCATTGGAAATTCTTGGCTTTATAAAGAATACAGAAAACCCTGGAAGGTCAGATGCTGGCTTCTTCCTTCCGCCTCCAGGTAGCAGAAGCCTGTGGAAGGAGAAAGACCTAGAAGCCTGTGTCTCACCATTTCCCTTTTCCTCTGCTTTTCTCCCCTTAAACCTTTTACTTCAAAATAATTTCAAATATGCAGGACAATTGGAAAAATTACACAAAACCCATACAGAGAATTCCAGTATACTCCCCACCTATATACCCAGCTCCACCTATTTTAACATTTTTCCACATTTGCCTTACCATCTTGTTAACCAATCCATCTGCCAATCCATCCAGCATTATCTATTTTGCCCTCCTTTTGTAATTAGGTCGAGCCTGCATTTACTCATTCATTTCTTCATTTCTTCAACCCTTCGACAAATAATTATTGAGCACCTACTGTGCACCACATGTTTTTGGTGCTAGGGATATAGTTGTAAAAAAAAAAATCCCTGCCCTCATGTAGCTTACATTCTAATGGAGAACACATAATGAACACAAATACACTATATAGTGATAAGTGTGGTAAAGAAAAATAAAGCATTCAGCTAGCCCGAAGAGGCTCGTCTGAGGGAGAGGCCATGTCTGTGGAAAGACTATTTCAGGCAGAGGGAAAGTATCTGTGAAGACCTTGAGTTGGAAAAATATTTAGAATGTTCCTGAAGCAGTAAGGAAGGACATGTGGCTAGAACACAGGGAAGAAGGAGAAACATAGTAAGAAATTGGGTTTGAGAGAAATCCAGGGTCTTTGCATTTGTTCTGTGATTTTGAGCAGGTAAATACCATGGTCTGCTGTACCTTTTTAAAGGGATAACTTTGACTGCTATGGCAGTAGAATTTTGATAAAATACCTTTTTGCTTCTAAAGCAGCAGCTCCCTGATTAGCTTGAGGCATCACCACCACAGATTGTTTTGATTTGTCATCTTCTCCAATGTCTCAAACCCTAAATACAGAGCCTGGACTACCCCTCACTCTCTCCATTACACTTGGGGCTTTTCAACCCACTGCACAGCATTTTGCCTGAGACCTCTCAGCTTGACCAGGTGTCCTGCTAATTTGTCTGTCCCTAGCAACCCCGTGACTCTAAGCTGACCTTTTCCTGGGCTCCTGATGGTAGTAGAGAGCTCAGCCTTATTTCAGATGAGCCTCACTGCCTCACTGCAAATCGTGGATGAGGCAATGGTTTCCATCTGTGCCCGGGCTCATTCACATTCAGCTCTGCCTGCTCAGCTAATGAGGTCATGTGGCTCCAGGGTGGTGTGGACAGCCTCTCCCTCGAGCTGTGTCTCTCCAGGAGATGGGTGAGAGTGTCTCCCCCAACCACTGTCAACTCAGCTCAGCAAGGGAGCGCTTCTTAGCCCTGCTTAGGAAGGGGTATCTGCAGAGGAACATGAAAATAGAAGGGCGGGGCATAAAAGCTGAAGGGGAGTTTTAAAAATTATTTAAACTTTTAATTTTGAGACAATAGTAGCTTTGCATGCAGTTGGAAGAAACAATGTAGAGAGATCGCCAGTAGCCTTTACCCGTTACCCCCCAATGGTGACATCTCACAGAGCCATAGCACCATGTCACAACCAAGACATTCACATTGATGCCGTTGAGACACGGTGATTCCACCACCGCAAGGGGCACTCGTGTTGTCCTTTTATAACTAAATATGCTTTCCTCCTGCCCCCCACCCCACGCTCCCTCCTTAGCCCCTGACAACCATTAACTTGCTCTCCTTTCTATACTTTTGTTACTTAGGGAATGTTAGGTAATTGGAATCATATAGTATGTAACCTTTTGGGATTGGCTTTTGTCACCCAGCATAATTCTATGGAGATTCATCCAGGTTGTTGGGTGTAACACTGTTTCATTCCTTTTTATTGCTGTGTAGCAGTCCTTGGTGTGGATGTACCACAGTTTGTTTAACTATTCACTCACTGGAGGACATCTGCATTGGTCCCAGTTTGGGGCTATTATGAATAAAGCTGCTATAGACATTTGTGTACAGGTTTGTGCATGAGCTTAAGTCTTCGTTTCTCTGAGGTGAATTCCCGGGTGTGCAATTACTAGCTTATGTGGTAGTTGAATGTTTAGTTTAGTTTGTGTGTGTGTATTTTTTTAAATAGCACCCATTTATTAGCTCACAATTCTGTAGGTTGGCAGTTGGGTGGGCAGTAGCCCAGGTTCTTCTAATTTCATTGCTGTTGTTATGAGAGATAATTCACATAGCATAAAACGCACAAGTTTAAAGTATTTCAGTGGATTTTAGTATATTCACAAGGTTATGGTAGATTTAGTTTATTTTTAGGAAATTGCCAAATGGTTTCCCAGAGTGGCCATACCATTTTGACATTCCCTCTAGTGATGTGTGAGTGATCCAGTTTCTCCACATTCTACCCAGCATCTTGTATTGTCCCTGTTATTTTTTTATTTTTTAATTTTAGACATTCTGACACGTGGGTAGTGACAGCGCACTGTGGTTTCAGTTGGAGTTTCCCTTATGGCTAATGATGTTGAACATCTTTTCATGTCCTTATTTTCCATCTGTCTATCCTTTTCAGTCAAATGTCTCTTCATGTCTTTTGCCCATTTTCTAATGGGATTCCTTGGGAATTTTTTCCTGTTGTTTTGAGAATTCTTTAAATATTCTAGATTCTAGTTCTTTGCTGGATAGATGGTTAGCAAATATTTTCTCCCACTCTGTAGCTTGTCTTGTCAGCCTATTAACAGGTTCTTTTGCAGAAGAAGTTTTTAATTTTGATGATGACCAATTTATCAATGTTTTTTCTTATGTATCAAGCTTTTGGTGTTAAGTCTAAGAACTCTTTGCCTAGTCCTAGATCCCAAAGATTTTCTCCAATGTTTTTTTTTCCTAAAAGTTGCATAGTTTTATGTTTTACATTTAATTTCATCATCCATTTTGAGTTAATTTTTTACATAAGATGTGAGATCAAGGTTTTTTTGTTTTTTGTTTTTTTGTTTTTTTGGCCTATGGATATCCAGTTGCTCTTATATGCTTTGTTGAAAAGCCCGTCTTTCCTCTGTTGAATTCATTTGCATCTTTGTCAAATATCAGCTGGGCATCTTTGTGTGGGCCTAATTCTGGGTTCTCTATTCTGTCCCATTGATCTGTGCCTCTGTCTCTTTAAGAACACCACACAGTCTTGAGTACTATAGTTTATAATAAGCCTTGAAATCAGGTAGATTAATTCCTTCAACTTCATTCTTCTTTTTAAAAATTGTTTGAATTATTCTAGTTCCTTTGCCTTTCCATATATATTTTAGAAGAATCTTATCTATATTTACAAAAAAATTTTGCAAGCATTTAGATAGGAATTGTATTAAAGCTGTATATCAGTTTGGGGAGAATTTACATTTTTACTACATTGGGTTTTTGAATCCATAAAAACAGCATATGTCTCCATTTATTTACATGATCTTTGATTTCTTTCATCAGCCTTGTATAGTTTTCAGCATCCAAATCCTGTGCGTGTTTGCTAGATTAAATCCTAAGTATTCCATTTTTTGAGCAATTGTTAAATTGTTGTTGTATTTTCAATTTCAGCATCCATTTGTTCACTGACAGCAGTGCAACTGATTTTTATCTGTTGATTTTGTATCCTGCGAACTTGCTAACTCACTTATTAGTTCTAGGAGTTTTTTATACATATAGATTCCTTGTAATTTTCTACCTAGACAATCATGTCACCTGCAAATAAGGGGCAATTTATTGCTTCCTTTCAAATCTGTATGCCTCATATTTCCTTTTCTTGCCTTACTGTGCTGGCTAGAACATCCAGCATTACATTGAATAAGAGCTGTGGTAGCAGACATCCTTGCCTTTTTCCCAATCTTAGGGGAAAGCATTCAGTCCTTCACCATTAAGTATGATGCGCTTTTGTAGATGCTCTATATCAAGTTGAGGAAGTCCTCTTCTGTTCCTAATTTGCTGAAAGGTTATTGTTTTGTTTGCTTTCTTCACAACATAAAGGGTGTTGAATTTTGCCGGAAAAAAAAAAAAAGGTTTTTTGCATTGATTGATACGATTGTGTGATTTTTTTCCTCTTTAGTTTCTTAATATGATGGATTACATTAATTGATTTTTGAATATTGAACAAGTCTTGCATCCCCAGAATAAGCCCTAATTGATCATTATATATAACTCTTTTTCTATATTGCTGAATTTATTTGCTAATAGTTTGTTAGGAATTTTGCATTTATATTCATGAAGAATATTGGTATGCATTTGTTTGTGTGCCATCTTTATATGCTTTTGGAATCAGGATAATAGTAGTTTCATAAATGAGTTGGGAAGTATTCCCTTCTTTTTCTGGAAGAAATTGTGAGAATTGGCATTAAATCTTCTTTGTATATTTAGTAGAATTCTCTTCAGTGAAACAATCAGGGCGTAGAGATTTCCTTTTGGGGAGTTTTAAAAATTACAAATTCGATTTACTTAATAGTTATAATTTAAGGTATTCAAATTACTTCATATTGGATGCATCATAGTAGTTTGTGTTTTTCAAGGAATTGTTCCATTTTGTCTAAGTTGGCAAATTTTTGTGTGTAGAGATGTTCATAGTATTTCCTAATTATCCTTTTTTCCATTTTTTATTTTATTTTATTTTTTAACTAGAGAAGTTGTAGATTTACAGAAAAATCATGCATAAAATACTGAGTTCCAATATATCACCCTATTATTAACACCTTGCCTTCATGTGATACATTTGTTATAATTCATGAAAGAATATTTTACAATTGTACTATTAACTGTAGTCTGTCATTTACAGTAAGTTGTGTGTACAGTTCTATGTTGTTGGTTTTTTAATTTTTATTATAGTAACATGCATACAACCTAAATTTTCATCCTGTAACCGCATTCAAATATACAACTCAGTTCTATTAATTACCTTCACAATGTTGTGGTACCATCACCACCATCCATTAACAAAACTTTACAATCAACCCAAATAGAAACTCTGTACAATTTAAGCATTAACTCTCCATTACCTATCTCCATCTCATCCCCTGGTAACCTGTATTCTAGATTCTGACTCTATGAGTTTGCTTATTCTAATTATTTCATATCTGGGAGATCATACCATTTTTACCTTCTCTGTCTGGCATATTTCACTCAACATGATGACTTCGATTCATCCGGGTTGTTGCAATTATCAGAACTTCATTCCTTGTTACAGGTGAATAATATTCCACTGATTTATGTACCACTTTTTTTTTTTTAACCTATTTATCCGTTGATGGACACTTGAGTTGCTTCCATCCTTTGGCAATTATAAATAATGCTGCCTGATTATCCTTTTGATGTCTACAGAGCCTGTACTGATATTCCATTTCATTCCTAATGTTGGTAATTTGTGTCTTTTCCTTTTTTCTTTCTAAGTCTTGCTGGAGGTTTGTCAATTTTATTGCTCTTTCCAAATAACCAGCTCTTTGTTTTGTTGATTTTCCCATTGTTTTTCTATTTGCAATTAACTGAATTCTCCTCTTTATTGTTTCTTTTCTTCTGCTTGCTTTGAATTTATTTTGTTCTTCTTTTTCTAGGTTCTTGAAGTAGAAGTTTAGTTTATTGATTTGGGACTTTTTTCTCTTTTTTAATGTATGTATTTACTGCTATGAATTTTCCCCTCAGTGTGGCCTTAGCTATGCCCAGCCAATTTTGATACATTGTATTTCCATTTTCATTTAGTTTGATGTATTTTTTTACTTCTCTCAAGTCTTCCTCTTTTACCCAGAGAGTATTTAGAAGTGTGCTCTTTAGTTTCCAAGTGTTTGGAGGTTTCCCATTATCTTTTTGCTACTGATTTCTAGTTTGATCCCGTTGTGGTCAAAGAACACATGCCTGTATCATTTCTATTCTTTCAAATTTGTTGAGAGTTTTTTAATAACCCAGGATTTCATCTTTCTTGGTATGTGTTTCATATGCACTTGGAAAGAATGTGTTTTCTGCTGTTGTTGGGTGGAGAGATAAGTAGATCCTGTTGTTTGATGGTGTTGTTAAGTTCTCTTATTTTGTTGCTGATTTTTTCTTTTTTAATTTGTTTCAAGTGTGTTCATGATTGCCCACTGAAACATTTTTATCATGGATACTTTAAAATCTTTGTCAGATATTTCTATTATCTCTATCATTTTGGTGTTGGCATCTATTGATTTCTTTTTATCACCAGTTTGAGACCTTCCTTGTTTTGTTACAAGTGACTTTCTGAAGAAACCACAGCAATTTGGATGTTATGAGACTCTGGATTTTATTTAAGCCTTCTGTTTTAGCTGGATCTTTTTGACACCACTCTAGCAAGGAAAGGGACAGTCCTGACTCCTTAATGCCAGGGGAACCCCAGTGTGGGGGTTGGGGCAGCGCCTCTATATGCAGTGGGGTGGCCTCATTGCCATTGGGTAATGGTGAAGTCCTCGTATTCCACCAGGCCTCCTCTAACACCCCGGCAGAGAGAGGGAGAGCACCTCTTTACTACTGGGTGGGAGTGGAAGTCCAGTCTCTTTGTCACCACAGACGCCAGGGACCTTGTTTTTGCCTATCAGGGGTAAAATTCCATAGCCTTCTCTGACACCAGCCACAGAGATTTGTGAGTGACTTGTGACAGCTTTGTGAGGGTGGAAGTCTAGGGCTCCACTTGGTCTTTGCTGGCAGGAGTTGGGGTAGGAACATAGTTTTTTCTGTGATGTTTGGCTGGAGTAAAGCAGTTACTGTCTAAAAGTTTTCTCTCCTCCTACCCCACCCCATCCCTGGCTCTTTGGCTAGAGTGAGCAGGTTTCTGTTGGGATTTTTTGGTGAACGCCCGTGGACGTTTCCGGATTGCTGGCATCTTCAGTGCCAAGTCTGGAATATATGAGGCAAAAAGAAAACCCAGGCCCCTCATGTCCTGAGGCCCCTAACTGGTTTTCCTTCTCCTCTCCACCTTTTCTGAGACTTCTTATGTTTGTTTTATATGTATGTCCAGGGTTTTCAATTGTACTTAGCAAGAAGAAAAGGGAAAAGTAAATCTTCTTCATCTTCCCAGAAGCAGAGAAGTCTGTCCCAATAGGAATTTTTTAAAATAGTTTTTTTTTCCTTTTAAAAGCACATAGGTATGGTAGTGCTCATTTTTAGAAGAAGCCATGTTTACAGATTTTACTCAAGTTGCGTTTGCAGGTGGAAGGACAGTGTGATAGATTTGCTGTGAGCTTGTATTTCTTTTTGAACATTCCTCCTAGCCCCACAGTGTATTTACATTACTGTTCAAGCTCTGAGGCATGGTAGAAAAGGTTTTACATTACCTACTTTTGCTTTCAAATCATTTCAGTGTCCTCGGCCCTTTTATTAACAGCTTCCTGGGTAGTTCCCTCCATCCACACAATTAGCCTAAGTACATCATCTATGTTTTGATCCTTAATGGTTGGTAGTCAGACATATGCCATCCATTTGGATACTGAAAATCTGCTCTTTTACCTTTCAAATTCTTTGTCTAAGTATTTGATACCACAACTTTTTGGACAAACTCCTCTTTTAGACAGGAAATCACCTGAACCCACACTTTAAAAGAATAAGATTTTTTTCAACATCTAGAATTGAGCCCTTTCCCCCACTATCCAAGACCTTGTCTGGAATGGAAGAGCACAAACACTGTTTGTTTTCCCTACTCCCCAGTTTTGATGGTTAAAGGAGAGTTGGGTCCACGGAGGACTAGAGGAATCCATCTTTTGCTTTTGGAGTGGAATTTGTATTCAGGTTAGTTAACCTTGAACCCTATGCCAGCCAGGCCCCCAGCTGTTCCAGGGAACCTGGATTCTTTACTTAACAGAATTATAATGTTCCATCTCTGTAAAAGTCGCAGACTTGATCATAGCATCTTCTTGTTTGGAGTGGGATGTGGGATGATGTCCCTATGCTGTCATCATTAAGGAATAATGAGGAGAAATGCTTCTGGCCACTGTTGGAAATGACACTGTGTTGAGTTCATTGCTGGTCATTGTAGGCAGATGCAGAACTAAATGATGCCACGATCCAGTTGTAAAGACACACATGAGTGAGATATTTACTCATGGCACAAATCAGTATGTACAAGGCACAAATAAAATTGTACCTATTTAAATCATGTCGTGTGTTCTCAGCCCATGGAAGCTGCTGTGAACAATGCAGAGAATGTATAAGACTTGATCCCTGCTTGAGAGAATGAATCCTCAAGTTGAACATTCAGAAAATGTACCTAGAGATCCCTGGGTGCTTCCCAGGAATCTCTAGGTACAGGACCACCTGCTCATGGTACCTGCTCTCCACAAGTTTCTGCAGGTCAATGATTCTAAAGTGGTATCCCCAATTTGGACCTCTCTCAGAATATCTCTGAGGCAACTTAAAGTCCTCATTCTAACACCTGACCCATTGTCTTTCCCACTCAACCTGTTCCCTCCTGTGTTCCCCACCTGGTTGATCAGCAAAAAGTCATCCAATAGACAGGACACAGCTTAATGTTCTTCTTGAAGCCTTCCCTAACCTTCTCAGAGTTCTTCACTTCCCCCCTGTTATCCCTGCTGGATCTAGTACAGTCTCTTCTCTATCACTCATCCCCTTATGTCATCTTTACCTGCACAGTGAGATCACCTTGGAGACTGAGCTTTATAAGGGCCGAGACTATGTCTTGGGGAAGTTTGTTTGCAGCTCATTGAGTCTCACACACAGCAAGTGCAGAATAAATGCTGAGTGAACAAGAATCAGATTTTTTCTAAACATTTTATTGTGAAATAATTTCAAATTTACAGGACAGTTGCAAAAACAATGCAAAATCCATACAGAGAATTGTAACATACCACCATGCAGAAATCCAGATCTACCAATTTTAGTATTTTGCCATATTTGCCATACCATTCTATCTGTATATCCATCTACCCATCTATCTGTATATCCACCCACCCATCTGTCTGTCTGTCTATCCATTTGTCTTCTGAACATTTGAGAGTAGGTGCATACATCCTCCTCCTTGAACACGTAATACTTCTGTGTGTGTTTCCTGAGAACAAGGATATTCACTTACTTAACCACAAGTCAGATTTTAAACAAAGGGATTTGTATGGATCAGCAGAAAGGGGAAAATAATTTATTTTAATCTGTCAGAATAGAATTTATGAATGGCTTCTAGCTTCGGGGTATATAAATTAGACATAACCTCTCTCTTACAGAAATCTTAGGCTGGAGAATATATTTTGTTTCATTTTATCATTTTTGTTTTCCCTCATTACGTAAATTTATTTAACTAAAGTGACCTTATTTGATTCTACAAAGGCCTTTGGTGCGTCTGGAAGACACTCAAGCCCAAAGGTCCTCATTTCCTAAGGATGAAAGTCATAGTGAATAAAAGAAGTTACTGATTAAGGCTATGAGATTCCATTCTCTAGAGATCCTTAAAAATAGATTATAACTTCAGGAGTCTCCAGTTGGTAGATGTTTGGCCTTAACCTGAAGGGAAGTGAATGTTGGATTAGCTTTTTTCTTGAGGGACCTGTCAGATCTATGCATTTAAGATTCCAGCAGCTAATTAAGAAAATAAAGTTATCTCTAAAAATACCTATTTGTTTTTGACTTTGTTGTGTGATCAGCTGAGGTTCTTATCGGGTGTGACCACAGACAAGATCAGATTTGTGGTTTCTTGCCACACCCCCCATGTGCCTGCTCTTGTGATGTTTGCAGGAGTGACTTTTGCCCCATCGTAACCCTTCTCATCCCTCCCTTCCTTCCTAATGCCACTCATTTTTTGTGACAGGAATACAACACCTCCTCTAGGATATGTCACCTTCTAGAAAGAGCCTGTTTGTAAGGATTTGCTGTGTGAGATTGGGTTTCAGCATCATTTCTGGGGAGGCAGCAAGCTGGTGGTTTTATGTCTATAGGACATCTTTCACTTCGGTAGATCCCAGCCAGCATTTCTGCTTAAGCCAGAATAGAAAAATCTGAGAAATGACATTAACTCCAACATCCCCACCACCACTGGAGATATAAACTGTGAAGATAACATCGATGCCAACAGTTAACGTGGTGGAGGGAATTTAACTCGGATTTGGGACCCATTCCCCTCCTGTTTTTTTTTTTAAACACAAATCTCATTGATCTATATTGTTCTCCCCATGCTAATTTGTACTCCTCTTTTGTTTTCTTGTCTTTACCACAAACATGAAAAAGAAAACTGGTTGCATTTTCCTCCATTTTTTCTTATTTTTCTTTATATATTTCTTTATATATTATTTATAATATTATAAATATTATTTCCCTGATTTCCACTCCCTCTGAATCTTGAGCTTTTCCAACTTTTTTATGAGAATTTTTTATAATGTCTTTTCACAATGGTCTTTTCTACCTCAAAGAAGAAAGGCAAATTTGGAAAACAATATTCTTTGACATTTCAGCGTTGGAGAACCTGCAGAGGGCAGTGCATGAGGCACTCCAGTAAGGTGTTTTTATAAATCCTGGCATCCTTTTCATGGCCTGACGCTTTCTCAAATCCATTGCTGTTTTCTGTTCTTTTCCTTTTTTTTTCCCAATTAGAGCACTTGTAGATTTACAGAAATTTCATACAGAAAGTACACAGTTCCCTTATGCTCCTCTCTCAGTTTTCCCTACTATTAACATTTTAAAATAGTGTGGTACCTTTGTTACAATTCATGAAACAATATCATTATAATTGTGTTATTAACTTTAGCCCACTGTTAACATTAGGGTAAACTCTTTGTGTTGTACAGTTCTGTGTGTATGTGTGTGTGAGTGTGTGGTACACCTAAAATGTTCCTTTTTGTACTTTTTCAAACATACAATTCAGTGGTATTAATTAGAGATGCAAAATTGTGCCACCACCCCATCATCCATTGCCAAATCACCCCAAACAGAAACACCATACCAATTAAACTAATTTCCCATTCCCCTCCCCCACTCAGCCCCTGGTTATCTGGCTTTATGAATATGCATATTCTGCTACTTTCATGTAAGTGAAATCATACAGTATTGATCCTTTTGTGTCTGGCTTATTTCACTAAGGTAATGTGTTCAAGGTTCATCCAGATGGTCACATGTTTCAGAACTTGAAAATTCCCTTTTAAGGCTTAATAATATAACATAGTACAGATATACTACATTTTGTTTATCCACTCATCTGTTGATGGAAAACTGGGTTGCTTCCACCTTTTGGCAGTTGTGAATAATGCCTCTCTCATATCGGTGTGTGAATGTCTGAGTCCTGACTCTCAATTCTTTTGGATACATACCTAGAAGTGGAATTGTTGGGTCATGTGGTAATTCTATACTTAACTTTCTGAGGAATCACCACCTTACTGTTTTCCACAGTGGCTGCAGCATTTTACATTCCCAGTAACAATGAATGAGTGTGACTATTTCTCTACAACCTCTCCTTCACTCGCCATCTCCTGTTTATTAAATAGTAGCCCTTCAGTCTAGTGGATGTGAGATGGCATCTCATTGTGGTTTTGATTTGCATTTTCCTAATAGTCAGTGATGTGCTTTTTGGCCATTTGTATGTCTTCTTTGGAGAAATGTCTATTGTAAAGTGTTTTTC
This sequence comes from Choloepus didactylus, assembly GCF_015220235.1. Taxonomy (NCBI): domain Eukaryota; kingdom Metazoa; phylum Chordata; class Mammalia; order Pilosa; family Megalonychidae; genus Choloepus; species Choloepus didactylus. The sequence goes on along the minus strand of NC_051318.1, from coordinate 13,949,593 downwards.
CCCCGTTTTTAATTGGGTCATCTGTCTTTTTGTGCTAAGTTGAGAAGTTCTTTATATATTCTGGACATTAAACCCTTATCAGATATATGGTTTCCAAATATTTTCTCCCATTCGGTAGGTTTTGTTTTTGCTTTCTTGATAAAGTCCTTTAATGCAAAGAAGTTTTAAATTTTGATGAAGTCCCATTCATCTTCTTTTTCTTTTGTTATTTGTGCTTTTGGTATAAAGTCCAAGAAACCATTGCCAAACAGAAGATCCTGAAGAGGTTTCCTTGTGTTTTTTTCCAGGAGTTTTATAGTTGTAGTACTTATATTTAGTCCTTTGATCTATTTTGAGTTAATTTTTGCATGTGGTGTAATTTTTGCATATGCATGTGGCTATCCAGTTTTCCAGCACCATTTGTTGAAGAGACTAGTCTTTCCCTGTGAGTGGACTTGTCACCTTTGCCAAAGATCAGTTGGCCAAAGGTGTGGGGGTTTATTTCTAAACTCTCAATTCAATTCCATTGGTCTATATGTCTGTCACTGAGCTATCACCACACTGTTTTGATTACTGTAGCTTTGTGATAAGTTTTAAAATCAGAAAATATGAGTTTTCCAAATTTGTTCTTCTTTTTTTAAATGTTTTTGGCTATTCAGGCCACTTACCCTTCCATATGAATTTGATGTTTGATGTTTCCATTTCTGCAAAGAAGTCTATTGGAATTTTGATTGGAATTGCATTGAATCTGTATTTCACTTTTGGTAGCATTGACAGTTGAACAATATTTAGTCTTGCAATTCAGGAACACCTAATGCCCTTCCATTTATGTAGGTCTTCTTTAACTTTTTTCAGCAATGTTTTGTAGTTTTCCATGTGCAAGTCCTTTACATCCTTGTTTAAATTTATTCCTAGATATTTGATTCTTTTAGTTGCTATTGTAAATGGAATATTTAACTTTTCCTCTTTATTGTTCATTACTAGTGTATAGAAATGCCGCTGATTCTTATGTGTTGATATCTTGTACTCTGCCACTCTGTTGAATTCACTTGTAGCTCTAACAGCTTTGTGGTGGATTTTTAAGGATTCTCTGTTTAGAATCATGTCATCTTCAAATATGGAGAGTTTTACTTCTTCCTTTCCTATTTGGCTGTCTTTATTTCTTTTTCTTGCCCAATTGCTCTGGCTAGAACTTCCAGTACAATTTGAGTAAGAGTAGTGACAGTGGGCATCTTTGTCTTGTTCCTGATATTAGGGTAAATGCTCTCAGTCTATCACCATTCAATAGGATGTTAGCTGTGGATTTTTCATAAGTGCCCTTTATTATATCGGGGAAGTTTCCTTCCTCTCCTCATTTTCTGAGTGTTTTTTTCAGGAAGGGGTACTGGATTTTGTCAAATGCTTTTTCTATGTCAATTGAGATGATCATTTGTTTTTTTCCCTTTGATCTATTAATGTATTGTGTTACACTGATTTTCTTACATTGAACTACCATGCATACCTGGGGAAAATCCCACTTGATCATGGTGTATAATTTGATATGCTGTTATATTTGAGCTGCAGTATTTTTTTCCGAAGATTTGCATCTATATTCATGAGCAATATTTGTCTGTAATTTTCTTTACTTGAGTTATATTTATCTGGCGTAGGTATTAGGGTGATGCTGTCCTCATAGAATACGTTGGGAAGTGTTGTCTCCTCTTCACTTTTTTGGAAGAGTTTGAGCAGTGCTGGTGTTGATTCCATGAATGTTTGTTAAAGTTCCTGACTGAAACCTTCTGGTCCTGGTCTTTTTTTTTTGTTGGGAGCATTTTGATTATTGATTCAATCTCTTTGCTTGTTATTGGTCTGTTGAGATCTTCTATGTCTTCTAGAGTTAGTATAGGTAGTTTGTGTGCTTCTAGGAATTTGTTCATTTCATCTAGGTTATCTAATTTGTTGGTATACAATTATTCATAGTGTCCACTTATGATTCTTTTTATTTTTGTGGAGATGGTAGTAATGTCCCCCCTTTCATTCTAAATCCATTACTATTTTTTAAGTCTCCAGAAAAGGCTTTCACTAAGTATAGCAAATCTTGGGGAGAAGAATAATTCTGTGATCTTGTTCTGTAGCCCTGGTGCTTTCTAGTAGTTGGGTCAAGGAAATACAGAGTATTCATGGAAACCAAGTAGACGTAATAGAGCAGAGGATGCTGGCTCAGAGAAGAACTTTGCAAATGCATAGAAATGCTGGGTGAATATGAAGAAAGAAAGGCTTTCAATACTCAATCAAGCTTGCAAGAAAGTTAGGGAAATCCCCATGTGCCAGAAATGGAGAGACATCAAAGCCAGCATGGTTAGAGGGAGCTCTAGCTGAGGTAGAGGAGACTGTTGTGGACCATCAGACTTAATAAAGGCTTCGGGGGCTGGCCTGGGGGCTTAATAAGGCAGGGGAGATAAGACATCAGTTCCATGTCGGATGGGACAGAACCCTATGCCAAAAGCTGGGAAATTTATAGGGCTGCTGTTTTATTGAAACAGAAACTAGACTGGCAAAGCAGCGTTGAATCATACTGTGTGACCAAAGCAATGGAAGAAAAAATTACACACTAGAAACTGGAAGCCCGTGCTCATGTATGAGGTCCAATTGTAGACCATTCCCAATGCTGTGGGAATACTGGTATAGAAATCGGTATAAAATAGGTGTAACCCAAGGGCCCTGGCACAGGCAAAAGGCAAATCTCTCTGAAGCATGATTTTATAACTAGAGAACACATTGGGAAAGGAACCACAATGAGGAAGGGTCATCAGGTACCACCGACAGGGACATTAGCTCCCCAAAACTGGAGATGCAAGGAAAGTCTGAAAGAGTTTGTAAAATAAGGATCAAAGAAAATACAGAAATCAAAAAGCAAGAGCATATAAGAGGAACAGGTGGCTTTGGAAGGAAAATAGAATGTGTAGATGTGAAAAATGTACTGACTTAAATGTGGCAAATTAAAAACGTTGCATAGCTTAAAAGTAGTTTCGATATAGCCAACATGAGATAAGGAAATGGAAAATGTGGAAGAGATCTGGGGATGTGGAAGCTAGAATGAGAGAAAGAGAGGAAGAGATCTAATAGAAGCTCCAGGACAAGCCAAAAACAGAGAACAGGGGAGAGGCAGAATTCAGAGAGCGTTTTCCATAATCAAAGAAATATGAATTCTTGGGTTGTTATAGCTTTCCAGGGCTGAGCAGCTGAGCAGGTTATAAAAACAGTTCTACACCTCATCATACTAAGCATTTTAATGAAACTGCATAACATCAAAGACAGTGAGAATTATTTTAAAAGCAACCAGAAAGAAAAGACATTACCTACAAAGAACAACAATCAAACTGAGAAAGCTTCAGTGCTGGAGAAAAAAAGACGAAATGGGGAAAATCAGAGTTAAGCTTTCTAAAGTTCTTGTATTGGTCAAGGGGTGGGTTAAATTATTTTCTAACTTTTGACCTGTCAAATATGCATGTTAAAAACTTAAGGATGAGCACTAAAATAAGCAATAAAGTATTCTTCTAAACTAGTAGACAAAACAAAAGAAAATAAGAAAACTTAATCCATTCAACAGAAGGCAAGAAAAGAGAAAGAAAAAATAAGAGCCAAAAATCATGGTAAATAGAATGCATAACATAAATTACATTTATATATATATTTTTTAAATAATTATATATGACTTAGGAATACATATGCATGTAGCAAGCACATAAGATATGGACTGGAAGAGTATTTCTGACTTCATTTTAGTGGAAGGGAGAGGAATGGGATCAGGCTGGAGAAAAAGGGGATATTATATTTAAGATTTTATTTAAGCCAGGCCCACTCTTCACATTTGCATTACTTGGTGCCAGACTGTAAATGGAGACCATGTACTGTTTCCAAATTTTTGAAAGTTGTAAATCAAGCTAGCAGAGAGTTAGATACCTAGATTGATATATCTCCATAAAGACTGGAAAGCGTTATGAATACCAGACCCTTTGGAGGTCTGAGCCAGAACTTGGCGACCTGGGGAAGAGTTAGCCACCGTGCCCCTTCCGTTCCCATCCCCGGCTCTGCCCTACTCGTTGAGGGACTCACAGGCACATGTGTGGACATCCCAGCCTATGAGCCCACACGAAGAGCCAGTCCTCAGGCCTGGAAGCTGGGTACGTGGCTGCACGGTCAACTTTCAGAGCAACAAATCCAGGGAAGAGCTCAGGTCACCCTTGGATGCAGGCTTGGGGTCATGAGCAGGGACTTCTAGGGACCCAAATCCCTGGGACGGGGGCTGGCGTGGGCTGTGGGTGGACATGTGTCCTTGGCCGCATGGACCTACCACCATGTGGGATGAGAGGGGGGCTGTGGGACAGAGTGGCCCCTCTAAAACCTGGGGACAAAGGGTGACACTCAACATTGCTTAAAGCTGAGTCAGGGGGTGGATATTTGTTTTACTAGTTCCAAGCACATTTCCATGTGCTTGGAATATTTTTGTCATTAAAAGGAAGAGAGAGGAAAGCATATGCCATTCCATGAGGATCTCAGGCTGGATCTGCCCAGCACAGAAGGTGGGGAGTGGGCAGGAGCATGTTGTTTGACAGGTCTGAGTTTCTGTTTCTTCACCTGCACGATGAGGTTTGCTCTGAAGATCCCTTGGTGACGTTCTCCTGAAGCCCCTTCCCTGTGAGCTTCTGGACTGAGATGTTGGAGATGCTTGGCCGCCCAGGGTGGAGGAGGGGCTGAGGGTCAGCTCCCAGCCCTGCTCTGGCCCCCAGTTCTGGGGAAAGAGTGCCTTGGTTTCCCTTTGAGTTTCCACATATAAGGCTGCCCCGGGGAGCTGCAGGCCGGCGGGCAGACCCCCGGTTCAGGAACCTCACCATGCCCCGGGCGGGGGACAGCAGTGTTCCTGGGCAGGAATCCTCACCATCATTGGGCAACCACCAAAGAGGGAGGACAGGCCCTTTGTCACACGCCCCACTCCTGCAGCCACACAGCACGGGGAGCTGCTAATGGTCTGGCCCCAGCGGCACCCTAGAGAGAGACAGGCACACTTTGGGGGGCCCATTTATCTGCAGACCAGGACGGTCGCTCAGCAGGACCCAGTGAGATTAATTTGGTTTGTGGAAGAAGAAGATGAGAGAGAAAGGAGAGCTGCTGTGCAGGGGTAGAAAAAATATTTTTTCCCTTTTCAGCCATCGGATGTTCTGCTAAGCTTCGCTAGCTGCGGCTCGCCCTTAATTGGTGATGAATTAAACATTGTCATTTCTACCAAGACAATCAGGAAACAATCTCCCCTGGAAACCCAAGTGCAAAATGGATTTCACCTGGTGGAATCTGCTTTAGCAGACCCTTGGGATAGCTCTAAGGGGCACTCTGGGCAGGCTGGAGGCTTGTAGATAGGGGATTTGGGATTACTGTAGCTTCCCATGCCCTCAGATTCCCCCAAACGGCAGATCGGGGGGCATGGGCAAACTGCCGTACACCAGAAGCCTCTTTCCTGCCAGGTCAGGTGGCATCCTGATGGGGGAAAAGCAAAGCAGTTCGGCCCACGTGGGCAATTTTCAAGCACCACCTTTTAGTACATGGAAATAAGCCATAGCTGGTCTCCAGTGTCGTTCCCTACTTCTTCACAGCAATGGCAACCTCGGAGGGAATAATTTAAGGAGCATGGGGAGAAGAGCTTCTAATCCTTGTGTTTTAGAAGGAAATATACCTTATTTCCACCGTGGTTCAAAAACAAGATTTGGTTCTGCCGAAAGAACTATTTCTCTCGACTGGGAGCCTGCGATTTCATTTGTCCGGTCTCTTGCCCCGGGATGGGTTTTTGGCTTTGGAAAAGGCAGGCTGCAGGTGGGATCAAGACGTTTTAAGACGTTTACCCTAGAAATACAGATCACTCCCTGCAAAAGTGTTCTGGGAAGCCACGGGTCTCGGCTGGAATGAAAAGGGCGCTTGTCAGGCACTTCAATTAGGAGGAAGGCAGAGTTCAGAGGCGTTGTGTACAGTTCAGACTGAAAACAGAGCGCCTTTTAGAAGACAGAGCAGTGCACTCAAAGTGTCAAGATAGCATCTAATGTAAATAATTGAGTGGCTTGTGAAATGGGACATTTTTCTTGATGTGGGGAAGCTCTTCCCCCCCAGCTGCCTGTTTTATTTTACAGCCGGCCGTTATTCTCTGAGTACCTTTGAGATGGGTTCAAATGAGCTCGAGACTGACCCTGTTTGATTTACTTTGCAGGATGAATGAGCGTGATCGCTTGTTAAAAAGACTTAGTAGGAAAACTCCGCCGACTCTCTTCCGAGGCAGCTCTCTCCAGCAAGGTGTCCCACGTAAGTAGCCGCCCCGCGCTGCCCAGGGTCAGCGAGACCCCAGCCCAGCGCAGAAGATGGGGTGCTTAATTAAAGTGCTGATACGGAGGAGACAGCAGCCAAGCTGAGCTGCACTTTTCCAAGTGGAGTTAGCATGTGGCCTGGGGCAAGTATGGCCTGAATGTAGGTAATTCCCTGGGACCCAATCAAATGCCTGAGTGACAAAATCCTTAAATGCAGAATCCATGTTTCGTAAGATCCTTCTGACGGGCTCCCAATAGGATTTTTTTAGGGGAGGGGCAAGTTGAAGTTATACTGTTTTTAAATTATTTAGCCCCAAAGATAGCAATATGATCTGTTTTATTTACTATTAGCACATCCATTAAAACAACAGGCACCGAGGGAAACACTGTGTGCTTCTAAGAAAGTTGCCCACCCCTGTCTTTGGTGCCCCAATTCTGAGGGCTTAGAAGCCCGAGTTTGGCTTGCACCAAAGGGGTCTGACCCCAGAGGGGCTCTGGCAGGGTGTGTGGAGCAGGGAGCAGGGCCGGGGAGGGGAGCAGGGGAGGCCCTGAAAGAAGAGGAGCTCTCTGGGATCTTGGGGGGCTTATTTCTAGTGATCAAGCCATTTAGCACCTAGTCATTAGAGTCTAGGTATCCCTGGAGATGCTGCTTTGTGCAGATCACCATTCCCGGGGCCAGTAGGGTTTGCAGGTCAGCTGTCTGGCCCTGTCTCTGTCTGTCTGTCTGTCTGCCTCCTTCAACCTCATCCCCTCTGCTGCTCGTGCCCACCCTACCTCTTTATCTGACCCCTTCCTCTTCCTCTCCTTTCCCTCCTTGAGAAGTTTGGAAAGAAAACCTTGGTAAAACAAGAAAAGTTTCAGAAGCGTTAAGAACATTATATTGAAATATCATGGTACTGAAGGGTTTACACTGTCTCCATTGAGACGTACTTCTCAGTGGAGAGAGAAGGAAAAGTGGAGACTATCAGCCCCTTTGGTGATTCTCTCCCTCCATCCACGTGCCTGGGGATTTTAATATGGGAGACGGTAACTGCTGTGTCTCCTTTCACCGCCCACAGCCCCCTGAGGTGTGAGTGAGCCATGGGAGCAGGTAACAGAGGCTCCAGGTAGCAACGGACCTGGCCCTCCAGGGCTCAGTGACCGGCCGTGGGATCCGGGGCTGGCTTAGTTTCCCAGGGCTGCTGAGACACAGGACCACACTCCTCGAACGGGAGAAATGTACCATCTTCCTGGTTCTGGAGGCCGGACGTCTGAAGTCCAGGTGTCTGCAGGGCTGTGCTGTCCCCGGCCTGCAGGGACAGTCCTTCCTCACCTCTCGCAGCCCCTGGTGGTCGCCGGCCATGTTGGCGTCAGCACTCGCATCACTTCCACCCATGCCTCAGTCGTCACGCGGCCGTCTCCCCTGTGTCTGTCTGTCTGTCTGTGTCTCTTCTCCCCTTCTCATTAGGACATTTGTCACATTGGATTAGGGCTCACCCTACTCCAGTTAGGCCTCATCTCAACTAATCCCATCTTCAGAGACCCTATTTCCCCACTTTTTGGGGGGTGACACCAAGAGGAAGTCAAATCAGATGGGGGCTGGCCTGATGGTGCATTCTTTGGGGGCTCCCCTTTGGGGTCAGGCTGCCTTGGATCCTGTCCCAGCTCTGTGACTTTTGGGGGACCTTGAGCAAGTTTAGGACGATTAAATGAGATCATCTATATAAAAGACCTGTAACAGTGCCTGAAAACATAAAGAGCTCAATAAATGTTAGGCATCACTATTGCTGCTGCTACTACTACGGCTGTTAAATATACTCAGCCTGCCACTAACTGTGTAACTTTGGGAAGCTTACATATTTCTCTAAAATTCTTTTCTCTTCTGGAAAGAAAACGGAATGATAGTAATTTATATCCTACACAGTCTTTTGGAGACTTCACGATGATGTAGGCGAAGCACCGTCTCCTGGCCACGCACATACAAAATCCATCCCGGTTCCCTGTCCTGCAGAGTCCATGCCTGCAAGCCACACTGCTTCTCTTGTCCATGTTTTAAAGTAGCACTAGAGGAATCCATGGTCCATAACTCAATGTTGCAGTCAGAGACTGAGTTAGAACTTCCATGGAGGAACCATAAATGTTTTAAAACTACTACGAAACGTTTTGCTTAACTCTCAGTATTTTGAAGGGGAGAAAAGAAATCCACTGAACAAACACATGTAATTTTTTAAAAACTTCCCACATCACACTCCATTTTAAAAACACTCAGTGACTAGTAGTAAGCACCTGATTTGTCATGTCGTTTGTGTTATCGACAAATAGAGAAAGCTGTCAGGGGGTCCGAGTGGAGCCCGGCAAGCATGGAATTCCGGGTGGCTGCTCTCAGCCTTCCCGGTTCCTCCTGGATCTGTCCTTCAACCGATCAGGGCCCCCTCTTCCCAGGAAACGGGGAGGAAGACACGCTAATCTTGGAAGCACTTCTAGGCCCTTCTGAGCCACCCTATTAAAACATCTGCTCTCTGTAATTGAGATCAGCGGTTCCTATGAAATCTAATTTCCCTCTCGTGCCAGTGATCTTCCCCACTGCTATTTCTATTATGAATCTTTTTTCCAGACAGCAAACTGCTGCTTTCGTTAAGATGTTATCACAGTTCAGATTCAAAGGAATGCTACCCGGAATAGTGAAACATGACAATTTTATAGATTTCACCAAATGTTCTACCAGAAGACAAAACAACTCCTCTTCCATCTCCTTCCAGCTACCCCCTTCTGTCCCCGAGTCCTGGCGGTGGCTGAGTATTTAAGACGCAGCTGCATCAGGAAGCCAGCCAGGGAGCGTACGCAAGTTGGATCCACTGAGCACTTTCTCCAAGTCCCGTCATTACTTTCTGCCTGTCTGGTGGGACTTACGGAAACATTAATAAAAGTGGGAGATGCAAAGAGCTGGAGACTTCCTCCAAGCTTCCCATTTGGATGCAAATGGAAGTTAAATATTCATTAGGCCAAGCCTGGTGACCTGCTCCTGCATCTCGGTCAGGCCCTTGGGTGGGGCGGGGCAGGCAGAGGCAGGTTGAATGGTGATGGCTGTTGTTATCCACTAAAACTTCTCCCATGGCGGCTCTAACTCCCACCTGGCATGGTCTCTACGAGGAACCAGGGAGGAGACACCTCCTAGGATCAACCTGCCAGACCATCCTCCTGTCATTCCTGAATTGTAAGGGCCATACAGTCAAGTCAAGAAAAGCAACATTCTGGAATCCGCTGACTGATGCCACCCATGGGAGCCGGTGGAGAAGCCCTTGGCAGGGACGTCTGGGGGCTCTGCGTCCCCTGGAAGAAGAGGTTGACCGTAGGGTGAGATGCTCCTCTCTGCTCTCCCTCCCCTCCCAGAGCGGCTGAGTCCTTGTGCCAGGGATACAAACACAAGCCAAGAAGTGATACGACCAGAAGCCTGGCTCCCAGAAGGCATGGGCGTGTTATGAATTAAAAACAGAATAAATAGAAGTCAAGGTTCTTTCACGCTCCATTTGAGTGGAATGCTAAGATACCTTTCCCAAAAGGACATTACCAAATAATGTTTATTTTTTATGTCCCTACAAGTCTTCTCCATCTCCCAACCTCATCCTCACTCTTAATTCCCCACCACCAAAAAAAAAAAAAAAAAAAAACATCAAAAAAGAAAAGTAGTAATTGTTCTATTTGGACTGATTCTTGAAACAGGCTCCTTGCCATCCTTGTGGATTTAGAGAGCTCCACCATGGGTGCAGAGTGTAAATTAGCACTGAAGGAAGGACAGGGGCTCTGAGGCCTGGGTATGGTTGGCCAAGGGAACTTCCTAGAAACCATATAGAGGACTGGAGCTGTAAGAGCTCTTGAGTGCTCTCTTTCTCAGGCTCCTTATTCTACAGAAAAGTAAAACAAGACCCAGAGAGGTTAAAAAGCCTGACGAATGGCCAAGAACTCATCTTCTTGCCCCCAGTACTTTAGCCACTTCATCTGCGGAACCCAAGATGCAGGCAGAGCGAGAGGAGGAAGCTGTCTTCCAGACAGGGAGCGCGATATGAATTTGCCTGCCACCAGAAGGTCTTCTAAAGAGTATTTACGCAGTGTTACGGGTTCAACTGTGGTCCTCCAAAAGCCCTGTCCAAGCCCAAACCCTCTTTCTGTGAAAGTGAACTCATTTAGAAATAGAGTCTTTGAAAACGTGATGAGTTAAGACAAGGCCAAACCAGATTAGGGTGACCCTGATCCAGTACAGCACTGTCCTTATAAGAAGGGGAGAGGGGACATGGACAGACTCAGAGGGGACAGTGGAGACAGAGATTGAAGCCCCAGGATTGCCAGCAAACCCCAAAAGCTAGGAGGAGGCAAAGAAGGATTCTCCTCTTTAGATTTCCCACTTCTGGCCTCCAGAACCATGAGACACTGTATTTCTGTTGCTTGAAGCCATCCAGCTAGCGGTTCTTTGTTCCAGCAGCCCTAAGAAATTAATGTACACGGCATCTCCATTACCTGGGAAGGAGGGTGATCCTTACTTGGTGAGAACAATTTCTATCAGCATAAGAAGCAACCAACCAGAGTGGGGAGCCAGGCCACAGAGCGTGGGGCAGGACGGACATTCCAACAGCTCGTCTGATCCAAAGCCAGCTAATGCTTGGCTCCCTCTGGAAAACATCAGATATTTACTTAAAAATGGTCCTTTTTGAAAAGCCCAAGAATGAAAATTGTCCAAGTCAACTACAGTACACAACCTTGTTCCTGGGGGGGCAGACAGTGTTATTTGCTAGATGTTGCTTTGAAACACCCGAAGGCAAGGTCTGTCCACTTGGGCCGCTGTGGAACTTGTTCACAAAGAGAACTCAATGCTGGGTGAGGACTAGGAGTGGGATGTGCTGCCCGGGCTGGAGGGAGGCGGAGGTTTGGAGCAGCCCCTCCGAAGCTGGGTGTGGGGGTTTCAGTTGTCCGTGGTAATGACTTGGAGCCACACTGTGAAAATCTAAAGGCTCTTTGGAGGACAGAGGTAAGCAGAGGCACTTCCTGTTCACGGCTCAGGAGCAGATCATGTAAAGAATCTAAACCCATGGAGCCTCCTTGGAAAGCCATCATGAGGAAGCCCAAATGCCCTTGGGGTGGGTCCACGGTCCAAACAGACGTGCAGGTGTCCCCCAGCCCACCCCTCCAGCTTGCTTCTGCGTTCAGGGCCCCGGCAGACCCAGCCAGTCTTGGCTTCAAGCCACCTGCTCTTGTACCTGGTTTTATGGGGCTCCCCCTTGCTTGGCAGCTTTACCCTGGCTGCCACATGGTGGGGTTTGGGGTTTGTTGGTTAATTAGAAATGGAGGTGAGTAGACAAAAGTCCACTGTGGATGACTCCTCTCTGCTGCTCTCGTTGTCTCTCTCTTTGCTTGTTCTGCTTCACTCCCCAGTCGCCTTCCCTCTGCTGGCCCAGCCCCCCTCCTGCTGCCCATGTGCCCTCAGTCGACTCCCAGGCTACCTGTACAGACAAGCCCCCTTCCCAGGGTGGCCAGGCCCTGGCGTGGGGGCCGTGGGACCCTCCTGAGCTTTGGGTTTTCTCTGGTGGTCACTGCTGGGCAGGCTTGTGGGAAGCTAGCCCAGGGATGCCCCAGGGATAGAGACTGTCTACTGATGGCTTACACCACACCACTGGCATTTTCTTTTCCCTTCAAGTCCTCCTCTGTCCTCATGAAGACTCTTACACATTGTAAGGGCCTGCCTTTAGACTCTGATAATGTTCCTTTATAAACCAAATGTCTGAGTACATTAATCCATGATGGAGATATTACATGGGCATCGTTTCTAAGTTCTTTTTCTTTTTCTTTTAAAGAGTATGACAGAGAGCTCACCGCTCCATCAATAAATCATAAATAGATGTGTATGGAAGTCAAAATTGTCAGGCTTTTTGCTGTGTTGTCTTTCCATCAGAATGTCTTAATTCCTGTGACCCAGCAGGGCTAGCCACCAGAGAGCAATTCTCTAATGTCCCTTCTGTGGGAAGGCCCAGTTAGAAAGGGAAACTCTGTTTTGGGCTTATAAAGACTAAATTCAGAGCTAGAGATGTGGGGGGATGACCCTGGAGTCACACTGCCAGGATTTGACTCCCAGCTCTGCCACTTACTCGGTGACCTAGGGCAAGTTACAAAATCTCTCTGTACCTCAATTTCCCCATCTGTGAAAAGGGAAGAATATCACTTATCTCCTGAGATGGTCGGGAGGATTAAATATGCTATTTGTAAATGGTATATAGAACAGTGCCTCATACACAAGCAGCTTTGAGTAAGTGCTGGCTATTCATCATCATCATCATCATCATCATCATCATCATCATCCCCATTGATCGCCATGACCAGTTTTCCTGTGTCCAAGGTCCGATCCTGGCTAAATTCCTCTTGACTTTATCTTATGATCTTATTCTTTACCTAAACAAAATAAACCCACTTCAAGTACTTGTTACCATCTGAATCAGTCCAGTTGAAAACCAGGAACGCTTCAGGCGCTGCACGTGCTTTACCCACTTCCACAACCAACATTCTGTGTGTTTTCCCCGACATGTGAGGGCTTCATCAATTACTGGGCTGGCCCTCAGTTTCAGGCAGATGGTGGCATTTCCGGAGCACAGCAGCTGGCCTTTCGTCTTGATTAGTGGTGGGAAAGTGGAGACATGGGCCAGTGACCCACTGTTTATGCTTCTCAGGCTGAGCTCAGCAGCGGCGCCTCAGAAATGAGAGGGTGGGCCCAGAGAGCCGTTCCCATCCCGGCCTCGGCGTCCGCAGCCCCCCCCCCTCCGGAGGCTGCCTCCTGCCACCACACTCCCTTCTGGGTCTCAGGCCCCCAAGGCTGGGTGGCCAGTGTGGCCAGCTCCACGTGGGACCACACAGCTCTTTCAAAGCTGGCGTGCTCCCCATCTCACTCCTAACTGAGTCCTGCTGTGCCTCTCTCTTTCAGATGGGTATGCCTTTTCTCAAGAGGAGCATGGGCCCGTTTCCCAGGAAGAAATAGTCCGTGCTTACGATACTACCAAAAAGAAATCTAGGAAGAAATAAGACACGCTTTTTCCTGATTGGCATCAGCAAAGAGATTTGGCTCGTCACATCCAGTGTTAACACATCTTCATCAAAAGAGACTGGCGTCAGCAGCCGAAACACCGGAAGACACATTTCCGTGGCCTTAGCCAACCAGTTTGTTAGTTATATATTCCCTCGCAAACCCAAAGGCTACACAGCCGGGGAAGCCATTCCCCTACCCCTACCCCACCCCAATCTGTCTGTAGTGCTTGGCCTGACTTTCATTTATGTTGTTATGAAGAATTCAACTGTGCTCTCTGAGGTGTGAAATTAAAAACATTATGTTTCACCAACGTTTAAACATCAGGATGAGTTGTTCAGGGAGAAAGGCAAAAGGGTTTTATGTTGCGTGAGAAACCCAGCTTGTGTAATTGGAGTGGGGGTACATTTACTTCCTGTTTTGTTAACTCGCAGATTAAGTCCGCCGGGCAGCATGTAAACTTCTCTTTAGGTCGGTTGCTCTCCCGCTTTGATTCACAGTCTGTTTGTATGAAGTTGGCATAAACTTCTTGATTGCAGTGAAATCTCAGTAATAGATCTCTGGGTGGTAAATCCAAGAATGCTTATTTTGACCTTCCAGCCACATACCCAGGAGGGCAAACTGATCGGTGTTCCAGAAAGTGTTTCCCCTTCCCAGGTGCCTTGGGCCCCGTCCTTCCATCCCTCTCCGGGCGTCTCCCCTCCTCAGACCTCCTGCATGGCCGGCCGGGGTGCAAAGAGCTTGGGGCTGCAGATGATGCCCCGAACTGCGCTTTCCCTTGTCCTGCTGCAGACTCAGATGCAGGTGGGAGAAATCCCTTCCTCCACCCCCTTTTCCTTCTGTAACTAAGGAAACCTAGTTATTCACAGTATATTCTAAATGTTTATCTGCTTCTTTCCGATGACGGGGTCAGCGCTGTGAGAACCCTCTGCCCTGGGAACACTCACGTCCCAACGTCCAGACCATTGGACTTCTGGCACCTGCTGAAACTAGAACTTACACTTGTTTTCTGGGGAGTCCAGAGCCCATTTTGGATTTTCACTGTTAGGAAAAAATGCGATCCTGACATTTCTCCCTGGAGAAGTAACACATCTGTCACTCTGTAGCTCTAGAGCTGGAGAGGATGAGGCAACCCAGGGAGACAGAAAGAGGGAAGTTGAGGGTGGTGAAGCAAGACAACCACAGGAGGAGAAAGCAAAGAAGGACACAGAGAAACGGGGAGGACGCATTAGAAGATGCTTCCATCGAAATCTCGGTAGAAGGTCTAAAATCTGGTCCTGACGCCCAGGCACTTGTCACAGTCAGCCTCGTGTGCAGGAGGCAAAACAAGGCTGGGACATGCAGGGTGGTGGTTTTTTGTTTTTTTAAATAAAGATAATCTTTATTGAGGTAACAGACATAACACAAAATGTCCCATTTTACCCATATTTATCTGTACGTTTCAGTGGCATTAATTACGTTCACGATGTTGTGCTACCATCACCACCATCAGTTAGCAAAACGTTTTCATCTGACATGCAGGTTTCATTGAAAAGAGTTCCAAACATTTCAAGGAAACTCGCTGGACTCTGGACATCCTTTCTTTGCTTATCCAATCAGTTTTAGCTACCAGCACCTTTCTCGATCCTGAAATCTAAGACCAGGAGGGAAGGGTGAGTCGCTGCTTCTGAGACCACAGTGTCCCACGTTTTCAGGGTGACAGGGACCTGGATCCCACAGGCCACAGATGGGAGCACCTACAGCCCTTCCCTAGCCAGCATCCTGGGGCGCGCTCTCCTCTTTGTTTTGGCTGCCAAACCAGAGTTTTGAAAGGCATAAAGTAAATACTCCTCAGCTGTTACTGGTTAAAATGCTACAGTTTCTCTGGGAAGGGTGTGCTAAATGAAGAAATAAAACAAGAGTGTACTTTGCTTTCTAGCCCTTTATTTTGGAAACATCCATATCATATTGGACGTTGCAATAATTTAGAGTACTATTTGCACTGACTAAGGAAATGAATCCCTGAACCCCTCACTTATAAGGAGACCAGGATCCAAAGAGGGCTTGGGGAAACGTGGGACAATGCAACTAAGGCGAGTCTCAGAGAATTGCCATTGCTTCCTATGTGAATAAGAAAGTTTTTACATAGTGCAATCAGCAAGAAGGATCATTGAAGGGCTGCCATGCAGGAATTATAACAACCATAAAAGTGTGCCTTTGATTAACATAACAAAACAAAGTGTATGTCTTTATCACACACCCAGAAAGATGGTAGCCTAAATACAGAGGAGAAAAGAAAAATTAGAGCTAAATGTCTGTTAGGCATCTTGACTATTTGGTTTCATTTGGAAACTAGAACTATTTGGAGAGTGAGTTAAAAGTCAATTCTTTGTCAAACATTCCGCTCTTTCTTGAACTTGAAGCTTTCCCAAGCCAGATTTGTGAATTAAACGTGAGTGTACGTGTTTGTTTCAGGTTTTTTGTTTTTATTTTTACTTGAAATTACATTTCAAATTTTCTGGGATTTAAGTATGTTTTCCGATTATTTTGAGAAGTAGATGAAACAGTCTTTGCAATAATGAAATACGCACACAGAAGAAAACATTCAAAGACATGCCTTTCTATTTTCTCATTCAATTATGCTTTCTTGGAGCCAAATGAATGGATTTCTAGGAGGAGCAGCTGTCACCATGTGTGATGTACAGGATTTAGCCAAGGCAGACTCAGAGGCTATGTCACTTGCTGTATCTTTAAGTCGGGGTCACGGTGTCACACACACACCCTCCCTGGGGACACAGGCTGGCTGCTGGCCCAGTGGAAGTGCCACCTGGGACTTATCACTGCTACACAGTTAAGTGACGTGCAGGCTGCAGGTCAGACCCGGGCAGCACTTCGGGACCCGCATCTGGGTCAGGGCTAATCTGGCAGAGCCCATTTGGATCTCGCCCCAGCACTCATCTCGTCCTCTGGAGTCCTTGCCCCATCCGTGTCCTAGTGTGGTACACATACTTTTTCCAGTCTGTGTCCTTCTCCTGGCTGACTCTGCAGAAGGAAAGGACCAGCCATTCTGCAAACTCCATTCTGAATTCACTTACACACACGTGTTCCAGCAAGGGGGGCTTCAGGAAGTACACATGGACGAGGGGGCGTGGAAAAGCAGGATAACCTGACCGTTTTTGCTTGGCAGTGTGCATTGCTGATCACAACAGGCTTTGAAATAATTTGGGAGGAATAACTGACGTGTCTATCCCATCTCTCTGCAGAATATTTAGGGCTTTTTGACCAGTCTCCCATTCTCCCATCCCTGAACACACACATGCACACATGTAAAAAGGAAAACGTGTGTGCAGATAATAACCTTTTTTGGATCGCTATGCCAGACAAAACCTGTGTGTTGGAGAAAGCCAATGCTATTTCTTTAACAACTCATGGAGTAGTATCCTGAAAAGTGAGCCTGGGTTTCAGCACAGCCCTGCTGAGAACTCTGTTGACATTTTCTTTTCCTTGACAAGGCTTCAGGTCTTGCTGTAGGGAGCTGGCAGTGAAAATCAGTAATAACTTGTCAAGAAGCAGTGAATAATGAAAAGAAAAAAAAACAGTAAGTCTTAGTAGCTAATGTCTGAAAATGCATATGGGCATATATATTACAGGCTTTAAGATAGAATTCTTTTTAAAGAAACCTATAGTCTATAATCTCCATTTATTAGAACAGTGACCCTTTATCTTGTTTTTTTTAAACCATAAGGAAGAGAATTTTCTATGAGATATTCCTGTTTCTAGGGATTTATGTCTTAAACCATAAGTTGAATAGAGTGTTTGCAAAACTGCTATAGGGATAAGGTATTCTTTAGTTTTGAATGTGTGAAAGACCTGTACACATTTCAGCCAGGGTTTGAGTTACTGCCCAGGGTCATTGCTCCAAAGTAATTCAAGGAGTGATTAAGCTTCAGCATTTGTAATGTAGGCGCCTTCTCCTGGGATCCATAGAAAATGTGAACAGAGAAACTGTGGTTAAGCAGAGCCTGAAATTATAGCTTGGCAAAGAAATGATGAGTTTGTCAGGTCAAGTCAAAAGATAGCACCCTGTCATATTAATTACATACTTTCTTCATGCAAGTGCTTAAATTAGCAAATATAATAGTGATGGAGACAATTAAATAAAGCTCTCCCCTTCCCTAACTCCCAAACAAGAGAGCATACTTCAGTTGGCTTTATTGTTCTTTGGCTCAAGGCAGCTTTCTGTCTCAGTATAGCCTTGGGGGAGATTATTTAGTCTCAAATTAGCCATTTTTCCATCTTGAAGGGCAAAGACATTCTGAAAGGTTTCCAGTGGGTTGTGGAGGTGAAGGCCAATGGTCCCCCATGATGACACATTATTAGATTTTTCGGAAAGGAACAGGCCTGAAATACTTGACTTGATGGGTTGTTCCCTTCATTTATTTTTCCTTAGCATCCCAAATTATCCAAATTTTCTTCACCTTACATGAGTGTCATTTAATCTAAACCTCCAGTTGGTGCGCTGTTTAAAGCTCTCTGAGTTTGTTGGGTGTGAACCAATGGTTGATTCGTGAATCAAGGATGCAGTCTAGAGTGGAAAGGAAAGGCTACTGAACCCACATAAATCTAAGTGGTCAAAAGAGGGCAAGCTCACCTGCCAACCCACCCACGTGAGATAAGTACAACCCCTAACTGTTAACTTCAGATGAATACCTCTCTCCCTGGCTGAGGGAGACAGAAGAGTGACTCTTTTCACCCCAGGCTGGCTCACTTTCAGATGGCAACCTCCGCCCCCGTTGCCTTTGAGATATCTGCTCCACTCGCTCTCCCAGGCGTCAGACCAAGGAAAACATTCGTGCAAGATTAGCCTGTCGGCATCTCTTCTGACCTGGCTAAGGAAAGAAAGGAAACCTGTTAGTTTTAAAAGTCAGGAACAAAGTGTCAGGTGGCTTTGATTTATGACAGAAATAGAAAGAAGAAAGTTGAAGTAATAGCACTATCCAAATAACCCTGCCCAGGAAACTGAGGGGTCAAGAGAGCTTATCAAGAGCCTTTTGTAAAGGTGAGCTCTGCAAGGTGGAAGGGAAAGTGGCAAGTGGGAGAAAGCCTGGAGGTGAGGATGCAAGCCCACTTCCGATGGGACTCAAGCAGTTAGATACCTTGAGAGAGCTTTGTCTGCGATTACAGAGAATTAGTAAACCCTAATAAAAAACAGAGAAAGAAAACTGCCCTATCATAGTTTCTCTCCTTGCAACAAGATACCTGTACAAGTAAAATTTTATTTTTAATTAATAAAGACAAGGCAAGGACTGAAACGCTTTAGCTCCAGCTCCCTTCCCTGGGTTGTTGATAATTGCTGAGTTCCGAGGCCTGCGGCTCTGGCTTCCCCCTGAAGCTGTGGGCAGGACAGACACTTGCAGCCAGGCCAGCCATGGGGAGTGCTGGAGGACGGGTAGCAGAGCCTGTGGCCCTACAAGCTCCTTCCTGCAGCCACTGAAGAGGGTTTGAACACAACATCTTTCTGTTGTCTTCTCCCGCAAGTAAACACATGCACTCTCCTGTCTGTCACATCTGTGCTTGGATTGCTTAACTACTGGGTTGGGTGGGGAGGCTTTCATCTGGTTGAGCAGGGGGCAGTGATGCTGTGACAGCGAGGACTTCTGTGGTGTGTGGTGTCCTTGTTCCCTCCCTCTGGAAGTGTTACCGTTTTCCCATCCTATTATTGTCGTCTGGTTGTTAAATCACAGCAGCGCTGTGTAGTGGGGCTGGGCTCCCTCCTGGGGTGAATACAAATGAAGGGCATTTTCTTGTATGTTTAGAGGTTTGGGAGAATTCAGTGATCTGTGGCTTTGATCGATCCTGTTGACTGGTGTACATGTCTGCACAAACCTGTTTCAAATAAATCTTTTCTTAAAGTAAATGAGCAGACCCCGTTTTACTTTGGAATTTTCTTTTCCACTAATAAGTAAGTGGTTACCACCATAGGGACTTCGGACTCTAACAGGGTTTTGTCAGCAGGCACAGGTTGTACATACCTGGAAATACCGGGCCGTGGCAGGAGCGCAGGTGAGCCTGCTGCAGGTGAGGGTGAGGGCCGAGCCCTCGGAGGCCAGGCCTCCCATCTGAGAAGAGGGCTGAGGAGGCCATGCTCAGTCACTCAAAGCAAAGAGCCGAGCACAGAAGGGCACCTTCCGTCAACCGCGTCATTCCCGTGGGTTCATCTCAGATTCCCTGCAAAAGGGAGATCTGGAAAGTTCAAATTGTACCATCAAGCATGACATCATGACATTATTTCAAAGGGAGTCCCTGTCCATGCAAGGAGTCACACTTTCAGAAGCATCCATTGAGTGCCCTGAAGTCAGCCAGGAGGACAGACAGGCTTCCAGGAGAAGGCTGAATCTGGACCCCGGAAGACCTCTTATTTGTCCACCTCAAGTTTATTACCCATTTCCCGGAGCTGAATTTGATTCCCCCTAGCCAGGCCAGGTCCTCTTAGAAGTGGTTTTGGCCTGCTGAGGGCAGCGGTGGCCTCGGTGGCCAGATCTGCAGACACAGACAGGAGCAGGGGCGCACCTCTCACTTCCAGGCAGGTTCTCGGGCTTAAACCGGGAAGGACTTCTGCCCCCTGCTCTACATAAACAGGACTATTTTTAATCAGGAAAAATGATGTTGCTTCACGGGCAATTTAATACAATCTACAGAGAGGTGTTAAATTCCAACATTTGCCAGGTCTTAGTCATGCCTTTGCAGAATCTTTCTTTGCTGCTAGTGTTTTTGGGTTTGGTTTTGAAAGGCCATTCTTCACTTTTGCTCACCAGAAAAAACTTGAGCCACGAAGAAGCCATGATCAGCTGAGGAGATTTTGCAGACTGCATTTCTGCCTAAAGTGATGTCCTTTAGAATGGTATTCTCTCTGGAAAAGCCTCAAGATACTTTGAAAAGCTTTCAGGTTCTGCTGTTTATTTTCAGAGTGTTTATGCAGATGTGTTCCTCGTGTCAGTGACTGAAGTGTACATCAAAGCAACCGGGCACAGGTGAGCCTGGGCAGCTAGCACCTTTCTCCAACTCTGATGTCTCCTACCTACCTTCCTGTCCACATAGGACTCTCTTTACGGAACTTTCCAGCAGTGTTGAAAAGCCAAGCAGTTTGTTGTAACTGGGGGATCCAGGACTTCCAGAGGATAAAATAGAGCCACTACGCTTACCAAAACTAGAAGCACCAAACACACACTGTGCAGCTTACAAATGTTAAGCTTCCATTTATTAAAAGTAGGCCACACATTAATAAAATGAGTTAAAATTCTTGAGGATTGGCCTCGAAGCTCTGTCTCGAGCTGTCTCGTTTTGCAATCAACTGTCCGTGCCTCATTCCCAGAGTGATGGACACAAAGTCAGAGAACACAGGTGCCTTAGAGATGCAGCCATATGCCCAGAGCCTACAGGATTTGAATGGTCTTGTCCCAAGAGCTCCTGTATAATTGTTGTTAGCATTGTTTATAAAGTTTAATGCTAACCTTACTCTCTCCTCTACTCCAAAGAAAATGAGTTGTGAATTGAAATATTTTAAATTAATTACTGAGAAACGCTTCCTGATTTTCCCCCAACTTTCAAAACAGTTGGTTGTGCACACATGAAGTTTTGTTGGATTAAAAGCCCCTCTGCTGACCTCACCCATTTGCCCCGTGGCTGGGAGGACAGGGTGGTGGTTGGGTTCCTTTCCAAATGGCTCTGAATGGAGGAGGTAAGTAGCTACTGTGAGCTGAAAGAGAACAGCTCATTAGCCAAGAACAAAGCTGTTAAACGTGTTTCTTTCTTTTTTTTTTTTTTTCTTCCCAGCATCCTGCAAATTACTGATACTTGGAGCATTTGAGTTTGTTTCAATATTAGATTTAAAATTGGATGGGGGTGCAGTGTGGGGGTTGGGGAAGACTTGCTAATCTATGAAAGAAACCTCCTTACTTCCAAGCAAATTAATACCTGAGCTGGAAAATTTTTAATGTAAGCCAAAGTTCCAATTTATTTAGTAACAAGCCCCAATCATTTTGTGCTTTTGAAATCTGTAAGCACAGGCACACACACACACACACACACACACACAAAACGATCCTGTGGAAGGAAATGAAATAGCTATAACTGCACATGAACACAAAAGAAAAATATTCATTCTTAACCTAGAGAATTTGGCAAAGCAGCTCAGACGATGCAAAAGAAGGCTTAACCCTTTTCTTGTTGGAGATCAGAGAAAACTGACTTTCTGGCAACTGTGAGTGCTAAGGGGAAAACACTTCAGGGCCCTTTCAGCCCCAGTGACCGGGCCACCAGATGTTTGTCTGAGACGCTGGTGCCTTCCCACTCAAACTGCTGAGGCCTCTGTTCCCACGGAAAGGCCTGAGCAGGGAGGCCGAGGCGGGAGAGCCTGGGTCCTGCCTTCCGGCTGAGGGAGTCCCGCTGTCTGTCCATCCGGGGAGCCTCAGCTCTGCCATCAGACACACTTCCTTGCTGTTCTTTGGAATACGAGCTGTCCTGTGACTACCTAACAGGTGTTGGAGATGTTGTGGTGGCAAAACGAAGTCCCTGTCTTCGTGGCGCTGACATTCCAGCAGGGGAGACAGACAATAAGCAAACGACTCTGTGCTACGAGAGCCTGTTGTATAACACCACGCAGATAAGTCCTAACTCCATGGCCAGGTGACCAGGCTCCCTGCCGGATGATTTGCTCTTTCTCAACAATTCCCATTACCCGTCTCTAATCCAAAGAACCTCTGAAAAATTCTCTGAGACTAGACTTATCCCAGTTGGCCGTATGGACACCGGACTAGGGGTGGGGAGACAACAGTGCCCCCTTTTCTTTCCAGCCTAACCACCGTCTGTCTGTTTACCAAAGAGAACCTCTACTTCAGCCAGACCTCAGGGTCTTTTTCCACCCACTCTGTTCCTCAGTTTCTCCTCGCTCTCCCTCCTCCTTCCCAATGGCTTAACCCTTGCCGTCCTGAGAGGCTTGGTTTTCCCAGGACGCTTCTCAGCTCCCTTCTCTACACCTGAGGGTCTTCCCTGCAGCTTCTGGGCCCGCCGGCCTGCACTTTTGTCGAGTAGGCATCTCGTGCGTGTAAGTAAGCCTTACCTTTTCAAGGAGATTATAAACTTCCAATGACAAGGGCCTCATTACCACGTGGTCCAACTTCCCGGCACAGTATAGTGTGTGTAATGGAGTGTGCATTGGGCTTAGAATCAGGGCACACGGGGTCAAGTATTGACTTGGCCAGTCATGAGTCCCCTGGCCCTGAAGAAACCATCTAGCTTCTCTGGTCCTCAGTTTCTTACCTCCAGGGTTGGGAGGTGCCCTCCCTCCTCTCAGGGCAACGGTGAACAGGGCAGACCTTCTGCTTCCACACTGGCACAGTTACACGACTTGTTAAAATACTGAAATGTGCCCATTTCAGTGGATAAATAGCCACTTCCCTTGCTGGGGTGCTCGACCACCACACCTAGACTTTTCCACAATTCAGCACTCGAGGAGGTGATGCTTTCCCAGCAGGGGCCTGCAGACCCTACCCCAGCACCATGGCCCTCGTCCACTATGATTGGTCAGTGGCTGGTGACATTCAGATGGATAAATGACTTTCATATCACTCCTGGTTGTGAAACTCCCCGTTCATTCATTCCATAACTATGTGCCAGGCACTCTGCTATATGCTGATGACACAGGAAAACAAGACTCTCAAGGAATTCAGCCCAGTAGAGAGAGAGACGTAAATAAACAGAATACTATCATTGAGTGTTTCAGTTATATATTACTGTGCAACGAAACACCATGTACCAATTTACTAAAGCTGTCTTTATGCAAAATACCAGAAACGGATTGGCTTTTATAAAGGGGATTTATTAGGTTACAAGTTTACAGTTCTAAGGTCATAAAAGGGTCCAAACTAAGGCATCAACAAGAGGATACCTTCACTAAAGAATGGCCGATGATATCCGGAACACCTCTGTCAGCTGGAAAGGCACGTGGCTGGCATCTGCTGGTCCTTTGCTCCCGGGTTCTGGTTTCAAAACGGCTTTCTCCAAAATGTCTCTGGGCTTCTGTCTCTCTTAGCTTCTCCGTCTCAGCCTCTGTGCATCCTTGCTTGTTCTCCCAGGGCGTTTCTCTCTAAGCATCTGGCGATCCTCTCTTAGGTTCTCCAGGCATACTCTGGGCTTCATCTCCAAATGTCCTTCTGTCTGCATCTCCCAGCATCTCCTGACATCTGTGTTGGCTCTTAGCTTCTCTCAGGGGAAACTCTGGATTGCATATCTTAGTTTCTCTCCAAAATGTCTCTCTCAGCTTCTCTTAAGGACTCCACTGATCTAATTAAGACCACCCTGAGTGAGCAGGGCTGCACCTCCATGGAAATGATACAATCAAAAGGTCTCACCCACAGTTGGGTGGAGCACATCTCCATTAAAACAACCCAATCAAACGTCCCACCCTAATCAAAAGACTAATAAGTCTGCCCCCACAAGACTGCATTAAAGAACATGGCTTTTGTGGGGGACATAATAGAGTCAAACCAGCACACACCTCCAAACTTAGTGACTTACAAAAGATGCAAACAACCCAAGTGTCACAGACAGAGGAATGGATAAACAGAGTGTGGTATATCCATTACAATGGAAAATTATCCAGCCATAAAAAGGAATGAAGTTCTGATGCACGCTATAACATGTATAAGCCTTGAAGACATCATGTTGAGTGAAATAAGCCAGACACAAAAGAACAGACATTGCATGATATCACTTATATGAACTGCCCAGAATAAGCAAATTCATAGAGAAAGAAAGTAGATTAGACATTATCAGAGGCTGAGGGGAGGGAGAATGGAAACTTACTGCTTAGTAGGCACAGAATTTCTGTTTGAGTTGATGAAAACATTGGTAATGGATGGTGGTGATGGTTGCACAACATTGTGAGTCTAATACCACTGAATTGTATACTGGAAAGTGGATAAAATGGGAAATTTTGTGTTGTATATATATCAACAAAATAAAAATTATTTAAAACCTATAACAAATAAACAACCAATAAAGAACTTCTAAATGCCTTGCTATTAGCTAAAAACCATTGGGATAAAAATGGCTATTCAAAGCAAAACAAAACAAAACTTAGTGACTTAAGCAACAACAATCATTTCTTTTGCCCACAAATCTTCAGTTTGGGCAGGGCTCAGCTGGAATGGACCATCTCAGCTCCATGATGCCCGCAACCACAACTGGGATGACTTAAATGGCACGGGCCAGCTGAGCATCGCAATCTTCTCACAGTCTCTCCACCATGCAGCCAGGTGAGTGGTCAGACTTCTCATGTGGCAGCTCAGGGCTCCAAGAGCAAGTGTTCCAAGACACAGGAAGCAGAAGCGGCCCTGGGCCCGGAAACGGGCACAGAATCACTTCCCAAAATTGATAGGTCCAGAAGTCGCAGAGCCCACTCAGATTCAAAGGGAGGGAACTTAGACCCCCACTTCTGAAAGGGCGGAGTTCTGAAGAGGCTGTGGCTATTTTCAGTCTTCCCCAAGGTGATAAGTATGTACAAGGTCCTAAACTAGTGTAGCAAAAAGATGACTCTCCAGGAAAGGAGAAGGTTACATCCAAGATAAAATAACTGATGAGAAAACATCTTGGAAAGGTAAGCCATTAAATGTTCTACCCATGCGTTATCAGGGATGATGACGGTAAATATTGAATTAAGGCAAGGCTTTGCAACTGCTTCCCAATTGATGAGATACAATAAGACAGATCTGACTCTCACCCTTACATTCTCTATGGGACTCTGTGTACTGCCCCGGAGAGCAATGCTGCAAGACCGCTGTGTAGAGAGATGGGTGTGGCACTGCAGGAACCAAGCACCCCGCAGATCACAGCCATGTGGAGCACCTCATTCTGCATTTCACTCCACAGCAAATCAAGGCAATGGGCATGCAGCAAACCCCTTGATTTACAATGTACTCCAAGATCAACTGTCTCTGTGAAGTTCCAGCACAACTGACTTCTTTTCTACTAATTGTAGAGACAGATGTGGCCACAAATGCCATTTGTCAAGCACAGTTTTCCTAATAACCACATCCCCTGTGAAAAAAGTCACTGAATCAAATGAGATGCTGGCACTTCTCAGTAAGTAGTTGCCGGATGCACACTGATCCTTAGCTATTCAACGAGGACTCTTTTTAGTCCAATATGCCTTTCGTTAGATATAAAATTTCTTATATGTACAACTAACACTGTTTAAAACAAGAAAGGAAAAGAAAACTTATCAGTGTTAAAAACTAGAAAAAATCCGCTTCTAATCATCTTTAGCTTTAAAATTTATTGTTGGGGGAAATAATTTTAAGATGGCTCTGACGATTTCAAATCTTTGTGGTCCTCATGTGGTTCTGTTGGATCAAGTGTTTTATGTTTAATTCTAAACAGAAGCAGCAAATATCATTCTCACAAAGGTGACCACAAAACCGGTCCTAGAATAAAACCAATAGGGCTAACTGTCTTCCATCTCAGGCTTTGTTAACTGTCTGGTTATTTTAAGATTTTAGTTGTCAAAGAACATCCTGTGAACCAGTCCATGGAATGCTTAGTTACACTGGTGTCTGAGTTCACCAGGGCTGCTGGAACGTACCACAGTTCGTTGGTTAAATAGCAGGACTTTATTGTCTCACAGATTTGGAGGCTAGAAGTCCAAAATCAAAGTATCAGCAGGGTCGTGCCCCCTTTGAAGTCTGAAGGGTTCTAATGGAGGCTTGCTGGCATCTGAAACTCAATCTCTGCTCCGTGACATGACAATCTGTCTCTTTCAAGCCTCCCTTTCACTTCTTCTGCTTATAAGATCTCCAGTCGTGTTGGATGAACGCCCACCCTGATTCAGTTTGGCCTCATCTTAATAGACCCTTCATAGATGCTATTTGCAAATGAGCTCACATCCACAGGACCAGAGAAAACTTGAATCTGTCTTCCTGGGGCACATGATTCAATCATAGTGATTGAATGCTACTTTTAAATAAATATAGCATTGCGTTGGCCTAAAAATAACTCTTCAATATTTCTTATGACATACTAAAGGTATTTATATCCAGAAATTCTTTCTACAGCCACAAATATTGAGTGCATACTGGGAGTCATTTAGAGATGAGGAAATCTTGGTTTCTAACCTCAAGGAATTTGCCATCTCAGGGAACATGCCCTCTAGCTAAATATAGTACCAGGCAGAATGAAACAAGCAAGTGCAATGGGAATGTAGAGTAGAGAGGAATTATATCAAGAGTATATTAAAGAAGCAGAGAGCAGCAGCTGTTCTCTACCCAAACTCTGCTGCCTCTAGTTCTTATTGCCCAATTTTGAAGGTTTGTTGAATAACATGAAAACAGAGAAGCAACAGAAGGATCCCATTAGCATGTGGATAGGTGAGGGTTCTTTTATATATGTATGTTTTTAGAATTCAATTTTATTGACATGATATTCACATGCCATACTCCTTTGTATTATAAATTATTATTGTAGAAACATAAAAACAACACTAAATTTCCAATTTTAACTGTTTAAGCGTGAAGTTCAGTGATGTTCATTACATTCACAAGGTTGTATTGCCATCACCACCATCCATTACCAAAACTTTTTCATCACTCCAAATAGAAACTCTGCACTTATTAAGCAATAACTCTTCCTCATTCAGCCCCCACCCCCCAGCTCCTGGCAACCTCTAATCTGCTTTCTGTCTCTATGAATTTGCCTATTCTAGATATTTCATGTAAGTGGAACCATGCATCATTTATCCTTTTGCGTTGGCTTATTTCACGTAACATAATGTTTTCAAGGTTTATCCATGTGATAGCATGTTTCAGGACTTCCTTCCTTGTATGGCTGAATAATACTCTTGTATGTCTATAGTGCATTTTGCTTATCCTTTCATCTATTGAAGGACACTTGGGTTGTTTCCACCTTTTGGCTACTGTGGATTATGCTGCTATGAGCATTGGTGTACAGAAGTATCTGTTTGAGTCCAGTAGATGAGATTTTAAAGATGGTTTGAAAATGAACAAGAATAACAACAAAAACAACAACAAAAAAAACCACTTACACAAAACCAGAGCATCTGGAAGGTAGCTTACAAAAGCAATACCGCACCGGTAGAAAGATATCATGGCAGGAACGGTCATATTATCTCACTTAACCCACACGACAGCCCTCTGAGCTACTGTGAGTACCAATTTAACCAACCAAAGCTCAGAGAGGGCTCCTGAATTAACGCACCCTGGTCAGGGGTGGAAGAGGGATTTGAACCCACCTCACGCCCCCTTCAAGCCTCATAAGAATGTCCTTCTAAAGAAGGTTTCTAAAAAAGATGTCTGTACTGTCCCCACCAGTGTAATGCATCAGCCCAGGGGATGCTGGCTTAACTCAGATCTGATGGAGCGTTTAATGTCATTTTTGCATTAAAATGGGACGTATGAATTGCTTTATGTTCAATTATTTTTATTGCCAATTATTGACTTTCAAACGCGACCCTCTCTTGCAGACCCTGCTTTAGGAGGTGGGGACTGATCTCCGCAAACCACCTTTCTTTCCCTTTTGTCTGAGGTTGCATGTGAGGCTCTGCAAGTGGGGGCGCTAGGGGGACCCACAAAGTGGAGGCTCCCTCCTTTGTGTTTGCTGTCCTGCCAGGGTCATCACGGGAACGGCCCTTCTCCCTGGTGGTGGCAGTCAGTGCCGGGCTCTGGCTTTGCTTGGCCCTTTCGGAATCAGCCTCATTGTGCCCCTCTGAGCACCAGAACCAGCGGGGGGACACCCCCTCCCAGGGCATGGCTGGGCCTTTCCTCCAAGTTCTAGGTTTGAACACCCCCAATCGTCTCCCTTTGTTCCCTGCCCCCTGGGGTGGTAGCTGCTTCCGACTGTCACTCTGTGACCATCTTGTCCCCTTTTGCCGTGTCTGTTCTCCAACACCTGTTTAACCAATTCCTTACACCAGTTCTCTCTGTTAAAATAACTGGTTCCACTTACATGAAATATCTACAATAGGCTATTGTGTCCTAAGCCAGAGATATATATATAGCCTATGGCATGGCAATTCCATTCCTGGTTAAACACCCAAGAACCGTGAGTGCTCATGTTCACCAAAAGGCGAACATGTTTTATTCCCAATAGCTCAAACTGAAGACCACCCAAAGGTCCATCAACAGTAGAGTGGATACATAACCATGATATATTCATACGATGGAATACTTCCCAGCAATTAAAAGGGAACAAACTACCGTTCCACTTGACAACACCCGGGATGTTGAGCGAAAGCAGCCACAGAAACGTACAGACTGCATGATTCCATTAAATGGGGTTCAAAACCAGGCAAAACAAATCAGAAAAGCATGTACCTTTGAAGGAGGTATCAACTGGATTTTTTCTATTTCTTGATCTGGGTGATGGTTTCATTGAAATGTACACTAAAAATTTTGTGTAATTTATGTTAGTTTAATAGAAAATTAAAATAAAATAAAATAACTGGTGTGGTCTCTGTTTTCTTGGCTGAATCCTGATTGGTTCAGAGAGATGCCAAGTGGCAAGGGAAGAGAAGACGTGTGGAAGTGACTTTGCAAAGCAAGAGGGCAAAGAAAGAAGACAAGGACACTTTGGGTATTATAGAGAGTGATATTGCTTCAAGGGTCTGAGGAAGCCAATTCTGAGGAAGCCAAGTCTCCTAGCAACCTAAAATCACAAGAAATTTAGACTAACTCAGTCAAAACACATTGATTAGCCATTGAAACAAAAATAAGAAAGATCTCCTAAGCTAGTTCTGTCATCAGGATCTCTCTATATTTGATAAATTTGACTTGTCAATATAAATATATATATATATATATATATATATATATATATATATATATATATATATGCATTTCTCTATATTGGACAGGGAAAAATCTGAAAGGAAGACAAATTACAAATTAATTATAATCTGTTGGATGCCACTGACACTGTGTCTCATATCCTTTTGCTTCCACACCAACCCTAGGAGTTGGGAGTTATTACCCCTTTTTACAGCAAGTACCCTGAGGCTTAGAGACTTTAAACTGTCAAAGGCCACACCACAAGTGATAAAAATGGGTTCTAACTGGGTCCATCCAACTCCAGGGCAGGTTTAACAGAACCAACCACAAGTGGGACAAGGAAAACTGAGGATTGCAAACAAACTGCAGTTTTAAAAGATCACTTGAGAAACGAGAACAGAGTCTTGGATGAGATAGCCTCATATAATAAGTTCTTTCTGTTTTAAATTTCCCTGTGACACTTTCTATACACATAGACAGTAACTTTATATACATGTTACAGATGGCAATCAGTCTTCTGCAGCTGTTATGTCTACTGAGTAAACACAGTATTGTGTAATCTATGATTTTTCTAACTGGAAAGAGCTATACCTCAAGACCACTGAAATTAAGATGCAAGTTTAAATGTCTAAAATTCTGTCTGAAGGCTGCCATCATAAATTTTTTACCCCTTTTGTCACCTCTCAATTTGAAATTTTTAAAATCATTAATTTTTAATTTCTTGTTCTTGGTTCAAGCCTGGTCCTTCATTTCTCTTAAACGTTGAAGGCATTCTGACGCTTTAACTATGAGAAGCAAACAGAGCCTCACAGCCAAATCCCCACACCAAGCCTTGCCATTTTATCTCAGAGTTATTCTATCATGGCGGTGTGGGGTCAGAATTAACATCCAAAAATACCTAATGTTTTCAACAGGCGTAACTGTGTATTTCTTTAGAGTTTTAATCCTCCATTTTTTCTCTAAGTGATTCCATACAGAACAGAGGGCAAAGTAGAGAAAGCAAATGAATGCAAAGCAACGCCATAAAACATATTTATATCTTCTCTTTTGCTGTAGTTTTCAGGAAGAGTTACAAATTTTTAATCCGTTGTCATCTTTCACTTAGCCTCTTAAAGACACTTGAATCACAGCAGTATTTATGTTTTCAATTAATTAAGACAAAAAAATTCAGAAGGCAAAGCAGCTTTCTTTATAGGTATTTTTGGATGAGTGGATTGAATAAAAATAGCCCATCTCCAGCTTTTAAAGAGGGAGGGTGCGGGGGGTGGGGGGTGGTGGTGGTGGTTGCAGGATGGAAATATGCTTAAGGCCCTACTGTCTAAGCAAGTAGAAGAAAAGGAGGATTAAAGTTGAGTGGTAAAGAGTGGGGTTCTCATTGGTATGCACCTTTATTCCTCCTTGCAATATTTAGGCTACCCCTTTTAAAAATCAGAGGGGTCCTAAAAACACAAAGACTCTGCCTTCCCTAAAGGCCCAGGCTCTCTGTTCCTTCTCTGGGGACACCGCCTAGTTTTCATAAAAGCTACTGCCACCTTGGGGTGCCTCTGCTCAAGATAAGCTCCATTGTGAGATTACGCAGCTTCTTCGGACTTTTTGCTTTGACTTTTACTCGAGGGGCAAAAGAAATAAGTCAAAGGGGGAAGTGACCACTTAAAAAAATCCTAGGCAGTTCATTTAGCCATTACTGCAGCTACATTATTTACTTAGCGGTAACTCAGTAACTTCAGCAGGGAGGCGCCTGAGACTGGCTTTCTATCTTCATGACTGACAGTGTCTCTTCCTAAAACTGCTTTCACTCTCTGCCCCTGGGGACCCCTCTCCGCAGATTCCATCCAGCTCCCCAGGCACTTGCCAGGAGCGGACCTCTGCACTGGACGTGGCAGTAAAGCACACGTTAGGTATTTTAATGAGTCACTTAAGACTGACATCAGGAAGACCAGGCTCAATTAATGAGAAGGCTCAATTCTAAAATACGTTAAAAAGAAACAAACTTACTCCTTTTTGAGCATATAGGAAGCTAGAACAACTGAAAGCACCATCTGCTAATCCACTTGAATGAATTGCTGAGCCTCTGTGTGCTAGGGATACCCAACACGCAAAAGACCACTGTGACTCTGCAGGAAACACAGACAGACGATGGTCCTGGGAGAAAAGGGACCACAGTGTGACTCCTGGATGCAGGCACAGATGAGAACTTACTACCCCAACTCTTTCAGATCCCAAAGTTCACACCATTTAAACTTTTCTGCCCTTGGCCAGTGCATTTGTGAACACCTACCCCCTCTCGTCAATGTCACTCTTATCTTCAGGGTTTCTACAGGCAGCGCTTCTGAAGGAAATTTAAATTCTAATTTTGTAACAAAACAAGGAAAAAATAAGGATTCCAAGACTCAGGAAATTGAAGTGTGTTATCATGCAAGCATGAGCTCGAGATAAATTTAACAGACGGAAGATTTCATTAGTCAAGCATCTAGGAACTTCAACTATCAGGAGCGGAAGGGTAGCAGGAAGGTGAGTGCGGCAGAGTATATATACTAAGCCAAAATGCGTTTGTCTTGACAGTATTCTCACTGCTTTGGATGTTGATATTTTTGTTAAATTTTAACTTTTCCAGCTGCAGAAATGGTAGGAGATGCATAGTTTCTTGGCCCTTAGATTGACACAAAGAGCTGGTTAATTTCTTCCTTGGAATCTGCACTTACTCTCCTACATTCAGGGATGCAGTAGTTATAGCTGCAAATAATGCATTCTCCAGAAACTACCATAAACCAACTCTAAAGCTGTGCAGCCGCAAACTATTTTTCTATCTTACAGTCTCTTTTTTTTCCAACAGACTTTATAATATTTCTACTTAGTGCACATTATACACTTCCCATGGAATACGTAAAATAACACTGAAGGCTCAAAGACAGTACACACACCCTTTTTTAAAAAGTAGGCTA
Source organism: Choloepus didactylus (assembly GCF_015220235.1). NCBI lineage: Eukaryota > Metazoa > Chordata > Mammalia > Pilosa > Megalonychidae > Choloepus > Choloepus didactylus. The sequence continues at coordinate 13,917,492 of NC_051318.1, read as the reverse complement.
ATTCATATATGTCACCAGAAGGAAAGTTGGAGGTCAAAAGATGGGAATGTATAAAACTGAATCCTATGGTGGGCAATATCCATGATTAACTGTACAAATAGAAAACTCTTCCATGAACCAGAACAAATGTATGACAGTACAACTAGAAGTTAACAATAGAGGGACATATCGGGAAGAAACATACCTATTGCAAACTATATACACAGTTTGCAGTATTTCAACATTCTTTCATGAACAGTAACAAATGTACTATACCAACACTACGAGTCAGTAATTGAGGGGGGTTGGTTAGGGATACGAGAGGATTCGAGTGTCCTTTTCTTTTCCTCCCCCCCCCCCCAATCTTTCACTTTATTTCTGGCCTGGAGTAATGAAAAGTTTCTAAAAAGTGAACAAAAATTGTGTGGTGATGGATGCACAGCTGTAAGAGGGTACCAGGGGCAACTGATTGTACACTTTGGCTCTTTGGATAATTGTATGGTATCTGAACAATCCCAATAAAAATTAAAAAAAAAAATACTTAAAAAAAAAAAAGACAGTAAATCATTTAAACATTACATTCACATCCACAACTGTAACATTTTCTGTAACAAATATATATATATATCTCACATTATTCTCATCTTATAAATGGGGGGACCAATTAGCTAAATTAGCCAATCATTGATTGTGATCTCAAAACTGGTAAATGGGATCCTAGAATAAAATATATTGTCTAACCAACACAAAATTAAGAAGTGTTGCTTTGAAGTTAGGTACAAGAACTTCCTAAAATCTGGTACATCATCAAATAAATAATTTTTTCAGATAAAAAAAAAAGTAGGCTATTGGTTCTAGAAAGCAATATTTATGATTTTTTTAACCAATTTTACAGTAAGATGTATTTAAACCAAGTGTTAGAACATTTTGTCAGTTGAATTTCTAGTTTTTTTCCAAAACTGAAAAAATCAGGAGTTGATGATAATGATACTACATTTTTGGAAGGACCAAGTAACACTAAGTTAAAACCTCACCTCATTTATTAAAGTGTGCTTCTGATGTAAACATGGTATTTAATTATCACATAAAAAAAGGAGCAAAAATTCTTCAATCTTTGTGTAAGCACAGCAAGCATTCTCCATCCCTCTGTGTTTAAAAAAGGCTGTCAAGAACGCTGCACAGGTGACTCCTGTTTTGTGTAAGATTGAACTGGCTCAGGGATTGGCAAGCTATGGCCTGTGAGCCTATCTGTGTATGGCCATAGACCTATAAATGGCTGGGGAAAAAAAATCAAAAGAGTATTTCATGATGTGAAAATCATACAAAATTCAAATTCAAAAATAAGGTTTTATTGGAACACAGACACACTCATTCATTGATGAATCATCTGTGGCTGCTTTTGCACTACTATGGCAGTTGTGTAATTGCAACAGAGTCCTTATGGCCCAAAGCCGAAAATATTTATTATCTGGCTCTTTACCGAAAAAGTTTGCCAAGCCCTGGGTTAGGTGAGCTCTAAGTTCCCTTTCAACTCAAAGGTTCTAGGAATTTTACTTCCTTAGGTAACTTGGAATCTTCCATCAAAGACAGCCTAGGGTGCACACGTTAGCCTGGGGATTTAATGATCCCCAAAGCACTGTCTCTTTTATGCTGTCAACACTTCCCATGGAATACGTAAAATAACACTCAAGGTTCACAGACATACCTTTTTTTAAAAAGTAGGCTATTGGTTCTAGAAAGCAATATTTATGATTTTTTAACCAATTTTATTCTATTACCAGGCTTCATAAACCACCTGAAAAATTACCAGGTAGAATGAAAATGAAAAAACAAAACAAAACACACACAAAAAAACACCCCAATCACCTAGGAATTCACAACATAAAATATTTATTAATAAGTAAAATGATTCTCCCCTGCCTTTGGTTTTTAAAAAAAATTTTGATTTGACTACCTGTGTTGATACCCAATGGTTTTACATTATTCAGTCACGATATATATAGAGAGAGATAAATGTGTAAAAGACCACCTGGAGGTATGCTTAATTACAAATCTTGGTTTTGCTAGCAGTTGGAAATTTACTTGCACACACGTAAACTTTTTTTTAGTAAGTAAACACAAATAAGTTCACTCGGATATTTAAATCAGAACACTGGCAATGAATACAGTGCACGTTGGACTAAACAGAGAGGAAAACAAAAATAAGTAACTCCGTGGTGGAAGAAAGGCAAGACCTCTTTGAAAAGCTTTTCTCCTGACTTAATAGTCCCTATTGCCTGAAAAATAAGCCATTTTACTAATGAGAATATTAAAAGCTTTTATGATTTATAGAGTAAATCTGTATGTGTGGCTTAAATTTCATCCCAAATATTGGATTACAGCTGAAGAGCTATACTAAACACCTTTGTAAAACAAAACAATGTTTTATCAGATCTATCAGAAAGATTGACCTTCATTTATAACCACTCTTAATTCCCTGCCCTCAGTACTACAGAGACATCTGGATCTGAAAGCCAAACAGAACAATATGCCAAGCCATACCGCACAGCAAAACTAAAAGTCACATGGAAAGGTAGCTGTTGATAGTTTGAGATTTCAATTTTAAAAACATCTCACTATTACATCTTCTCAGATGTCACCTGTAAAGTCAGAAAATTAAGAGATACAATCAAGAAGGGGGTGGTTTTATTACTACACCACTTATTACTTCAAGATTAAAATAATCCCAGAGTTCTGAAATGTCATGATTAGTTAAGTAACTATACAATTTCTTTCAGTCTTTTTTTAAAGGTAGAAAATCACTTTGTAATAAGATCTCTACACAAGGTAAAACAAAAAAAAAGGACAATCACAAAATAGGCAAAAAAAATATATCTTTTTACACTGAAATTAAGATGTGCCTGTCAAGTAGTGAGATCAATGACTAATTTCATAGAGTTCAAATGGGTTTCCTTTTGTAACAATTGTGTTATGTCTTCCTCTCAACCTTGAGTGTTTATTAAAAAAAATGGCCCAAGTAAAAGGGCAGTAACAGGTGTTCTGATTGTGTAAAGTTCAAAACAAAAAAGAAATAATGATAATAATAATAATAATGGTATAATAAAAACCCTTAATCTATCATTTACAAAATTCTTTTGCTAACCATACCTCAAGGGCACTTAAGGGCTCAGGTATTTGTCACAGGCACAACCATCAGAGTTGGCACATGCATCTCCAGCTAACCCTCTTTGCCATTATAAATCAATCATGCACCGGGATGAAACATATCCGAAAATGCTAATGCAAAGATGTTTTCATACTTTTGGGGGCAAATGAACCTGTCCAAAAGAACTGTACCATAAACACTTCCAGCATGCATGGGACTTGCACTTTGAGACCTCTTCACGAGTTGTCTGTGCATGGCTTCGCTGTTTCTTCTCCATCTTGCACAGGGACCCCAGCAGCTGGTGGCCTGTGAGTTAAACGGTCACTGCTGGGTACATCTTCTGCTCACTGTTAGTGTGGGGGAAGGGGGGCTGGAGCTGCCTGTAGCCAGCCTGCAGGCCTTCCATGAATGGGGGCACAGGGGTCATAGGCACCGAGTCATGGGGCACCGTGTACCCCACATAGGGGGGGTGCAGATACTGCCCTTGGTGTGGCACGATTTGGGTGGCCTGCTGGCAGTTCAGCACGGAGAAGTTCGTGGGCATGTTGACGTAGACATTGTTCATGGTCCCCTCGGGCAAGCAGCAGTTGGTTTGGGACCTCGTCGGGGGTGCCCGGGCACCCGAGTTGGCACTGGAGCTGGAACTGGCCGCTGTGCTGGACTGGCGCGAGGAAGAGCCTCGGGACGTGCTGGCGCTGGGGATCATGGGGATGGTCTCCATCAGGCGGGTCCCACCCGGGGCTCGGCTCTGCTGCGGCTCCTGCTTTGGCCGGAGACATCTGCAGCAGCAGGCTGCCACGAGGGAGCCCAGGATGATGAAAGCCACAAACACCGACCCGACGATGAGGAACGGGACGTAGATGGGCACTGAAGAAAAGAACAGGGATGCAAAATCAGCAACTTAAGTGTGAAGAAATGCAGTGAAAGTCTGCAACAGGCAGTGAAGAGGCACTCCCACGGAGTAGCCTATGTGCCCAGGGCTAAAGGAGCTCACCTGGCCCAGTATGTTGTTCACCCACTAGCAGCCCACGAGATGCTCCATCCTTATCAAGCACTTAGGAAAGGTGGTAATGCCTCCTAGGCATGGCGGATCAGCCCCCAAAGCTAAACTGCTAATATTTACAGTTAGATTCACCAATTGCAATATTGATACAGGTAAATAAGCAATTTAGCAGAAATATGGGTTTAATGTTTTAAGATTATGGTTCTAAAATCCTTACCATAACTCAACTGCCCAAACTTGAATATGCCCCAACAGATAGCTGACCCTCATGAGTCGTGGGCTCTGTATTTGTGAATTTGTCTACTTGCTTAAATGTATTTGTAAGCCTAAAATCCACACTTGTGGCATTTTCACAGTCATCTTCAGACACATGTGAAGCAGTGAAAAATGAGAGTGGCCCAATCTGCTCACTCCCAGGTGACACTCAGCCTTCTAGCTTTAGCCCTCAAACTGCCAACAAGTGCCCTTTCCATCATCTATTTAGTGCCATGTTTTTTGCATTTTTGTGCTTTTGTTGGTGATTTCGCCATTCAAATAGCTCTCAAAGGTAGTGCAGAAGTGCTGTCTAGTGTTCCCATGTGTAAGAAAGCTGTGACGTGCCTTACAGAAAAAACAGGTGGTGGATAAGCTTAGTTCAGGCATGAGTTACAGCTCTGTGGGCGGTGAGTTCAATGTTAATGAATCAACTATATATTAATTAAAGCATCCTTAAACAAAACATACATAAAACAAGGATATGCATTGATCGGTTGATAAATGTTGTGACCAGGGACTCGCAGGAATCTAACCCTAAATTTTCCCTGGGAGTAATGGTTCACCAGGTGCCAATTCAGCGTTCACAGCAACTTTAAAGAACATGACCACCACAAACACTGAGAGTCGACTGTAGGTGTAGGATCTGCATAGTAACGATGGGCCAAACGTATTTTAACACCTCCTTTTTTCCCCAGAAAGTTAGTTACCTTCCTTGCAAATTCCTTATACTGTTTCTTAGAAAGTTCTTTTTGCAAAGGCAAACAAATAAAAAATTTAGGTCGGCCTCTATCCACTATCATATTGGAAAAGAGTCTGTCAGGTAGAGGAGGTCAAAGAGGGGTAAAAAAAATGCCAACTGCAATTGCCTACTGCAGTGATGGCCCTGGGATGGTGAGCCTAGCACTGGGCATCAGATGGTGGAAAGGTGAAGCAGCTTAAGGGTGGAGGAAAGTTATTCTGGGGCAGGGGACCAGTGTGAAACATATGGGGGAGAACAAGTGTCAGGAGCAGCAAGAATTGTTTTCAAGGAAGGAGAGCCATGCACGGTGAGCCAAGACGCATCCAGGCAGGACTAGGGCAGCTGACGGAGCACTTATGTGTGAGGTTAAGTTGCTGGTTTCTACCTGAAGAACTACAGGGAAAACCTGTTGTTTATGAGCATAAAACAATGATCATAATACACAGTATATGAGGTTTATACTGGAGGAAAAAAAAAACCAAAAAACCTTTTACTAATAAAACCAGCAGCAAGCTCTACTTTAAAGTATTTTACTTAAACTACATCTTTTGTTGGCCAAACAGGTGGCACTACAAAGCTTCCAGAAGCTGGACACTGCCAGCTGATTGGGACACAGCAGAAGGATGGAGACTTCCTCCTGTGGAATTGTACCCTGTTACCAAGATCCTCTGTTTTTGGTGTGTTCCTGACTGATCTCCTTGACTATCTGATTGAAAAATACACGAGGACAGCAACTGGGTCTTATTGGTCTTGGCAAAGCACAGCATCAGGGAATTGCAAAGAGCCAATTTCTTCAACATTCCTACGGTGAGATACCTGAACTGTCATTTGGCAGTCCATGTGAGGTACAGGCTTGCGAATTATGCCCCTTCCAAATGTTCTGGTATTCCTGGAGTCAAAATAAAAGGCACTTTATAAGTATTTAACCAAAGGCTGACAATTGAAGAGTCTCTTGGGAATATATAGTACAACGCAAGTACTATATGTAGTGCCCCTTAAACAGGTAGAGACACTTGCTCCAGAGATTGTGGCACAGCTGGCTTTCCCAGAGTGGAGCTGTTCTAAGGAGACTATCACTCCAAGCTAGCTATGGAATACTGGAATTTTTCATTGCAGGCTATAAATATCTCAATCTCTAAAGCAAGATGCAGGCCCCAATAAGTTATTGAGAGGTAAACAAATAATAATCAAACAGAAAAACATACCCCAAACATTATAGTAAAAATCAGCTGAAATCAAAGACTTCGGAGTGAGTTTTTTTGGGGGGGTGGCGAGTGGGGGAAATAACTGTTCTCTTGCCAGGATTTTTAGTTGGAAATATAAATAACTACACAGTGGTAAAGAACGCAGTGCTGCTGTGAGCCTTCGTCACGCTACTTAATTAGGCATGCTGTTCTTGACTGCAGAAAAGAACTGTGAAGAACAGAATTTTTAGGAAAAAGGGGTTAAAAGTAGAATAAAGAATGCACCCAGGCACAACCGGTGGAGGCATCAGGAAACCATCTGCCACCTACTGATTCGCGCAAAGACATCTCAACTTTTTAGAGACCATTAACCAGTTCAGCTTAACAGAGATATCATTGTAGCCAGGCGGTTTGGGCTGGTTTCTCGGGGCCACACATACTGCAAAGCTGAGCCTGCATTTTGAAATGGAATCTTTTCTGGAATTACTCTCCAGTCTCCTTTCCTCAGATCCAAGGCAGCAGAACAATAGGAGTAGCATGTCAACAAAATGCTTCACTGCTAAGGGAACTGCACTGAAAAGAGCTGCCTCTTACCCAGGAGAAGGCTCTGGAAACACGTGAGGTCGGGCAGTGCCAAATGCTCAGGTAGCCCAAACCCTGGGGCAGACATGCTGGTTACAAGTCCTCCAGCTAAACCTCCGCAGAAAATAGGACATGCCCACCCCCACCCGCCACCCCAGTAAAAGGTTAGGACCCATCACAGTCTTTCACGGATTTGTTTATGCTCCACCTCTGGCTTTGGCAATATGAAAACTAAGATTTAAAAAAAAAAAAAAAAATCAAAAGGGCAAGGTTCTGATGTCACACCTACCAAATATGACGTGGCAAGACCTCTCCAGCAACCCGTAGGTTAGAATCCCCTGGGATCTGATAAAGTGCCTCGGGCGACAGGAAAGCCCTGGGGAGCTGCCTTTCTGCAGAGGGGACTTCAAGGAAGTGTCCCTACCAGGCCTTGAAAGGGGGCGAGTCCTTGCTGTTTCTTCGGGGACCCCGAACACATTACACCCTTAGTACTAGTTAGACCTCGGGAGACGGGGAGACATGGGCGCGGGCACAGTGGCCTCTGAACTGAGGTTGTGGTTGTTGCCTGCGGCCCGCACTGCCTTAGGTGTGTGGAGCTAACAGATGGGGAAACTGAGGCCCAGGATGGTGAGCAGGCGCCCCACTTCCCATAAATTATCTGGTGGGCCCGAATGCAGGCTCCGCCTCCTGGCGGGGATCCCCTGCTGAAATTTCAGCGGTCCTAATTCCTTCCCCACTCCGGGCTGCCAGGTCCATCCCGTCTGGGCAGAGACCCCGGTTCTCCGTTCGCGCCCCGCCCTACCTGCCGAGCCGTCGGGGCCATCTCTGTCGGTCCGTCCAGGCTCACCGGCGCCCTGCTGGCGGTCGTTGTCGCAGCCGCCCTGGTCCAGGCGCGCCTCGGCGCTGGAGCAGCAGTATCGCAAGGCACAGCTGCCGCAGCAGATGGTGGCGTCGCCGCCGTCGAAGCGCTCGGGGCACTGGAAGCCGAGGCGCCAGACGCCCTGCGCGTCCAGCCAGCCGTGGCAGTACTCGCCGCTGGCCCGCGCCCCCGCCGCCAGCAGCGCGGCCAGCAGCAGCTGCAGGAGCGGAGCGGCGCGCCCGTTCTCCGAGGGCGCGGCTGCCGAGCGGCGGCCGCCCCACATGGCACCACCCTGGGCGAGGGCGGCGCGTCGCCCGCGGGCGCGAGCGGGCTCCGCGAAGTCCTGTCTCTGGCGACTCCCGGGCCGGGACCACGCGCCTCCGTCCGACGTCCGCAGGCCGACGCTGCAGGGCGCCTAAGCCATGCTCCCTCTTCACCCAGTGGGCCGGCCCTCGGGGCAGGGGGCGGCTTTGAGGGGTGGCACTCGCTGATGTAGCTCCGGGTGCAGAGTCCTGCGGCCCCTGGCGGCGTCACCCCCCACGGGATCCTCCGAGTGCATCCCAGAGGGGCCGCCCGCCGAGCCGGGAAGACCGCTGGGCGCACCGCCCGAGGGCCCGCCGCCTTCCAACGCCTGTCGGCCGCGGACCAGAGCCACGTCGCAGCGTCAGGGTGCGAGCCTCGGGGTCTCAGGCACTTTATTCCCCTCGCGGGCGGCGGGAAGGGACGAGGGAGGCGGGCAGCGCGCGCAGAGCTCGGGGCAGCAAGTGCAGCGGCCCGCCCCGCTCAGCCTCCAGCGCCGCAAACTTTGTCCACATGGCTGCGGCCGGCCGCCCGCGCAGCCAGCCCCACCGCGGCACACCGGAGCCCGACCCCAGCCGCTCCTCTCGTCGCCGCCGTGCGAAGCGGTCCCCACGCGGGGAGACACCGCCGTCGCTCCCCGGAGGCCCAGCCGCGCGCCCCGCCGCAGCCCGGGAGCGTCCGGGCGCGCGCCGACCCCGGGCTCCGCTCCCCGCCCTGCTGGACACGGCTGCCGCTGGGCGCGCGTCCAGGCGCGGCGGCTCGCCCGGGCTCCCCTTGGTCGTCTCCGGGTCCCGGGCACCGGCGCCGCGCAGCCTGCGTCCGACTCGGCCTCCGCTCCTCGCTCCCGGCCCTGGAGGAGCTGCGCGCGGGCGGGAGCCTCCCACGGGAGTTTCAGTCCTCCCGGCTACCGGAGAAACTAACGCCGCAGCTGCCGGCACGTCCACTACCCGCGCCAGACCGGCCTCCCACTCGGCTCCCAGCCGCCGCCGCGCCGCGCTCTAATTATAAGCGGCGGGCTCCCCCTACCCCTCCCCGGCGCGCATGCGTGCCTGCGGGTCGCCCCCCTCCTGGAAGCCCGGAGTTGCAGGAGCCGTGCACCTAGGACGCCGGGGTGAAGGACCGCGGGGCCCTGGGCTGCGGCCCCACGGGCTCGGATAGGCGCGGGCGCAGCAACTTCAACAGCCCAGGCTTTGCTATCACAACACTAAGAATGATGATACAGACGAACCAGAGTTGCTTATGGGAGATCTTTGACGCTGATTCCCAAAACTTTACAAGGAAGGATTTCAGTTTCTTTCCATTTTACAGATAATGAAGTTGCGACTTAGATTAACGGTCCTCTCTCGGCTTTCAGCAGCTGCCGTCCAGACCACAGCTGGTCACAGGCCCAGCCGAGAAAGAAATCAGATGTCTGGGCTGTTTTCACACTCCTAGTGCAGCGCCTGGGGGAGTTCAGGCTTCTAGGACTAGGAGAAAGTAAGAGGGTTCAGCAAGGAGAGCAAAGTTTGCATGATTTGTGTACACCACCTCCCCCCTCCCATTTTTTTCTTCTCTGTTTGGGGGTGGCGATTTATAGGATTCCAGCAAAAAGGTGCCCCAGTTCAACATTTGGCTTCAGAGGTACAGACAGCTGCAGTCAGGAGGAAAACAAGATTCAGTCCGACCAGAAATTCAGCTTTGATGAGGGAGAAATTAATAGCCTCTCTCCTGAGGAAGCTGAAACAACAGGTGTTGATGCTATTAAAGCAGCAGAGATTATTTTTAAAGGAACTAGTGCCCTTTTCAGCACCAGTGAGGAAGTCAGGAGACCTGAATTCTAAACCCAACCATACCAGAAAAGAAGCATTGCACTTTGCTGGCCCCAGTTTCTTATCTAAAAAGTGGAGCAGGGGACATGATGACTGCTAAGGTTCTTCCCAAATCCATGACCAACGAGCACAAGGCAATTTTTAAAAAATGTTTTTATTGTAGTAACATAGATAAAACTCAAAATTTTCCATTTTAACCACTTCAAGTGTACAACTCAGCAGTATTGGTTACATCCACAATACTGTGCTACCATCATCAATATCCATTACCCCAATTTTTTCATCACTGCAACAGAAATTCTGTACCCCTTAAGCAGTAAGTCCTCCTCCAACCTATAATCTACTATGTCTGTGTTTATAAAATTTGCTTCTTCTAGATATTTTTTGTATGTGAGATCATACAATATTTGTCTTTTTCTGTCTGTCTTATTTCACTCAACATGATGTCTTCAAGCTCATGTTGTAACATGCATCAGAACTTCATTCCTTTTCACAGCTGAATAATATTCCATTGCATGTATGTACCACGTTTTGTTTATCCACTCATCCGTTGATGGACACTTGCATTGCTGCCACCTTTTGGCTATTGTGAATAATGCTGCTATGAATATTGGTGTACAAATATCTGTTCAAGTCCCTGCTTTCAATTCTTTGGGGCATATTCTAAGAAGTGGGATTGCTGGGTCATGTGGTAATACTATTTTCAACTTCCCAAAGAGCACAAGGCAATTTTCTTTAGAGCAGAGACAGTCTGCTTTAAGCCACAGCCGTTGGACATGTGTGTGCCTGATTAATGGAGAAACTCAGCAATTGCTGACATTCTGCTGCTCACCCCAACAAAGTCAAATTAAAGTAAACATCCTACCCTGCTCCCCTGCTCCCCCCACCCCTCAAACAAAACTTTATTCTTTTTACTAAACCTCTCTCTGGTATTGTACTTTATTTCCTTGCATTTGGGGAGTTATTTTTTAGCTACATAAAATTACGTATTTTAAGCACACCAATCACCAACTTTTCTTAACCCAGTAAGTTAACAAAACTTGAATATCAATGAGTTATTCATTCAACAAACACATGCTAAATGCTCACAACGTACTGTGCTGCGTTAGGTACTGAGGATTTACTGAGAAGCCAGACAAACCGCCACCTCCTTCCAACAGAGCCTCAAGTCTCTGGCATAAAACACAGAAACTGGACAGAAAGACAAGGAATTGAATAAGCAAAGATAATACAACTATGAAAAAAGCTATGACTGGTGATGTACAGGGCCAATTTTAAGCCCATAACCTGGGGATAGTGTAGGCAGGGAATTAGAAAAATCTTCAGAGGAATAATGGCATTTAAAATTAGACCAGAAGCAGTCAAGGGAAGAATCAGGTTTTCAGGTGGAGTCACTTTCCTAGAAGATGCTATTTGCTAATATTTGTGGAGGGCTTACTCTGTATCAGGCACTGTGCTAAGAGTTTTACATGCATTGTCTCATCCATCCTCATAGCAACCCTATGAAGATGACTAATTACTACCCTCATTTTACTGATGAGGATAACTTGCCCAACCCATCCAGATAGAAAGTGTCCATTGGCCTGACTCAAGTTCTGATTCCAAAACCCACTTCCCTGCAGTTAGTCTGCTGCAAAGTATATGCAAATCACAGATGGTTAGATCTTTTTTATTGCAGCATGGATTGATTTTGGCGGTATTCAGAGGGCTAGTACTTTATATTGTTTTTCTTTGGAAAAAAACTAATGCAGGAGAATTTTGCTTACTTAAGATGGTACCAATACAAAACCCTTCTAGTCGTTTATCCTCTTCTCAAAAAACCCATAATTTGTCAGAGTTTTATTTATGAAGAAAGAAATCACTGAAAGTTTCCACACTGGAATTGGTTAGATGAGGCCACAGTTTACACAAAATAAGTATTTCCCAAATAGTCCATAATTGAAGCCACAACTGGCTAACTTGGAAGTGTGGCGCTTTGAGCAAATTCACTTTCTTTCTGACTGTTTTCCCTTTATTCCTTAAAAGTTAAAGTATGTTTATGGAGTTACTCCTTTCTTGAAAAAGAAGAAGCTGCTTTGCAGTTACTTTATGAGGTGGTTGATTTCTCCAGTGCTCAAAGATTCTTTGTCTCTGTCTCTGACATCTTAATTTCTCTTTATGTATCTAGTATGTTTTATTGATGTTTTATGGATTAAGTCAACAAGTACTTAGTGGATTTCTCTGTGGGAGGTGTTTCAGGGAGATACTAAGATTTTCTTGTTCCTAACATAGGAAATAAAAAGAAATTCCCTCACCCTCCTTATTGGACAGGCCAAACTATTTTATTAGTCTCTTTTGAGAAGCTGTAACTGGGAATCATAACATATAGGTAGTAGCAATAATAATTTATTATAATCAAAACTAAATGTCAGGCAGTCTGCCAAAATATATTTAAACACATATGAAACAGTGCCCCCTCTCTTTTAAAAAGCTAAATTCTATAGACATTAGCTGCAAATGTATATTTACAGGTTATTTTACCTTTCAGTATGTGCCCATATATAAATGTGAATAAAATACAATTATTTAAAAGCAAACTTCTGACAGATCTTCAGTTGTACAAGTAGCAAGTCATATAACTAAAGAAATGATTACTTATAACTTTGCTAACTGGAATTGATACAAATCATATGGAGGCAATCATATTTCATTTGGCTGGAAGTTCTGAAAGTTGCAAGATCTACAGTGTTTTTCTGCAAGTTTTAGCAAGAGCAGAAGGTTCTTACCATCTGTACGCCAGTCGGCAGTCTGTTTAGGAAGAACAGCTTTCACTAGGTCTATTCGTTTTCCCTCTTCTCTTTCATAAATAGGAGGAGTATTGCAAATTCACATTTGGTTTACCAGAAGTTCTTTTAAGTTAAAGTGTTTCTGTTACCAAATGAGACCTCAAACCCAAACAAACATGGAAATTTACTTTTTTTTTTTAAATGTTTTCTTGTGGTCACCTAACCTCATCTGAAAATAAAAATGGTCATAAAAGTTTGGAAAAAAACATTTCTCGGTGCTTCTCCTTTTTTTCATGTTTCATCCTCCATATTTCTTTTTCTTGTAGTTAATATGCTGACTTTTAGAAAAGTAATGTCCACTTTTAAATTATTTTCTCTTCTACCCTTACCTTTAAACATTTGACATATTCTTCTCTCTCCCCTTTAATTTTTTAACTGAAGCTTTTTTTTCCATGTTGAGTTTGATGTCTACTATTATTATGTTTTCTTTTTGGAGACATGGGGCTGAAAGCCATCACTGGCTTCTTCCAAGAATGCCTGCATATCTAAAAGGTTGGTATAAGCAGAGTCAATAAGTGACCTCAAAAAGCCTGCAGCTCTGAAGCCAGTTATCTGTCCACAATATCACATGAAGGTTTGGAGGTAGTCTCATCAATTTCAGAGAGCTCTGTTCTTCTAACCATAAATGGTATAGAGAGATAGTCAATTAAGGAGTTCTGGGATATAGTCAGATACCTCTGAACATAATTCCAAGCCCCCCACAAATTGTTGCAAACCCTCCCTCCACCCATCCCTCAATCCCCCCTCACCAGGATTCCATGAGAAATGCCCGTGTGGTTCTCCTTTACCAAGGCTCCTAAAACAGGAGTCAGCTGGGAACATAAAGGATATCTTGAAGCACCGGGAGCCCTGCATTAGAAAGAGCCTAAGAAACCTTAATCTAGAGTAGAATAAAGAGATCGTACATTTGTGCTGATTCAAAGTGGTTAGAGAAGGAGCATAAGCTGCTAAAAGCTGAATATTGTACATGTCCAGGTTAATCCCCCCGCCCCCCCATGGCATTTTATGCATGAGCCAATTGATAAGACGGATTATGATTCCTTTTGTCCTTTCGTCTTCTTCCCCTTCCAGATTATCATCAGTTCTGTGAAGGCAGAAACCGAGTCTTGCTCATCTTGAGTCTTTATGGTGCTTGACCTTTATCTGGTAGGCTCAGTCTATGCAGTGGATAAATATTTAATGAGTAAGTACTATATGCCAACACAAAAATACTCAGTTCATATTAGATTGACTTGTTCATTTCAAGCGATTTGAAATCAGTAAATGTACCTAAATATTGCCGCCATTCTGAGCACAGGAGCTTGGCTATAGAATCCCTGGTTGGGAGTGGGAAGAGTTCTTTGGAGAGTGGGTTCAGAGAGAAATCTGGGATTCCTAGGACAGGGCACTGCCTTTCCCTGGGTCCCGTGATCTTGTCCCCACAGATGTATAGCTGAGAGCTCAGGTGAGAGGGGTGTGTAATTAAAGAGGATGTGAGAAGCAAACAGGCTGTTTCCTGGACATTACCATGTAAAATCGAAATGCGAGTCGTCCACAGGATCGGGGCGCCAGCTTCCTCAGTGGCAGGGATGGCTCCCTGGGTGCTCCGTGGGGGGCGTTCGTCTTGGTTCTCGGCTGCCCTGAGGCAAGTTCTGGCAGACGGTGGCATCGGGGCTTCTGCTCTCAGCACTGACGAGGCATCACCGAGAGCGAGAGCAGGAGGCCTGGAGACAGCGCCCTCCTCCGGTCACCGGGAGGATGACTTCCAAAAAGCTTGTGGGGACGCTCCGAGGGGATTCCTGAAACTGGGAGGAATTTCTGGGTGGGGCGGGGCTGGTTCCTGCAGCTGGAGAAATGACTAATATCCATATGTAGTAGGAAAATATATTGTTTTGAATCCAGGCTAAGAAATCAGATTACTTGAATATCATTCCCTATTTATATTAAATAATTAAGAAGGCACTATTGGATCATAGGTTCCTTGGGATTTCTTATGAAGATGACTGCTCTTCCAGGACAACATAGGAAAAAAAATCCCATTTATTGTGGGCATTTAGGTTTGATATAAATTGGAATTTTCTTCATCAAAGTCTCACCAGTCTCCTGGTTAAAAAAAAAAAAAAAAGATAAAAGAACCATTGTGCTGTTATTTTAGCAGAAACAGAATGATGGAATTCACAGCACAGCTTCAGAGCTGCTGTAATTATCCCTGCCCAAACCAAGCCCACCCCAGTTTCATGGTTTCTAACTTTTTTTTATACCTTTTGGATTAGGAAAAGATTTTCTTTGGCTTTCGCAAGAAGTCAATCTCTCAGGAATCAGTTGAACTAAATTTCTTATTTGTTTTAAGAGTCCATGGATAGCTCCTCACATCTGCATTTCCTTAAAATGTCTCCATTGAAAGAATAAAGGGAGAATGTTATGCATTGTGTAGTATTCGAATGAGCAGAAAACTGTTTAATGAGTTCCATGTTCTGCAAATGTTAGCATCCCAATAACACCTTAAGACTTAAGTATTTCAGACCATTTTGCAGCCTTATAACATCCAAGACACTTCTTCCTCGATATTGTAAATTCTTCTGTATTGTAACAGTTTTTCTGGAAAGTCTCCAACTTACTAGCATTCATTACCTAATTAGAAGGAAGGTAATATAATTTTTTACATTATTATGTCACAAAATAAACTTGAATAGCTATCAGAGGGAAGCTCAATCAGCTAATAACTACTATTTATTGATTATTTGGTATGTGCTGGACATTGTGCTAAATTATTTGATATCATCATAGTGTGCCTTCTAAGAAGTATGTTAATAAGCAAAAAAAAAAAGATTTAAATTTATCCATTTGTCAAAAATTTCTTAATAAAATAAAAAGAAAGTCCCAGCCTGTACAGAATATCATCCCAGTAATTTTAACACAGTATTCCTTTCCAGTGTTTATTTTCACCGAACTGGTTTCTAATATGACAAAAATAAAATGAGATATCTTATCAGGAAAAAAATACACAAATCACCAGCCTTCTTAATTTCTATTACAAAATTCTTTAAAGGTACACAGTGGTTTGATTTTGAAGGTGCACTTATTTTTTTATTTATTTCTAGGAGTGGGTTCATTTGTTTTGGAGATATGAGGCCCAGAAGAAAATATTAGAAAAATGCAAAACAGAAGTATAGAAAGGTTTAGAGTAAAGATTTATTATGCCTAAAGGAAACAAGGTTGGGGAGGCTGCTTCAAGGCTATCTTTGGCAATGTGCAGGGATATTTTAGAAGGGCCTTTAGCCAGCTACCATCCAGTACCGAGAGGACAAACTAGAGGAAGTAGATTTAAATGACAGAAAGAGATATTTAAAGAATACTATCTAATCAGGGTGGATGAAAAAATACCAAAGCAGATGAACAGAAGGGTCATGAAATCACCCAAACCCTATTTTCCATCAAAACTTGTTAAATAACCCTCACCCTTGGGATGGAGGGTAGGTGTCAGGATAACTGCTGGTGGACAGGGCCAGGACTAGTTCAATTCTTGAGATTCCTTACTAGTATTTCTTGAATCTTACTACTTGATGTAAAATTTTTAGCTTAACACAATGAAAACAACAAACTTTGTTTACCATTAACGGAACTTTCTGATTTCCTCTAGCAAATGAAACTTTTTAACAGTACAATAATATTGCCTCTACTGATATATTTGGTAACCAATTCCAGTGAATCTTTTAATTAAAGTTGTGGAATGATATGCATGTTTTGTAGTTTTAAGAATGAAAAGAAAGGAGAACGATGACATGGCTTGTGGCTTGGGGACTACAAGTACTCCTGCTCTGATCGTAGAAGTAACACAGTTCCAAATCATGCATGCTTGAAAGCCATCCGGAGTCAGTTTCAGATGTAGGCAATTTACATTTATAGACTGTGTCAAGCAAATTGGACACTTTAAGTAAGCACTGAATGGGAACATAAATATGTCGGGGCCAATAAATGATCATATTTATGGAGTGCAATAAAACCAATATCTCTACTGTACTTGGAGAAACCCTGCCAACTGGATTGAATGCAGTGGTCATGATACTGTGCTGAAACCACAGAAAAGGTGAACTGAGCTCCATCAATTGAACTTCCAACTTCTGGAGTACTATTTCAGATGAACTTGCACCTCCAATATCCCCATGTTAGAGAGTGGATAATAGGTGCTAAGAAAACAAACAAGCAAACAAAAAACAAAACCAAACAAACAAACAAAAAAAAAACAAGCAAGGAAAAAAATACAAAACACAGACAAACCACAACACTTCCTTTTGAGCTCATTCACACACTTCCAGAACGTGTAGGGAGCTGCTAAACTCAGACCAATTTTTGAGAGAATGTCATCCGTATATTGCTTGATAGGAAGAGAAGGATTAAGGCTGACTCCACATAATGTAAAATGGATAACCAGCTCCAAGGCACAGAGTTCACTGCTGTTTTATTCTTTACATTGAGTTCTGTATTGGCAGTCTTGGAGGCGAAGTTAAAGATCAGGGCTTGGTTTACTTTAAAAGCAGAGCATGCACAGATGTGGCCCTCTCTCTCTAGCTAAGCCAACTTGAAAGGTGAAATCACTGCCCTCCCCCCTACGTGGGATCAGACACCCAGGGGAGTGAATCTCCCTGGCAACGTGGAATCTGACTCCCGGGGAGGAATGTAGACCTGGCATCATGGGACGGAGAACATCTTCTTGACCAAAAGGGGGATGTGAAAGGAAATGAAATAAGCTTCAGTAGCAGAGAGATTCCAAAAGGAGCCGAGAGGTCACTCTGGTGGGCACTCTTACGCACACTTTAGACAACCCTTTTTAGGTTCTAAAGAATTGGGGTAGCTGGTGGTGGATACCTGAAACTATCAAACTACAACCCAGAACCCATGAATCTTGAAGACAGTTGTATAAAAATGTAGCTTATGAGGGGTGACAATGGGATTGGGAAAGCCATAAGGACCAAACTCCACTTTGTCTAGTTTATGGATGGATGAGTAGAAAAATAGGGGAAGGAAACAAACAGACAAAGGTACCCAGTGTTCTTTTTTACTTCAATTGCTCTTTTTCACTTTAATTATTATTCTTGTTATTTTTGTGTGTGTGCTAATGAAGGTGTCAGGGATTGATTTAGGTGATGAATGTACAATTATGTAATGGTACTGTGAACAATCGAAAGTGCGATTTGTTTTGTATGACTACGTGGTATGTGAATATATCTCAATAAAATGAAGATTAAAAAAAAAAAAAGCAGAGCATGCAATCTATTTAGCCTCCCAAGTACAGAAAGCACACACGTTTGCTGAGTTCTGGTGCTAGGAGCAGAACGTTAACACCCAAGATGGTGTTTCACTGGCTGCGTCATGAATAGGGAGCAAGCATGTCTAAAAGACGAACAGAGAAGACCAAAAAAAGATCCCCCTCAGCCTTGCCACATGTGAAATAGTAAGTGAATGCTGCCTTGCTACAGAAATATTTTGACATCGCCTGTCATGGCTCTGGCTCACTGTGCGGAATCCAAGATTCCTTGGATAATGGCACTGGTTTCAGATCTTTATCCTCCCTTAAATAATGCTCATTGTGTTTAATTTCCTGATTGTCTGTAGATCTCTACAAACTTCAACATTCAACTGTTTTTTTTTCCCTAAGTAGGTTAACGGGTCTAGCTTTTATCAACTAATCAAATCATGCCATGTCTGATTGACTAAAATAAACTAGGAAATCTGCTTTTTATTTGATTTTACTTTTTACTTGCAAATGATTTCAAGAACTTGCAAGAATACAAATCATACCAAGAACTCCCATACACTCCTTTAGCAGATTCACAAACTGTTAACATTTTGGGCAATCTGTTTTATGTCCACACAATGGCACATAAAAATGGATTAACCCTGCTCCTTTTGATTTGGGACTGTCATATAGAGACATGTAGACAAAAACACTGACATTACTTATTGTACGTTGTTTGGTAGAGCAGAACCAAAAACCCATTCTCTTGTGCTAGTTATTGATTTATGCTTTTCCCCTGTTTTCAACAAATTATTGAATCTAAATCATATGCTTGTTAAAGCACATTACTAGAGTAGCCCACTGCTAGTAGCTTGGCTAACTTTACACATAATATGACGCTGAACTTTGGGCTCCGTGTGCTAAATTGAAGAGTAAAATTTCAGGCCTCTCAACACAGAGAAAAAATAAACAAAAGCTATAAACGGTCAAAAATTTCTTGGCTTTGCCTCTTGCACTCCATCTTCTGGTGAAAAAGTGGTTGTGGGAAGGTTAAGTTGAACACAGCAATTCTTAAAATCGATTACATAATATAGAGTCTCCTGAACACTAGATATAAACAAAAGAGAGTTGTTGACCAGTGGAAATGTACTAAGTCCATTGGAAAAAAAAATTATAATGTCAAGAAGAAGATGACTACGAAGGTGAAATTACATCCTCTGCTTACCTGGTATGTCAGTCTGAGAAGACCTCTTTGTGAATACTGTAGGTCAAAGTTTTATGGCCTGATGGGGGTAGGGGAGAAAGGGGTGGGGCTGGAGGCTGGGATGTCAAGCACAGGGAGCAATCATCAGATCACTGTGATTTTACCTTAAATCTTAGGTGACCTTTCTCCAAGTTACCACCCTAGGATCTAGGCATCTTGAAGGAAAGAGCTGAGTCCAATTTATCTTTGCATTATCCACAGACTTAGCACAGTTTCTTGTTGAACTTGAATAAATGAAGAATGAGCAAGGAATTTATTTTCATGTTTAACATACGTAGCCAGGCTATTTAAGCTTTAAGCTTAAATTCAAATATTAAAGTAATAACATTATTGTCCTACACAATAGTAAAATATCTAGGAACGAATAGCTTCTCAGTTGCCAAAATTAGGCACATTTGCTTAGAGATATTTTGAGTTTGCTCCTGAAATCCAATCCGTTTGAGGAAATAACCATTCCATTTAGAATTCTAATATTCTTGACCTGCAAGGGGCTATGATAAGTTGATATTTTATATCCAAAATCAATAATTTTTGTTTTTTTGACATGATCATGAATAAGATTCCATCCACTTTAGCAGCCTGTTCTATGTTTATCTGTATTTGCAACATATCCTCGAAGCAGGTGAATTGTCTTGATACCATATTACTGAGAGTCCCCACGGGATGAAACATGGAGGCTTTGGTAAATTGAGGCAACCGGGCATGGAGACTGCCTTTGATACAGTATTAAATTTATATCTCTAAGGGACCAGGATCCTTTTTGCACAGACATTCCCTTTCCTCCACCTCATCTTCACTTTGACTCAAGAAGTCTATACGTTTCATCAGGGACCAAAATTCTATGCTTGTTATAACAAATACTGACCAACAGTAAAAATAGTGAAAAATAATATCTTCCACTTATTGAAGACTAACTATATGCCATGACTTCTCTACATACATTGCCTCAATTAATTCTCTAAAAGCCACTGAAGAACCCTCGGTGCTCAGCTGAAATCTGCCATTTGCCTGTGACTTCAATTCCGGAAGGCACGTCAACATTCTGAACACGTGAATGACCAATGGTCAGCTGCTTCCATGGATTAGCATCATTTCTAATTGCTATAACCACATCACTAACACAAACATGATGTGACATCTAGCAGTGTAAAGAAAGGAACTTGCTTAGAATTATGATATCACAACACAGTCCTTTCTGTTTACTGCTTACACATTTACTCTAAAAGAAGGTAAGAAATTGATTTGGCCATACGGTCTTTGTCTACTACCCTCATATTAAAGACTTGACATTTGAATGGAAGGTGTTGGGAATGAAATAGCAGGCTTATAAGAGAGACACAAAGGAAAAAACTGAGTAATTGTGTAAGTGAAAGAAAACAAATTGATTGGCTAGTTAAGAGCTGTGGTTCTCAAGGTGGTTTCAGGACCAGTAGTAGAACCAACATCATCCGGAAACTTATTAGAAATGAAAATTCTCAGATTCAACCCCAGGCCTTCCGAATCAGAACTCCCATGTGAGAGCACAGCAATCTGTGTTTTAACAAACACTTTGGGTGATTCCGATGCTGCTAAAGGTTCAGAACCGCTGGGTAACAGAAAAGTGCCATTCAAT
The DNA here is from genome assembly GCF_015220235.1 of Choloepus didactylus. NCBI lineage: Eukaryota > Metazoa > Chordata > Mammalia > Pilosa > Megalonychidae > Choloepus > Choloepus didactylus. The sequence continues at coordinate 13,896,722 of NC_051318.1, read as the reverse complement.
GGGAGATTTTTCTTCTTTACACATTTTAAGCTCAGGGCTTGCTTTCGATTAGGAGATGGGAGCCAAGCAGCCCTTACCTTCCTAGTTCTGGACTCCCAGAGGCTCCCAGAGAAGGTGAAGTTCCCTTGTGTCCTGGCTCAGTTTAACAATGAAAGTAGGCCAGGGAAAAAAAGCCAAGGGAAGGAGAGATAAGTAGCAAATGAGTTCTGCCTGCCTGTGGCCGCCTCACTTTTTTCCAGGTTTCTGGGGTGGGCGGGCAGCTTCCCCTAAGCCTCAAGCTCAGCCCTCGGCTGCCCTGACAAGGTCAAAGCACCTTGTACGTCATGTGAAAAATATTTCCAAGCAAAGTGCTTTGCCTCCAGCTGTGAAATTGATTAGTGGCCTTAAAATCCCTGAAGAATCCTGGCAGCTGTAGTTGCTATTTTAAAACGGAAGGAAAAAAAAAGTGTGTGAGAAAAAAACGTTGTGTATTATGTACAGGAAAAATGTTAAAGACCATATATTTTGTTCTCTAAGTTAGGGAATGGAATGGCACAGACAGAGGAAGAAATGTGTGAGAAAATGTGATATAATTTTACTTCCTACATTAGAAGTTCTGATGGAATAGCCTAAACGTTGGTTAATTGTTACAAGGCCACTGCTGAATCTGATATCAAGAAATTCAGTTCTTCAGGGGTTTCAGAGATTGTGGAATTGTAAGATGAAAGAGACTATCAAATCCACCAGCGCAGTTTCTAGGGGATGTGTGCTCCTTGTTGAAGGTTTGTTCTGGATGAAATGTCTACATAAGTATGTGCTACATGAAATATGGGGCGGAAATCAAAAGCCCTGTATTTAATAAACATGATGGAATCAAATGATTGCTCAGATCCAGATTTTCCCCCCAAGTTCACGGCTTCCCATAAGATTGAGTTTTAAAGTCCAGTTGAAACCTGGGAGTCATTTGCTGCCTAGGATGCCTGGCCTGGAGAAAAGTTAGCCATTCCATGAATCAAAACCTTGATTTTATTTATTCAGCTAACATTTATCGAACACTTACTATGTGGTAGACATTGTGCCAAACCTAAGGAATATAAAAGCAAAAAGCAAAAAAAAAAAAAAAAAGAAAAAAGAAAAAGAAAAAGATGAGGCACTTAGTCTACAGGGAAGAGACATAGTATCAGTAAATAATTTGAAAACATCCTTTACTGAGGAGGAGACGGCTAAGCTGGGTGACAAAGGAGGGGCAGTTCCAGCAGGGGGCGCCTCCGCAGGGGCAACCATGCTGGACGCTAAGGACCTGGGCCGACCTCGTGGCTGCGAGGCAGGATGCTTGGAGAAGTGCTGGAGAGTGAGCCTGGGAAGGGAGATGAGCCAGGCCAGGGAGCCCCTGGAGTGGGATCTATTCTGTAGGCAGCCTAGCAGCCAGGGCAGGGGCGTTAAACTGTCTCCAACAAAGTTTGTCAAGGTCACATACGTTAGAAGATAACTTCTTCAGGAGTCTGAAGATGCCTGCTCTAGTAAGAAGAGACGCAGACTGAACATTTGTCATTTGTCCTGTTAGTTACAGGATAAGCCCTAATGGCTCCCAAGACTGCAGCTGATGCTTCCCCAACCAAAGCAGCATCCGCAGTGGGGCAGGCAATAATCATTGTTATGGGATCACTATTTGGAAAATAAGACAAACAAACAAGCCACTTCTTTCTTTTGAAATTCCAAAAAACATTAAAGGCCAGAAATATATATTTTTTAATTGGAGGGTATATGGGGTTAAAAATGAACACTACTCATCTCACACCTTTTGAACACATCTAATAATATGAAGTAGACAGGTGCCGCTTGCCACAGGAGGGAATGCACATTCATGGGACCAAGTTACGTGAAATTGACTATTCTGTCGGCCCAGATGTTTTTTGTGTTTGTGTGTGTACATGTTTGTGTTTCAGGTAAAACAAAGTCAATCAGATTTTACACAGGTCAGGGGGAAAAAGCAAGACTCACAATAAACTATGATAAAACAAATGCAGGTCTCATAGGTGGGACAGCAAACATAACATTGGCAATAAAGTGTGCTTTGTCTTTACAAACGTAACCAGAGGGTTGACCAAGAGAAAACAAAGTCTCTTACGCCCCCTGGTGTCTGATGGCCTGACTTGCAGTGTCCCAAATTTTGAAAGTTATTTTTTCAGGAGAAAAGATTCTTGTCGATTTTTTCCTAATCCAGAACAATTTACATCCCAGCAAATGAATCCACATCCTTATTGATGAGATACCTGATTCACTACCATTATACTAACTCAAATATCTGTTTTAGTTTCCTGGCTGCTAAAACAACTACAATGGGTTGGCTTAACAACAGGAATTTATTGGTTGACTGTTTCAGAGGCTAGAAGGCTTGCTTCCTCCTGCTATCGGTGTCTTCGGGCTGGATGGCTATCTTTGGGGTTCCTTGGCCTTTCCTTCATATGGCAGTGCACATGGCAGCATCAACTTCCCCTTTTTCTTCTGGGGTCCCTTGACTTCCACCTTCTGGCTGCTCCCTGTGGCTTCTCTCTCTTTCACTCTGCTTAGAAAGGACTCGGGTCATCTGGATTCAAGCCCAACCTGATGCAGTGGGGCCTCCTTAACTGAGGTACCATCTTGCAAAGACCTTATTTACAATGGGTCCACAACCACCAGAATGCAGACCAAGACCAAGAACATTCCAGACTGGGGTTCACAGTTCCATCCACATCACTATCTAAATACGAGAGGCAAGGCAACGGGGTGTTCGCTGATGGCTGTGTCACAGGGTTTACTTCAGCTGCACGACACGGTTACTCAGGATGCTAGGAGAAGCCTCAGGGCAGGACCACATCACTGCATCAGTGAAGAAATGCATGAGGAGAAGCTCTGAAATCATAGCTAGAAGGGACAGGGGCAAGGACCGAGCACCCATGAAAAGAGGTGGAGATTGGTAAACTGAAGACAAGGGCTGAGCCAAGAAGAAACAATAGCAAGGAGGAAAACCAAGAGTACACAAGAAGAGAACCAGAGGTAGTAATTTTGTGGAAGCACAAACATACACTGGACCATGGGGGAAAAGCATCTTGAATGGATTTGGAATGTGAGGCAGCTCCAGGCGGATTTAGACCACAGATACACCAGAGAATAACCATCAACAATTAAGGAAAAGAGGCCATCAAGAAGAAGAAAGAAAATCCCCATTTTGGAGACATAATCAAATAACGTCATCAAACAAGTGAAGAAAGTGGTTCTAGAGGCTTCTGGAATTTGTTGTTTAAATTTTTTTTAACAAGATAAAAAATAAAAACCAAAGAGACTAAGGGAAAATATTTTTCCTATGTGTGGTTTTTGATGGAGGAGGAAGTTGAACATATGGAACAATGAATCTGTTTACTTACCTGTCCCTCAAGAGCAAAAGCTCCGTGTCCTCAAGCACTGTGGCCCAAGCACCCAGCACGACACCTAATGTCTGTTAGATTCCAGGAAATGTTTGTTTTTGTGCATTTAGAACTGACCAAGGCAAAAATGATACAGAACTGGAAGATGTCTCACAGGTACAGAGCAATTAGCAATCAATTATGTCACTAACAGTCAGCAATTCATTTCAAAACAGGTTGGACAGTTTTGCTGAAGTAGATTTTTTGACATTCACCCTTCCCTCAATGACATTTCTACGAGTACCTTATTTTCCATCCCCACCTATCTTCCCTCCCACAATAAAAGGCATTGCAGACAGAAAGTTATCTGCTCTTTCCACTACTGAAGTAGTAAAGTCACAAAGGCACTTCGTTTTGGAGAATAATTTGTGTGACTGCTCAACAACTATAACAGGCTTAACAGCTAACAAAATGTCCTAATAAGATCATAAGAAAACTTAATTGTTTTCAAAGGGAATATATTCAAAGGAAATGTTTCCCTTTATTGAACAATGATCTTGCTTTGATTTATGTGAATCCAAAGGCTCAGGAAGAATGGAAAAGAGAAGCAGTTTTTAATGGTCCCAAAGTTCCTGTAAGTGATGTTTTCCTGGTTCAGTGAGAATATTTTCAGGCTACCCAACAGAAGTACCTCTGCTTCTTAGCTATGTGGCAGGTAAAAGCAATAGCCAGGCCTTAATATTTTCATGGATTAAAATCATGTGAACTATGCATAAAATAATCTTTAGGTATACACACTAAATGAATCAAGGAATTGTTTTAGGAACTGGAGACCAATTCTCTTATTTGTATCCTCAGTACAGAGCAGCACCCTGCCTACCAGCTAAATCTGGGCGTCTGTTCCCCATTTGTGTCACCTGAAAAAAAGACACTGGGGCCTCACTGCTTCAAAACAGCCCAGGGTTACCAACATTCGCAGCTCCCAAGTGCAACCACGTGGCTCCCCAAAATTAAGAGCTGACTCCTCATACAGACTTGAGGGAAACGTGGAGAGGGAAAGAATTCAAAACGTATGAAGAATTTACTTCCCGGGTTTAGCCTTCACCAAAGTTCCGGGAAAGGGGCTCGGACCTCATGGCGATCTACAGGCACAGCTCAGCCAGGTCGGGAATTCCTAGGAGCTCGTGAAACGCTCAATAAGGCCCAACCAGTTTGTGGTTCTGTGTTGGAAACGCCGGTGTAGACACGCGGCTTCCGGTGATTCAGATCCAAAGGTGTGTGTTGTGTGTGTCCCTGCGTGCCAGCTGGTGGAAGGCGTCCCCAGGGCGCACCGCAGTCGCCTGGAGAACCCGTTAAGCCCCAGCTGGGGGCGTGGGTCTCCACCTCCAGAGCTTCCAGTTCCGCGGTTCCGTGTGGCGGCTGAGAGGGCGGGCAACAATGTGCGTTTGGGGTGATGCTGATGCTGCCGGTCCACACTTGCAGAACCGCTGCGGATACGGTGTGGGGCTTTTGAGGCGCTGGTTTGGGTGGGTGAGGAGGGACAGGGCTGGACATGTCGAGAACGTTCCTCATGGCTCTTCATCTCCCTTTGAGCTCTGCAGCAAACCCCGGCTCAGAGCTGACCCCCAGGCAGCGGGGCGCAAAGGCGCCTGACCCGGGTCTCCGGCACTTTCTCCCTCGGGCACACCCACTGGCCTCCAGGGGACAGACGGGGTGCAGGGACACCTCCTCTCGGCCAGGCACCCAGCTCTCCACCGCCCAAAGTGACTCTTCTGACCCAGGAGGGGTCCGGGCTCCACCTTCGGCAGCTCCCGTCCAGCACCTCCCACGACCCGGCTCTCCCGCACCCTCCCCTGTCGCCCCCGCCGCCCCCGCCACGCGCGCTGAGCCTCTCCCTGCAGCGGCCTGGCGGGAACTGGGGATTGGGGGCGCTGGCAGGAGGTTTACGGCGGTCCCTGCAGGCACCCTGTTGGACGCGGGAACCCCTGCGGCCGACTCCTCTGACAGGGAGTGGATTCAGCGAGGCCAGAAGGAAGCTTGGGTGCGGCGCCAACAGCCCGGCTGCACGCCTTGGCGACGACCACCGCCCCGTGGGGTTAGTGCCCCTCCGTCCCCTCTGCCCACCTTGGGCACACAAACCCTGGTAGGAGCTGCGGGTTCCCACGCAGGCGTCCCCAGAGCCTCTGGTGTGGCCTCTGGGCTCCACAGACCCCTCACCTGCGCCATTCCAGCGTGCATGGAAAAGAGGATTCTTCGGTGTTAAAACCCCCAGAGAAGGCAGTGACATGAACAGATATTTGCACACCGATGTTCATAGCAGCATTATTCACAATTGCCAAGTGTCCTTCAACAGATGAGTGGATAAATAAAATGTGGTATATACACGATGGAATACTACGCAGCGGTAAGAAGGAACAAGGTCATGAAACATAGGACAACATGGATGAACCTTGAAGACGTAATGCTGAGTGAAATAAGCCAGACACAAAAGAAGAGAGATTGTGTGTTGCCACTAATGTGAACTCTGTGAAAAATGTAAAATACATGTTTTATATGGTAGACTGTAGGGGACCTAGAGATAGACAGCAACTGGTGAAGGGGGAATGATAATCTAACAAGAACAGATAAGATATGGGGAGTAATATTAGTGATACGGGAATGCTCAGGAATGACTATGGTTTGTTAATTTTCATGTTGGAAGCAATGTAATTATTTTAGGTTATTTGTTTTTCTTATTACTTTGTTGTTTTGTTTGAATTTTTTTTAATTATTTTTTTGACAAATAGAGTATAAAAATAAATAAATAAAACCCCCAGAGACCCTAGGGGCAGACCCTGTTCTGCAGAAACGGAATTCTTGAGAAGTGACCTGTGGAGGGTATTTTAATCTATTTTTGTTTGTTTTTGCTTTTTGAAGTATGAAATGTGGCTGGTCTCGCTCGAAAGGCATGATTTCATAAATGTAACAACTTTAGGATAACCAGACTAAATCTCAACATGAGGGGTGAAGAACCAAATTCAGGAGAAATCTGATCTTATTTCCTAGTGAACATTGCGTTTCATTTTAGCAAGGCTGGGGATCAGCATGTCTTAAAAATAAAAAACAAGGAGCGACAGCAAATCTGAGCAAGCAACCAGCCTTGAGAAATGCAGGCTGGCAAGAAACTGCAGAAGTCTTTAACATAAAAAGTTCCTTTCCATGCAGAGAGAGTCCAAAAAAACTTCCTGAGAGGAAACGACTCCTTAGCAGGGAGTTCAGGAGCAAGAATATTTCCAAAACGACTTAGCTAAGGTAGTCAGTCCACAGTCTGTATTAGTTTTTGTGTGAGGAAATTCTTTCTCAGTGAACCTCATGGCTGGCGAAAGGATATTTTTGGGGGAGAATAAGCAAGATTCTGTAATAGCAAATTGTGTATTTAATAATTTTTCCCTGACTAGACTGTAACCTGCATGAGGTCAGGCAACTGGTTTCTCTTGTGTCCTCTTGTAACTCCAGAGTGTAGAAAAAGTGTGGCAAATAATAGCTGCGTAATAAATATTAAAAAATACAAATACATATAAAAACATTCATGAGTTCCGTAAGTCTGACTACTGAAAATCACCCATGAAATGCACACGTCAGCAGAGGTCACCCTAATTGTTGACATTTAATTTAAATTAAAGTTTACTCACCTGTGGCCAAGGAGGCAAGCTATTATTTCTAGGCTTCTGCTTGGCTCACTTTATTCATATCTTTTTACAACATTGCCCCCCAGTGTTATTCTACGGCCAAGATAGTCTTCTTTGAACATTAGAAGGGTAAATGTTGGTTAGGTTTCTTGTTCCTTCATTTGTACGTGAATCCAACCCTGAAAAGCTACCAGTCAAGATGATGGCTGCCTCAGTTTACCTTTTTCCTAAAATGCAGGTAACCCATGTGCTGGCCCCGTGGGCTGGTGGTCCATGAGGGTGCCAGATCTCCTTTGTCTCTATTTTTATCATCAATTTTACAGTGTTGTGGACACATTTCACGTGTGTCACAGGCACGTTTGGAGAGCCTTGCCCAACTCCTGTCCCTTTCTCTGAGAACAGCGAGATATATTCAAACGTGATGTGAACTACAGTAAATACATGTTATCTGGTTCACTTTACCAGTAGCTTATGTATTCATGTTCGAATTAGGAATCTTGGGTAAAAAATAGTGTTGTATAACAATGCATATTTTCAAATGCCTCTGTAAAGCTACAGTGTAGAAATTTACCTTTACTATTTCAGTGTATCAACTGATACTACATTATCGATTAACCCAGACTGAATTGTGGAACTGCCTAAGATTGGTAATGTAATTCTTTCTCCCTTATTGTTTGGGTGACTTGTATTTCTTGTTTGTTTGCTTGCTTTTTACATACTATCATGTTTAAACTTCATCAGGGCAAAAGTTTAAACATTTTGAAATGGTAATGTACTGATATTTCAAATATGGCAATATTTTTAAGGTAACTTATGTTCAGTCAATTGTAATGACTTCAACTGTGATAACAAGAACCCCTGCCTAAATTGGCTTAAACATAGGGCCAGTTATCATAAAGGTGGACTGAGAGTTGGTTGAGACGGAAGGTCAGCTGTGCCACCCGGGGATCCAGGATTTTTCCATCTCTCTACCATCCAGTGCTGGCTCTGCCTTAGGCCAGCTCTTCTTGTGGTCACATGATGATTACAGCAGTTCCAGCCATCACATCCAGATACAGAAGCAGCCAAAGGCAGATAGAGGCCATGTCTGCTGGTATGTTCTTAATAGGAAAAATAGCTTTCCCCAAAGTTTCTCAGCAGAGCTCCTATCTCACCGGCCAGCACTGGGCCACGTGCCCGCCTATACACCCATCTCAGATGCAAGGTGAGAACCACAATGATTGGCTTAAACCAAGAAATGGACTTGACTCAGCTTAATAATGTGAAAAAAGATGCATACCTGGACAAAACCAGGATTCTGGTAGCAAGCAGGCAGAGGGAAGTGAATATTGGCTAGTCAACCAGTAATGTTTGCTACAGTAATCTATTTAAAAGAAAAGTGTTAGCATGTGTCAAATTACATAAGTGTGACTACACTGATGGAATAATATTACATAAACTCTATTAATGCTCCTTCTATTAGATTAATAATTTGTTTAGCTTCAAGTTTGGGGGCTTTGAAAATTACTGTTAATTGGTCAAGAATATATCAATGAAAGACTGGTTATATTTACACTATTAGTTGAAGATCATCAATATTAAACTTAGCCATTTTGTTCATATTTTAATTTTCAAGAAGACCATTGATTAATGTGTTTCCTTTCATGGTAGTCAAAGTACTTTAATTATGTAGTTACATTAAGTAATTTCAAGCATTTAGAAGTAAAAAAAGGTGAAAACCAGTTCTTATCAATAATAATATGTTTCAGTTAAGGATTATGCAAGGATGTACTTCAGGATGTTCAGCAATATTGTTCATCGGGGGAGCTAGCTGCAAATAACCCGTCTAAGATAGGCAATTGGGTAAATATATTGTGCTATATTCATACAGTGAAGTAGTATGCATTGCCTTTTCTACTGAATTTCACCCACAAGCTTGTAGTTTCCTTATGAATAATTGGGAAAAGCACATAGACATTACCACTAAAAAACACTTGCAGTAAGATCAATTTGATGGTAGACATGAACCTACTTGAAAAAATAAGGTGGGATCAGTTTGAGAAAGAGTGAATACCATGCTAAAGATCTTGAGCTGTGTGCCATGCTCAGGGGGGACCGACTTGGTATTTCTGAAGAAGAGAGAATGACATGCTACATCCACTAGCAGAGATACCACAGGAAATGCAGCAGGGATAAAAAAAAAACAAACAAACAAACAAACCTATTTTGATAGTGCTTAGAAAGAGGGAGGTCTATTTAGAATAATATCTTAATAAATGGCTTGGTGATGGAAGGTGAAGCCTTGGTGATTTAAGTGGCAAGAGGCAGTAAAAAAGGAGATTGTTGTTTTGCTCTGTGTAAGCAATGCACAGGAATTTTGAGTGGGGAGAGTAGAAAGGAGACGGAGGGATGTGTGGAGAAATGAAGGAGGGGTGGGGCCATGCCACTGTGATTGGAAAGGTAAAAAAGGCCAGATCAAGGCTTTTTGGGCCCTGGGAAGGGTTTTGTATTTAATCCTAAATGCAGTAGGAAGTCACTGAGGATTTTAAGCAGAACGGGACAAATTCTAAGTCAAATCGAAATGCAATTGCTCTTTTATAATTCCCATGGCTTATCTGAAAACTTCCTTATTAGTGTCCCTAGTGCCCACTTGTCTTATCAAGTTATTTCCTCAGGATAAATTCCTGGAAGTGGAGTTGCTGGCATAAGACATGTATCAAAAATAATTTAATCCTTCATTAGTGGCTGGGGACCATTAACAGGAGTTATATTTTGCTCCTATTATATTCATTATACATATATAACTATATGTTAATAGTCTCTGAGGCTTTTTTTTTCCCTCAACATTAAATGTTCCAAAACAATCATGCTTTTGTTTCTTACAAATAGAAATTTGTGAAAATGGGTGAAAATAGAAAATAGGTTCCTCTGAAATGTGTAAGATAAATTCTTATCTCTAATGGGGGATATGAGTAGACATTGTGAATTCTTTGTGTATAAGCCTGGTGAAAACTTTCTAAATGGTGGCCACAGATCGCACTCTTATACCTTAAAATGTTTGGCTGCAGGTAACCAAAACTTGAAAACAACTTAGCAGCTCTGTGATAGTCAGACCAAGGCTGGGATATTTCCAGAAAGCCGTCAAGGACTCACTCCACCTGTTCATCTGTAGGATGTGCTTGTTGCCTTTATGGTACACGATGCACATAAAGGAGAGAAGAAGGAAAGGAAGAAGGGCAAAACACAAGTGCCAACTCTTTCAAGGCTCTTTTCTAGAGACCTCACCAAAGAATCCTCTGCTTTTGTATCATCTGGCCAAAGTGTGTCACACAGGTATCTTATCTGTAAAGGAAGCTGGGAAATGTAATTAATGTATCTTCCAACTAAACCAGGAAGTGAGAAAGACAGAGAAGTGGGTGTTGGGTAGACAATGGCAGTCTCAGCTGCAGCCTGTGTGTGAGGGAGATTTGGCAGTAACTGTAAACGAGAAAAGTAAATCGGAATTCTGGTGTTCACTATTGCTGTGTAACAAACCACCTCCCATATCAGAGACTTAAAACGACAAACATTTATTATTTCACAGTTTCTGTGGGGCAGGAACCCAGATGTGCTTTGGCTTCTCTCAGAAGACTGCAATCAGATATTGCCCAGGACTGAAGCTTCCCCCAGAGGCTCCACTTCCAAGCTCACTCCCGTGGCGGTTGTCAGGATCCAGGTCCTCTCTTGTTGTTGGATGGTTGGACTGAGGGCCCTGGTTCCTTGCTGGTTGTTAGCTCAAGGCGTCCCTCAGTTATTTGCCCTGTGATCTTTTCCATAAGACACCTAACAACATGACAGCCGGCTTTCATCAGAGCAAGGAAGTGAGAAAGTCCAAAAAGCAAGTTGGACTCCAGAGAATTTTTATAATTTATTCTCATAAGTGAAATCCCATCCCTCTTTGCCATATTCTATTCCTCAGTACTCACCAGGTGCACCCTGCACTCAAGGTAATGAGATTATACAAGGGCTTGAATACCAGGAAGCAGAGATTGTTGGGTGCCATCCTAGAAGCTGTCAGCCACAATATGTCACAAATCTTGTGCTCTTTGCTAGGACCACTGGACTCCATGTCCTTGGTGAGCTCAGAGGGAGCTGCCCAAGAGTACGGACAGTGTTCTCATCTTTCCTAGTGTGTTCCTTGCTTGCTTGAGTGAAGCATTTATTTTGAAAGTGCACACGCACGCACACACACACATTCCACCCCCACATTCTTGTCTCAATTTTTGATAATTGTGTTATTAATTTTTATTTTTTCTCTTGGTTACTGCCATAACTTTCAATCATATTTTAAAACTCTTGTTCCATCAACTTTAGTCTCTTGACTCCCCACTACACAAATGAATCATAATTTTAACATTGCTGTTATACCTGAAATAAACCTAAATGATGTTATGGTAAAAAAAAAAATAACCCATATGGGCACATGATATTTTTTCTGCAAAATTCTGTGTGTGTATGTGTATGTGTGTGTGTGTGTGTGTGTGTGTGTGTGTGTGTGTGTATAATAGAATTTTCCATTTTAACCATTCTTAAGTGTACAATTCAGTGACCTTAATTATTTTTACAATGAAAAACAACTGGTAATGGATGGTGGTGATGGTTGCACAACATTGTTACTGCAATGCCACTGAATTGTATACTTCAAAGTGGATAAAATGGGAAATTTTGTGTTGTATATATGTTAACACAATAAAAATTATTTAAAAACCTATAACAAATAACCAACAAATAAAGAGCTTTTTAATGCATTGCTATTAACTACCATCACCATCTTCTATTGCTAAAATTTTTCATCATCCCAAATAGAAACTCCTTGTCCGTTAAGTAGTAACTCCCCATTTCCCACCCCAGGGCCCCTGGTAACCTCTAATCTACTTTCTTTCTCTATGAATTCGCTTATTCTAGGTATTTCATATCAGTGAAATCATACAGCATTTGTCCATTTGTGTCTGGCATTTTCACTCTCCATGTTGTCCTCAAGGTTCATCCACATCGTACAATGCCTCAGCACTTCATTCCTTTTTACGGCTGAGTAATATTCCATCTTATGGATATACCACATTTTGTGTATCCTTTCATCTCTTGATGAACACTTGGATTGCTTCCACCTTTTGGCAGTTGTGAATGGTGCTGTTATGAACCTCAGGTGCACAAGTATCTGTTTGAGTCCCTGTTTTCAATTCTAAGAATGGGATTTTTCTTGGCAATTCATTAGCTCAGGCTTGTGACAGTGTACACTGAGGTGCTGGAAGGGAAAGTCCTCTAGGTCATTTAGGTCTATTGGGCCTCTCAGAACAGTTTTCAGCAGCAGAAAATGTAAGAGTCCAAAATTGTAAGAGATCTCTAGGTGGCCTGTGAAAGTTCGAATTTGAACTTGTAAGAGAATTGCAGATCATAACATTAATATGAGAGTACTCGAGTGTCTTACCAGTATTTTAACATATAAAAATGTGGACAAGAGAGAAAAAAAAAACCCATAAATGAAGGTAAAAGTTACCTGTATCCTCATCATCCCAAGATAATCGCTGTTAGTATTTGGGAGCATATGATCCCTGTCTTCTCTGATGCACAATACGTGTATGCATAATCACTCACGCAGAATCAGGATCATCTCAAATACTATTTTGGAGCCCATTTTCTTCCCCACCTTATAAAATTTGAACATTTTCTCATGCTGGTAAATATCCTCTTATAAAATGATTTTAAATGGCTGCTGGGTAGGTACTAAGATGTCTACAGCACAACTTCTTTAACTGCTCATGTATTGCAGGACATTCAGATATTTCTCCAACTTTCATTTCTTTGCAATATTTTCAACAGAACATCCTTGTATATGAATCCTTGCCTCCAACTTTGATTAGGTGCTTACAGTAAATTTCTAAAAGCAAACTGTGACGTAAAAGGGAAAGCATATTTTTGTAACTTTTGATACCTCTAGACATCTTGCCCTGATGATGTTTGTCCTGCTGAGAGTCAGAGGTCTTTTTGGTTGACCACAGCCTCAGGGATGCTGGCCTTACTCTGTCAGCTATTTCCAGTCAGGTGACAAGTCACTGGCTTTTTAACTTGTTTTACTCATGATTAAAAGTGAAGTTAATCTTTTATTTTTCACTTTAAGGGTCATTTGTATTTTTCTGTACCAGTATATTGTTTATGTTCATTGACCATTTTTTTTCTACTGAGGTATTACTATCTTCTAATTGTCTATCAGAAGTGTTACAAATCCTTTCCCCAACTTTTAACTTGCCTTTTGACTTCATTTATGGTCCCTCACAAATTTTTTTCTTTTATTTTGCATACATAGGAAACAGGATCCCATCAAAAGAGAAAAATAAATCAGTCAAATGTTGTGAAGGGACAACCTGCACAAAATCCGTTCCTGTCTATGGCTCTACAGAACTTTTAGCCACCTCAAGACCAGGAACTCACTCCAAGATTTGAGTAAATCACTGAAAGTCAATAAGGAAACAGGGTAAAGAGCATAAAACATTTGATTTATGGTTTTATCTTAGTCAGAATCAAGTTCAGTAAATAGCCAGGTACTTGAAAAAGAGTGGAATTTTGGTTCATTCTTCCAATGGGCTGGATTCTCAAATGAAAAAAAAAATTCACCATGCTAAAATCATCTCCAAAGGTGGAATTCTAATATCTTTGTTGCAATTAGTTTTCTTCCATAAATATTCTCACATGGGGGTCCTGAATATGCACATAAGTATGTGCCTTGATTTGCAGTTAGCTGTAGAGCTGGCACCAGGAAAATCTCCCCAGCTGTATTTGCTTTACATTATTCAAAATCTGATTTGGCATCTAAAATAACAGGAAGAAATTGTTTAGAGGCTGGTAGCTTATTAACAGTTTGACTTTCTTTCATGCCCCTGAATCATCTATGTTTCTGTACTGTGTGGACAGTGTAGTTATGAAATTTAGTGATTCAACATTTCCTTCCTTCATCGACTTAGAATTCTGGACACTTGGTTGATATTAAGAAATTTTCTGTCTCTACTCCCATCCTGGATTTTGCTTTTCAATTTTCCATATTCCCTATTATTCCAAGTTTAGAATAACAGGTGAGGATTTTAAGTTATAAACGTAGCCTTTTGCTAACAGGCAAAAATGCAACTGCTTATTATGTCCGTAAGTGCAGTGAAGCTTTTTAAAAAAATTATTTTAATTAGAGAAGTTGTGGATTTACAGGGAAATCATGCAGAAAATACAGTTCCCATATATTCCTGCCCCACAGTTTTCCCTATGACTAACGCTTTGCATTGTCTTAGTACACTTGCTACAATTGATGAAACAATATTATTATAATTACGCTATTAACTCTATAGTCCATAGTTTACATTAGCCTTCACCATTTATGTTGTATAGTCCTTTGGTTTATTTTTAATATTTATATACTGTATTATTTTTATTATATTTATCATATAAGGTACATATAATGTTATATGCAAGCATTTTTCATTTACCATTTACAATATTTATAGCACTGTATTTGGTTCCAATTTTTTTTCCTTTATTAGAGAAGTTGTGGGTTTGCAGAACAGGAATACATAAAATACAGGATTTCCATATATCACCCTAATATTAACACCCTGCATTGGTGTAGAACATTTGTTACAATTGATGGTAGCACATTTTTATAATTGTACGACATATTAACTATAGTCCATGGTTTAACTTAGGGTTCACTGTTTGTGTAGTGTACTTCCATAGATTTTTTTTTTTAAGTTTTTATTCTGTTACCATATATACAATCTAACATTTTCCCTTTAACCACATTCAGATATATTTTTTAGTGCTGTTCAATTGTGTTCACAATGTTCTGCTGCCATCCCCACCATCCATTTCAAAACCATTTCCATCATTCCAAATAGGAATGCTGTACATTTTAAGTCTTAACTTCCCATTTCCTATCAACACTCCATCTCCTAGTAATCTATATACAATATGCTGAGTCTATGAGTTTCCTTATTCTAATTATTTCCTATCAGTGAGATCATTCAATATTTGTCCTTTTATGTTTGGCTTATTTCACTGAGCACAATGTCTTCAAGGATCATCCATGTCATCACATGTATCAGGACTTCATTCCTTTTTGTGGCTAAATAATATTCTGTCGTATGTATATACCACATTTTATTTATTCCTTCATTGGTTGATGGACATTTAGGTTGCTTACATCTTTTGGCAATTGTAAATAATACTGCTATGAACATTGGTGTGCAAGCAATTGTTCAAGTCCCTGCTTTCAATTCTTTTGAGTATATACCTAGTAGAGGGATTGCAGTGTCAAATAGTAATTCTATACTTAGCTTTCTGAGGAACTGCCAAACTGTCTTCCACAGTGGCTGTACCATTTTACATTCCCACCAACAATGAATGAGTGTTCCTACTTCTCTGCATCCTTCCCAACACTTGCAATTTTCTGTTTTTTTTTAATAGTGCCCATTCTAGGGGGTATGAAGTGGTATCCCATTGTGGTTTTGATTTGTATTTCCCTAATGGCTAGTGATGTTGAACATCTTTTCATGTTCTTTTTAGTCATTTGTATATCCTCTTTGGAGAAAAGTCCATTCAAGTCTTCTGCTCATTTTTAAATTGGGTTTTTGTTGTTGAGTTGTAGGATTTCTTTATATATTCTGAATATTAAGCCCTTATCAGAAATGTGGTTTCCAAATATTTTCTGCCATTGTGTAGGTTGTCCTCTTACTTTCATGATAAAGTCTTTCGAGGCACAAAAGCTTTTTAATTTTTATGAGGTCCGATTTATATATTTTTTCTTTTGTTGCTGTGTTTTGGGTGTAAAGTCTAAGAAACCATTGCCTAACACAAGATCTTGAAGATGCTTCCCTATATTTTCTTCCAGGAGTTTTATAGTCCTGTTTCTTATATTAAAGTCTTTGATACATTTTGAGTTAATTTTTGTATATGGTATGAGATAAGAGTCTTCATTCTTTTGCATATGGATATTCAGTTCTCCCAGCATATGTTGAAGAGGCTATTCTTTCCCAGTTGAGTGGACTTGGAAGTCTTGTCAAAAATCAGTTGTGGGGGGAGAACCTAAGATGGTGGCTGGGTGAGACAGAGCAAAAAAAACACCTCCGTGAAAAATACTAGATAAAAACCAGAAAGTGACTCAGAACAGTGATGTGCCAGCTGGACAAGGTCTACTAAATTCACAGGGAATGAGCATTTGGTGAAACCAGGAGTCTGCATTCTGAAATGAGTGAGTGAGTCAACTGAAAGTCCCATGGCCGCGCTGTGGAGTGTTTGGAGACAGACTAGTTCTTTAAAAAAAAAAGCCCCGGGAGGCGGGGCAAGATGGCAGACTGGTGAGCTGTAAGTTTTAGTTACTCCTCCAGGAAAGTAGGTAAAAAGCCAGGAACTGCGTGGACTGGACACCACAGAGCAATCTGTCTTTGGGCATACTTCATACAACACTCATGAAAACGTGGAACTGCTGAGATCAGCGAAATCTGTAAGTTTTTGCGGCCAGGGGACCCGCGCCCCTCCCTGCCAGGCTTAGTCCCGGGGGAGGAGGGGCTGTCAGCTCCGGGAAGGAGAAGGGAGAACTGCAGTGGCTGCTCTTATCGGAAACTCATTCTACTGATTCAAACTCCAACCATAGATAGACTGAGACCAGACACCAGAGACTCTGAGAGCAGCCAGCCCAGCAGAGAGGAGACAGGCATAGAAAAAAAACAACACGAAAAACTCCAAAATAAAAGCAGAGGATTTTTGGAGTTCTGGTGAACACAGAAAGGGGAAGGGCGGAGCTCAGGCCTTGAGGCGCATATGCAAATCCCGAAGCAAAGCTGATTTCTCTGCCCTGTGCACCTTTCCTTAATGGCCCTGGTTGCTTTGTCTCTTAGCATTTCAATAACCCATTAGATCTCTGAGGAGGGCCGTTTTTTTTTTTTTTTTTTTTTTTTTAAATCCTTTTTGCTTTTTCTAAAACAATTACTCTAAGAAGCTCAATACAGAAAGCTTCCAAGAATTGCAATTTGGGCACGTCAAGTCAAGAGCAGAACTAAGAGAGCTCTGAGACAAAAGGCAATAATCCAGTGGCTGGGAAAATTCACTAAACAACACAACTTCCCAAGAAAAGGGGGGTGTCCGCTCACAGCCACCATCCTGGTGGACAGGAAACACTCCTGCCCATTGCCAGCCCCATAGCCCAGAGCTGCCCCAGACAACCCAGTGTGACGGAAGTGCTTCAAATAACAGGCACACACCACAAAACTGGGCGTGGACATTAGCCTTCCCTGCAACCTCAGCTGAATGTCCCAGAGCTGGGAAGGTGGAGCAGTGTGAATTAACAAAGCCCCATTCAGCCATCATTTGAGCAGACTGGGAGCCTCCCTACACAGCCCAGCAGCCCAGAACTGCGCTGGGAGGACGGCACTCACCTGTGACATAGCACAGTCATCCCTCAACAGAGGACCCGGGGTGCACAGCCTGGAAGAGGGGCCCACTTGCAAGTCTCAGGAGCCATACGCCAATACCAAAGACTTGTCGGTCAGTGGCAGAGACAAACTGTGGCAGGACGGAACTGAAGGATTAGACTATTGCAGCAGCTTTAAAACTCTAGGATCATCAGGGAGATTTGATTGTTAGGGCCACCCCCCCTCCCCGACTGCCCAGAAACACGCCCCACATACAGGGCAGGCAACACCAACTACACACGCAAGCTTGGTACACCAATTGGGCCCCACAAGATTCACTCCCCCACTCACCAAAAAGGCTAAGCAGGGGAGATCTGGCTTGTGGAGAACAGGTAGCTCGTGGACGCCACCTGCTGGTTAGTTAGAGAAAGTGTACTCCACGAAGCTGTAGATCTGATAAATTAGAGATAAGGACTTCAATAGGTCTACAAACCCTAAAAGAACCCTATCAAGTTCAGCAAATGCCACGAGGCCAAAAACAACAGAAAATTATAAAGCATATGAAAAAACCAGACGATATGGATAACCCAAGCCCAAGCACCCAAATCAAAAGACCAGGAGAGACACAGCACCTAGAGCAGCTACTCAAAGAACTAAAGATGAACAATGAGACCATAGTACGGGATATGAAGGAAATCAAGAAGACCCTAGAAGAGCATAAAGAAGACATTGCAAGACTAAATAAAAAAATGGATGATCTTATGGAAATTAAAGAAACTGTTGACCAAATTAAAAAGATTCTGGACACTCATAGTACAAGACTAGAGGAAGTTGAACAACGAATCAGTGACCTGGAAGATGACAGAATGGAAAATGAAAGCATAAAAGAAAGAATGGGGAAAAAAATTGAAAAACTCGAAATGGACCTCACGGATATGATAGATAATATGAAGCGTCCGAATATAAGACTCATTGGTGTCCCAGAAGGGGAAGAAAAGGGTAAAGGTCTAGGAAGAGTATTCAAAGAAATTGTTGGGGAAAACTTCCCAAATCTTCTAAACAACATAAATACACAAATCATAAATGCTCAGCGAACTCCAAATAGAATAAATCCAAATAAACCCACTCCGAGACATATACTGATCACACTGTCAAACATAGAAGAGAAGGAGCAAATTCTGAAAGCAGCAAGAGAAAAGCAATTCACCACATACAAAGGAAACAGCATAAGACTAAGTAGTGACTACTCAGCAGCCACCATGGAGGCAAGAAGGCAGTGGCACGATATATTTAAAATTCTGAGTGAGAGGAATTTCCAGCCAAGAATACTTTATCCAGCAAAGCTCTCCTTCAAATTTGAGGGAGAGCTTAAATTTTTCACAGACAAACAAATGCTGAGAGAATTTGCTAACAAGAGACCTGCCCTACTGGAGATACTAAAGGGAGCCCTACAGACAGAGAAACAAAGACAGGACAGAGAGACTTGGAGAAAGGTTCAGTACTAAAGAGATTCGGTATGGGTACAATAAAGGATATTAATAGAGAGAGGGAAAAATATGGCAAACATAATCCAAAGGATAAGATGGCCGATTCAAGAAATGCCTTCACGGTTTTAACGTTGAATGTAAATGTATTAAGCTCCCCAATTAAAAGATATAGATTCGCAGAATGGATCAAAAAAAATGAACCATCAATATGTTGCATACAAGAGACTCATCTGAGACACAGGGACACAAAGAAACTGAAAGTGAAAGGATGGAAAAAAATATTTCATGCAAGCTACAGCCAAAAGAAAGCAGGTGTAGCAATATTAATCTCAGATAAAATAGACTTCAAATGCAGGGATGTTTTGAGAGACAAAGAAGGCCACTACATACTAATAAAAGGGGCAATTCAGCAAGAAGAAATAACAATCATAAATGTCTATGCACCCAATCAAGGTGCCACAAAATACATGAGAGAAACACTGGCAAAACTAAAGGAAGCAATTGATGTTTCCACAATAATTGTGGGAGACTTCAACACATCACTCTCTCCTATAGATAGATCAACCAGACAGAAGACCAATAAGGAAACTGAAAACCTAAACAATCTGATAAATGAATTAGATTTAACAGACATCTACAGGACATTACATCCCAAATCACCAGGATACACATACTTTTCTAGTGCTCACGGAACTTTCTCCAGAATAGATCATATGCTGGGACATAAAACAAGCCTCAATAAATTTAAAAAGATTGAAATTATTCAAAGCACATTCTCTGACCACAGTGGAATACAATTAGAAGTCAATAACCATCAGAGACTTAGAAAATTCACAAATACCTGGAGGTTAAACAACACACTCCTAAACAATCAGTGGGTTAAAGAAGAAATAGCAAGAGAAATTGCTAAATATATAGAGACGAATGAAAATGAGAACACAACATACCAAAACCTATGGGATGCAGCAAAAGCAGTGCTGAGGGGGAAATTTATAGCACTAAACGCATATATTAAAAAGGAAGATAGAGCCAAAATCAAAGAACTAATGGATCAACTGAAGAAGCTATAAAATGAACAGCAAGCCAATCCTAAACCAAGTAGAAGAAAAGAAATAACAAGGATTAAAGCAGAAATAAATGACATAGAGAACAAAAAAACAATAGAGAGGATAAATATCACCAAAAGTTGGTTCTTTGAGAAGATCAACAAGATTGACAAGCCCCTAGCTAGACTGACAAAATCAAAAAGAGAGAAGACCCATATAAACAAAATAATGAATGAAAAAGGTGACATAACTGCAGATCCTGAAGAAATTAAAAAAATTATAAGAGGATATTATGAACAACTGTATGGCAACAAACTGGATAATGTAGAAGAAATGGACAATTTCCTGGAAACATATGAACAACCTAGACTGACAAGAGAAGAAATAGAAGACCTCAACCAACCCATCACAAGCAAAGAGATCCAATCAGTCATCAAAAATCTTCCCACAAATAAATGCCCAGGGCCAGATGGCTTCACAGGGGAATTCTACCAAACTTTCCAGAAAGAACTGACACCAATCTTACTCAAACTCTTTCAAAACATTGAAAAAAATGGAACACTACCTAACTCATTTTATGAAGCTAACATCAGTCTAATACCAAAACCAGGCAAAGATGCTACAAAAAAGGAAAACTACCGGCCAATCTCCCTAATGAATATAGATGCAAAAATCCTCAACAAAATACTTGCAAATCGAATCCAAAGACACATTAAAAAAATCATACACCATGACCAATGGGGTTCATTGCAGGCATGCAAGGATGGTTCAACATCAGAAAAACAATCAATGTATTACAACACATTAAAAACTCGAAAGGGAAAAATCAATTGATCATCTCAATAGATGCTGAAAAAGCATTTGACAAAATCCAACATCCCTTTTGATAAAAACACTTCAAAAGGTAGGAATTGAAGGAAACTTCCTCAACATGATAAAGAGCATATATGAAAAACCCACAGCCAGCATAGTACTCAATGGTGAGAGACTGAAAGCCTTCCCTCTAAGACCAGGAACAAGACAAGGATGCCCACTGTCACCACTGTTATTCAACATTGTGCTGGAAGTGCTAGCCAGGGCAATCCGGCAAGACAAAGAAATAAAAGGCATCCAAATTGGAAAAGAAGAAGTAAAACTGTCATTGTTTGCAGATGATATGATCTTATATCTAGAAAACCTGAGAAATTGACGATACACCTACTAGAGTTAATAAACAAATTTAGCAAAGTAGCGGGATACAAGGTTAATGCACATAAGTCAGTAATGTTTCTATATGCTAGAAATGAACAAACTGAAGAGACACTCAAGAAAAAGATACCATTTTCAATAGCAACTAAAAAAATCAAGTACCTAGGAATAAACTTAACCAAAGATGTAAAAGACCTATACAAAGAAAACTACATAACTCTACTAAAAGAAATAGAAGGGGACCTTAAAAGATGGAAAAATATTCCATGTTCATGGATAGGAAGGCTAAATGTCATTAAGATGTCAATTCTACCCAAACTCATCTACAGATTCAATGCAATCCCAATCAAAATTCCAACAACCTACTTTGCAGACTTGGAAAAGCTAGTTATCAAATTTATTTGGAAAGGGAAGATGCCTCGAATTGCTAAAGACACTCTAAAAAAGAAAAACGAAGTGGGAGGACTTACACTCCCTGACTTTGAAGCTTATTATAAAGCCACAGTTGCCAAAACATCATGGTACTGGCACAAAGATAGACATATAGATCAATGGAATCGAATTGAGAATTCAGAGATAGACCCTCAGATCTATGGCCGACTGATCTTTGATAAGGCCCCCAAAGTCACTGAACTGAGCCATAATGGTCTTTTCAACAAATGGGGCTGGGAGAGTTGGATATCCATATCCAAAAGAATGAAAGAGGACCCCTACCTCACCCCCTACACAAAAATTAACTCAAAATGGACCAAAGATCTCAATATAAAAGAAAGTACCATAAAACTCCTAGAAGATAATGTAGGAAAACATCTTCAAGACCTTGTATTAGGAGGCCACTTCCTAGACTTTACACCCAAAGCACAAGCAACAAAAGAGAAAATAGATAAATGGGAACTCCTCAAGCTTAGAAGTTTCTGCACCTCAAAGGAATTTCTCAAAAAGGTAAAGAGGCAGCCAACTCAATGGGAAAAAATTTTTGGAAACCATGTATCTGACAAAAGACTGATATCTTGCATATACAAAGAAATCCTACAACTCAATGACAATAGTACAGACAGCCCAATTATAAAGTGGGCAAAAGATATGAAAAGACAGTTCTCTGAAGAGGAAATACAAATGGCCAAGAAACACATGAAAAAATGTTCAGCTTCACTAGCTATTAGAGAGATGCAAATTAAGACCACAATGAGATACCATCTCACACCTGTTAGAATGGCTGCCATTAAACAAACAGGAAACTACAAATGCTGGAGGGGATGTGGAGAAATTGGAACTCTTATTCATTGTTGGTGGGACTGTATAATGATTCAGCCACTCTGGAAGTCAGTCTGGCAGTTCCTTAGAAAACTAGATATAGAGCTACCATTCGATCCAGTGATTGCACTTCTCGGTATATACCCGGAAGATCGGAAAGCAGTGACACGAACAGATATCTGCACGCCAATGTTCATAGCAGCATTATTCACAATTGCCAAGAGATGGAAGCAACCCAAATGTCCTTCAACAGATGAGTGGATAAATAAAATGTGGTATATACACACGATGGAATACTACACGGCAGTAAGAAGGAACGATCTGGTGAAACATATGACAACATGGATGAACCTTGAAGACATAATGCTGAGCGAAATAAGCCAGGCACAAAAAGAGAAATATTATATGCTACCACTAATGTGAACTTTGAAAAATGTAAAACAAATGGTTTATAATGTAGCATGTAGGGGAACTAGCAGTAGAGAGCAATTAAGGAAGGGGGAACAATAATCCAAGAAGAACAGATAAGCTATTTAATGTTCTGGGGATGCCCAGAAATGACTATGGTCTGTTAATTTCTGATGGATGTAGTAGGAACAAGTTCACAGAAATGTTGCTATATTATGTAACTTTCTTGGGGTAAAGTAGGAACATGTTGGAAGTTAAGCAGTTATCTTAGGTTAGTTGTCTTTTTCTTACTCCCTTGTTATGGTCTCTTTGAAATGTTCTTTTATTGTATGTTTGTTTTCTTTTTAACTTTTTTTTCATACAGTTGATTTAAAAAAGAAGGGAAAGTTAAAAAAAAAAAAACAAGGAAAAAAAAAAGATGTAGTGCCCCCTTGAGGAGCCTGTGGAGAATGCAGGGGTATTCGCCTACCCCACCTCCATGGTTGCTAACATGACCACAGACATAGGGGACTGGTGGTTTGATGGGTTGAGCCCTCTACCATAAGTTTTACCCTTGGGAAGACGGTTGCTGCAAAGGAGAGGCTAGGTCTCCCTGTATTTGTGCCTAAGAGTCTCCTCCTGAATGCCTCTTTGTTGCTCAGATGTGGCCCTCTCTCTCTGGCTAAGCCAACTTGAAAGGTGAAATCACTGCCCTCCCCCCTACGTGGGATCAGACACCCAGGGAAGTGAATCTCCCTGGCAACGTGGAATATGACTCCCGGGGAGGAATGTAGACCCGGCATCGTGGGATGGAGAACATCTTCTTGACCAAAAGGGGGATGTGAAAGGAAATGAAATAAGCTTCAGTGGCAGAGAGATTCCAAAACGAGCCGAGAGATCACTCTGGTGGGCACTCTTACGCACACTTTAGACAACCTTTTTTAGGTTCTAAAGAATTAGGGTAGCTGGTGGTGGATACCTGAAACTATTAAACTACAACCCAGAACCCATGAATCTCGAAGACAGTTGTATAAAAATGTAGCTTATGAGGGGTGACAGTGGGATTGGGAATGCCATAAGGACCAAACTCCACTTTGTCTAGTTTATGGATGGATGTGTAGAAAAGTAGGGGAAGGAAACAAACAGACAAAGGTACCCAGTGTTCTTTTTTACTTCAATTGCTCTTTTTCACTCTAATTATTATTCTTGTTATTTTTGTGTGTGTGCTAATGAAGGTGTCAGGGATTGATTTAGGTGATGAATGTACAACTATGTAATGGTACTGTAAACAATCGAAAGTACAATTTGTTTTGTATGACTGCGTGGTATGTGAATATATCTGAATAAAATGATGATTAAAAAAAAAAAAAAAAAAAAGCCTGGGAGCAGCTGCAGATACGACAAGGAGAGCCGCACAGTGAAGCATGGCAGGAGAAGGCTGGGCTAATGCCTCGGTGTCCGGCGTGGAGGATACCCCTTCCCACACCCGTGGCTCATTGTCTCAAGACCAGAGAAGCAGAGCAGAGCCAAAAGGAGGAAAAAAACATGCATTCCTTGTAGCTGATTCCCCAGGGGGTGGGGGACGCTCCTGCCCGTGGCCAGACCCATAGCCCAGAGCAGCGCCAAGAAACCCAGTGTGATGGGGAATCTTTCCCGCAGCACTGCACACACGCCACAATATCAGCCGTGGACAATGGCCTTTAATACACCCACGGCTGATTGTCCTAGAGCTGGAAGGGCGGAGCTGTGCAAAAAGGGGGAAGTTAACGCATCCCATTCAACCATCTTTGAAGCAGGCTGGGAGCACCTCTGCATGGCCCAGCGACCGAGGGCTTCCCTGGTGGGCCGGCGTGCACTAGTGACGTGGCACAGCCCTCCCTCAGCAGAGGTCCTGGAAGAGCACAGCTGGGAAGGGGGAACCACTCAGAAATCCCAGGGACCCTATGCGAATACCAAGGACTTGTGGGTCAGCGGCAGAGACAATCGATGGAAAGACTGAAATGAAGGCTTAGGCTCCAGCAACAGCCTTAAATCTCTGGAAACACCTGGGAGGTTTGATTATTAAAGCTGCCCTGCCTGCCTAACAACCCAGACACATGCCCCACATTCAGGGCAGACAGCACCAGCAACACACCCAAACCTGGTGCACCAATTGGACCCCACAAGAATCAGACCCCCACACACCACAAAGACAAAGTTGGAGAGAACTGACTTGAGGGGAATAGGTGACTCACAGATGCCATCTGCTGGTTAGTTAGAGAACGTGTACGCCACCAAGCTGCAGTTCTGTCAAATTAGGGATCAAGTAAAGCAAATGCCAAGAGGCCAAAAACAACAGAAAATCTTAAAGCATATGATAAAACCAGATGATATGGAGAACCCAAACCTAAACACCCAAATCAAAAGATCAGAAGACACACAGTACTTGGCACAATTAAAGAATTACAGACAGGCAACAAGAGCATGGCTCAGGATATAAAGGACATGAAAAAGAGCATGGCACAGGATATAAAGGACATAAAGAAGACCCTAGAAGAGCATAAAGAAGAAACTGCAAGAGTAAATAAAATAATAGAAGATCTCATGGAAATAAAAGAAACTGTTGGCCAAATTAAAAAGACTCTGGATACTCGTAATACAAGATTAGAGGAAGTTGAACAACAACTCAGCCTCCTCAAGGACCACAGAACAGAAAATGAAAGAACAAAAGAAAGAATGGGGAAAAAATTGAAAAAATTGAAAAGGATCTCAGGGATATGATAGATAAAATAAAACATCCAAATTTAAGACTCATTGGTGTCCCAGAAGGGGAAGAGAAGGGTAAAGGTCTAGAGAGTATTCAAAGAAATTGTTGGGGAAAACTTCCCCAACCTTCTACACAATATAAATACACAAAGCATAAATGCCCAGCGAACTCCAAATAGAATAAATCCAAATAAATCACTCCAAGACATATTCTGATCAGACTATCAAATACTGAAGAAAAGGAGCAAGTTCTGAAAGCAGCAAGAGAAAAGCAATTCACCACATACAAAGGAAACAACATAAGACTAAGTAGTGACTACTCAATGGCCACCATGGAGGCGAGAAGGCAGCGACATGACATATTTAAAACTCTGAGAGAGAAAAATTTCCAACCAAGAATACTTTATCCAGCAAAACTCTCCTTCAAATTTGAGGGAGAGCTTAAATTTTTCACAGACAAACAAATGCTGAGAGATTTTGCTAATAAAAGACCTGCCCTACTTCAGATACTAAAGGGAGCCCTACCGACAGAGAAAAAAGCTGAGGGACTTCACCACCAGTAGATCAGTCCTATAAGAAATGCTAAAGGGAGTTGAGCAGGCTGAAAGGAAGGGACACTAAACAATTGACTGAAACTACATGAAGAAATAAAGGGTACTACTAAAGATCACATGGTAAATATAAATACCAATACTACTGTATTTTTGATTTGTAACTCCACTATTAACTTCCTACAGGATCTAAAATACATAAACTCTAATGATAAATCAGTGGTTTTGGACTCAATGTAAAATATGTAATTTTTGACAAGAACTACATAAAAGTGGGGGAATGAGGGAGTATAGGAACATAGTTTATGTGTCATATTGAAGTTAAGTTGGTATCAAAGAAAAACAAGATTGTTATAGATTTAAGATGTTAAATTTAAGCCCCACGGTAAACACAAAGAAAGTATCAGAGAATATGACCATAGAGATGAAAAGTAGAGTCGGGTTCCGAGAAGTGGGGGAAGGGGCAATGGGGAGTTAAGAAATGAGTGTAGGGTTTCTGTTTGGGGTGAAGGGAAACTTCTAGAAAAGGATGGTGGGAAGGTGATAGCATTGCAACATTCTAAATGTGATTAATCCCACTAATGGAATGCTAGGGAGGGTGTGGAATGGGAAGATTTAGGCTGTATATATGTTTCCACAATTGAAAAAAGAAAAAAGACAGTCTAAATAGATGACAATTAAATGCCAAGGATGATCCTGGGTGGGATCTGAGGATGGAGGAGAGGAGGCTCAAAGGGACACAGATGGGACATAAGGAAAAAAAAAAAAAAAAAAGGAAATATAGAATGTAAGCTTTGTATCAAGGTTGAATTTCTTGAACTTCTTAGCTGCGTTTATGGGATTGCATAAAAGAATGTTCTTGTTCATGGGAAATGTATACGTGAATTATATTGTTTTTTCAAGGATGTGTGCAGCTTGCTCTCATATGTTCAGAAGACAGAGCAATAGATGATGGATGATAGGGAGGGAGAGAGGGAGGGAGGGAGGGAGGGAAAGAAAGAAAGAAATGGTGGTGTGACAGGATGTTAAAGGTGGTGGATCGGGTTATTGGGGGAGGTGTGTCAGGGTATGCTGGAGTTCTATGTATGGGGTTTGTACTGTTTTTGCAACTCTTCCTGTAAGTCTGAATTTATCTCAAAATAAAATTTCTTATAAAAAAAAATCAATTGGGGGGAGGAGATCTAAGTTGGCGGCATAGAGAGGAGTGGAAGCTAGTTAGTCCCCCTGGGACAACTAATAAGCAACAGGAACAGCTAGTAAATCATCCAGAATAACTGCAGGGGGACAAACGTGACCATCCACTCATCATACACCAATCTGAACTTGGAGGAATGCCTGAGATTGCAGCATGAAATCTGTAAGTAAAAACTGCAGATACAAGCTGGGAGCCCCCTCCCCCCCACAGCCCGAGCTGCAAAGCATCGTGGTGCCAGAGAGCAGCTCTCTCTGCGTGAGCAAATGTAGCACAGCTGAGCTCCAACTAGGGTTTTAATTAACAAGTGTGGACTGCTCCATACAAATCCCCAACAAGCAGACAGAGGCTTTGGGTGAAGACTGACCTTGGAGAGCTTGACAGGCCCTGAAGGGGGCTTTCTGTTCCTGTTTCAGCTCAGTGAAGAAAGCCTCAGCCATTTTCAGTTTTCAGCTCTCTGACCCAGACACAGGTGGAGAGAGCACAGGCAGAGAGAGACCATTGAAATGCTAATGACCTCTCCCTAGGGGGCTTATCTTCCCTAAGAGGAAAGGGGTGGGGCCCAGCTCTACTACCCTCCTTCCATTCAGAACCAAACCCCAGAGCCTGCAGGAAAACAGTCACGGGCCACAGCTCTTTACACCAGACTGGAGCTACAGGCTGACAGGCACAACCTGCTGGGCAGAAAAGCATAGTGTCCCAAGACCTCACTGGGTGTACCATTTTTTAAGACACACCCTCAGGGAAACCGGATACTGAATAGTTCCTCCTTCTAGATCCGGAGCCCATTTTGGTCTGGGAAAATATGATTGGGGAAACCAAGGAAACCATGTCTAGACAACAGAAAACTACAGCCTATACTAAGAGAAATGAAGTACGACCCAGTCAAAGGAACAAACTTACACTTCACCTGAGATACGGGAACTTAAACAACTAATCAATTCAAAATGTTTAGGGAGGATATGGCAAAAGAGATGGATCATATAATGAAAACACTGGGCGTACATAAGGTAGAAATCGAAAGTTCAAGAAACCAACTAGCAGAATCTGTGGAAATGAAAGGCACAACACAAAAGATGAAAGACACAATGGAAACATACAACAGCAGATCTCAAGAGGCAGAAGAAAACACTCAGGAACTAGGGAACAAGACACCTGAAAGCCTACACACAAAAGAACAGATAGAGAAAAGAATGGAAAAATATGAGCAATGTCTCCAGGAACTTAAGGACAAAATGAAAATCCAGAATGTATGTGTCATTGATGTCCCCAAAGGAGAAGAGAAGGGAAAAGGGGCCGAAGCAATAATAGAGGAAATAATCAATGAAAATTTCCCATTTCTTATGAAAGACGTAAAATTATGGATCCAAGAAGTGCAGCATACCCCAAACAGAATAAATCTGAATAGGCCCATGCCAAGACACTTAATAATCAGATTATCAAATGTCAAAGATAAAGAGAGAATCCTCAAAGCAGCAAGAGAAAAGCGAGCCATCACATACAAAGGAAGCTTGATAAGACTATGTGCGGATTTCTCAATAGAAACCATGGAGGCAAGAAGGAAGTGGAGTGATGTATTTAAGATACTGAAAGAGAAAAACCACCAACCAAGAATCTTATATCCGGCAAAACTGGCCTTCAAATATGAGGGGGAGCTTAAAATATTCTTAGACAGACAGACAATGACAGAGTTTGTGAACAAGTTACCTGCTCTACAGGAAACACTAAAGGAAGCATTGCAGACAGAAAGGAAAAGACAGGAGTGAGAGGTTTGGAACACAATTTTGGGAGATAGTAGCACAGCAATGTAAGTACACTGAACAAAGACGACTGTGAGTATGGTTGAAAGAGGGAGGCTGGGATCATGTGGGACACCAGAACAAAAGACGAAGGATAAAGACTGGGACTGTGTAACTCAGGGAAACCTAGGGTGCTCAACAATTGTAATAAAAGGTACAAATATGTTTTTACATGAGGTAGAACAAATGAATGCCAACACTAAAGGTGTTAAGAATAGGGTGGGATTGTGGGGAAAATACAATCAATGCAAACTAGAGACTATAATTAATGGAAACATTGTATTATGTTTCCTTTAATAGAACAAAGGCAATATACCAAAGCTAAATGCATATGGGAGGGCACTAGGGGAAGGATATGGGACTCCTGGCATTGGTGATGCTGTCTGACTCTTTACCATACTTTAGGTTAATGCTATCTTTCCTTTTGTTGCTTCCTAGCTGTCATGTTTTTTGTTGTTGTTGTTGTTTTATTTCTTTCTCTCTCTTTTTTTTTTCTTTTGTCTCTCTGCCTTCTTTGACTCTTCCTCCTCTTTGGGGAAAAAATGGAGATTTCCTTATATAGATAGTGGCAATGGTGCTGAATATATAAATACATGACTATACAGGGAACAATGATTGTTTACTTAGGACAGAATGTATGGTATGTGAATAAAACCATCTTAAAAGAAAGGGGTTGATGAAGAAACCTTGAGGGCACTATATTGAGTGAAATAAGACGGACACATAAAGGCAAATATTGCAGGGTCTCACTGATATGAACTAACTATAATACGTAAACTCATAGACATGAAATATAAGTTACCAGGATATAGAATGAGGCTAAAGAAGGGGGAGTGTTTGCTTTTTATGAGCATAATGTTCAACTAGGGTGAAATTAAACATTTGGAAATGGACAGGGGTGAGAATATTCTACTAGGGTGAACTTAAACATTTGGAAATAGCATGTTGTGAGAATAACTAACAGTGCTGAAAGATGTGTGAAGGTGGTGGAAATGGTAAGCTCAGAGTTACATATGTCACCAGAAGGAAAGATGGATGTGAAAAGATGGGAATGTATAAAACAGTGAATCTTGTGGTGGACAATGTCCGTGATTAACTATACAAATATTATAAATCTCTCTCATGAACTAGAACAAATGTATGACACTATAACTAGAAGTTAATAAAAGAGAGACATATAGGAAAAAAATATACCTGTTGCAAACTATATACTACAGTTAGTAGTATTTTAACATTCTTTCATCAACAGTAACAAATGCACTATACCAAAACTATGAATCAATAATGGAGGGGGGTGGTTAGGGGTATGGGAGGATTTGAGTCTCCTTTTTTTGTCTTCATTTCTTTTCTAGAGTAATGAAAATGTTCTAAAAATTGAAAAAAACATTAATTGTGGTGATGGATGCATGGCTGAATGAGGGTATCATGGGCAATTGATTGTACACTGTGGATCTTTGGATAGTTGTATGGTATGTGAACAATTGCAATAAAAAATATATATATATATATAAATATATAACCAACAACAGGATTTTGGAGAGGATGTGGAGAAATAAGGATACTCTTTTATTGTTGATGGGGATGTAAAACGGCACAGCTTCTGTGGAAGACAGTTTGGTGGTTCTTCAGAGAGTTAAGTATAGAATTACCATATGATCCAGCAATTGCATTTCGAGGAATATATCCAAAAGAATTGAAATCAGGGACTCAAACAGATATTTGCACACCAATGTTCATAGCAGCATTATTCACATTTGCCACAAGCTGGAAGCAACCCAAGCATCCCTTAGCTGATGAATGGAGAAACAAAAAGTGGTATGTACACACCGTGGAATATTATTAAGCTGTAAAAAGGAATGAAGTTCTGATACATGTGACAACATGTATGAACCCTGAAGACATCATGTTGAGTGAAATAAGCCAGGCACAGAAGGACAAATATTGTGTGATCTCACTGATAGGAAATAATTAGAATGAGCTAATTCAGAGTTAGAAAGTAGAATATAGGTTACTAGGGACAAGGGAGGCAGGAAATGGAGTTAATGCTTAATTAGTACAGAATTTCTGTTTAGGATGATGGAAATGTTTTTGTAATGGATAGTAGTGATGGTAACACAACATTGTGAATGTAATTCACACCACTGAATTATTATTATTATTATTTTTATAATTCATTTTTTTAATCTTCATTTTATTGAGATATATTCACATACCACACAGTCATACAAAACAAATCGTACTTTCGATTCTTCACAGTACCATTACATAGTGGTACATTCATCACCTAAATCAATCCCTGACACCTTCATTAGCACACACACAAAAATAACAAGAATAATAATTAGAGTGAAAAAGAGCAATTGAAGTAAAAAAGAACACTGGGTACCTTTGTCTGTTTGTTTCCTTCCCCTATTTTTCTACTCATCCATCCATAAACTAGACAAAGTGGAGTGTGGTCCTTATGGCTTTCCCAATCCCATTGTCACCCCTCATAAGCTACATTTTTATACAACTGTCTTCGAGATTCATGGGTTCTGGGTTCACACCAATGAATTATATATTTGAATGTGATTAAAAGGGGGAAATATTAGGTTGTTATATGTTGCTAAAATAAAAAAAAAATATATTTTAAACCACAGGATTGTATAACACAAATAGTGAGCCCTACTGCAAACCATGGACTACAGTTAATAGTAGAATTATAATAATATTCTTTTACCAATCTTAACAAATGTACCACTCTAATGCAAGATGTTAATAAGAGGTTTATACAGGAACTCTGTTTTCTGCATGATTTTTTCTGTAAACCCACATCTTCTCTAATAAAAATAGATTTAAAAAAATCAATTGGACATGGACGTGAAGGTCTATTTCTGAATTCCCAATTCAATATCATTGGTCAGTATATCTGTTCTTATGCCAGTACCAACTTCATTCTACTTTTTCAAGATGTTTTTGGCTATTTGAGGCCCCATACCCTTCCAAATAAATTTGATCATTGGCTTTTCCACTTCTCCATTGTAGGGTGTGGGAATTTTGATTGGGATTATGTTTAACCTGTAAATAATTTTGGGTAGAATTGACATCTTAACCATATTTAGGCTACCAGTCCATAAACACAGAATGTCCTTCCATTTATTTGGGTCTTCTTTGATTTCTTTTAGCAATGTTTTGTAGTTTTCTGGGTACATGTCCTTTACATCCTCAGTTAAATTTATTCCTAGGTATTTGATTCTTTTAATTGCTGTTGTAAATGCAAGTTTTTTCTTGATTTCCTCCTCAGATTGCTCATTACTAGTGTATAGTAACACTACTGATTTTTGGATGTTGATCTTGTACCCTACCACATTGTTGAAATTGTTTATTAGCTCTAGTAACTTTGTGGTAGATTTGGGGGGACTTTCTATATATATAGGATCATGTCATCTGCAAATAGGGAAAATTTTGCTTCTTCCTTTTCAATTTGAATGCACTTTATTTCCTTTTCTTGCTTAACTGCTCTGGCAAGAACTTCCAGCACAATGTTGAATAACAATAATGACAGTGGAAATCCTTATCTTGTTACAGATCTTTGAAGAAAAGCATTCAGTCTTTCACCATTAAGTAGGATGTTGGCTGTGGGTTTTCCATGTTTGCCCTTTATCATGTTGAGGAAAGTTTCTTTCTGTTCCCAGGCTGTGCTGCCTCTGTGAGACTCCCAAACTGTGTGGGACTGAGTAAGTGGGGAGGGGTACAGACTGGCAGGTCTGGAACAAATTTTCTACCTGATCTTGGAGATTGTTCTGCTTTTCTTTGATTCAGTGTTTGTGGAATCCATCTCCAGTTTCTGTTATCCTCCAGAGGTCTATGCAAGTATGATTCGTCTTTTCATTAGCAAATCCTAAGGGGATATTTTTCCAGGGGATGTCTTAACTTTACCATGTTAATGACATCACCCCTGGGAGCTTGTTTTTAAGCTCCATTAAGATGGGTCTAGAAAAGTTCTTGCTGTAGCTTAGCCCAACTATTAAGGCATGCCCCTTGTATTAGTCAGGATTCTCTAGGGAAACAGAGCAAACAGGAGATATCTGTAAGTATGAGATTTATGAAAAGGTCTCACTCAACTGTGGAGATCATGAGTCCAAATTCTGTAGGGCAGGATGCACGAGTCCAAATTCCATAGGACAGGCTGTGAGCTGGCAACTCCGGTGAAGGTCTTTGATGAACTCCCAGGAGAGGCTGGCTGGTTGAAGAAGAAATGAAAATTCTCTCTTCTCCATTAAAAGTCTTCAACTGATTGGATTAAATCCAGCTGGTTGTACTCTCTGATTACGAAGACACACCCTTAGTTGATTGTAGATATAATCAGCTACAGATGCAATCAATTGACTGATGATTTAATCAACCAGCCTTCTGGTTTATTAACTAGACATGAAATGTCCTTGCAGCAACAGGCCAGTGTTTGCTTGACCAGACAACTGGGCACCATCACCTGGTCAAGTTGGCACATGAACCTAAACATCACACCCCTTTTGAGGTCTCTATGGAATATCTCAAGTATTCATTGAGCTCTTTCCACCCCGACTGGTTAGAACTTGAATCTTTCCCAATACGGTAGGAGCTCTGGGAATTGTTCACTGTGCATCTCCCTGGTATTTTGCTTTTCCTAACTTCATTGAGTTTCACTCTGCACATGTAGTATATCTTATAATCCAGACATCCATTCAAGGGGGTCCCGACAGCAATTTCTCATGTTCTTTCTCTTCATAATTCCTTCCTTTCTAATACTCTGCCCTGCAAATTCCAGCTGCTTTAGCTTCCCCAGCTTCCATCTTAGTATTCTCAACTTGCCAAGCACCGTGTGCTGTGCTGGGCCACCTTTCCCCACACCATGGTCCAGAAAGCACCTCCAGGCAGACAGCCTGGGCATTGGTATAGAGCACTTCATTTCCTTTCTCTTAGGGATTATTGTCCTAGGCTGCCCTTTGTCTAAGGTCTAATAACAGCTGTTTCATATATTTTCCTAGTTTTCTAATAGTTTTTAGGATGAAGATAATTCCAGTACTAATTATGCCATAAAACCTAGAAGTGGAAGTTCCCTAGATAATTTTTGAGATGACAATTCAGGTATAGTTTTCCTCCCAAATTTTCCTTATTGCCTTATCTCCATTCAAATAAGTGTCAGACTTTTTGGTTCATTTTCTGAGAAGGCATTTGGCAGGGCAGAGAATACAGAAAACCTTCGAGAATTCCTGGTCTTTGCTTCTTAATCTCACTAAGTAGAATAGAATTTGAAAAAGGGGGGCTTGCCCTAGACTAGAGGAGGGATTTGAAAGACATCACTTTGTTCCCTGCAAGTCCCCTGGGAAGTTGACCTGCTCCAGGAAAGGAAAGGCCTTCCTGGGGTTGTTAGACCATGAGCATGGGGGGTTCTGGCTGCCCCAAAGGCTCCAGTGGCCCACACCTGGCACTAGAAGTCACACAGATTCCCAGGCCCAAAGGAACCATGTGTCTTAGCGGAGCCCAGAGAGGACAGATGACAGATGAGTGGAGGGTTCTCCAATGCGTGGCACCATGTAAGACCTTGTGGAGTTGGTACCAGCCTGAGGCAGAGCCCCAAGAATGACTGAGGTTGAGTTTCCCAAATTTCTTGGATGGGGGATCAAAATGGATTTACGTAAAGTAAGATGTATAGCTTCTTGTACACCTGCTTTTAAGGCCTGAGATTTATGTGTGCTGCACTCGTTATGTGAGCTCCTTGAAATAAAGAATACTGTAAAATTTCGTACGAATAAGATGTGATCCAAAGTGAGAGGACTTCCTACTTGGAAAAATATTGATATGCTACCTAGTGCCTTTAATCTGTGACTTTTCAAAATAGAAAGTTTTTGGGTAACCTCTTTCCTATTTGGCAAGTTAGGTTTATTATGCAACTTGAAGCCCTTTACCTTTTACTTTTTTCCCCAAAACAACTTGTACCAAAGTTTAAATTTCATTGAAACATAATACTTTAAATTTTATTCTTCCCAAACTGAACTGATAAATTATCTCACTGCTACAGAAAAAAAGTTTGGTAAAACACTGAAGACAAATTAAAGAAAAGCAAACAGGGTTCCCCCATTCTACATACCCAAGGATGTATTTTGAGTCAGTGAGTATATAACTGACAAACTGGTTGGCTGAAGCCACGGGACCACACGTTCAGGAGTGTGGCCACGTTACACCAGCCTCAGTCAGGGGTGCAAAGTCTCGGGACACAACGATCCAAATCAGGACCAGGCAAGGAGGAATCAGGATGAAGAGAAATGCTTAGATTTCTTCCCAATTTTTGATGTCCTTTGACTTGTAAGAGTGGATTAGTTCTTCCTGAGAAATCACAGCTCCTTCTGTCTGAGAAAATGCATACCCTCCTGAAAGAGCAAAGTGCAGGGGAATCAGTTAAATGCAGAGTCTGGTGAGCATTCCGGTGACAGAAGTCAGGGCCTCTACTGGATGCCAACTCTGGGGCCACGTGAGACAGGCCCAAGATGAAGACATCAGCAAGTGAGGCAGGAGGAGTAGTTACGTTGGGTGAGGGTGCAGTGATGGAGTGGCTGGCAGGACTGGCTGTATCAGAACCACATAAGGAGCCTTTCAGAAAGACCCCTTTCTGGGTCCACAGTGGCTCTGTGGGTGGGGCTGGACTTTCTCAAGCTCTCCTGGTGATTCTAAGGTGCAACCAAGGATGTGAGCCACTGTCCTACAGGATGCAACCTGGCTGAGGTCTGGGTGACCCTTCTGGGCCCTTGCTGTGCTGTGCAGGGACAATAGCTCCTATTTACTGTGTTACTGTGCCAACCCCTTTTTAAATAATATCTTTGAATATGTTAAAGTGAGTCAAGGTGTGGACTCATCTATGAAGAGGATCTTTGAAGACCCTATTTCGATGAGGCCAAACCGAATCAGGGTGGCCTCAATCCATATGACTTATAAAGAGAGGAAATTCTGATGCAGAGGGAGAAGCAGGAAATCAGAGAAAGCCACAGGAGGGGACCATGGACACCACAATGTACATGCGACAGAAGCAGGGAGGCAAGCCAGGGAACCCCAAGGATTGTGGCAAGCCAGCACCAGAACACTACAGACTTCAGGGAGAAAGTTTGGTCTTGATAACACTTTTATTTGGGACTTCCGACTTCTGTACCATAAGCCAAAAAGTTCATGTTGTTTAAGCCAAACCACCATGTGATATTTGTTGTAGCATCTTCGGCAAACCAAGACAAAGCCCCGTCGTCCTGTTTCAGCAGGGCAGCTGGGGATGGGAGCGAGGTGAGAGTGAGGGGGTGGGGATGGGGATGTGGCCCAGAGGGAATGGCTTCTCTCAGTTCTCAGTAAGACATGTGCACAGAGGCAGGTTTCCCGTGAAGCTGATGAAGTTTCAACTTCAGGATCCTCAGTTACAAGGCCCCATCCAAGCTTTGGGTGATGTTTTGGAGTTATTCAGCTTTTATACATTAGTGATTTGCTATGATTTCTTTCCTCATTCTAAATAAATATTTGATTTTGGACCTAATTTGGCATTGGTTGTTTTGTATTATTTTCATAGAGGGTTCTCCAAACTCTATAAAGTTCTGGCTGCACAAAGCTGGGATCTGCCAACATTCAGAGGTAAAATATGTTTTTTAGAAACCTGGGCTGATTTCCGTTTTCACAGTGTCACAGGGAGGGATGAGAGCTGAAGTGGGGGACGAGGGAACAGCACCCCTTCAGCCTGCCTCAGCCTGCCCGGCTGCACCCAAAGCCTGACACGATGCAGGAGCCGTCACCGGCTTTGCCTAATGGACATTTAACTGCCATGTGCATCCAAACAGGGAGCACAGAGGAAGCCGCCAGCTCTTTGCGTTTCCCGCCTTCATTAATCTTTCAGAAAGTCCTGACAGGCAGAAAGTAATGATGGGACGTGGAGAATGTGCTCAGTGGATCCAACTTGTGAACGCTCCCTGGCTGGCTTTCTAAGGCAGCTGCGTCTTAAACACTCAGCCGCTGCCAGGAACTTGGAGAGTGGGGGAAAGAGGAAGGACAGGGAAGGCGGAGGGGAGAGGAGAAGGATGTGGAAATTCTCAAGTCATTTTTCCCCCTGACCTGGTAAAACACTGACCAGATTTCAGAATTAGCCATGCCACTTTTTCATTATTTTGGCATAACTATCTCATTTAATTCACTTCCTTAGAAATTTGGGGGTCTGATAAAATGTTAAAGGAAAAGTCAGAATTTTCTGTCTTAAGAAAGGGGCTCTATGTTGCAAGTTAACAGAAGATTTTCCCCTGTGTTTCTTATGTGAGAAACTCAGAACACTTCATAAATTAAAGTTAATCTTGTGGTGTAGCACAGAAAGACATACGGGATCTAAGAAGCTACAAACCAACCGAGAGACTTCCCCTTGTCAAGCAACAAGAGCTCATTTGAGTAGAGGAAACACAGTAACACCGTTGAACCTCTCTCAATCCAACAAAATGTCTAATTATCTAATAGTACTCTCTATTTTTATGTTAAAAAGTAGTGAGTCATGAAAATAATTTCTTCTTACGTAACAAATATTTTTTAAAATAATTGAAATACAGTTTTTCTATTTCTCGTGTGTATTCAATGATATTTTGAGGTCAGTCGTGCTCTTGTATATTATGAAAGGTTTTTTAATGGTTTTAAGACCATCTGATTCCTGCATAAAGCGTTTCTCCCTCTATCCAGGTAGATACACTGGCCCTTTTACACTCCATCCTGCCTACGATGATCCCAATAACATGAAATACCAAAAAAAAAAAAAAAAAAAAAACAGACACTGAGGCTTGGCTGTAACAAAATGCCTGAAGCCCTGAGCTGGTTGGTTAGGTATAGAGCCAGCTGCAGCTGCCCATCGATCTGATTTCAGCATCTCTGCTTCTTCCGCTGAGCAATGTGGCATTTTGGAGTCTGGTACATAGAAGTTCCAGTCTGGATTCCACCAGTTACCAGGCACAAAATCTAAGACAAGTGATTCACCTTGCTGAGCCACCATATCTTCTTCTGTAAAACAGGGAGTCATTCTGTTATTCTTTCACTCAAGTGTTTAAAGCTAGCTCTGCACGCTGGTTCCAAAGACTTAATGCAATCAAGACGGCCAAGTCATTTAACCAGGGGCCCAGCACAGGGTCCTTGCTCAATAGATACTGGTTCCTTTTTCCCATATTAATAGTTTATATAGGAGAGATGGAAGAAGGAATGGGTATTTGCTAGCACATATAATTCAACTTGGATTATTCATTCATCCATTCAAAAAATTTTTATCAAGTGCCTACTGTGTACCGGGCATAATTCTAGGTGCTTGGAATAAATCAGTGAATAAAATTAAAATCTTTGCTCTCATGGAGCTTACATTCTAGGAATAAAGACATAATAATTAATGACATAATACAAAATTGATCCTATTGCATGGGAGAAGGTAATACAGAACTATGAACAAAAGTAAAATTACCCCCTGGGTGCAGGGGGTGGGGTGGTGTAGCAATGGAGCATTCAGGGTGGGCTTTATTGAGAAGGTGATATGTAGGCAGAGCCTTGGAGGAAGTAAAGGAGTAAAAGAGTAGCAATACAGATAT
This sequence comes from Choloepus didactylus, assembly GCF_015220235.1. Classification (NCBI taxonomy): domain Eukaryota; kingdom Metazoa; phylum Chordata; class Mammalia; order Pilosa; family Megalonychidae; genus Choloepus; species Choloepus didactylus. The sequence goes on along the minus strand of NC_051318.1, from coordinate 13,858,044 downwards.
CTGAGAGATTAGGAGAGGGACCAGCCAAACTGAAGGCCCTAAGGCAGGAGCATTGCTGGTGTTTTATAAGAAGAGTGCAAAGGCTGGAATGGAATGAGGGAGGGGGGAGAAGAACAGGGATGATGTTTTAGCTTCCTGGGCTGCTCAAGCAAGTACTGTGGAATGGGTTGACTTAAACAATGGAGATTTATTAGTTCATGGTTTTAAGGATAAAAAAAATTCCAAGTCAAGGCAATGCTTTCTCCCAAAAGACTGTGGCATTCTGGGGCTTACTGCCGGAAATCCCTGGTCCTTAGTTTGTCCCATGGCAAGACATATTGTGGCATCTCCTGGTCTCTGCCTTCTCTTTCGTGTTCTGTTGATGTTTGGCTGCTGGCTGCTCCATCTGTGGCTTTCTTTCTCTTTGTCTGAATTTTGTTCTCCTATAAAGGACTCCAATAATAGGATTAAAGCCCATCCTGACTGAGGTGGGCCACACCTTAACTCAACAACCTCATCAAACAGTCTTACCTACAATGGGTTCACACCCACAGGAATGGATTAAATTTAAGAACATGTTTTTCTGGGTTACATACAGCTCCAAACCACCACAGATTGTATCAGGAAAGTAGCAGGGTCCAGATTAAATAGGGCTTTGTTGGCTATTGTAAGGACCTGGCTTTTACATTGAGTGTAATGGAAAGCCTTTGCAGCGTTTCCTGCAGAAAACTGATGTGTTTTGATGTAGTTTTAAATAGATAACTTTAGCTGCTGTGTAAGTGGCAAGGGTAGAGGTAAGAAGACTTGTTAGGAGGCTATTGCAGTAGTACAGACAGAGCTGATGGTGGTTTACACCAGAGTGATAAGAGTGGAGGGAGTGAGGGGTGGCCAGATTGTGAATATAATATGGTAGCAAAGCCAATGTAGCAGCCCAGTAATGGACTGCATATCATGTGTGAGAAGAAAAGAGGAACTGGGAATAACTCTGAGGATTTGGGGACGTTTTCGTCACGGAAATGGAAAAGGATATGGAGCAGGTTTGGTAGTAGAGCAAGCCAAGAGTTCAGTCTTGGACATACTAAGTTTGAAATGTCGTAGACAATCATATGGAGATGTTGCTTGGGCTGTTGGAGATGTGAATTTGGAGTTTGAGATAGATGTGTGGGCTAAACATATAAGTTTGGGAGTCATCAACATATAGGTGGTGTTTAAAACCATGAGACTGTATAAGATTGTCAGTGGAGTACATGTAGACAGAGAAAAGAAAAAATTTAAGAATGGAGCCTTGGGACACTCCAATATTAAGAGATTGGGGAGAAAAGGAGGAAGTCAACCAAAATGAAAAAGGAGTGACCTATGATGTCAGAGAAAAACCAAGAGGATGTGGTATCCTGGAAACCAGGTGAAGAAAGTATATTAAGAAGGAAGAAGCAACCTACATGTCACACGCTACTGATAGATCAATTAGGATGACAACTGAGGACTGACAATTAGATTTAGCAACATGGAGGTCACTGGCGACCTTGACAAGAACAGTGTCAGTGGTGTGGTAGGAGAGAAAGTCTTAATGAAATGGAGTTAAGAGAGAAGAGGACCTGGAGGCAATGGATATAGCTAATTTTATCTGGAATTGTTGCTGCAAGTGGGGAGTGCAATGAAACTGAAGCACAATCTAATTAGTAATGTGCAGCCAAAATAAAGTTCTATTTTTTAGATGAGAGAAATAACAACCTGCTGTATGCTGGTGAGAATAATCCAGTAGAGCACAAATAATGATGAAATAAGAAATGCAGGAGAACATTGTTGGAGCGATGCTCTTGAGTAGTCAGGAGCAGATGGAAACAATGGCACAGGTGGAAGGAATGGCTGAACACAGGGCATGGAAAGTTAATCTGTGGTAAAAGGTGGAAAGGCAGATGTGGTGATTTAGAGCTGCGTACCTCAGAAAAAATGCATTCTTAAACTTAATCCATTCCTGTAGGTGTGAACTTTTGTAAATAGGACGCTTTTGGTGAGTTACCTCAGTTAAAGTGTGGTCTAGCTTAATTAGGATGGACCTTAATCCTATTACTGAAGGCCTTATAGGAGAGGTCACAAAAAGGGAAAAAGCCAGAGGGAGCAGCTAGCAGCTGAAAATGTATGGAACCCAGAAGAGAAAGGAGAAGATGCCGCCATGTGCATTGCCATGTGATGGAAAAAGCAAGGACCAAGGATTGCTAGCTGCCAGCTGCAGAATGCCACAGTCTTCTGGGAGAAAGCAATGCCTTGATGACACCCGAAATAGCAGAGTATGTGGGTGTGGGTAGCTGGTAAGTGGGTGTCTTAGTTTTCCAGGCTGCTATGACAAATACCACACAATGGGGTGGCTTAAACAACAAAAAATTTATTGGCTTATGGTTTTAGAGGCTTGAAGTCCCAAATAAAAGCATTAGTAAGGCCATGCGTTCTCTCTTAAGTCTGTAGCATTCCGGTGCTGGCTTGCCACAATCCTTGGAGTTCCTTGACTTGCATCTCTGCTTCCATTCACATAGCAATCTCTCTCTCTCCTTGTGTCTACTCTTCTGGTTTCCTCTGACTCCTGGCTTCCTCCTTGACTTTCTCTGACTCTGGCTGCTCTCTAGAAGGCTCCCAGTAACAGAGATTAAGGCCCAACCTGATTCAGTTTGGCCACACCTGAACTGAATTTTAGAAGATTCTATTCAGAAATAAGTCCATGCTTTAACTGATAATACATCTTCAAAGGGTCCTATTTACAACGGGTCTACACCCATAGGAACTCAGATAAGATAACCAAACAGTCTTTTCTTGGGGTACATTAATTCAATCTACCACCACAGTTATATGTGGTCGGGAGAGCCCATGGAAGTTCATTTCTGATTCAAGTTCCTCTGTGAAGTAGAAATCAAGGCCATCAGATGGGATGGATGTTAACCCAAATCTTTTAGATGTCTGTTCTGCTTTAAATTTCTTTTCCTGGTTCACATTTTGGCTTCATTGCCTTTGATCACTTCTTCCTAAATATCTCCAAGGTATGAAAGAAAAGTGAAGTGGACAAGGAGAAGGTACAGTTTGTGTGGGGTGGGAGTGGGATAAGTAATTTTATCAACTACGATCTACAACAGATTGGAAATTAAACAACCCTACAACTTTAAATAAACACCTTGATTTAAAAAAAAAGATTGTGACAATTAGTTCTCATTCCCAACAATACCATGTTTATTTTTATCTCTTTTTTTTCTTTCTCAGTGTAGTATAATAAAGAACTTTGGTGGTCATTATCCCTGGTTCCTGAGCAGTAGCCTCTAAAATCTTTGGAAATTTCCGGTGACAGGAATTGTCTTTGTTATTCATGGTGGGCCCCAGACCACACCTGATCATTTATGCTAATGAGATGACTTAGGGTGGGGCAGCCACCCTGGAAAGACCAAGGATAGGATTAGGGGGTTGGGGCTTGGAAGCCACCTCATGTTAGCCTGATTTCCGGGAACAGAGGGCGCTGGAAAGTGAGCTCAACCATGTGGGCATCAATTCCATCAATCTTGTCTATGGAATGAGACCCCAACAGAAATGCTGGACACCCAAAGCTTGAGAGAGCGTCCATGGTTGAGTATACATATCCATGTGCTGAGACCGCCACGTGCTCTGACTCTACCTGGAGAGGACACACAGGCTTCATATCTGAGACCGCTACAGACTTCTCCCTACGTTGTCTCTTCTTTTGGCTCCTTATTTTTATCATTTTTCTGCTCTAATAAAACTATAATCCTAAGTAGAGTACTTTCCTGAGTTCTGTGAGGTTCTAGCAAATTATCAAACCTGAGGGGATGGTGGGAACCCCCAAATTTGTACCCATGTGGTCAGAAGTGTGGGTGACCCTGGGAACCCCTGAACTTGCCACTGGAGTCCAAAGTGGAGGCAGTCTTGCGGGGACCCCTGTGCTCACAGACTGTGGAGTTTGGACTAACTCCCCGTGCAGTTTAGAACTGAGTTGTAGTTGATGTCCAAAGTTGAACATTCACCCTCTGACAGGAGCATCCTAGGCCACGTCTCCCACGCAGGCCGTTCTTTGAAGGATTTCTTATTGAAACAAGGGGAAAGTTCAATGACTTCAAAAGTTTCAATGGCTGACGGGGCTATATTAACATTTATGCCATAAAGGGTATGCAAGTTTTCTTTGGGTAAAAATTATTTGGAAGCACATGTCACTTTTACCCTTAAAATGGTATTTAGGGGGAATCAGAGGATCTTGAAAACATTAGGATTTCAACTTGAAGGATTTTATCATTGGGGACTGGGGGACTAGGATGTACCTTCATTCAAACTGCCTTTGTTTCCAGCCAAACACAATAATTTCACGAGTCTAATTCAGCCCTCTCTCCCCATTAGAACCGCTTTAGGAGTCTCAGTGTCTTGACCAACTTCACAGGACGTTACTTACGTGGGATACTATGATCAACAGATTCATTTCGGAAGACAACCTCACAGGACCGCTTAGTTTGGGACAGCTGGTTTGCTGACTTCACGCTGCGAGTAAATCAAACATAACCTTTCTTTAGTTCATTTGAACAGATCCCACAGGAAATTACTGTAAAAATTAAAAAATCAAGTTGCAAGATAAAGTAAAAAGTCTTCTCCCATTTTGGAGAATGTTCAATTTAAAATAAAATAGATATCGTGAAGGCATTCTCAACTAGATGCTTCTTCTAAAATAGTGTTTCTATAAGCATTTCTTATATACAACTCTCCCAACTGTTCTTTCCCCACAGTTGAACTGAATGATAAATGTCCTTTCTGTCCTCTGGCTTCCAGAAGACCCTAAGAAGTTTTGTGGTGTGGATATTAAAATCTTTGTCACAACTGCCTTTCCGAATGGCAAGGCAATAAACTACACAGGTCCAAAACTCTTGCCAGTGTTGGTCATGAGAATCTTGCTTCTGCAGATCCCCTGGATCCCTGTGGGACCATACTGGAAATCCAGGTGCCACACTTCTTTAATTCCCTAAGGCTGTCACTGCTATGCATAAACATACTGGCATACCTAGGATAGTTAATGGTGTTTGTTGTTGCTGTTGTTTGTTTTCCTTACAGACTGGAAGATGGAGTTAAAAAAAAAGTACTCATGCAGTCTGGCCTTCTCTGTGCCCTCACTTCTTGGATGACACCCAGCCACAGGCACGTATGCTGTGATGGGACTAGCCACAGACCCTGGCATTTCCAGGGATCTGAAGGGCTCTGGAGGTTGTGTGACAAATGACAGCTACCTTGAGCAACAGTCACCAGACCCGCACCCCTGCACCTGTCCTCCTGCTGGAAAGGCTTCCCGTCACAGCTCCAGGACTGCTCCTGAAGTTGTCCACCCAGGCACAATGAGCTGCTGCCTCCTGCCAGTGGGGATCTGCCCTGCCTGCTCAGAGGAAGGTTTCTAAGGACCGTCGGAAGAGGGGAGAGAAAGGTTGACGTTTTTCAAAGTAGTTAAAAGAATCAGATTACGATTCTACTTTTGTTCATCCATGCATGAGCTACGGTGCATTTGGCTCTCTCTTTCCAGATTCCATGCACCCATTTGCATTTTCTCTTTTTTATTTCTCAAATTTGTAATAGGTGACACATTTACATGGCTCAAAACTAAAAAAGAAATTCAAAGGTAGAAAGTGAACAGTCTGCCTTCCTTGTCACCTGTCTACCTGGTTCCTTACCTCCATTTCTTACTCATAATTACTAGCATTAGTTCCTTATGTAATTCTGCACAGGTACTTTTAAGTAAATGTGATTATATATTCTTATTATCCTTGTCCCTTTGTGCAACAGATTGCCCATTGTACATAGTGTTCTGTATTTGCTTTTTTACTATTAATATATCTTAGAGATAGTTCCGTCTTGGTAAACAGAACTTCCTCCTTCCTTTTTACAGATGGATAGATAGTATTCAGTGTGTGGAGTACTGTTGTTTCTAAATCTTTACTATTCTAAATAATGCTGCAGTCCCTAACTTGGGATATATGCAAATATTTTGGGGGGATAAATTCCTAGAAATGGAATTGCTGAGTTCAAGGCTATACACATTTGTATTTCTGATGAATACTGCCAGATCAACTCCAATATATATTTTCCCACATCTTCAACAAAGAAAAGATTGCCAATTTTGATAGATGAAAATTATATTTTCCATATGCTTTAAATTTTCATTTCTAATTATGAGTGAAGTTGAGAATATTTTTCAGATGCTTAAGAACCATTTGTAGTTCCTTTTCTGTAAACTGTTTATACTCTGCCTGTTTTTCTCTTGCTTGGTAGTCTTTTTCTTGCTGATTTCTGGAAACACTTCATTTGTTTTGGGGCTTAGTCCTTTGTTATGTGAGCTTTCTCTTCATTTGCTTCTATTGTGTTTACATTTTTTTGGTTTTGTTTCTTTTCTTGTGATTCATTTTGCATAGGACAAAATGACCAGGCCTAGGTATACTCATTATAGATTAAACTTCCCTGGTTAAAAATTTATATGCACTGAATCATACAGCATATACTCTTTAGTGTTTGGCTTCTTTCTCTGAATATAATGTTTTCAAGAGATTCACCCACATTTTGTGTGTATAAAGTTTCCTAAAAACCTGCTTATACAAGTCTTTGGTGGACATATATTTTAATTTCTCTTGGGTAAATACCTGGAAGTGGAAATACTGAGTCATAGAGTAGGTGTTTGTTTGAAATGATTAGAAATAGCAAGTTTTCCAAATGATTGTATGAGAATTCTGGTTGCTCTGCATCTTCTCCAACACTTTGTCCTGTCAGTGCTGAATACTCAGTAGATGTCAAATACATGGGTATTAATTCATCATTCCATTCATTTACTTTCCATTTGCCTATATTGACTCATTTGCTGGTCACTAAATATTTTTCAGTATGTATTTGGGTCTCTTTAACCAGACCATGTCATCAGTTGCTTTTGACTCTTTCCCTAATGCCTAAAAAAGTGTCCAAAACTTAGCAGGTATTCAATATGGTCTGTAGATTGATTCTTCTCCAAGATAATCCCCATGCAAATATTCCAGATTCAGAGAAAGCCTGTGCCAAACTCTAGGTCTCAGTAAAAACCCACACTTCACTGAGAAGGAATGTGGTACTTCTATAAAGAAAAATACCCAGGTGAGGTTGGACAATTGAAATTTATCTATCTCTGAAGATAGTTTGGATGCAGGGATTTAAAATGTTAATACAAATTTAATTTGTATATGCCTTCTGTTATTTCTAGCACTTGGCATATTCTTCTCTCAATGTCATGAAATAAGGAGCAACGTAAGGCAGCAACTGCAAGAGCAAACACTGGTATTTTTCTTCTCCAGGCAGTACCAGAAAGGGAGCAGTGTGGATGCTGGAGGAAACCCTGGTCCTTTTCATCTGCTGTGCAGTCCCCATGCTCCTGTACCCATAGTTTCAGCTAAGAAGGAGGAGACAGAAAGAGGAGCTACTTTCCCCTGCACATCCAAACATTTGTGCAAAAATCTGCAGGGCAAATTCCCAGGTTCTCTGTTCCAAATAGATATGTGTTAAAATATCAGAGTTAAAATCAAGTTAGTCTAAGCTTAATGAACCTGCTGATGTCAAAATAAAGTTAGTGTACATAAGCGTAATGCACCTTCTGTTAGAAGACTGTGAAAAAGATAAAGCTTTTCTTGGAAGCATTGAAAGTGAAGTGGAAACATAACTTCTCAAAACAAGGCATTGAAACTTGCCTGATAACCAGACATAAGGAGAGAAAACCATGAGCAGGTATCTCCAACTGGTTTTGTGTGTGTGTGGGTGCGTGTGTGTGTGTGTGCGTGCAGATTGTGTAGGGCATTGTAGGCCACTGAAAACATCTTGTGTTTTTCTGAGAGGAGGAGTCACTAGAAGGTGACATGATCCGTTGTGTTGAGAATAGATTGCTTGGGAAAGGGTAGAAGCAGAGAGACCTGTTAAGAGGCAATGCAGTAAGCCAGGAGGGAGATAATGGTGGCTTGAGCCAGTGCAAAAACAGTAGAGGCTTGAGTAGTGGTCCAATCTAATTGAAGGTAGAATTAATGGATTTTCTGACACGTTGGATACTGGAAATGAGAGAAGGAAATGACAATGACTCCCAGATTTTGGCCTGTGGGACTGGAAGAACGAGGTCGCCCTTAGCTGAAGGGAGAAAGGGGTAAGGTGTGGAGGGAAAGGCGTGATTGCGCTGTTGGACATGGTTGTTAGAAAGCCTGGTTGACATACACTCAGCAGTTGGCTATATCAGTCTGCAGTTCAAAGAAGAGGTCCAGGAAGGAGATTTAAATTTGGCATATGTCCATGTACGATGATATTTAAAGCCATGAAAGTTGATAAGATCCCTATAGGAATGGGTGCAGAAAGATAAGTGAAGAGATTCAAGTACTGAGCCAGGGGGCAATCCAATAGAGAGAGGCCAAGGAGAAGGGAAGAAACTGGAAAGGAGGTTGCAAATGAGCGGCCACTGAAATTGGAGGCAAGCTAAGAGGCTCTGGGGATCAGGAAGCTGGGTGAAGAAAATAATGCAAGAAGGTGTAAGTGATAAAGTGTGTACAATACTGGGAATAGGTCATAGTTTTTAGGACTGAGATTTGAGCATCATATTTCACCAGGTGGATGCCTGATGGCAGGGGGTTTGATGGAGAATTAAAGTAGAGGAAGTAGAGTTTGTGTGTACAAAACAACTCTTTATAGGAGTTTTGCTGAAAGGGGCGTGGAAAAATGAGACAGAGAAGGAGTCCCAAGCTAAGCTGGCCTCTTCTACTGGATGTGACAGTTTAGATTAGCTTTTCTGCTTTATGTATGTGGTTGTCCTGTTGTACCACAGCAGACCCTGGATCCCCAAGTCGTTCTCAGGGACAGGCTCAGTGACCCAGAAAACCATGTGCCATGCCACCTTCTCAGGGTCTTGCTTTGCCTCTCAACATTTGCTGCTGCTTTGAGAATAAGAAACTTGAACAGTAAGTACTTAAAGAACCTGGGAAAAGTAGGGAAAGTATGGAAATACTTGGGAGGGGAAGGTGGAGAGAAAGCAAGGAGAACTGGATCTTAACAAACACCAGGATTAACAGAACTGCCTCACCTTTCAAAAATGTTACTGAAAGAATCTATTCCTTTAACTTTGCTTCTTTCCAGCATCCGAACATGCTCTAGGAAACTTCCCTTGTAGGTATTTCTAATCCTGTGTCACATGGGAAAGACAAAAAGAACATAGCATGTGAGCTTTACACACTGTAAAAGAATGATTTCTCCCCCTTAGATGACAGCTGAGCATCCTTTGGTAAAGGTGGAATAATAGAAGATAATATGAATTATAATTACAATATATATATATAATAATTTGAATGATGCAGCATTCACAGCCTCCACGTCCAACCAGAGTCCATTTTCATAAGTGCTGAGAAGCATTACCAGAGGACTGAGGGACAGGGGCGGGCGGTGGCATTGGCAGTCAGCCACCCAAGCACTACTGATATCCAGTGAGTCTGCAGAGGAGACCCGATGCTGGGGGAGACCTGCCTGGACCCATCAGACAGTCAAGGAACTGAGACATGATTCCCCATTGCTTTTTCTCCTGTGGTCACTCTTTGAGAACCCTGACGCTTAAAATCTCATTCAGTTGTCTGCTAGCTCCGGTCCTTCTTTCAGTCACAGAGCCCTGGAGTTAGGTGTGCTGTTCACAGCATCACAAGAACAGGAATGATGACAGCAGCATTTATCTATCAGTAGTTCACATATTAAGTGTGTAGACTATTGACATGAAAAGTACAAGGCAACCCAGACAGATGCTCAGTCTTTTTTTGGCAATTTGTTTTCCTTGGGGTCTATATCTGTGTTCAGGCATTCATCATTCATCTACTCACCCATTCACTAAATATATTCCTTGAGCCACAATTAGGTGCCAAGACAAAAATAGACATTGTCTCCATTTTTCATAAAGCTTCCAACACAGAGGAAGAGAGAGGCAGTGAACAAATAAGTGAGTGAGCAATGTCAGATGGACAAGTAGTATGGAAGGGAGGCCATTGGTAGCATGACAGAATGGGGCAGAATTGTACAAGCTTGTTGGGTATCCTAGTGAAAACTTCTCTGAGAAAGGGGAATTGGAGCTTGGAGCTGGAGACTCAAGGAGGAGGCAGTAACTAGGGAAGAGTGGGACAGAGCATTCCAGAAACATATGCAAAAGCCCTGTGGTGGGAGGAGAGTAGTGAGCTCCAGCAACTGAGCAAGGAGAGCGTGGGCTGAGAGGGGCCTGGGCCAGGCCAGCCACAGCCTTCAGAAGGATCTGGGACTTTATCCTAAGAGCGAGGGCAGCGCTGAGGGTGTCAGTTTCTGGGGTAACATGGTCAGATCATTCTGTCTGCAGTGTGCACAACAGACTAGAGGACTAAGAGAGGATGTGGGGAAACATTTTAGATACAGTCTGTTCTCATTATTCGTGGTAGTTAAATCTAAGCCATTGATATGTATGAACTATTTTTGCTGTGAGCCCTGAATTAGCAAATACTGAACCACTGCTCCTAGGGGAAGTTTAGCTTTAGGTTCTTGTAAACCTCTAGTCACAACATTTTCATCAACTGATCAATATATAACCTTGTCTGAATATATATTATATATATTGTTGGTTCATTGACATTGAACTCAGCCCACAGCACTATAACTCAAGCCTGAACAATGCGTATCTAATGCACATGTTTTCTCCATAAGGCACATCACTGCCTTCTCCCGCTTCGGAACGCTAGACGGCACTTCAGCACCACATGTGGGGGCCATCTAGAACCGTGAAATTACCAACAAGAAGCACAAATATGTGAAAAACATGGTCCTAAACATACTGCGAGAAGGGTGCTTGTTCACAGTACGGGAGCTAAAACAAGCGGGCAGTGTTGCCTTATTCGACTTCATCTGAGAATGGGTATCAGGTGGCTCAGATTCTTCACTGCTCTGCTTGTCTCCATGAATGACCGTGAAAGCACTGTGAGTGCTGATTTGGGGGTGACCAATCACTTTTAGCAAGTAGGTAAATTCACAAATACAGAATTTGTGATAATGAGGATCAACGATCCACTGCAATTATCCAGACATGAAATGATGGAGGCCTGGACTTGAATAGGAAGCACGGAACAGGAGGGAATTACACACGTGTGAGAATTGTTGATGTGCTGGTTGACAGACTGTGGGGACAGGCACACTGTGAGGAAAGGGCAGAGACGATTCAGAGACAGCCACCTGAGCTTCTGGGTTAGCCATAGCCGTTTCCTCCCCAGGCAATTGCAATAAAAATGTGCAAAGCAGTTTAGGATATTAGTAAGAGTGCTAATTAATCGATGGTTCATGAACTTTATGCTGACTAAGATGGGAAATTATGGGAAGTAACAGGAGGATTGGTGGATTGAGAGAAAATGGAGAGGTCTGTGGTCGAGTTTTAAAACAATAGAGTCAAAGAATGTGACTCTGGGCACTTCAAAATAAAATTGTAAAACCATTTACAATCCTAATTGCTAATGTACACCCGCAGAATAACTCAGATGTGTTTCTTCAATTTAAGGGATTTTCTAAGCCATTCCCTAAAAAAGCAATTTACCATTTCTGCCCTGGTCACCAATCATCCTACCAAAAATTTAACTTGAAGTTCACTCTGTCTGCATTGTGTTTATCTTTTACAAACATTTTCTGATTAACGTACCAAATGAATAAATTAAAAACAGATTTACACTTTACCATGCTCTTCACACAAATGATCATGAAGTTTACCTAAGATCAAGACATATCAGGAAATTACTGATTGGAAATATTTTTTTAAAAGAAGAAGAAGAAGAAGGAAAAGCAACTAAAAAGATATGGTTTCAATCTTGGAAAAGAAAAGCCATGCTTTATGACTAAAGTTCAAAAATCCAGATTACTTTATGAAAAAGGCTCTACCATTAGTTTTCATGACAATCTGTAGTCACACTCTTCAATCTCAGAAACACACCTAACTGTAAATCACATAGAGAAATAACTGGTCTGACTGTACTGGATGTTCCCAGCCAATCAGGATATCCCTGAAGCCACTGTGTTCTCTTCTCATTGCCTGGCAGGAAGCCACACCCCTGGGCAGCAGCAGGGAGACAACTCCCAGTGTTAATTTTTGGGATTGACAGGCTTGGGGTGGTAATACCTCCTAAAAGGCGGTGTCTGAAGGTTTGTCCGATGCAGAAAGAACAACATCTGACTCACTTGTTTACTAGCCACTCTCTGTTTCTGCTCATACGTGCTTTTCCAGTTCCTCTCTACTCACCACCCTCCTCACCAGCTTCACTGCCTTCCATGACTTCCATAACTTCCGATCATGACATCTCCTATATAATGAGTATGGCTAAAGGGTGTCTACCAGCCTCCATCTGGCTAAGGGTGTCTACCAGTTTCCAACTGCCTTTCAAAGGCAAATAACAGTAATCCTGAATTTTTCCTTGTCTTTTTTATTTTTTAAGACCCCTCTTTTTATCCCCTTGAGTAAAGAAAATATGCAATTTCTGTTTTAGTTTTGTGGTATGGTAACTGTAGGTGTTAGAGTTAGCAATTCAAAGGGAAATGTGAAATTTCTAAAATTAGTGCTTTAGTGTAAACTAAATTTCAAAAGAAATTTCCTTGGTAGTATATACAGTCTCTTTAAATCTAAGTCATTGATAGGTATGAACTATTTTGCCTGGATTATTTTCATTTGTCTTCCTATGATAGTATCAAGGATTTTACACCATCCTGGATGACCAAATAATTTATAAGCAGGAGATGTAAGTAGAATAGTAAAAGAAATAGATACTTTGAGATTAAAAACAAAACAGAACAAAAAGCTCCCCAAAGCCCAGTGGCTTTGTGCTTTGTATCAGCATTTTAAAGCAACATTAATCAGTGAGCTTCTTTGTGCCGTGAATGAGTATATGGCAGTTTATTTAAAAATACTGTTTCAGGTAAACAAATTGGAAAAATATACTAAAGTAATTATCCTCCCCTAGGGAAAATCAAGCTTAAAGTTTGATACCACATAAAAGTTCTAGTTAAGAAGATAAAATTTTTGCTTAATGATAGATGATCACCAAGAAAATTTTCAGATGCCCTGGAAAAGATGAATGCATTGCTTTATTCGAATCCTTTTTACTCCTAATAGTCTGAGTTCTGAAATGGACAAATGAAGGGTGGGCAAAAAAAGAGCAGAAATATTGCAATTGACTTTCTTAAGACTTATTGTAATATATTTGTAATGACAATATTGCCATTGTGCTAGAATTCAATAGCTTTCAAAAGTTAAACAGGAGACAGAAGAAGATGGCAGCATAGAGAAGAGAGGAAGCTAGTTAATCCTCTTGGAACAACTAATAAACAACCAGGAACAACTAGTAAATAATCTGGAATAACTGTGGGGGTACAAACGTGGCTGTCCACTCATCATACACCAACCTGAATTGGGAGGAATGCCCAAGATTGCATCATAAAATCTGTAAGTAAAAACTGTAGATCTGAGCCAAGAGCCCCCTCCTCCATGGCAAACTACAAAGCCTCACTATGCTAAAGAGCAGCACTCTCCCAGCAAACCAATATAGCTCAGCTGAGCTGAAACTGGGGTTTTAATTAACAAGCATGTACTGCTCAATACAAGCTATGAATCGCCAATAAGCAGACAGAGGCTTTTGGTGACAACTGAACTTGGAGAGCCGGAGGACCTCTCTGGGAGGGAGAGGGAGCCCAAAGAACTGGGTGCTGTGTCAGGCTGATGGATGAAACTGAGGGTGGCCGCAGACTTGGCCCTGAAGAGGGGATTTCTATCCCTTTTTTGGCTCAGTGGAGAAAGCCTCAGCCATTTGCAGTTCTCAGAGCTCTGACCCAGACAAGGGTGGAGATAGCACAGGCAGAGAGACTATTCAAATGTAAATGACCTCTCCCTAGGGGGTGTATCTTCCCTAAGAGGAAAAAGGTGGGGCCAAGCTCTACTACCCACCTTCCATTCAGAACCAGACTCCAGAGCCTGGGGAAAACAGCCACAGGCCACACTTCCTTACACCAGTCCAGAGCTACAGACTGACAGGAGCCACCTACTGGGCAGAAAAGCACAGTGACTTGAGGTGTCACAGGGTGTATCAATCAAAGACACCCTCAGGGAAAAGGATACTATTGCCTCCTTCTAGACCTAAGCCCATTCTGGTCTGGGAGAACCTGATTGGGGTAACCAAGGAAACCAGATGCCTAGACAACAGAAAACCACAATCTACACTAAGAAAAATGAAGTTATGGCCCAGTCAAAGGAACAAACTTACACTTCAACTGAGATACAGGAATTTAAACAACTAATACTAAATCAATTAAAAATAGGGAAGATGGGCAAAAGAGATGAAGTGTAAAATGAAAAAAATTGGGCCAACATAAGGTAGAAATTGAAAGTTTGAAGAAACAACTGGCAGAATCTATGGAAATGAAAGGCACAACACAAGAGATGAAAGACACAATGGAGACATACAACAGCAGATCTCAAGAAGCAGAAGAAAACAATCATGAACTGGAGAACAAGACACCTGAAAGCCTACACACAAAAGAACAGTTAGAGAAAAGAATGGAAAAATATGAACAACATCTCCAGAAACTGAATGACTACACAAAACACAGGAATGTACATGTCATTCCTGGGAAAAGGGGCAGAAGCAATAATAGAGGAAATAATCAATGAAAATTTCCTATCTCTATGAAAGACATAAAATTATGGATCCAAGAAGCGCAGCATACCCCAAACAGAATAGAACCTAATAGGCCTATGCCAAGACACTTAATAATCAGATTATCAAACATCAAAGATAAAGAGAGAATTCTGAAAGCAGCAGGAGAAAAGCAATCCATCACATACAAAGGAAGGTTGCTAAAACTATGTGCAGACTTCTCAATAGAAACCATGCAGGCAAGAAGGAAGCGGGGTGATATATTTAAGATACTGAAAGAGAAAAACCACCAACCAAGAATCCTATCTCCAGCAAAACTGTCCTTCAAATATGAGGGGGAGTTTAAAATTTTCTCTGACAAACAGACAAAGACAGAGTTTGTGAACAAGATACCTGCCCTACAGGAAACACTGCAGACAGAAAGGAAAATACAGGAGTGAGAGGTTTGGAAAACAATTTTGGGAGATAGTAGCACAGCAATGTTAAGTACACTGAACAAAGATGATTGTGAGCATGGTTGAAAGAGGAAGGGTAGGACCATGTGGGACACCAGAACAAAAGAAGAAAGATAAAGACTGGGACTGTATAACTCAGTGAAACCTAGGGTGCTCAACAATTGTAATAAAAGGTACAAACATGTTTTTACATGAGTTAGAACAAACGAATGTCAACATTGCAAGGTGTTAAAAATAGGGTGGGTTCAGATTCATCCCCAAGAACATCTTCTTGACCAAAGGGGGATGCGAAATGAAATGAAATAAAGCTTCAGTGGCTGAGACATTTCAAATGGAGTCAAGAGGTCACTCTGGTGGACATTCTTATGCACTATATAGATAACACTCTTTAGGTTTTAATATATTGGAATAGCTAAAAGTAAATACCTGAAGCTACCAAACTCCAACCCAGTAGCCTTGACTCTAGAAGACGATTGTAAAACAATGTAGCTTACAAGGGGTGACAGTACGATTGTGAAAACCTTGTGGATCGCACTCCCTTTATCCAGTATATGAATGGATGAATAGAAAAATGGGGACAAAACGTAAATGAAAAATAGGGTGGGATGGGGGGGTGATTTGGGTGTTCTTTTTAACTTTTATTTTTTATTCTTATTCTGATTCTTTCCAGTGTAAGGAAAATGTTCAAAAATGGATTGGGGTGATGAATGCACAGCTACATGATGGTACTGTGAACAGCAGATTGTACACCATGGATGATTGTATGGTATGTGAATATATCTCAATAAAACTGAATTTTAAAAAAATAGGGTGGGATTGGGGGCAAAATACAATCAATGCAAACTAGAGACTATAATTAACAGATACATTGTATTATGCTTCCTTTAATATAACAAAGGCAATATACCAAAACTAAATGCATATGTTGGGTGGGGGGGACATAGGGCAAGTGTATGGGACTCTTGGCATTGGTGATGTTGTCTGACTCTTTATTCTACTTTAGTTTAATGCTATCTTTCCTTTTGTTGCTTTCTAGCTGTCCTATTTTTTCTCTCTCTCTTTCTTTTTTCTTTTTCTTTTGCCCCTCTACCTTCTTTGACTCCTCCTCCTTTTTCGTGGAAGAAATGGAGATGTCCTTACATAGATAGTGGTGATGGTGGTGAATACATAAATATGTGACTATACAGGGAACCAACAATTGTTTACTTAGGACGGAATGTATGGTGCGTGAACAAAACCGTCTTTAAAAAAATGGGTTGATGAAGAAACCTTGAGGGCACTATATTGAGTGAAATAAGACACATAATGACAAATATTGCATGGTCTCACTGATATGAACTAATTATAATATGTAAACTCATAGACATGAAATATAAGCTACCAAGATATAGAATGAGGCTAAAGAATGGGGAGTGGTTGCTTATTATGAGCAGAATGTTAACTTAAATGTTTGGAAATGGACAGAGGTGATGGTAGTACATTACAAGAAAACTAACAGTGCTGAAAGATGTGTGAAGGTGGTGGAAAGGGTAAGCTCAGAGTCACGTATGTCACAAGAAGGAAAGGTGGAGGTTAAAAGATGGGAATGTATAAAACAGTGAATCTTATGGTGGACAATGTCCATGATTAACTGTACAAATATTAGAAATCTCTCTCATGAACTAGAACAAATGTATGACACTGTAACTTGAAGTTAATAATAGAGGGGTGTATAGGAAAAAAATATACCTATTGCAAACTATATACTACAGTTAGTAGTATTTTAACATTCTTTCATCAACAGTAACAAATGTACCATACCAAAACTATGAATCAATAATGGAGGGGGGTGGTTAGGGGTATGGGAGGATTTGAGTTTCCTTCTTTTTTGTCTTCATTTGTTTTCTGGAGTAATGAAAATGTTCTAAAAATTGAAAAAAGAAAATTAATTGAGGTGATGGATGCACAGCTGTATGATGGTACTGTGGGCAACTGATTGTACACTTTGGATTTTTGGATAATTGTATGGTTTGTGAACAATCTCAATAAAAAAATTAATTAAAAAAAGTTAAACATACCTTCAAAATGTGCCAAGATTAAAAAACCCAAGTTCAAAGACATACTGTGATACCAATACTTAAAAGTGTCTGTATAGAGAACCTAAGATGGCGTCTAGGCGAGACAGGACAAAAAACATCTCTGTGAAAAATACTAGATAAAAACCAGAAGGTGACCCAGAGTACCGATTTCAGTGATGCGCCAGTTGGATGAGGACTCCTTGTACCACAGGGGCTGTATACTTGGTGAAACCAGGAGTCTGCATTCTGAAACGAGTGAGTAGGCTGGCTGGAAGACCCGCAGCCATGCTGTGGTATGGGGAAGCCAGGGGTTGGCGGTTGGAGACAGACTGGTTCTTTTAAAAAAAGGAAAAAAAAGGGAAAAACCCAGGAGTGGCTGCAGTTGTGATGGTGGAAACCATGCAGCGAAACACGACAGGAGCGAGCTGAGCAGGCCTCTTGGTGTCGGCCATGGAGGCTAGCTCGCAGCAGATACCCTCGGGACCCGGGGAGTGCAGGGGAGAGCTGGAGGGAGGGAGAAGCCCCACGGCTTGTAGCTGGCTCCCCGGAGGGCTGGATAAACTCCTGCCCGGGGCGGTGCCCACAGCCCAGAGCTGTGCCAGCTGCCCCGGAGCTGGGAAGGAGGAACTGTGTGAAGAGGGGGGGGGGGGGCTGAGACGCCCCATTCAACCATTTTTGCGTTGGGCTAAGAGCACCCCAGCATGGCACAGTGGCCCGGGGCTTCCCTTGAGGGATGGTGCACAGTTGTGACGTAGCACAGCAGAGGTCCTGGAAGATCGCAGCTGAGAAAGAGGGCCTGCTCAGAAAACCCAGGGACGCTGTGCCAAGTCCGGTGGTTTGTGGGTCAGCGAGAGAGAGGGTCTGGGATGGATCTGAAATGAAGGCTTAGACTCTTGCGGGGGCCTTGAATCTCTGGGAACCTGGGGGATTTGAATATTAAAACTGTCCTTTCTCCCTCGACACCCAGACACACGCCACACATTCAGGGCAGATGGCTCTAGCAACACACCCAAACTGAGTTCACCAACTGAACCCCACAAGAATCATTTCCCCACACACCACAGGGACAAGGTTGGGGAGAACTGACTTGAGGGGTGTAGGTGACTCACAGACATCACCTGCTGGTTAGTTAGAGAAAGTGTATGCCACCAACTTGTGTTTCTGAAAAATTAGATTGGCTTTTTTTTTTTTTTTTTTTTTTTTTTTTACAACTTGAAAGAGCCCTGTCAAGCAAAGCAGATGCCAGGAGGCCAGAAACAACAGAAAATCTCAATGCATATGATAAAACTGGACGATATGGAGAACTCAAGTCCAAACACCCATATCAAAATGTCAGAAGACACACAGTACTTGTCTCAATTAATCAAAGAACTACAATCGAGGAATGAAAACGTGGCAAAGGATTTAAATGACATGAAGAAGACCATGACCCAGGATATAAGCGACATAAAGAAGACCCTAGAAGAGCATAAAGAAGACATTGCAAGAGTAAGTAAAAAATAGAAGATCTTATGGAAATAAAAGAAACTTTTGGCCAAATTAAAAAGATTCTGGATATTCACAATACAAGATTAGAGGAAGTTGAACAAAGACTCAAAGTCCTAGAAGTCCACAGAACAGAAAATGAAAAAACAAAAGAAAGAATGGAGAAAAAAATAAAAAAAAAATCAAAATGGATCTCAGGGATATGATAGACAAAATAAAATGTCCAAACTTAAGACTCATTGGTGTCCAAGAAGGGGAAGAGAAGGGTAAAGTTCTAGAAAGAGTATTCAAAGAAATTGTTGGGGAAAACTTCCCCAACCTTCTACACAATATAAATACACAAAGCATAAATGACCAGCAAACTCCAAATAGAATAAATCCAAATAAACCCACTCTGAGACATATTCTGATCAGACTCTCAAATACTGAAGAGAAGGAGCAAGTTCTGAAAGCAGCAAGAGAAAAGCAATTCACCACATACAAAGGAAACAACATAAGACTAAGTTGTGACTACTCAGCGGCCACCATGGAGGCGAGAAGGCAGTGGCATGACATATTTAAAATCCTGAGAGAGAAAAATTTCCAACCAAGAATACTTTATCCAGAAAAACTCTCCTTCAAATTTGAGGGAGAGCTTAAATTTTTCACAGACAAACAAATGCTGAGAGACTTTGCCAATAAAAGACCTGCCCTACTTCAGATACTAAAGGGAGCCCTACCGACAGAGAAACAAAGAAAGGAGAAAGAGATATAGAGAATTTTAACAGGCATATATAGAACCTTACATCCCAAATCACCAGAACACTCATTTTGCTCTAGGGATCATGGATCTTTCTCCAGAAGGGACCATAGGCTGGGACATAAAATAAGCCTCAATAAATTTAACAAGGAAAAAGAAAATTGAATATATTCAAAGCACATACTTCAACCACAATGGAATACAAATAGAAGTCAATAATTTTTTGAATTGTAACTCCACAATTTACTTCCTACATGATATAAAATACACAAACTCTAAGGACAAATCAGTGGTTTTCAACTCAATGTAAAATATGTAATTTTTGACAAGAACTATATAAAGGTGGGGGAATGGAGGAGTATAGGAACATAGTCTATGTGTCCTATAGAAGTTAAGCTGGTATCAAAGAGAAATGGGGGCAGGGGCAATGGGGAGTTAAGAAATGAGTGTAGGGTTGCTGTTTGAGGGGAAGGGAAATTTCTAGCAATGGAGGGTGGGAAAGTGACAGCATTACAACATTCTAAATGTGATTAATTCCACTATGGAATGCTAGGAAGGGGGTGGAATGGGAAGATTTAGGCTGTATATATGTTTCCACAGTTGAGGGAAAAAAAACAAACAAAATAAAAACAGTCTAAATAGACAACAATTGAATGCCAAGGATGACCCTGGATAGGATCAGACGATGGAGGACAGGAGGCTCAAAGGGACATAGTTGAGACATAAGGAAAAGGAAATATAGAATGTAACCTTTGTTTCATTGTTGAATCTCTTGTACTTCTTAGCTGTGTTTAATGGGATTGCATAAAAGAATGTTCTTGTTCATGGGACTTGTAAATGAGAATTACAGTGTTTGTTCAAGGATGTGTGCAGCTAGCTCTCATATGTTCAGACGACAGGGCAATAGATGATGGATGATAGATAGGGAGGGAGGGAAGGAGGGAGGGAAAGAAATAGCGGTGGGACAACATGTTAAAGTTTGTGGATTGGGGGATATCGGGGGGTCAGGGAATGCTGGAGTTCTGTGTATGGGGTTTGTATGGTTTTTGCAACTGTTCCTATAACTTTGAATTTATTCCAAAATAAAATGTTAAAAAAAAGGTGTATATATACCTACAGGTTAGCAACGTGATATATTCTTCCTCGCTGTCTAAATGACAACCACAATTAGTGCTTACTCAAGTACTTTGTTTCTCAATAATTATTTCTGATATTAAATTTAAAAGTTTGAGGATAGGGTGTCATTTAGGGTGTGCAGTCTGGAATACTTAGGAGGAAAATACTGCCCATTTTCCAAAGTTAAAATTTAGCAGTAGATTAAAAGTGTCCTGGGTAGTGCCTTAAGAGTAAGCTTTTTCTTCCCAGAAAAAGAAGACACTCCCACTTTATCCAATTTGGTAAAAATATTTTATACTCAGAGATGGAAATAACATTTTATAAGCAAAAGAAAATAGAGACTGAAACATGACCAACATATTTTAACTTGGGAATCTACGCTCTGGTTTATGCATGCAATGAGTTAGGAGTCTTCTACATATCCTAGTTCAAGATAAGTTTCTGCCTCCCCAACAGCTAGCTCTGCTGCTGGGAACACTCAGCTGTTGAGTAAATGCCTTTTGGGCTATGCATTCTTTAGCATCCAGAAGGTTTGTTGGGGACTTTTTGGGTTGTAATTGTTTTTAATGAACAAAAATCACAGATTTATTAATACAAAGCTGGGTCTGTAAATTGTTAATTGAACTAGGAATATTTCCTCCCCAATTGGCACAACTTGTGGAATGGAAGAGAAGATGTAATTGTGGGACTGCAGAGAAAACATTTTTATGTTAGGGCAGAAATATGTACATTTCAAAAGGGGATGAGGCCTGGAGCCATTGAGACATTCCAGGAAATATAAACCCAAAGACATTTGTTTTTTCTCTCCACTAGGGACGTTTATGTATATTCCAAAGTGTAGGAATGCAGGATCCTTCCTCTTCGCTTCCTAAGGAGAATTTGTTTATATTAGACAGCAAACTTTCTCTCCCTGTCTCAGAAAGGGAGAGAGGATAGCTGCTCCTCTCATACACAAACTCCCAGATTAATATTTTTGGGGTTCCTTTCCTATGGTATATACCCACTACTTGCAGCTTGTCTATTTAGCTCTCATTGCATCACCCCACAAAAAGGAAAGTTTGGAGTAAGGGCACCAAATGTAGTTATTGCTGTAGATGAGTAAGAATAGTCTTCCATCACCGAAACCTCACATCTACTTTCAGGATCATACAAATAAATACAAATATTACAAACTTGTCTGTACTGTCTTCCCACCTTAAACTCCCAGGCAAGACAATTCTTATTGAAGAGGAATGAATGAAAATGACACACATACAAACACACACAACCCTGATATTTTTGTTGAAAACCTTTGGGAAAGCTTCAGTTCTTTTTGGGGTCTACAAATAATTACATTTGCCCTGATACATACAAGAATCAGGAAAGATGTCAGGTATTTTTATTTAGGAAGAACTGGACATTGCAAAGCAAAACTCCCTGTTAGAATATGCCCTTCTCTGCTCATTAGTTTGACATTTATGTTTCAGAGCCTTGCTTATCTTATAGAATATATACAATAATTTGTATTTTAAATGAATTATTTCTAATTTTAAACTTTATAATTTCACAGATCTTTTAACATCAGGACTTTCTAACACCTTAGTTTAAAGCTTCTTTTCTCTGCTAGACTTGCTAAAAAGAAATTGGGATCTTATAATCTAATACGTAAATATTCTGTGAGAACTATATATAAAAGTCTTACTCCAAATTTTTGAAAAAGTTAAGAATGCTTTTCTAGTTGAATATTGACTTCCTATTTCTTATTTTATTATTATTTTTTAATTTGTGATCCTCAGGCATCAGGTTTTGGCTCCTGTAAAGTAGATACAAATTATATAACTGTCAAGTAGATAAAAGTTATATGTCATACTTTTAAAGAATGAAGAAAGGGGCCTGTTTTCAGAAACAATCATGAATGAGGTAATAGCACCACCAAATTTCATATATACTATGATGTATTTTGATTCCATCTTTTTTTTTCCTCAATTGATTTCTGGTAAATCTCCAGTGGCAAAAGAGCAGAGGGCATTTACGTTATTTAAAAGCCCCATGACATTAGGTATCATAAAGTGGCAGGCAGTTTAACTTGAAAGACAAACAACTGGAAAAGGGTAGTTAAGCATGATATATTTTTTTGGTTATCACTTCATTTTTCAACTTACGATTTCCACGTTAGATTTGGAATCAGACAAACAGTGGGGATCAAGAAAAAACCCAGCCAGAAGAGTGGGCAGACCAGGATCATATTGGCCTGGAAGGAAAGAGAAATGAAGAATATTTAAATAAGAAGATTGTTTAAAGGAAGTTTGATATTATTGGGTACCAAGTACAGCTGTCAGTTTCGTGCCCTCCACCCAAAATCTGTAGCTGCCAGAAAAGATATGAGTCAGTCCTATGAATCTAGAAATACTAAATCAATATAGGTGCATGAAACCCAAATAAAGTATTAGCTAACTTAATAGAACATTTTACAAAAACCCAACCAAATAAATATTTTGATCAAATAGGTTTTATTCCAGCAACACTTGCATTACTTCCATCTTTTGGCAACTGTGAATGATGCCACCATGAAAACTGTTTTGCAAATATCTGTTCAAGTCCCTGCTTTCCCTGCTTTCAGTACTTCGGGGTATATAACTGGAAGGTGGATTGGTGGGTCACACAGTAATTCTATACTTAGCTTTCTGAGGAACTACCAAACTGTTTTCCACAGCAGATTCACCATTTTACATTCCCGCCAACAATGAATGAGTGTTCCTACCTACAACCTCTCTAGCACCTGTTTTCCATTTTTTGAATGCTGGTCATGCTAATGAATGTGAAATGGGATCTCATTGTGGTTTTGACTTGCATTTCCCTGATAGCTGTTGAGCATCTTCTCATGTGCTTTTTGGCCATTTGTTATCTCTTCTTTGGAGACATTTCTATTCATGTCTTCTGCTCAGTTTTTGATTAGGTTGTTTGTCTTTTTGTTGTTGAGGTATAGGATTCCTTCATTTATTCTGGACATTAAACCCTTATTGGAACATGTGGTTTCCAAATGTTTTTTCCCATTGTGTAGGCTGTCATTTTACTTTCACAATAAAGTCCTTTGGTGCACAAAAGTTGTTAATTTTGATATATACATATATATATAATTTTATCTAGTTTTCCTTTTGTTGCTTATGTTTTTGGTGTAGTATCTAAGAAACCACTGTCTAACACAAGATCCTGAAGATGCTTCTGTATGTTTTCTTCTATGAGTTTTATAGTTTTGATTCTTATATTTAGGTCTTTCATCCATTTGAGTTAATTTTTGTATATGGGGTGAGGTCCACGTTCATTCTTTTGTGGATGGCTATCCAGTCTACTCCATCAGATATTGATGTAACCATTCCAGCTTTCTTTTGATTACTATTAGCATGGTATACTTTTTCCCCAGTCTTCTTCTTTTAACCTATTTGTGCCTTTATATTTAATGTGGTTTCCTGAGAATCTCTACCTTGTATGGGGTGTTTAGCTCATTTACACTTTATATATAAATTAATGATGTAGTTGGATTTGAATCTAAATCTTTCTCTTTGTTCTCTAATTGTTCCATGTTTTGAATATTTGTTATTATTTTATTGTATCTCCTCTGTTGACTTATTAGCTACACTCTTGTGTGATATTAGTGGTTGCTTTAGGGTTGATAGTGTACATCCTTATTTCATCACAGCTTACTTTAAGTATAGGAAACTTACAATAGTATAATTGTATTTCTCCCTTTCCAGCCAATGCACTTTTATTGTCATACATTTTAATTTTGAATATACATTAATATTTTGCATTTAACAGTCAATCTTTTAAAGAAATTTTAATATTAAGTTTAAAAAAGTCTATTATATTTGCTCTCATAGTTACTATTTCTGGAGCTTTTTATTTCTGTATATTTAACAAGATTTCTATCTGGTGTAATTTTCCTCATGTCTGAAGGACTTTCTTTAGCATTTCATATAGTAAACAGTGGCTTATGACTAAGTTTTTCAACTTTTATATGTCTGAATTTGATTTTGGAAGGTTTTTTTTCTGGATATATTATTCTAGTTTGCCTTTTTTTCTTTGGGGGCTTTAAAGATTTTGTTCCACTGTCATCATATTTTCATTGTTTCTAATGAGAAATCTTCTGAAATCCTCTTTTTTGCTCCTTTGTTGGTAATGTGTCTTTTTAATGTAGCTATTTGTGTATTTTATCACTAATTTTAAGCAACATCATAATGTGCTTCTGTGTAGTTTTAAGAGCCTTATTTAAGATATATGTCACATTCCATAGAGTCCATACATATAGTGTACAATTCAGTGGCTTTACATTCACATAGTTGTGCAGTCATCACCACAATCTAATTTCAGAATTTTTCCAGCAATCAAAAAAGAAACTCTGTACACATTAGATTTCCCATTCCTACTTCCCACACACCCTGTTTCTGTAGATTTTCCAATTCTAGATGTTTCACATAAATTGAATCATATAACATGTGGTCTTTTGTGACTAGCTTGTTTCACTTAGCATAATGTTTTCAAGATTCACCACTGTTGTAGCATGCATTCCTGTTTTATTGATGAATACATTTCTACTATATGGATATACTGCATCTTATTTGTCCATCAGTTGGTGGATATTGGGGTTGCTTGTATTTTTTGGCTATTGTGAATGATGCTTCTATGAACATTTGTGAAAAACTTTTTGTGTGGACATATGTCTTCATTTCTCTTGAATATATACACCTAAAATTAAAGTTGCCAGATCATTAGTGTTCTAGTTTGCTAAAGCTGCCGGAATGCAATGTACCAGAAATGAATTGGCTTTTATAAAGAGGATTTATTAGGCTACAGATTTACAGATCTAAGGCCATAAATGTGTTCAACCTAAGGCATCAACAAGAGGATACCTTCACTGAAGAAAGACCGATGGCATCCAGAACACTTCTGTCAGCTGGGAAGGCATGAGACTGGTGTATGCTGGTTCTTTGCTTCTGAGCTGTGTTACTTTCGGCTTCTGGTTCCAGTGGCTTTCTCTTTAAGTACCTGTACATTATCACTTAGCTTCTCTGGGGCAAACTCTGGGCTTCATCTCTAAGCTTAGCATCTCCAAACATCTTTCTGTCTGCATCTCCAAGCATCTGGGTCTGTGTCAGCTCTGAGCTCTTTCTCTCTCCCTGAGCTCTCTTAAGGACTCCAGTATACTAATTAAGACCCACCTTGAATGGGTGGGGTCACATATCCATGGAAATAATCTAATCAAAAGATTCCACCCACAATAGGTCTGCCCCTACAAGAGCGGATTAAAAAAACATAGTCTTTTATGGGGTACATAACAGATTCAAACCAGCACACTTGATAACTCTATTGTTTAGTATTTGAGGAGCTGCTAAACTGTTTTCCAAAGAGGCTGCCCCATTTTACAATCTCACTAGGAAGGTATGGGCATTCCAGTTTCTCCACATCCTTACTAACAGTTGTTACTATCTGTTTTTTTGAATATATATTTTAGCCACCCTAGAGGGTGTGAAGCGTTATCTTGATGTGGTTTTAATTTGCATTTCCTTAATAATTAATGATGTCAAGCATCTTTTCATGTGTTTACTGGTTATGTATATATCTTCACTGGAGAAAAGTCTATTCAGATTCTTTGCACATATTTTTAATTTGGTCATTTATTTTTTATTGTTGGGTTGTAAGAGTTTTTTTTATATAATCTGGATATGTCTCTTTTCATATATTGTATAAATATTCATGCAAATACCTTTCATCATTCTGAGGGTTGTCTTTCCAATTTCTTGATTATGTGTTTGATGAAAAACACATAAAAGTTTTTAATTTTGACAAGGTCCAGTTTATCTATTTTTTCATTTTTTGCTTAGCTTTTGGTGTCATATCTAAGGCTTTGTTTATTTTAGGTCATAACAATTTGCTCCTTTATTTTCTTCTAAGACTTTTTATAGTTTTAGGTCTTACGTTTAGTTCTATGATTCATTTTGAGTTAATTTTTGTGTTTGGTGTGAGGTAGGTATCCACATTTATTTTATTGCATTTGGATATCTGTTTGTCCCAGTACCTTCTATTGAAAAGATAGCTCTTTTCCCATTGGGTTGCATTGCACACTTGTTGAAAATCAATTGACCATAAATATGAGGGTTTATATAGGGGCTCTCGATTCTATTCCTCCACTGACCTGTATATCTATTCTTATACCACTACCACCCTGTCTTGATTACTGTGCTTCTTCTTAACTTTGAAATGAGGAATTGTGAGTCTTTCAACTTGTTTTACTTTTTTGATGTGTTTTGGCTATTCTGGGTCCCCTGCATTTCCATATTAATTTTAGAATCACCTCATCCTCAATTTCTGGGAAAAAAAAGAAGCTGAGATTTTGATAGGGATTATGTTGAACTTGTATATCAATTTGGGAAAAATTACCATCTTAGCAATGTCTTAACAAGTCTTCCAAACCATGAGCATGGGATATCTTACTATTCATTTAGCTCTTCTTTAATTTCTTTTAACAGTATTTTGGAGTTTTCAGTGTACAAGTCTTGTACTTTCTTTGTAAAATTTACTCCTAAGTAATTTATTATTTTGGTGGCATTATAAATGAGATGGTTTTCTTCATTTTATTTTCAAAGTCTATATTGCTAGTGTTTAAGAATACAATGATTTTTGTATGATTTCATATCCTTCAACATTGCTAAAATCATTTATTAGTTCTAATAGTTAATGTATTCCTTATAATTTTCTATATGCAGACATGTTATCTGTAAATAGAGAGAATTTTACTTCTTTCTTTCCAAACTGGATACATTTATTTCATTTTATTGCCCAATTTCCCTGTCTAGACTCTCCAATAGCATGTTGTTATCTTGTTCTTGATCTTAGGGGAAAAGCATTCAGTCTTTCTCCATTAAGTATGATGTTACCTGTGTGGTTTTCATATGTACCCTTTATCAGGTTAAGGGACTTCCTTTCTATTCCTAGTTTGTTGAGTGTTTTTATCAGGAAAGGTAGTTGGATTTTGTCAAATGATTTCTCTGAATCTATTGAGATGATCATATGGGTTTTTTCCTTTATTCTATTATTATGGTATATTGCTTTGATTGGTTTTCAGCTGTTAAACCAACCTTGCATTCCTATGATAATACCACTTGTTTGCATGGTGTATTTTATTCATGTTTCCAGTGTTTGAGATTCATTGAGCTTTTTTGGAACTGTGGGTTTATTGGTTTCACCAAATTTGAAAGATTTGTAGACATTATAACTTCAAATATTTTTATGTCCTCCACCTTCCTTTCCTCTCCTTTGTGTTTATGGACACAATTTCATTGATCTAGTCCTACAGCTCATTGGTGCTTTTTTTTTTCATTGTGGATATTTCCTATTGTTGTATCTTCAGATTCCCTAAGTTTTTTCTTCTGTAATTTCTAACCTGTTAACCCTGTGACTCTATTACTATTGTATGTTTTTCACTTGGTTTACAGGCCATCTTTGCTAAGCATGTTTTCATATTTTAATTGAATGTCCAACAGCATAAATGAAAAATTTTAGAGGTACTTGATGGTGTTTTCTTCCTCCAAAGAGTTTTAGGGTAATTTTTTAAGCAGACAGACAGAGTACCAGGGAAAGACCTTGAGCAGATCAAAGTTGGTTTGAAGCTTTGTTAGTACTTGTTTCCTTTGCCCTTAGTAACAGCCATGTGTCTTAATCCCAGAGTGTGATACTTCATCCTAGGACATGGATTTTCTGGAATCTCAAGAAAATCCTGGATATCTACTGTTCTAGTTTGCTAATGCTGCCAGAATGCAAAATAATAGAGATGGATTGGCTTTTATAAAAGGGGGTTTATTTGGTTACATAGTTACAGTCTTAAGGCCATAAAGTGTCCAAGGTAACACAACAGCATTTGGGTACCTTCACTGGAGGATGGCCAATGGTGTTCGGAAAACCTCTGTTAGCTGGGAAGGCACGCGGCTGGCATCTGCTCCAGAGTTCTGGTTTCAAAATGTCTTTCTCCCAGGATGTTCCTCTCTAGGCTGCAGTTCCTCAAAAATGTCACTCTTAGTTGCACTTGGAGCTTTTCTGGAGCAAGAGTCTGCTTTCAACAGCTGTCTTCAAACTGTCTCTCATCTGCAGCTACTCTCTCAGCTTCTGTGCGTTCTTCAAAGTGTTCCTCTTGGCTGTAGCTCCTCTTTGAAATGTCACTCTCAACTGCACTGAGTTCCTTCTGCTTGTCAGCTCATTTATAAGGCTCCACTGATTAAGGCCCACCCTAAATGGGTGGGGTCATGCCTCCATGGAAATATCCAATCAGAGTCATCACTCACAGCTGGGTGGGGCACATCTCCAAAGAAACACTCAAAGAAATCTAATCAAAACTGATAACATCTGCTCACACAAGATTACATCAAAGATAATGGTGTTCAGGGGACACAATACATTCAAACTGGCACAACTACCAAGACCCCTGTGCTGGTTTGGATGTATTATGTCCCCCAAAAAACCATGTTCTTTGATGCAATCTTGTGTGGGCAGACATATTAGTGTTGATTAGGTAAGAAACCTTCTGACTGAGTGTTTCCATGGAGATGTAACCCACCCAAATGTGAGTGACACCTTTGGTTAAGGTGTGACTTCTGATTGAATGTTTCCATGGAAACATGGGAACATTCATGGGTCTTGATTAGTTCACTGGAGTCCTATAAAAAGAGCTCAGAAACACAGAGGCCTCAGAGCTGCAGCTGAAGGACACATTTAGAAGAACGGCAGTTGAAACCTGACATTTTGACAACACCATTTTGAAACGCAACCTGGGAGCAAGCAGATGCCACCCATGTGCCTTCCGAGCTAACAGAGGTTTTCCGGATGCCCATGGCCTTTCTCCAGTGAAGGTACCCTATTGTTGATGTCTTACCTTGGACACTTTATGGCCTTAAGACTATAACTTTGTAACCAAATAACCCCCTTTATAAAAACCAATCCATTTCTGGTATTCTGCATTCTGGCAGCAGTAGCAAACTGGAACAACCCTCTCTCAGCAAGGCTGGAATTCCAACATATGTTTCCCCAACTCTGGGTGTGCTAAATTTCTGCTCAACTCTTTAGTTTGCCACTTATGCTTTTTGGCTTTGTTTCTTTAAGTCTCATTTTGCACATGCATATTTAAGAGGTAGCCAAGGAATTAAGGAGAATTTGCACACTGATTTTGAATCTCACTTCACTATCATTCCGTCTTCTTGAGGACTTTGCCTCTCAAGTTTGAGCAATGTTGGCAGCACAGGACTCTGAAGTCCACCTCCCTGGCCCTGTAAGATCACTGCATTACTTTTGGATTCTTTTCCCTTGCACTGAAAACTAAGAAGTTAAAGAAGAAGCCAGCATGAATGTATAAGCCACCTGAAATCCTTCCTTCCTTCAAGGATCACAGACTCTCAAGTATTGTCTCTTTTGGTTTCTTGCCCACACATTCCAATCTTTATTTTCCTACATTTATTTTTTTCATTTTTTTACAGTGGTTTTTGTCAGTTTATTCCAGCATTAGCCACTTGGTCATGGCTAAAACAGGAAGTCTCACAATTCATATTTACTGGGCATTGAGCTATCTTGGCCTGGGTAGGACAGAGAGCTTTTTGCATTTCTGCAGAGAAAGGCAGGACAGTAAAAGATGGCTGCACTTGGCTAGACCAGAGGGACTGCACTCCGGACTTGAATTTCTTCATTGGTCAACTGATGGGGTTTGGAACACAGTTACTTCTGGTCCTCATACAGTGAAATTCTGTGATCCATTTTGTAAGCATTCAGAGTCTAATGCCCCAAAATAGGCACAAAATAGAGTTTAAAATTCTTAAATATTTAAATAAGTGTAAAAGTCTTAAAAATATATAACTTCTGAGGTTTAACGTAAGTGAAATAACAGCTTCTATACAACTTTAAATATTTAGAAACTTATACCAGGTATTCTATCTGGAGCACCAAGGAAGGGCTATTGTGGTTAATTAAGCATTTTAAATAAAAATGTTTTCTTATTTACCATGGATGGGTTACTTAACCAGCTATCAATTTCAGCACATAGCACATTACATGAAAAATATAATTGTAGCATTAGCTTTGGTAGATGAGTCAAAAATTATTAAAGCTTTTACCAGTATGCACAGAGGCTACAATTTGTGGAAAGTCTGGGATAATATGGTTAGGTATTAACCCTAGAATTTAGTTGGATTAGTGACTCCTTCTTATTGAATAATTTTATCTTTTCTTCCCAAATTGATTTGAAAGTGGGTAGCATCCTCTTTAATTGTTAGTGAACATAAGTTTTCATGAGGAACGTAAAGTGTGCTCACCAATGACAGTTTGAACTAACCTGTCCATGCATATCTGGAGCCACGGGAATGGTGGGCCAGAAGTGAGAGTAGATTGCAAAACACACCAACCAGATTATTATGCTTCCCCAAACTGCCAGATGACTATACTGCAGAAAGAAAGGCATCATAGAAACATGTTAGTCCTTGTAATTAAAAAGAAAAATTATTTAACTCTATTCAGTAACACAATCCATTTGTCCAGGCCACATGTTCTCATGAAGGTTTTGATCAGTTTTAATTACTTGCTGTTTGAGACCTCCTTTCCAATATCCTTCTCAGAATGTTTGGCCATGGACTCATGGGCCATTGTTTACAGTGTCTAAAACAACAGCACTGGTCACCTCTAGCCACGTGTCCTTCGATGTCCTCAGTGCATAGAGACAACTATCAATGGGAAGTGGCTCACTCAATTTATGGGTTAGTGAAGGAGACTGTCTGCTTCTGCCTACTTATTAATACAAAGCTTTCTTCAGGGAAAAAGAAAAGTTTGCACAGAGATCATTAACAGGGATAAAAATCTGACCTGATCATACTTGCTCTGGTGTAAGTTCTGGGAAAATGACAGAAGTTTCAATTCTTAGGCTGACTGAAACTGGGAGGTTCTTAGATGACCCCTGTAAAGACTCTGGGCTGAAAGATCAGTGTCTTTGTCTGGGTCTGCGAACATGGGCCAGATTCCATGATGAGACCTACTGCTTTGTACAGTTTGTGATAGCAGAGTAATGGCAAGGAGAATGATCAGGAGGCCCATGGTCTAAACTGCGCCATGTGAGGTGCCCCACTTAACCTTGCAGGCCTGAGGTTTATTATCTATGAACAATCAG
This sequence comes from Choloepus didactylus, assembly GCF_015220235.1. Classification (NCBI taxonomy): domain Eukaryota; kingdom Metazoa; phylum Chordata; class Mammalia; order Pilosa; family Megalonychidae; genus Choloepus; species Choloepus didactylus. The sequence continues at coordinate 13,826,347 of NC_051318.1, read as the reverse complement.
GTGATTAGCTCCACTAGATGATTTCTTAAGGGTCAAAGTACTCTCTTCCTATTAGGTATTGCTCATTACTTAACCGTGTCTGAATAACAGAAATGTTGAGGGAAAAAACATCTGTTATTTCTCAAAGTATTTGTTGAGTTTCGTTGATGAGTCACCTTCAAAGGGAATTTTTCACACACTTGAAAAATTGTTGCCCAATCTATTCCTCTCTCCAGTTAGACTAAATAGTGCTGGTCCCGAGGGATCTCTCGTAATCATGTAGAGATGAGGGAGAACCAGTCCAAAGCTGTGAACTGTAGACACTTCAGATCGACAGTGCATTTTCCTGTAATGGTTCCCTCATAGTTGACCTCATACATTATGGCTTATGCATTGCTGAGAGACCCTCCCCTTGGGGGCAGACGCAAACCACTGTTGCTGCTCTGAGGAGCATTTCGGTGTTCCTTGGCCCCTGCTCATCACCTGAGACTAAACAGTGGCTCCCAGCCTCCTTCTCTTCCCCAGTGAGGACGCTCTGAGCCTCCCTCCCTGACCCTTCCCACAGGGTGGAGAAGATAAAAGCAAAAGCTAGAACCAATCCCCTCTCTTTCTCACCCCAGTCCCCAGGTTCCTTCTTAACCTTCTGCGTGAGCTGGAGGGCAGGAGACTGGTACGTCTTGGGCCAGAAGGTAGATTGCTGCTTTTTGTTAAGTTTGATTTGGCCTCTAAGTATGGCCTTATTTCTCAATTAGACTCACTGTATGTGGATAGCATAAGTGGTCATGGACCTAAGAAATACTTTTGGTGGAGGGAACTTAACAACCATGTAAAGGAGGAATAGAAAAAGTTTATTTATGCTGTATTAATATGGCATCATACCACACTTATAATTAGTATGCCTCATTGATTGCTAATAAAATATTTTCATTCAGAATTCCTCAGTCCCAACTTACGGTTGATATCCAGTTAGGAAGGTAGTAGTCAGAACTCTAAATGATTGCACTGGAGAAAAAATATGTGATCTGCTACATAATCTCAGCTCTTCAAAGATGACAAATAAAAATTCATTTTTCTCTCATTAACTTTTTGAGTATAACTTGGTAAACAACTTATATATATATAAGTTATATATATATATGCCTAACTTATATATATATGCCTAAATTACTAAGTCCAAAGAGAGAGTTAAAATTCCGCCTAAATGTCAAGTAGTTCCACTATTAATGATATTGTAAGGAAATTATTATCCCTCTGTAAAGATTCAAGTACATAGATGTTTATAATAACAAAAGTTAAAACAGTCATTCTAAAAACAGTCTAAATAATAAATATCCTTGTAATGGAATATTATATAGTCATTAAACAAAGTATAAGTTTAAAAATAGAGAAAAATGTTAAAGGTATATTATTAAATGAAAAAAGGACATTACAAAATATTAGGTATATTATGATACTATTTTTGTGGTAAAAATAAAACATACACAGAACAAAGGCTGAAAGATAGAAACCAAAATGTCAATGTCATTGACATTGAGAAGTATGGGCAATATGCCTTTTCTGTGCTTTCTAAATTTTCTATTATGATTCTAAATGTGGGTGTTGGGGATTGAATCACATCCTCTACAAAAGGCAGGTTCAGGTCCCAACCCCTGGCTCTGTGGGTGTGAACCCATTTGTAAACAGGATCTTTGAAGCTGTTATTAGTTAAGGTGTCCCCAAACAGAATGAGGGTGGCCTTACTCCAACACAGCTGATGTCCTTATAAGCAAAGCAAATTGGACACAGAGAAGCCCTGGGAGCAGCCAGCAGCCGGAAGGCAACACAACCCAGAGGAGAAAGGAGCAGACGCTGCCACGTGCACAGCCAAGAGATGGGAAAGCCAAGGAACCCCAAAACTGTGGGCCAGCCAGAATACTGACCTCTGAAGGAAGAAAGCCTTCTAACCTCTGAAACTGGGAGCCAAAAAAATTTGTGATATTAAGCCAATCCAGTGTGTGGTATTTGTTTTAGCAGCTAGGAAACTGAAAGAGTGGGCAATAATAATAATAATAAATTAAGCGTCTCAATGGCATGCTAAATTTAATCTATTTCAAATGTAACACAGGAGAATGAATACTCTAAAGGTATTATAAAAAAAGATTTTCTAATATTCTAAAGATGGTTAATACACTCTGATCTAGTTTAAATTATCATTTTAATACGCAAAACAAAAAGAAAAACATGGAGGCTATAGAAACTGCTTATTATTTTTCTAAAGTTTAAAAGTAAATCATAGCATCCAGGTAACCATATTGGATTGAGGAGAAGTCCTAAAGAATACTTACTTTATTCCAAGACAGTGTCTCCAAACCGGCATTCAGACAAACAGTAACAATTACATACTGTGAGGCAAGATGGGATGGGGATAGAGATTGGAAAAATGAATTAAAACCTTTCATTGGAATCCATGTCTGTCCACGCCCTTCCTGATACTCCACCCTAGTTCTCTTCCATGTCTGGTCAACCCCGATGTCAGCACGTTGCTAAGTGTTTTGCTCGATTTTAGTTCTGGAGAGCATGCAGTGTTTTCACAATAAATTCTTTAAGTACAGAAGCCCTTATGACTAAAATCCATGTTTGTGTCATAAGCTCTCAAAATTCCTTCCTTATAAATAGTATGGAAGATTTTGATTCTGCCTTGAAATCTGAGTGCTAATGATAAAAAAACACATTTCAGGAGGGTAGATTGAAACCATTATAAATCCAACAATGTGTTCGCTATTCCTGGTCTTTTACATTTCTATACATGTTTGAGAAATAGCTCATCAAGCCTTTGGGGCTCTGGATTGGGATTACAATAAATCTATTAATCAATTTTTGGAGAGTTGATGTCCTTATAGTATTGAGTCTTAAAGTCAAGGAGTATGGCATACTTTTTCCATTTAAGTGCTCTTTAAGGTCTCCAATAACATCTTTTAATCTTTCTCAAAGATATCTTTAGTATCAATTGTGAGATTTATTTATATATTCTTCATATGTCTTACGCTATTATAAAATGGTATCTTCAATATTTTTCATTTTCTAAATATGTGTTGCTGGTATATATAAATACATATTTAAAAAAATATTGATTAGTATCCAGCTAACTGTCAACCTCTTTTATTAATTATTTTATCTTTTAAAAAATTTTCTCCATATACAATTATATTATCTATGATTTAATACAGATTTTTTCCTTCCCAAAGCTTATACTGCCTATTTGTTCTTCTTGCCTTAGTAATTACACTACACTACAATGTCGAAGAGAGGTGGTGATGTTGAGCATCTCTGTCTTATCCCCATTCTCAAAGAGAAAGCTTCCAATGTTTCATCAAGAATGATTTTGTTGAAGGGTAGGTTCTTAGGCAGAAACAGATAAGTAGTACACTGAGTGTTTTAAACTCTTCTTCGGAGGTTGTCTCTGATTAGGTTCACTTGTCCGTCTCTAGTGTCAGCATTCTAGCAAGCCTCTGCCATCTTGTCTAGGCTATTTGACAATCCTCGACCTTAAAGGTCCCAAAGGGCTGGTCCCGACCTTCCCCTCCAAGCTCATTTTGCCATTACCCTGCCCCATGCATAGTTTTCCCTGGGCTCTGGTTCCATGGACCTTTGAAATTCCTTGGCAGCACAAGGGTTGACTCCACTTTACACTTTACCAGAGGTTCACTCCATTTCCAGCAGGGCTATATTTGGGTTTAGTAGTTTCCTCCAACTCACTAATGTTGGAATCAGCACATCCTGAGAGTTGGGTTTGTGGTCACTTCATGTTGGCCTGACAACTCTGCTCATTTCTCCTTTGTCATCACATATTTAGGATTTTAGCATTGGCCTATTCCCTTTTTTATTCCTTAGTTGCTATAGTAAATTATTATACTATAGTTGTTTTTTTTTTTTTTTTGATGGTTTTATTTTTAAGCCTTGGGGTGGGAGATTGAGATTCTATGAGATCAGTTTACTCAGGCCTCTTAACTAGGAATCTTGTATTTGTGTATGTATGTACGTATGTATGTATATATTGTATGTATGTATGTATGTATTTAATGTCTTTCCATCTCTCTAGAATGTAATTTTCATGAATATTAATTTTATGTAGTTAAATTTATGTGTATTTCTCTTATGACTTTGAAGTTTTGAGTCCACAAGTACTCTTAGTAGTTCCTTATCCAGTGTTTTGCAGATGACAAAGCTCAGTAAATAGTGATAAAAGAATAAAACAAACAAAAATCCTATTTGAAGATTTTTTCCCTGGTGTTGAGAAAAGGATAAGGCCTGAAGAGGTATGGAGATTTGGGAAAGAAGAAAACTTGCTTTATGCACAAGTCCAACAATAAGAAAACACTACCTAACCATATTTGATGTTCAGAAATATATAGAGTTAAAAGCATGACCAATTATATGAAATAATAAAGATTACAAACCAAAGTGAATATAGGCAACATACCAATAAATAGTTGATTACATAAAAAAATAGTTTATGATTTTGCTGCTCCAAGATATGTTGCTAAATGAAAAAAAAAAAAAAAAGCAAGATGCAAAGGAATTTGTTTCTTTTTGCATGCAGAAGGGACAATACAAGTTTGAATGGGCAGTTAGAATTTTTAGAACTATGGATAAGAAACTACTAAGAGTACTTGTGGACTCAAAACTTCAAAGTCATAAGAGAAATACAGATAAACTTAACTACATAAAATTAATATTCAGAAATATGTATGACCAAAATTCTATAAAAAGTCCAAATATGAAACTGGGAAATATTTTTGTACCAATATGAGAAAGTAAAGTATAAATAATTCCTAACAAGAAAAAAAGACCAACAACCCAATAGAACAATGGACAAAGAAAGTAAACAAGCCATTCACAGAAAAAGAAAAGGAAGTGGTTTTTAACCTTATACAAGTATGCTTACTCTCAAGCAAAAACTGCAATAAGCTATCAGTTCACCTGGTAGATCAAAAAGTGTGGTAAGACTACTTTCTACAAGGTCTTGTGGAAACTGACATTATTATCAATAAATTTGTGCAATTTTTTCAGAAGAACATTTGATAATGTCTTTCAAAATTCCCAGTACTCTCTGATCCAATAATTATAGTTCTAGAAATTTATTCCTACTGATATACTTACTCATGGGCATAAAGGATAGTCTTTGAAGCACTTGTCATGATGGCAAAGGACCAAAAACAACCTTAATGTCCACTAATGAGAGACTGGTTGAAAAAATAAAGGTGAATGAGGTAGGTATTTATGGGCTGATTTTAAACCATCTCCAAGGCATGCTCTGAAGTGAAAAAACAACAAGTAGAAGAGTATCCTACTATTATGCAGAAAAAAAAAAGGAGGGGGGGAGGGGTGGTGGTGGTGGTGGAAGTAACATATACATTTGTACATGGATTTCACATTTCTAGAAATATATATATATAAGAAACCACTACAGTGGTTTCTTTGGAGGTGTTCTAGTTTGCTAATGCTGCCGGAATGCAAAACACCAGAGATGGATTGGCTTTTATAAAAGGGGGTTTATTTGGTTACACAGTTACAGTCTTAAGGCCATGAAGTGTCCAAGGTAACACATCAGCAATCGGGTACCTTCACTGGAGGATGGCCAATGGTGTCTGGAAAACCTCTGTTAGCTGGGAAGGCACGTGGCTGGCGTCTGCTCTAAAGTTCTGGTTTCAAAATGGCTTTTTCCCAGGATGTTCCTCTCTAGGCTGCAGCTCCTCAAAAATGTCACTCTTAGTTGCTCTTGGGGCCTTTGTCCTCTCTTAGCTTCTCTGGAGCAAGAGTCTGCTTTCAATGGCCATCTTCAAACTCTCTCTCATCTGCAGCTCCTGTGCTTTCTTCAAAGTGTCCCTCTTGGCTGTAGCAGCTTGCTCCTTCTGTCTGATCTTATATAGTGCTCCAGTAATTTAATTCAGACCCACCCTGAATGGGTGGGCCAACACCCCATGGAAATTTTCCAGTCAGAGTCATCATGTGGGTTGGGCACATCTCCATGGAAACACTCAAAGAATTACAATCTAATTAACACTGATACATCTGCCTGCACAAGATTACATCAAAGATAATGGCGTTTTGGGGGACATAATACATTCAAACCAGCACAGAAGGATATTAAAGTATGAGGGGGATTTAAAGTTCATGGGATATGGTCTTATAATGCTTGTATTTTTTCAATTAAAAACTAGGAAAGGTGAATTAATTGACATGGATGATCTTACCGTATAAATAATATTTCCAAGAAACAAATAGTCTGTAGTGAAACCACCTGGTAAGACTGTATCTGCAAAATGAAAAAGTCCTTTTTTAAATCTTTATAGAATCTGAAATAGGTTTTGAATCTGTTTTTACCAAAGGAACCCCTACTGGACACAAAAATATTTATCAATTATTGGTCATATTTCTTAATTGCTCTATCAGTGACAACAATGACTCCCTTGCCTATTACAATTGTGATATTTTTTCCATCTCCATATTCTCTCCAAAGATTTACTAAACAGCAAGTGAATAAATAAATCACACGAAGTGTATGAATGAATGTGATACTAAACCTAGTTTCACATGTGTCTAAACCATCTGGCAGAACCTGTAAATTGAAAGTTCAAATAGTCCAGGGAATGACGTTATATAACAAGACTGGAATTTTAAGAATTTGATCATCACATTTTCCACATTATTCCTTTTCCTAGCATCATGAAAATAATAAACCTACTAAATACTTTGAAATTATGATAGAATTTCTTAATTCTTTTTAATTATTGCTAAGTCCGTTGTAAAATGTATGAATTTCCTCCTTTTGAAAGATCAATGCTATTTCAAGATTACGAATGATTTCCTCAGATCTTTTTGTTTTTAAAATTCTCAAATATAGATTTGTGATCTCTGGTCCTGGTTGATATGGAAAGTTATGAGTGCAAATTTCTGACCCTACTACCAGTTAGGATGGGAGACCCATATTATCGAAGCTCATTTATTCTGTTTTCTTCTGTGAGAGATACAACATCACTAAAATATTCAAGGCTTATACTCTTTTACTAAAACTTATATGCAATGGGATATTTAGGGCATTGGATAAATATGTGGGTCAGGTTAGGCAAGCAAAGTGAGAGAAAATCATGGGTCTTGTCCATGTAAAAGCCTAACCTTGGTGAGTTTCATTGGCAGTGGGAGCAATAGTATAGATGAAAACCATATTGTGATTAACTGAAAAAGAGAAGAAAATGACTGCATAGGAGAGCAACACTGGGTTATGTTGCCCATATAAGTATTCATGAAAGAGAAAAATCACAAGCTATATTGGGAAGGAAGGGAAAATTCAAGTATGGACATGGTGATAAGAAAGAGAAATTCCTTTCCCTCTGCATATTATGCAAAATCAACAATGCAAACAGAGAAAACCTCTACAAAATCCATTTTCAGGAAAACCAAGAAACAATCTACAGGCTCAGAACGATAATGAGTGCTTCTAAGCAGCTCATGTCAGCATAGAGCTGTGTTTGGTAAATGATAAGAAAAGCTCTGCTGTGTAAAGTAAATACTAAGCTGGCTGAGGGCAGCAGATCTCAGAAAACGCCAGCCAAAATACACTCTTTAATAGAACCTTCTGCAAATATCTGGGAAAAAAGACTCTAACTAATTTCCTGAAAACAAATGATAATAAAAAAGGCAAAGATGTACTGTTTCATGTTTTGTGTGGTTATTATTCATTATATTATAAATGTATGTCTTATGTGTAAAACATGTTTTAAAAATGATTTAAAAGGAAATCAGTAGAAAAGAGCAACAAAACTTATCAGTTAAAGAGTAGCTGCCAGGGGATTTTGCAACAAAACCCTACTATAACCAGCCAACAAAGAAATGTTTGGAGAAGCCATGGCAAAAAGACTTGTGAACATCTGATATATTTAACTGTAGAATTAAAACTAAAAACAGAAAAATGAATATGAGGTTAGAATGACTAATCTGATTATAGCTATTATATGCCCAGAAAATGTGTAAATCTGAGCCAATAAAGAACATTCAAAGCTACATCTATGGCCAACTTGATTTTCTACAAGGGTGCCACATACACTAATTGGAGAAATAACAGCGTTCTCAACAAACAGTGCTGGGAAAACTGGATATCCATAAGCAAAAGAATCAGACTAGATCCCTTTACCTCATACCATATAGAAAAATTGATCAAAATCTAAATAGATCAAGGACCTAAACATAAGAGGTAAAACCATGAAACTCTTAGAAGAAAGCACAGGGGGAAACTTCATAACCTTGGATTTGGTGATGATTTCTTAAATATGACCCCCAAATCATGAACGACAGCAACAAAAATAGATAAAATGGACTTCACCAAAATTTTAAAATTTTGTACATCAAAGGACATTATCAAGAATGTGAGAAGACATCCTACAGAATGGGAAAAATTAATTGCTAACCATGTATCTGATAAGGGTTTAATATCCAGAATATATAAAGAACTGCTAAAACCCAACAACAAAAAGATAAATAACCCAATTAAAAATGGGCAAAGGACTTGAATAGACATTTCAACAAAGAAGATATACAAAGGATCAAGAAGCATGTGAAAAGATACTCAATATCATTGGTCATCAAGGAAATGCAAAACAAAACCACAATGAGATACCATCTCACACCTACTAGGATAGCTATTTTTAAAAAACAGAAAATAACAATTGATGGCAAGGATGTGGAGAAATTGGATTCTAACACATTGCTGGTGGGACTATAAAAGGTGCAGCTACTGTGGAAAACAGTTTAGCAGATCCTCAGAAAGTTAAACATAGAATTACTATATGACTTTGCAATCCCACTTCCTGGTATATATCCCAAAGAATTGAAAGTAGTGACTCAAAAAGGTATTTGTACACCAGTGTTCATAGCATCATTATTCACAATTGTCAAAAGTTGGAAGCAACCCAAGTGTCCATCAACAGACAAATGGATAAACAAAATGCTGTATATCTGTACAATGGAATATTATTCAGCCATAAAAAGGAATTAAATTCTGGTACATCCTACAACATAGATGAACCTTGAAGACATAATGTTGAGTGAAATAGGCCAGACACAAAAAGACAGCTGTTGTATAATCTTGCTTATACGAAAAACCTACAATAAGCAAATTCATATCTATAGAAAGTAGATTACTGCTTACTAGGTGGCCAGAGGGTGAGGGGAAGGGGGCAGTTATTGCTTATTGGATACAGTTTCTGTTTGAGGTGATGAAAAGTTGGGGCAATGGAAATTGGTGATTGCAGCACAACATTCTGCTTGTAATTAATATCACTCAGTTGTACACTTGGAAGTGGTTAAAATGGGAAATTCTGAGTTGTATATATGTTACTACAATCAAAACTTTTAAAAAGATGATAGATAGAAGGATAAATAGAATGATGTGGCAAATACGGCAAAATGTTAAAAGTTGGTGGTTCTGGTATCTGGGTGTGAGCCATGCTGGGAGTTCTCTGTCTTAGTATTACTTCTGCAACTGTCCTATAAGTTTGAAAGTATTTCAAAATAAAAATTAAAAAAAAAAAATTCAAAGTTAACAAATCAAGTAAAGGAATTGTAAATGTATTTAACAGTATGCCATGCACAAGAAGATAGGATGCTGGAGGAAAGGGAAGGGAGAAGGAAGGAAGAGAAACATGATTTTATCATTTTTCATTTTAGGAAATGAATGTAGTTGGTCTATAGAAATAGAGCACTATATATATAAACTTAAAATAAAAATAATGATTAGAACAAAACTTCAAGTCTTCCTAAGTATCAGAAGAGTACTCTTGAAAAAGCAAAGAAAAACCAACCATATAAAGATTAGAAAAACTTGAAAACAGGAAATGCAAAATCATATGAGATATCTCAAACCAAACCTATTTTTAAAAAATGACTTTCAGATGTTATCTCACAGGTAAATCCAATTCTGTGCTGCACACAAAACACATACCTGAAAGAAGAAACTCAGAAAGTTTGAAAATAAAAGGATGGTCAAAGAAAATACAAATTAAAGTGGGAGACATGATATTAGTCTAAATTAAGAGGAAATTGATGCTGAAAAGTATTAAACAAGACACAGAAAGACACTTCATAAAACTAAACAGTAAAAGTTGCAATGAAAATGAAAAAGGAGTTATTAGTGTAAAAAAATAATGAATAATAAATTAAAAGAAATAACAAAGGAAACAAATATGATAGTAGTAGAAAACTTTCTTACACCTTTCTCAGTTCATAATACACCAAGTGACAAAAAATAAGCAAGAGAGTGATGTCATCAAGATGGCAGTGTGAGAATCCCCTGGAAAATGAGCCTGGCCCTGGCAGCGAGGGATTGAAAATGCCTACTTGACCAAAATGGGGGGAAAGAAAGGTAACAAGTTGAGGTTACAGAAGCTGAGAGATCCCAAATAGAGTCGAGAGGCAATCCTGGAGTTTTCTCTTATGCAAGCTCCAGCTAGACATCCCAAATGGCCTCAGTACGCCATGCCCTTACCAAAAGTTGTCCCCAAATACCTAGGTCCCTACCTGAGATTCTATGAAAGATTCACTCACTAAGTTTCATCTCTCAGAAACTTAATCCACCAGAGTGCTCCTATGCCAGACAAATCCTAAAACCCAGAGGCAACAGCCTCTTTACGATCAACAATCAAATGCAGCCCCTTCCCGATACTGTCGACACTCCCTTTCAATACGAACAAGTCAGGGTGCTCACTGCCTAGACACCCCTGAAGATGGAGAAAGAGATTAAGTGAGAGGAAGGGATAGCAACAAACAACATAAGATTTAACAAAGGTCTATGAATACTGAAAATTTATATAAATATATATATATATTTAGATGCTCAGATGTTGGAATGGCTGGCAGGAGGTAAATGACATGGTGGAACTGTACCCTGTAACATCCTTTGAAATTTGCTCTATAGTTACTCATTGAACTGTGCTTTGAAAGTCTTCACCTTTCTGTATATACCCTATACTGCATAACAAGGAAAGAACCGAAACTGTGGAACTCTAACCCATAACAATTTTTGACATTACCTATATGACTGCTTGTTGAGCTGTACATCGAAAGATGACACCTTTCTGTATGTATGTTATATTTTACAATAATGGAAATAGCTGAAGTTGTGGAACTATGACCCATGACATTCTTTGAAATTTCCTAATTACTTGTTAAATCGTACTTTGAAAGTTATCACTGTTATGCATATATGTTAAAGTTCACAATTTAAAAATGCATTAAAAAAAAGAATCCCCTGGAAAATTTCCCCTCAGAAACAATTTACAAAAGGACAAGTTCCTCTTGCTTGGAACTCTGGAGGGTAGTAAAAACTGGAGGACCCCAAAAATACCAGATTGCAGGAAAAAACACCAAAAAAGAAGGTAGGAGAGATGTGACTCAGACACGCTAGTGCAGACCCCTCCCACTCGGGTTAGCTGTCACACAGTGGCAGTCCTACAGCCTGGGAACTTCCTGCCATAGTCACAGACTCAGCCACTCGTGGCCGTGAATTAGGACCACACACTCATTCACGCAGGGACCCAGGGCTGGTGAGTACAAGCAGGATAAAAAAGAGACCCATGGTGGAACTGTTGGCAAAAGGTGCCCACACCCAACCCAGTCTTTAAATGCTAGAGCACCTAAACAAAAACAAAACAAAACAAAAAACAAAAACAAAAACAGGTGTGTTGTATACCCTAGCATGGAAATTACGTGAAGCAGAAAAGCCTCATGGGAAAAAAGGAACACTGAACTATTGTAAGGCAGGATGGGCTGCAGGCCTGAAAACTGGAATTAAAAGAGGCACTGAGTAAGGGAGAGCAGTTGAGCAAACCACTGGAGCTGGGGAGGAAAATCTGCACAAAAACAAACAGAACAGCTCAGGATTCCCAGAGAAGGAACAGGGGAAAGGAAGCTTTCTCCTAGAGGTGAAACAATTGCACATAAAAGGGTGATCTAACAAGTTGCACTGCATGTCCTGGGTAAGAAACAAGTGCAGAAGACCTGAGAAAATCTGAACAGTTAAATCTGGGCTGCTCTAAAGGTTCAGCACAAGCTGAAGTAAGCGCTGCCTTTAAAGTAAAATCACTGAATATTAACAGATTAAACCCCCTAATCAAAAAGACAGCGATTGTCAGAATGGATTTAAAAATCTTGATCCAACTGGTGTTGTTTATGAGAGACTTACCTCAAATCCAAAGACTCAAATAGGTTGAAAGTGAAAGAATGAAAAAGATAAACTATGCAAATAATAACTGAAAGAAAGCTGGGTTAGCTATACTAATATCAGACAAAATAGACTTTAAGTCAAAACCTGTTACAAGAGACAAAGAACAACACTGTATATTAATAAAAGGGGAGTCCACTAAGAAGGAGTAACAATCATACTTACGCATCAACCACAGTGCCCCAAAATACATGAGGCAAAATTGAAGGGAGAAATAGACACCTTTACAGTAATAGTTGGTGACTTCAATTCACCACTTTCATCAATGGATAGAACATCTAGACAGAAGATAAATAAGGAAACAGACAACTTGAATTATATGAAAAATGAACTAGGCTAACAGGCATATAAAGAACACTGCACCCAAAAGAGCAGGATGCACCTTGTTCTCGAGATCCAATGGATTGTTCTCCAGAATAGAACACAGTTTGAGTCACCAAACAAGTCTTAATAAATTTAAAAAGATTGAAATTATGAAAAGCATTTTTTTTGACCACAATGGAATGAAGCTGGAAATCAATAGCAGGAGGAGAACTGGAAAATCCACAAACATATGGAAGTTAAACAACACAGTCAAATAATCAGAGGGTCAAAGAAGAAATCAGAAAGGAAATCAGTAAATACCTTGTGACAAATGAAAATGAGAACACAACATATCAAAACCTGTGGGACACAGAGAAGGCAGTTCTCAGAGGGAAATTAATGAGAAGGAAATGAAATAACTGGCATGGAAAACAATTAAAGCAGGAAAACATCATATAAAATGAGTGAAACCAAAAGCAAGTCTCTCAAAACTATCAATAAAGTTGAGAAACCTCTAACTACACTGATCAAGACAAAAAAAAGAGAAATAAAAAATTATCACTATCAGGAATGAAAGAGGATATCAGATTGCAGAATAGATCTTGCAGACAGTAAGGGAATATTGTAAGAAAGATTTTATACTAATAAATGAGAAAATTGGGATGAAATTGACAAATTCCGTAAAAGAAATTAACAAAATGAGTTCAATAAACAGTAGAAAATCTTAATAGCCCTATATCTAGTAAAGAAATTAAATTCTTAATTTAAAAGTTTTCTACCAAAAAGAATCTTGGCCATGATCTTTAACATTAAATCCTTTCAAATATTTATGGAAGAAATAATACTAATAATACACACACTTTTTCAGAAAACAGAGAGGAAGGAACTGTTTCCCAGCTCAATGTAAGAAGCAAGTACTGCCCTGATTTAAACACTGGACAAAGACATATGAAAAGTACAGAACAATATCCCTAATGATCATAGACACAAAAATCCTTACCAAAATATAAACAAATCAAATTCAGCAATATATAAAAAGGATGATATGTCATAACCAACTGGGGTTTAACCCAAGAGTACAAGATTGGTTTAATATTTAAAAATCAATGAATGCAAAAAAAAAAAAAATGAATGCAATTCATCGTATTAGCAGAATAACAGAGAAAAAACATAAGATCGCCTTAATAGATGCATTAAAATCATTTGGTGAAATCCAAAATCTGTTCTTGATGAACACCTTCAGCAAACTGAAAATAAATGGAAAATCCCTCAACATGATAAAGGGCATCTGTGAAAAAGCTAACATCGTAATTAATGGTAAAAGGATGAATCTTTCCTTCTACTATTAGGAAAAATGTAAACATATCCACACTCACCATTTCTTAACATTGCACTGGAGGTTCTAGTCTGTGCAATGCAGCTACTAGAACTAATGAGTGAATTTAGCAAAGTCACATGATACAAGGACAATACAAAAAATAAATAGTATTTCTGTATAGCAGCATGAAATATTGGAAAATAAAAATTTGAAGTATTATTTTCTTAGGCTCCAAAACCTGAATCATGAGAGAAAATTTTAACAAAAGATATGCATGGACTTTACATTGAAAGCTATAAAACATTCCTGGGAGAAATTAAAGAAGAACTAAATAAATGGAGACATATGCTACGTTCATAGACTGAAAGATTCAGCAATTTAAGATGTCAGTTCTCAAGTTCTCTCAAATTAATCTATATTCAATGCAACCCCAATACAAATCCCAAAATTTTTATTAGAATTTTAAAAGTAGATTTAAAAATATATATTAAAATTCAAAGGACCTAGAATATCCAAAACTTAGAGAACTTATACCACCTGATTTCAAGGTTTACTATTAAAGTACATTAATCAAAGAAAAAATAGCTTAAGAATAAACATATTGAAAATGGAACAGAGTAGTTATTCAAGATATAGATCAATACATATGCCTTCAATGGAATTTTTTTAACAAAATGCAAAGTAATTCCATGGGAAAAGCATAATCCTTTTATTTTTTTAAGTTCTTAAAGCTTGAGACATTTATATGTAAAAAGTGAACTGACTCAACCCTTACATCATACCATACACAAAATCAACTCAAAATAGTCCATAGCCTAAACATGAAACTGGAAAACTTATTAGGAAACCACTCTCCCCTACTAAAAATAAAGAAAACAAACACACACACACACAATATTAAAAAGCTAGGTTTGTCTTAAGAAAATTAAAACCTTCTGATTGTTAATGACATCATTAAGAAAAATATATTCAAGCCACAGATTGAGAAAAATAATTAAAATTCCTACATGACAAAGGACTTGTATCCAGAATGTATAAAGAAATGTTACAACTTGATAAGAAGTTAACAAAATCCAATAAAAAATAGACAATATGCTTGAAAAGACACTTCATAAAAGAAGTTTACAGATGGTAAATAATCACATGAAAAGATACTCTACATCATCAGAAAAACACAAACACTCAAAGAGATAATGTACAATATTCTAATAGTGTCATAAATGATACACAATAAAACTTTTGGTGTGAGCTTATTCATATTATGTTTCTACTTTAGAATTATTTGATAAGAAACAGTTTAAAATGAATTTAAAACTGATTTACATATATCCAAATCCCTGATTTACATATATCCAAATAGCCAATGATCTCCCCGTGGGATTGGCTGCTGTGGCACCAAACCTTCCCCGCACCTTTCAGTGATGCATCGGATGCCCAGGTGTTTACTCCTTCCACAAGAGAGCTTTCTTTTCACAAGAGCCTTTACTGCTACAGCTACTGGACACATCCAACTGCCAGAAATCATACCTGATCACCTAATTTCCTGGATCTTGATATCTGAGTAAGTCAGTTACACCAGCATAAGTAAATCAAAAGAGAAAATGCATCCCAAATTCCAAATAATTTTTGAATGGTCTTTTAGAATATAGTCTCTTCATTAGCTCTCAATAACACTATAGAATACAAAGCATATTAAAATATTGAAAATAACACACATACAAAGGAGAGACTAAACCTGCTTATACTTGTGCCTAAGTCTCCCCCTGAGTGCCTCTTTGTTGCTCAGATGTGGCCCTCTCTCTAGCTAAGCCAACTCGACAGGTGAACTCACTGCCCTCCCCCATACATGGGACCCGACTCCCAGGGGTGTAAATCTCCCTGGCAACGCAGGATATGACTCCCGGGAATGAGCCTGGACCTGGCATCGTGGGATTGAGAACACGTTCTTGACCAAAAGGGGGATGCAAAATGAAACAAAATCAAGTTTCAGTGGCTGAGAGATTCCAAATGGAGTTGAGAGGTCACTCTGGTGGACATTCTTATGCACTATATAGATAACCCTTTTTAGGTTTTAATACATTGGAATAGCTAGAAGTAAATACCTGAAACTACCAAACTCCAACCCAGTAGCCTTGACTCTTGAAGATGATTGTATAACAAGTAGCTTACAGTGGGTGACAGTGTGATTGTGAAAACCTTGTGGATCGCTCTCCCTTTATCCAATGTATGGATGGATGAGTAGAAAAATGGGGGCAAAAAACTAAATGAAAAATAGGGTGGCATGATGGGGGATGATTTGGGTATTCTTATTTACTTTTATTATTTATTCTTACTTTTACTTTTTTCTGATACAAGGAAAATGTTCAAAAAATAGATTGGGGTGATGAATGCACAACTAAATGATGGTGCTGTGAACAACTGATTGTACAGTTTGGATGATTGTATGGTATGTGAATATGTCTCAATAAAATTGAATTTTAAAAAAACTCATATATTTTTGAAATGCTGAAAAACACCATTCTTGGTCTGTTTCTCCTCTGCTTTAGCACCTGTACCAGAGCAGTGAATCCCAAACTCAGCTGCACATTGGAATCTCCTGGAGAACTTCATAAACTATCGATGTTTGTGATCAAATCACAGTGATCGTGATTCAGTTGATCTGGGGACTGGCCAGGTCTTTGAGTTTTAAAAAAATGCAGGTGAATCTAATGTACAGGCAAATTTTGGAACCACAGAACTAGAGAATGGTATGGAGATGACCCTAACTCAGCAACTACTTATTGTCAGTGTCTTCCAGTGATAGTTTCCCGTAGCACTGGTTGAAACAAAAGCAAGAACATGAGGTAGAAATGATACAGCATAAAACGGTCAGGATGAATTGACAAAGCAGGACACTGGAAACTCTGGATTTCACTTCAAACGCTTCACAATGATGAGGGGTAATTTGTGGTTATGTAGTTTGCTTGCCCTTTATGTTCAAAACACCTTTAAAGTAAATTACACATGTACTCAAACTATTATTGCAAAAGCATTGCACCAGGGGATGTGGGCAGTTTAATAATTCAGCCCCATAAACTTTTAAGGAAATTTTCTAGCAATTACTTTATTTAAAATAGTCTTCCTTTCACCAAGTAAACACAAATAATCAAAAATTGTTTATTCCCCATGGAGAATCTGAGGGTGTTGTGTGTGTGTGGGGGGTGTGTGTGCATTTTTATAGTTAGAAGACTGGCAATTTTAGCTAACTTTAGGGAAAAAGACTAAAAAAGGAGTATTCTAAAAAGAATTAGCTTACTGCATACCTGACATTTAATAATAAAACTTCCGTAAAACATTAATTCAATAAAATCATGATATTTATGGCTCTGGCTTGGATTAATTATTACCACAATGGTTCAAATTTCTTTCTGATATTTTGAAGATGATCTATGATTTCCAAGTATATTTGATTTATAGCACTGAATCATCATAGCTGAAACTTCTTTTCCCTAGAGTAATTGAAATGAAGTTGCCTTCATATACTTTTTTAACAACTTTATTGAGATATAATTCACATACCATACAATTCATGCATTTAAAGCGTACAACTCAATGGCTTTTTTTAAAGAATATTAGCAGAGTTGTGCAACTGCCCCCAAAAGAAACCTGGACCCCCTTACTTCTCACCTCACAATCCCTCCATTGCCCCTAGCCCTATGCAACCACCAATCTACTGTCTATCTCTATGGCATTGCCTCTTTTGGACATTTCATATAAATAAACTCATACAATATGTTGTCCTTTGTGACTGGCTTCTATCACTTAGCAAATCTTCAAGGTTCATCACTGTCAAAGGATGTGTCAGTACTTCATTCCATTTTTATTGACAAATAAATTGCCATTATATATAGCACATTTTATATATCCATTCATAAATTGATGGTGTGAAGTGGTATCTCGTTGTAGTTTTAATTTACATTTTGTTAGTGATTGATAATGTTGAGCACCTTTTCATGTGGTTATTGGTTATCTGTGTGTCTTCATTGGAAAAATGCCTATTCAAGTCCTTTGTCCCTTTTTAAAATTGGATCACTTGTCTTGTTATTGTTGAATTGTAAGGCTTCTTTATATATTCTGGATACAAGTCCATTGTCATGTATTTTTTAAATGTCATGTTCCTTTCTGTGGTTTGTCTTTATATTTTCTTTTATTTAATGCAGATGATGTCATATGATAACCCAAAGTTTTCAATTTTGATGAAGTCTAATTTATTTTCTTTTTCTTTAATTCTTGTGTTTTGTTGTAATATCTAAGAAAGTTTTGGTTAATCAAGGTCATAAAAATTTACTCCCATGCCTTCTTCTAAGAGTGTTTAAGTTTTAGCCCTTGCATTTAGTTCTGTGATCCATTTTGAGTCAATTTTTGTGTTTGGTATGACATAGATGTCTAAATTCATCTTTTTACATGTTGATATCCAGTTGTCCCCACACCATTTCTTTCTTTTTTTAATGCAGTTTTATTGAGATATACTCACGCACCATATAATCCATCCAAAGTATACAATCACAGTATCATCATATAGTTGTGCATTCATCATCACAATCAATTTTCATTACTCCAAAATAAAGAAAAAATAAAAATAAAAAAGAACACCCAAAACATTCCATACCCCTTACCCTCCCCCCATTATATATATATATATATATACATAAACAATAAAAAATATATATATTTTTGTCTTTATTTTATTACTCATCTACCCATACACTGGATGAAGGGAGTGTCATCTGCAGGGTTTTCACAATTACACAGTCATACTTTAAGAGCTATATAGTTACACAATCCTCTTCAAGAATCAAGGCTGTGGGGTTTCAGCTCAACAGTTTTAGGTATTTCCTTCTAGCTATCCCAATATATTAAAACTACAAAGGGATAGCTATATAATGCACAAGAATTGAGAGTTCTATTTGATTCTATTTGAAATTTCTCAGCCGTTGAAACTCTATTTTGTTTCATTTCTCTTCCCCCTTTTGGTCCAAGAAGACTTTTTCAACCCCACAATGCCAGAGGCTCATCACCAGGAGTCATGTCCCACATTGCCAAGGAGATTTACACCCCTGGGAGTCATGTCCACCATAGGGGGGAGGGTAGTGAGTTTATTTGCAGAGTTGGGTAAGAGAGAAAGGCTACATCTGAGCAACAAAAGAGGTTCTCTGGGAGTGACTCTTAGGCATAATTATAAGTAGGCTTAGCTTCTCCTTTGCAGGGATAAGTTTCATAAGGGCAAGCCCCAAGATCGAGGGACAGGGATAAGTTTCATAAGGGCAAGCCCCAAGATCAAGGGCTTGACTTATTAAATTAGGAGTCCCTAATGCTTGTGAGAATATCAGGAATTCCCCAGGTGGGGAAGTTTAAGTTTTCCACATTTTTTCTCAGTCTCTCAAGGGGACTTTGCAAATATGTTCACAAAATTTTGCCTTTGCTATTTTAATTTTTGTCAGGTGAAAGTTTTGCTCAGTTTTAAAAGGAAAGTACTGAGAAATATAATGGTGGAATCATTCTTTTAAATTCAAATAAACACACAACTCAAACTCATTATTTTTCATTTAAAAATGACCCAGATGAAGAACATGTTTCTAGAATTACCCAATAAAATTAAATCTATTATAGAAAAATAATTACATTTCACACCTTAATTTGTGGCTTGTGAAAATGTGCACATGTTGCACACCAGCAACATACTTCATAAATATAACTCATAGTTCTGGATGCATCAGACACAAGCCAGCCTGGAGAAATACTTTACACAATATTCTATTGGAAAAATTGTATGTCAGGAAAAGTGACTTGGTCTGATAATAAAGCTATAAATTTACATTCCTTCTAAGATCTTATATTATACTCTAAACTGAAGTATGAAATTAGGGAAATGAATACAAGAAATAAAGTAGATAAATTTCATACTCACTAATAGGAGACATCTATTATTTGGATGTCTTTCCATCAGACTTACTGATTCGAATATGTATTATATTTTAAGAAATTTAAAGGCATTAGTTCTCAATTTATATGTCAGAGGCAAAGAAAATGGATTCTAAAGACCAACCAATAAATTTCCAAAGTACAATTTGTTACCAAAGGAATGTCTAATATTATATTTCTGTGAATATTTTATTTTCACTATCCTACAATTCTTTCTGGGGACTCACACACACTTGTAAAAACATCAGCTCTAGTGAGAATAATATGCTCTTTGCTGGTATTTGTAACAATGTAGCCATTACCTTTCCAGAGCATTTTTGTGGGAAACCAGAAGAGAATGAAGGAGTGGACCAAAGCACTCAGACATTGGATCCAGAACACCTAAAAGAAAACAAACCAAGAAAGTCAAGGTCAGGATAATATGTGGCAGGAATTGTGCTTTCTGTGTTTTACACAGTTACAAAGCTAAAATATTATTCTTGAAGGTTGAAAATAATAAATTTTGTTATTCTACTTGCAAAATTGTAGGATATATTATTTGAATAACAAATTTATTAAATAAAAATGTAAAATTCAATTATAATATATTTGTTATAAAAATTATGATGGTATAAATTTTCCAGTGAATCAGAACCAGAAGTAATTTTCAAAAGAAATCATAAAAATAATTTCAATCTTTAAATTATATATTTAGAATATAATTTCATGCCATATTTTATGATATGCCCTGCTTCTTTACACCTACACACAAACCCTGGTCGAAATATTTCATTTAAGTCACTATTCTTTTTATTAACAGAAACTGCAACATTTCTTTTAAAAGGAAATCTCAATAGTATGAAAACTCTAAGTTCAATCAAGCAAGGTACACATATGTTAGAGTATAGTAGAATAACAACAAAGGGCTAGAGAAAAAATGAGTACAGTAAAGAGTAACTACCACTAGACAGCACTGTTCCTTTCCTGCCTAACAAGTCTTAAAAGCTAGAATCTAAAAGGATCAAACAGTTTCCAACATGATTGTGTTCCAGAGAAAATCTCAAGAATATTTATAGGAATGCAAAATCTCCAGCACTCCCAACCAGGTAAAATCTACAGTAGCAGGAATCCAATCAAGAATGAAGGAGCAGGAGATAAATATATATATTAAGGAGTTACATAAACCAATCAAATTCAAACCCAGAAAGACACAGATTATAGACTCCACATAAAAGGACATTGAAACTGTTATAACTGCATTCCATATGTTCAAAAAGTAGGGACATGGAAGATGTAAGAAATACCCAAATAGCATCAATTCTAGATATGAAAGCTACAATGTTTGAGATAAGAAAATATACCGTACGTGTTAATGGAAGTTATTAGACTTTACAGAAGGAAAAAATACGTCAGATTAGACAGGGCAGAAGACAAAGCAATAAAAACTATTCAAAATTAAACACATCAACTCTCCTGGGGATTTGGGTTTAGGACTGAAAGATCCTAGTTCAGTCTAGGCTGCATGCTTAAACTGAGGGGATTTAAAATTGGATGCCGAGGGGGCAAGATGGCAGACTGGTGAGCTGTATGTTTTAGTTACTCCTCCAGGAAAGTAGGTAAAAAGCCAGGAACTGCGTGGACTGGACACCACAGAGCAATCTGTCTTTGGGCATACTTCATACAACACTCATGAAAACGTGGAACTGCTGAGATCACCGAAATCTGTAAGTTTTTGCGGCCAGGGGACCCGCGCCCCTCCCTGCCAGGCTCAGTCCCGGGGGAGGAGGGGCTGTCAGCTCCAGGAAGGAGAAGGGAGAATTGCAGTGGCTGCTCTCATCGGAAACTCATTCTACTGATTCAAACTCCAACCATAGATAGACTGAGGCCAGACACCAGAGACTCTGAGAGCAGCCAGCCCAGCAGAGAGGAGACGGGCATAGAAGGAAAACAACACGAGAAGCTCCAAAGTAAAAGCAGAGATTTTTGGAGTTCTGGTGAACACAGAAAGGGGAAGGGCGGAGATCAGGCCTTGAGGCGCATATGCAAATCCCGAAGCAAGGCTGATCTCTCTGCCCAGGGCACCTTTCCTTAATGGCCCTGGTTGCTTTGTCTATTAGCATTTCAATAACCCATTAGATCTCTGAGGAGGGCCGTTTTTTTTTTTTTTTTTTTTTTAAATCCCTTTTGCTTTTTCTAAAACAATTACTCTAAGAAGCTCAATACAGAAAGCTTCAAAGAATTGAAATTTGGGCACGTCAAGTCAAGAGCAGAAATAAGAGAGCTCTGAGACAAAAGGCAATAATCCAGTGGCTGAGAAAATTCACTAAACAACACAACTTCCCAAGAAAAGGGGGGTGTCCGCTCACAGCCACCATCCTGGTGGACAGGAAACACTCCTGCCCATCGCCAGCCCCATAGCCCAGAGCTGCCCCAGACAACCCAGTGTGACGGAAGTGCTTCAAATAACAGGCACACACCACAAAACTGGGCGTGGACATTAGCCTTCCCTGCAACCTCAGCTGAATGTCCCAGAGCTGGGAAGGGGGAGCAGTGTGAATTAACAGAGCCCCATTCAGCCATCATTTGAGCAGACTGGGAGCCTCCCAACACAGCCCAGCAGCCCAGAACTGCCCTGGGGGGACGGCACTCACCTGTGACATAGCACAGTCATCCCTCAACAGAGGACCCGTGGTGCACAGCCTGGAAGAGGGGCCCACTTGCAAGTCTCAGGAGCCATACGCCAATACCAAAGACTTGTGGGTCAGTGGCAGAGACAAACTGTGGCAGGACTGAACTGAAGGATTAGACTATTGCAGTAGCTTTAAAACTCTAGGATCATCAGGGAGATTTGATTGTTAGGGCCACCCCCCCTCCCCGACTGCCCAGAAACACGCCCCACATACAGGGCAGGCAACACCAACTACACACGCAAGCTTGGGACACCAATTGGGCCCCACAAGACTCACTCCCCCACTCACCAAAAAGGCTAAGCAGGGGAGATCTGGCTTGTGGAGAACAGGTGGCTCGTGGACGCCACCTGCTGGTTAGTTAGAGAAAGTGTACTCCACGAAGCTGTAGATCTGATAAATTAGAGATAAGGACTTCAACTGGTCTACAAACCCTAAAAGAACCCTATCAAGGACAGCAAATGCCACGAGGCCAAAAACAACAGAAAATTATAAAGCATATGAAAAAACCAGACGATATGGATAACCCAAGCCCAAGCACCCAAATCAAAAGACCAGAAGAGACACACCTAGAGCAGCTACTCAAAGAACTAAAGATGAACAATGAGACCCTAGTACGGGATATGAAGGAAATCAAGAAGACCCTAGAAGAGCATAAAGAAGACATTGCAAGACTAAATAAAAAAATGGATGATCTTATGGAAATTAAAGAAACTGTTGACCAAATTAAAAAGATTCTGGACACTCATAGTACAAGACTAGAGGAAGTTGAACAACGAATCAGTGACCTGGAAGATGACAGAATGGAAAATGAAAGCATAAAAGAAAGAATGGGGAAAAAAATTGAAAAACTCGAAATGGACCTCAGGGATATGATAGATAATATGAAGCGTCCGAATATAAGACTCATTGGTGTCCCAGAAGGGGAAGAAAAGGGTAAAGGTCTAGGAAGAGTATTCAAAGAAATTGTTGGGGAAAACTTCCCAAATCTTCTAAACAACATAAATACACAAATCATAAATGCTCAGCGAACTCCAAATAGAATAAATCCAAAAAAACCCACTCCGAGACATATACTGATCACACTGTCAAACATAGAAGAGAAGGAGCAAGTTCTGAAAGCAGCAAGAGAAAAGCAATTCACCACATACAAAGGAAACAGCATAAGACTAAGTAGTGACTACTCAGCAGCCACCATGGAGGCGAGAAGGCAATGGCACGATATATTTAAAATTCTGAGAGAGAGGAATTTCCAGCCAAGAATACTTTATCCAGCAAAGCTCTCCTTCAAATTTGAGGGAGAGCTTAAATTTTTCACAGACAAAGAAATGCTGAGAGAATTTGCTAACAAGAGACCTGCCCTACTGGAGATACTAAAGGGAGCCCTACAGACAGAGAAACAAAGACAGGACAGAGAGACTTGGAGAAAGGCTCAGTACTAAAGAGATTCGGTATGGGTACAATAAAGGATATTAATAGAGAGAGGGAAAAATATGGCAAACATAATCCAAAGGATAAGATGGCTGATTCAAGAAATGCCTTCACGGTTTTAACGTTGAATGTAAATGGATTAAACTCCCCAATTAAAAGATATAGATTCGCAGAATGGATCAAAAAAAATGAACCATCAATATGTTGCATACAAGAGACTCATCTTAGACACAGGGACACAAAGAAATTGAAAGTGAAAGGATGGAAAAAAATATTTCATGCAAGCTACAGCCAAAAGAAAGCAGGTGTAGCAATATTAATCTCAGATAAAATAGACTTCAAATGCAGGGATGTTTTGAGAGACAAAGAAGGCCACTACATACTAATAAAAGGGGCAATTCAGCAAGAAGAAATAACAATCGTAAATGTCTATGCACCCAATCAAGGTGCCACAAAATACATGAGAGAAACATTGGCAAAACTAAAGGAAGCAATTGATGTTTCCACAATAATTGTGGGAGACTTCAACACATCACTCTCTGCTATAGATAGATCAACCAGACAGAAGACCAATAAGGAAATTGAAAACCTAAACAATCTGATAAATGAATTAGATTTAACAGACATCTACAGGACATTACATCCCAAATCACCAGGATACACATACTTTTCTAGTGCTCACGGAACTTTCTCCAGAATAGATCATATGCTGGGACATAAAACAAGCCTCAATAAATTTAAAAAGATTGAAATCATTCAAAGCACATTCTCTGACCACAATGGAATACAATTAGAAGTCAATAACCATCAGAGACTTAGAAAATTCACAAATACCTGGAGGTTAAACAACACACTCCTAAACAATCAGTGGGTTAAAGAAGAAATAGCAAGAGAAATTGCTAAATATATAGAGACGAATGAAAATGAGAACACAACATACCAAAACCTATGGGATGCAGCAAAAGCAGTGCTAAGGGGGAAATTTATAGCACTAAACGCATATATTAAAAAGGAAGAAAGAGCCAAAATCAAAGAACTAATGGATCAACTGAAGAAGCTAGAAAATGAACAGCAAACCAATCCTAAACCAAGTAGAAGAAAAGAAATAACAAGGATTAAAGCAGAAATAAATGACATAGAGAACAAAAAAACAATAGAAAGGATAAATATCACCAAAAGTTGGTTCTTTGAGAAGATCAACAAGATTGACAAGCCCCTAGCTAGACTGACAAAATCAAAAAGAGAGAAGACCCATATAAACAAAATAATGAATGAAAAAGGTGACATAACTGCAGATCCTGAAGAAATTAAAAAAATTATAAGAGGATATTATGAACAACTGTATGGCAACAAACTGGATAATGTAGAAGAAATGGACAATTTCCTGGAAACATATGAACAACCTAGACTGACCAGAGAAGAAATAGAAGACCTCAACCAACCCATCACAAGCAAAGAGATCCAATCAGTCATCAAAAATCTTCCCACAAATAAATGCCCAGGGCCAGATGGCTTCACAGGGGAATTCTACCAAACTTTCCAGAAAGAACTGACACCAATCTTACTCAAACTCTTTCAAAACATTGAAAAAAATGGAACACTACCTAACTCATTTTATGAAGCTAACATCAATCTAATACCAAAACCAGGCAAAGATGCTACAAAAAAGGAAAACTACCGGCCAATCTCCCTAATGAATATAGATGCAAAAATCCTCAACAAAATACTTGCAAATTGAATCCAAAGACACATTAAAAAAATCATACACCATGACCAAGTGGGGTTCATTCCAGGCATGCAAGGATGGTTCAACATCAGAAAAACAATCAATGTATTACAACACATTAAAAACTCGAAAGGGAAAAATCAATTGATCATCTCAATAGATGCTGAAAAAGCATTTGACAAAATCCAACATCCCTTT
Organism: Choloepus didactylus; assembly: GCF_015220235.1. Taxonomy (NCBI): domain Eukaryota; kingdom Metazoa; phylum Chordata; class Mammalia; order Pilosa; family Megalonychidae; genus Choloepus; species Choloepus didactylus. The sequence goes on along the minus strand of NC_051318.1, from coordinate 13,800,512 downwards.
TTGATAAAAACACTTCAAAAGGTAGGAATTGAAGGAAACTTCCTCAACATGATAAAGAGCATATATGAAAAACCCACAGCCAGCATAGTACTCAATGGTGAGAGACTGAAAGCCTTCCCTCTAAGATCAGGAACAAGACAAGGATGCCCGCTGTCACCACTGTTATTCAACATTGTGCTGGAAGTGCTAGCCAGGGCAATCCGGCAAGACAAAGAAATAAAAGGCATCCAAATTGGAAAAGAAGAAGTAAAACTGTCATTGTTTGCAGATGATATGATCTTATATCTAGAAAACCCTGAGAAATCAACGATACACCTACTAGAGCTAATAAACAAATTTAGCAAAGTAGCGGGATACAAGATTAATGCACATAAGTCAGTAATGTTTCTATATGCTAGAAATGAACAAACTGAAGAGACACTCAAGAAAAAGATACCATTTTCAATAGCAACTAAAAAAATCAAGTACCTAGGAATCAACTTAACCAAAGATGTAAAAGACCTATACAAAGAAAACTACATAACTCTACTAAAAGAAATAGAAGGGGACCTTAAAAGATGGAAAAATATTCCATGTTCATGGATAGGAAGGCTAAATGTCATTAAGATGTCAATTCTACCCAAACTCATCTACAGATTCAATGCAATCCCAATCAAAATTCCAACAACCTACTTTGCAGACTTGGAAAAGCTAGTTATCAAATTTATTTGGAAAGGGAAGATGCCTCGAATTGCTAAAGACACTCTAAAAAAGAAAAACGAAGTGGGAGGACTTACACTCCCTGACTTTGAAGCTTATTATAAAGCCACAGTTGCCAAGACAGCATGGTACTGGCACAAAGATAGACATATAGATCAATGGAATCGAATTGAGAATTCAGAGATAGACCCTCAGATCTATGGCCGACTGATCTTTGATAAGGCCCCCAAAGTCACCGAACTGAGCCATAATGGTCTTTTCAACAAATGGGGCTGGGAGAGTTGGATATCCATATCCAAAAGAATGAAAGAGGACCCCTACCTCACCCCCTACACAAAAATTAACTCAAAATGGACCAAAGATCTCAATATAAAAGAAAGTACCATAAAACTCCTAGAAGATAATGTAGGAAAACATCTTCAAGACCTTGTATTAGGAGGCCACTTCCTAGACTTTACACCCAAAGCACAAGCAACAAAAGAGAAAATAGATAAATGGGAACTCCTCAAGCTTAGAAGTTTCTGCATCTCAAAGGAATTTCTCAAAAAGGTAAAGAGGCAGCCAACTCAATGGGAAAAAATTTTTGGAAACCATGTATCTGACAAAAGACTGATATCTTGCATATACAAAGAAATCCTACAACTCAATGACAATAGTACAGACAGCCCAATTATAAAATGGGCAAAAGATATGAAAAGACAGTTCTCTGAAGAGGAAATACAAATGACCAAGAAACACATGAAAAAATGTTCAGCTTCACTAGCTATTAGAGAGATGCAAATTAAGACCACAATGAGATACCATCTAACACCGGTTAGAATGGCTGCCATTAAACAAACAGGAAACTACAAATGCTGGAGGGGATGTGGAGAAATTGGAACTCTTATTCATTGTTGGTGGGACTGTATAATGGTTCAGCCACTCTGGAAGTCAGTCTGGCAGTTCCTTAGAAAACTAGATATAGAGCTACCATTCGATCCAGCGATTGCACTCCTCGGTATATACCCGGAAGATCGGAAAGCAGTGACACGAACAGATATCTGCACGCCAATGTTCATAGCAGCATTATTCACAATTGCCAAGAGATGGAAACAACCCAAATGTCCTTCAACAGATGAGTGGATAAATAAAATGTGGTATATACACACGATGGAATACTACGCGGCAGTAAGAAGGAACGATCTGGTGAAACATATGACAACATGGATGAACCTTGAAGACATAATGCTGAGCGAAATAAGCCAGGCACAAAAAGAGAAATATTATATGCTACCACTAATGTGAACTTTGAAAAATGTAAAACAAATGGTTTATAATGTAGAATGTAGGGGAACTAGCAGTAGAGAGCAATTAAGGAAGGGGGAACAATAATCCAGGAAGAACAGATAAGCTATTTAACGTTCTGGGGATGCCCAGAAATGACTATGATCTGTTAATTTCTGATGGTTGTAGTAGGAACAAGTTCACTGAAATGTTGCTATATTATGTAACTTTCTTGGGGTAAAGTAGGAACATGTTGGAAGTTAAGCAGTTATCTTAGGTTAGTTGTCTTTTTCTTACTCCCTTGCTATGGTCTCTTTGAAATGCTCTTTTATTGTATGTTTGTTTTCTTTTTAACTTTTTTTTTCATACAGGTGATTTGAAAAAAGAAGGGAAAGTTAAAAAAAAAAAAAAAAAAAAAAAAAAAAGAAAAAAGACAAACAAGGGGAAAAAAAAAAAAAAAAAAAGATGTAGTGCCCCCTTGAGGAGCCTGTGGAGAATGCAGGGGTATTTGCCTACCCCACCTCCATGGTTGCTAACATGACCACAGACATAGGGGACTGGTGGTTTGATGGGTTGAGCCCTCTACCATAAGTTTTACCCTTGGGAAGACGGTTGCTGCAAAGGAGAGGCTAGGCCTCCCTGTATTTGTGCCTAAGAGTCTCCTCCTGAATGCCTCTTTGTTGCTCAGATGTGGCCCTCTCTCTCTGGCTAAGCCAACTTGAAAGGTGAAATCACTGCCCTCCCCCCTACGTGGGATCAGACACCCAGGGAAGTGAATCTCCCTGGCAACGTGGAATATGACTCCCAGGGAGGAATGTAGACCTGGCACCGTGGGACGGAGAACATCTTCTTGACCAAAAGGGGGATGTGAAAGGAAATGAAATAAGCTTCAGTGGCAGAGAGATTCCAAAAGGAGCCGAGAGGTCACTCTGGTGGGCACTCTTATGCACACTTTAGACAACCCTTTTTAGGTTCTAAAGAATTGGGGTAGCTGGTGGTGGATACCTGAAACTATCAAACTACAACCCAGAACCCATGAATCTCGAAGACAGTTGTATAAAAATGTAGCTTATGAGGGGTGACAATGGGATTGGGAAAGCCATAAGGACCAAACACCACTTTGTCTAGTTTATGGATGGATGTGTAGAAAAGTAGGGGAGGGAAACAGACAGACAAAGGTACCCAGTATTCTTTTTTACTTCAATTGCTCTTTTTCACTCTAATTATTATTCTTGTTATTTTTGTGTGTGTGCTAATGAAGGTGTCAGGGATTGATTTAGGTGATGAATGTACAACTATGTAATGGTACTGTAAACAATCGAAAGTACAATTTGTTTTGTATGACTGCGTGGTATGTGAATATATCTCAATAAAATGATGATTTAAAAAAAAAAAAAAAAAAAAAAAAATTAAACACATCAAGATAGGAGAACTTAAAAAACAAAAACATAGCTTTGAGAGGTTTTGAACAATTTCAAGTAAACTAATATATGTGTAATATGAAGTACAGATGGAGAGGAGAGAATAAGTAGAAAAAATATTTGAAGAAATTTGCTGAATAGTATAAAACCAAGGGTCAGCAAACGTTTCCTATAAAGGGACTTACAGTAAATATTTTAGGCTTTGGGTACCACGTGATCTCTATTGCACCTGATGAACTCTACCAGTGTAGCAGTAAAACAGCCATAGAAAATTTGTAAGGAAATGGGAATCCTGTGTTCCCATAAACATTATCTATGAAAACAATCAGAGTACTGGATTTGGCCTATAGGCCAGAGTTTACTGATTTTCTTCCTATGACTCTACAGATCCAATAAGTTCAATGAAGTCCCAGCCCAACATATACGAAGAACCAATCATAACCAAATTTCTCAAATACAGTGACAAAGAAAAAAAACATCATAAAAGCCTCTAGAATAAAAGAGCCACATTATGTACAGAGGCATAAAAGAGGATGACAGCAGATTTCACATCAAAATAATGCAAACAAAGAGACAATAGAATGCACTGAAAAAAAAAAAACTACCAACCTAAAACTTTATACCAAGCAAAAATATTTTTTAAAAATAGAAGTGAAATAAAAACTTTTTCAGATATACAAAAGCTGAAAGTTTTCACTGCCAGCAGAATCACACTACACAAAATATTAAAGACAGTTCTTCAGGCAAAAGGAAAATGATAACACTGAAAATGACAAATACATGGGTAAAGATATAAGATCTTCTCTTACTATTTAAATCACTTCAAAGAATAATTATTTTTAAATACTAACAATGCAGAGTTTACAGCACATATATGTAAAAACAAAATGTATGAAAACAATAGCCCAAAGAACAGAAGGAGAGAAATGGAAGTCTACAATTGTAAGTTTCTTATACTAGATATGATGTAATATTATCACTTGAAGGTAGACAATAATAACTTAGATATGTATACTATAAACCCCAAAATAGCTTCTAAAATAAAAAAACAAATAATCATAGCTAATAAGCCAGCAAAGGAGATAAAATGGAGTTGTAAAAAAATAACAAAGAAAAAAGAGGAAAAAGGAAACCAATTGCAGATCGAACAAATAGAAAATTTATAATAAGATGGTAAGTTTAAATCTAAGTATATCAATAAGTACATTAAATACAAATGCTTTAAACACTCCAATTAAAAGGCAGATATTTTCAGTTTGGATAAAGAAGCAAGACTATAAGCTGCCTGTAGGAAACAAACTTAAAGATATAAATAGGTTAAATAGAATGATGGAAAAAGATATACCACTCAAACACTAAAACCCTCTGGAATAGTTATATTAATATCAGACAAAGAAGATTTCACATCAAAGACTATTACTAGGGATAAAGAGGGTCAACTAATATAGAGATTATAACAATCCTAGACATTTATATACCTAGTAACAGAGATTCAAAATATACAAGGAAAAAAAACAGAACTTCAAAGAGAAATAGACAAATCCATAGTCATGACTGGAGATCTCAATACCTCTCAATAACTGATCGGACAAGCAGAGAAGAAATCAGTGTGGATATAGAACATTAAACAGTAACATCAACTAACGTGATCTACTGAATACATTCTTTGCAAGTGAAATATTTAGAAGATAGACTATTCTGGGACATGAAAAAAGTCCTAAAAAATTTTAAATGCCTATGTTTCTTCCAGCTGTCTATTTTTAAAAAACTTCACATATGATGGAGATGCACAGATAGGTCTACTCAAAACTGACAGTCTATATCATTGCTCTCACAATCTGTAAAATCCCTTTAACTCCCACACTCAGTCTCAACTCCTGTGATCCCAGGATGCAACCATCCCAGGGAATCAATTGGAGCCGTGTTCCATCTACATACAGACCTAAGTCCCTTTTCTGTCTTTCCAGGACCTACCCCATTGCACAATTTGCTTCCTGAAGCTGTGTTGTGCAATCTGTGACACTGTACGTGGCAGTTTGATTCTTTTTCACACAGTTTTTCCCTACAACTATTATTTGAAAACCCCTGGGTATGCTGAATTGGCAGAGATCACACAGGATTGTAATTCCTTGTGTTTTTAAAATTATTGTTCCCAAAGTATCAGAAAGGGAAGAGACAAAAGGTACATTTAGAGTCAAATTGAGATGAAAGGCATGCAAACTTTGCTTTTTACCTGTGTATTGAAAATTTCCTTTCCCTGAGAAATTGTATAGAGTTGTGGATACTTGAGCAAGCTCTCCTGACTGCAACACTTTTCAAAGATTCCCAGGGCAAAAGGTGGTAATGAAGTGAAAATCTATATAGAAAACAAGAATCCATTAAAAAGGCCCTTGGTCTGTACCTGAGTTAGTCATATTGTGACGTGTCAATTTCCTCATTTTGACAATGTACCATGATTATTAAAACATCATTGCTGGGAGAATCTGGGTGAAGGGCAAGTGGAACTTGCTACTATTTTTGTAACTTCTAGTGAGTCTTAACCTATTTCTAAATAAAAATAATTTACTAAGCGGATACTGAGTCACCTTGATTCAAACTGACCTACCAAATCATGACAATTTTCTGATTGGCCCAACCCTTTGATTCAATGGCTTCTAACCATGTAAATGTTGTTTTGTGGGCATAAAATGAAAAAAACTAAGCATCTAGATATTTACATAATAGGCAAAAATACTGGCTAATAAATCTAGAAACAATAACATCTTTCTTCCCCATGAGAAGCAGCTGTTTTATAGCTAGTTCAGCTGCTAGAACTTGGCAGATAGTAAGAACTGAATAAATATTATTAAGTAAATAGTAGACTAAATGAAAAAAAATGTACAAGAATTCTTCATCTTGATTATTATATCCAGAAAGAAAAAAGATGTTTTCCATTAATTTCTTCTTTGACTATTTATGGAACAGCCACTAGGCCAGGAGCCGTGTTAAATGAAAATGGCATAACCCCTTAAAGAGCTCTTTATGTGCTCCAGGAGGGAGCCTTGGAGCAGCAGACATAATATTAGGAGAACAGTAGGAGAGGGAGGAGGCAGCAAGGAAGGGGAAGGAAGAGGGGAGAGGAAAGATGAGGGGAAAGAGGGAAGGAGGGGAAAATGGAGAGCAGGAATGGTGGAGCACCTGATCACTGTCCACTGAGGACTTGGAGGAAGGGCATTGGAACCTGCCTTAGTTTCCTAGGGCTGCTGTAACCAATCACCACAAACAAACAGGGATGGCTTAAAACAACGGAAGTTCAGTCTTGCACAGCTCTGGAGGTTGGAAGTCCAAAACCCGGATGATGGCAGGCCGTGCCCCTCTGATGGGTCTAGGGGTGGAGCCTTCTTGGTTTTTTCCAGCTTCTGGTGCTTGCTGACAATCCTTGGTGCACGTTGGCTTGCAGTGCAGCCCTTCAGTCTCTGCCTTCACTGGCACATGGCCTTCTCCCCCAGATGTCCGTCTCTGTGTGTTTCCTCTCTTCTTCTAGGGGGTTATGAGAAGTGATAATGGCTTTAAAGTGAGAGCACTCAGCGCTCGGGATGACCGTGCAGGCACACCTCGGAGATGCCGTGGATTCGGTTCCAGACAGCCATAAGAAGGCGAATATCACTTTAAAGTGCATAATATGAATGTTTTGGTTTCCCAGTGCATATAAAAGTTATGTTTACACTATACTGTAGTCTATAAACTATACAATAGCATTATGTCTAAAAATATGTACATACCTTAGTTTTAAAATACTTTATTGCCAAAAAATGCTAACCATCACCTTAGCCTTCAGCAAGTCGTAATCTTTTTACTGGTGGAGGGTCTTGCTCAATGTTGATGGCTGCCGACTGTTCAGGGTGGTGGCTGCTGAAGGCTGGGGTGGCTGTAGCCATTTCTTAAAATAAGCAACAATGAAGTTTGCTGCATCGATGGACTCTTCCTTCCACCTGAACACTTAGAGGCCATTGCAGGTTTATTGATTGGCCTAATTTCAACACTGTTTTGTCTCAGGGAATAAGGAGGCCCGAGGAGAGGGAGAGAGATGGAGGAATGGCCAGTCAGCCGATTACGTTTTCCATCTTATATGGGCAGGGTTCATGATGCCCAGAAACAATTACAATACAAGCATCAGAGATCACTGATCACAGATCACCATAACAGATAACAATAAAAATGAAAAAGTTCGAAACATTGCAAAGATTACCAAAACGTGACACAGAGACACAAAATGAGCACATGCTGTTGGGTAAACTGTGCCAACAGACTTGCTCAGTGCAAGGCTACGATAAACCTTCAATTTGTAAAAAAAAAATGCAGTATCTGTGAAGCACAATAAAGCAGAGCAGAATAAAATGAGGTATACCTGTATGTGAATATTTCCCCAATGTATTGCTGTTATTGACTTATAATTTTAATCTTTTGAGATCAGAGAACATGTTCTGTATGATTACAATCCTTTTGAATATAATAAGACTTGTTTTATGGTCCAGCATATTGTCTATTTCAGTGAAAGTTCCATGTGCACTTGAAAAGAATGTGCAGTCTGTTGTTGGGTTGAATTTCCTAAAATCGTCAATTAGGTCATGTTGGTTGATAACGTTGTTCAAATGTTCTATTCCTTTTCTGATTTTTATCTATAGCTCTTATAACTTACCAAGAGGATTGTTGCAACTTCCAGTTGTAATTGTGGATTTACTTAACTTTCCTCTAAATTATATCAGGTTTTTGGCCTCATGTCTTTATAAATATTTCTTATTAGATATTTAGGATTGCAACATGTTCGTGATAAATTTGCCCGTTTACAATTAGGAAAGGTCTCTTTTTACCCCTGGTCATATTTCTTGTTCTGAAGTCTACTTTTTCTTCTATTAATGTCTAGCCTCTCCAGCTTTCTTTTAATTACTGTTTATATGGTAAGTCTTTATTCATCCTTTTACCTTTTGACCTGCCTTTAGATTTAAAGTAGGTTTAATGTAGAAATCACGTAGTTGGGTCTTGACTTTCTAATTCTATCTGACATTCTCTGCCTTTCAATTAGAGTGTTTATACCATTTATAATCAATGTAATTATCAATATGATTGTATTTAAATCTACTGTCTATTTGCTGAATCGATTCTACCTTTTGTTTTATTTCTTATCTTCTTTTAGATTAACTGGGTATTTGTTAAATTTCCATTTTAATCTCCACTATTGATTTATTAGCCATACCATTTTTAGTGGTCCTTAAGGTTGCATATAATATATATGTAATGTATCACAAAATTCAAATAATATTATTCCATTTCATATAAAATTCCAGAACCTCACAACAGTATACTTCAATTTCCTCCTCCCATTTTTGTGCTATTGTTTTCATGTATTTTAATTCTGCATAAACCCTAAGTCCCTAAATACACTATTATCTTTTTCTTTAAACAGTCATCTGTTAAAGAGATTGAAATCCAAAAAAAAGGTATTTTATGTCTTCCTACATAATTAACATTTCTGGTGTACTTTATTTCTTTGGGTAAATCCAAATTTCTTCATAGTATACTTTTTTTGTTTGTTTTTCTTGAAGAACTTCTTTTAACATTTTGGATATTGCAGGTCTTCTGATAATAAACTCTTTCAGATTTTCTTGGTCTGAATAGGTTTTTATTTCCTTTACTTTTTGAAAGATATTTTTGCTGGGTATAGAATTCTGGGTTAACAGACTTTTTGTTCAGAACTTTTAAAGATACCGTTCTGCTGTCTTCCGGCCTGCATGGCTTACAATGAGAAGTCAGTTTCTATTCTTATATTTGTCTTCAGTACATAATGTTTCTTTTCTCTCTGACTGCTTTAAAGGTAATTCTCTTGATGACTGATTTTCAGCAATTTGATTATGAAGAGCCTTTGCATGTTTTTCTTTAGGTTTATTCTTCATAGAATTTGTTAAGATTTTTAGATCTGTAAGTGTATTGTTTTCATCAAATTTGACATTTTCAACCTTTATTTCTTCAGATAATTTTCTGACCCCTTTTTCCATTTAAAACTCTGACTACATAAATATTAGAATGCTTGTTATTGTCCCAGAGCACAATGAAGCTCTGTTCATTTTACATTTTTTTCTCTGTGTGCTTCTTCATTGCCATGCCTTGTTATTTTTCTGAAGATTCTAATCAACTCATAATCCCATCCAAAATATTTTTCATTACAGATATTGTAGTTTTCTGCTCAAGAAGTTCCACTTGGTTCTTTTCTATAGCTTTCATATCTCAATTCATTATTTTCATGTTTTCTTTATATCCCTGAACACGTTTATAAGATGTATAATGGCTGTTTTCAGGTCCTTTATTAATTCCATCATCTTAATAATTTCTGTGTCTATTCTGATTGAGTTTTTCACCTGATTATGGGTCTTGTTTTACTGTTCCTTTGAATGACTGTTATCTTTTATTGGACACTGAACATTGTGAGTTTTGTGTTGTTAAGTGCCAGATTTCCTCCTTTAAATATTGTTTAACTGTGTTCTGCCAGGAAGGTAACTCACGAATCAGTCTGTTCCTTTTGAAACTTACATCTAGGTTTTGAATTCTGAATGACTCAAGTAATGGCATGGGAACATTTATATTTTTTAAAAAAACAACAAAACTCCATGACAATGGAAAATAATGTTTGCTATAGGACTCAGGATCAAAACTCACCATTTAGAACAGACACAGTCTGTAGAGGGTAATATACATCCCGACAGACAAATTTTCTACCAGGACGTTTAAAATGACACTGAATTTCATGTAATCGTATGCACATATACAAACATATATAAATCAGAATTATATTTACCAAATGGACCCTGGATTTAGGTAGAGTTTGGCAATTTTCACTTGGTTTAAAAGTGTAAAAACATTACAACAGGCATAGAATAAAGAGGCTTCGGATATATTATCAAAATACATTGGGTACAAATTTCATGTGGCTACTCTAGAATGATTTGCTGTGATTGGAAACACATGTGCCAAGTTGGACTCCTGCATGATTTGCTGCAGCAACAAAAACCCAAAAATTGTACACATCTGTGGATGCTGATGATTGACAGATACTTCCCAGACTACACAGTAAAGGAATGTCACTGAAGTCCTGCATGCTATCAAGGAAAGACAGAGAATGCTTACCACATTGTACAAGCTGATGCACCAATCATCAAATAAAATCTGCCCAGAAAATCCATTCACAAAGGTGAACCAAAGCTGAAAGAGAAGAAAGCCAAATGAAGCTTCATATCAATATTGACCTAAGTTTAACCAGATACAAAAAAGCAGTGGGCCAGAGGAGGGACCCCCCAGCTGTCAGACTGCTAGGCAATGATTACTGAGGGGGCCATATAATTGTTCTTTCATAAATGAAAAATTTCACATACCACATTTTACTAATATTAAAAATCATGCATGTAATTCTGTAATTAATGACCTACAGCTTTATACTAAAGTATGAATTTCTTACAAAAGGCCATTTGCAAACAATCTCCTCTAATCAGCTCACAAGAGTTTATTGTATGTTTTCTATGAACACAGTTACCACAAATATCCTTTCCTATTGCAGTATTTTTAATAGTTAGAACCAGCATATACTGAACACTTAAAATTTGCCAGCCACAGTCCTGTTACCTTAAATGCATTACCATATTTAAGCTTCATAGCAATATTATAAAGTAGGTACAGTCGATTCTGCTTATTTGAAGTAGTTATATTCCATAAAGTGAAAAATGAATTAGTGAATGATGAATCATTGCATCTAGGAGAAATATGGAGAGTTAGGGACCTTCGAGTCTTGGGTCACATTTCATCAATCATTCAACACTAAGCTTGTTTTATGTGTGTTTCTGTATATAGACACCTTATTTAATATGTATTGTTGATTAGTTAACGTTGAACTCATGGCTAACAGCAATCTAATTCTTGACTAAAGAAAGCTTATCTAACACACACATTTTCTCTGTAAGGCACATCACAACCTTCTTGCACTTAGAAACACTGAACAGCACGTCAGCACTACACTTGGAGGTCATTTTAAACAGAAAACTCACCAGCAAAAAGTACAAAAGTGCAAAAAAATGTGGCACTAAACATACTGCAAAACGGACACTTGTTTCCAGTGTGAGAGCTGAAACAAGAAGATAGAGCATCGCCTTGTTCAGCCTCAGCCAGAAATGGGCACGTTGGGCAACTCAAATATTTTGTTGCTCTGTGCATGCCTGCAAATGACGGTGAAAGTGCCTTGGGTGCTGATCTGGAGATTACAGATGAACTTTAGCAAGTAGGCAAATATGCAGATACAGAATCCACAAATACCGAGGAATGACGGTATTATTGTAATCTCGATTTAAGAGTTGTGGAAACTAGGGCTCAGAGAGGTTAAATTATTCACCCAGATCACACAGCTAGTAAGAAGCAGAGATAAGATTCAAGCCAAGATCCATCTGATTCAGAGACCACATCCATAAACCCCTCTTTTACAGGTGATTTGTTAAAATATATCACTAATATGACTTGTCATATAGGCAACATAACACATTAGAAAAAAATAGTACCCAGGCACATTTCATAGTTTAGGTTTATAGAGCTATGAATACCAATTCCATCTTTTCAACTAGGAGAGGTAATCTTACGTGCATGCAGTTTGGAGTTAGACATACCTGGGTTTGAATCTCAATTATATCATTTCCCTAGCTCTCACTGTTGTGTGAATCTAGTAGATAAGTGAATTAGCCTCTCTGAGCCTCAGTTTCTCCTAGGATTTGGAATTTTTAAATAAGGTACATAAAAATGATTATCACAGTGCCTGACATAAATAACTATTTATAGATCAATATAGTCATATTTATATAACAAATAACAAATAAGTAAAAACAAATGATAACAAATAAATAACTATTTATAGAGCAATAAAGTTACTTCTGTTAATTAACCACATATATTAGGTAAGTATTATAATTTTACAATAAGCCTCACATCCTTTCTGGAATGAGATGGAATTATCAATAAGGTATATTTGCAAAATATGATCTACACTCTGAAGCATCTTGCAGTTTAATTGGCTAAAAAAATAACCATACCAAAACAATTAGATGACAAAGAAATGCAGCTAATAAACAAATACAATCACTCCAAAGAATATGAAATACTTAAATGTAAATATAACAAAGACTGCACAGGATTTGTATGCTGAAAACTACAAAGTGCCAAGGAAAGAAATTTAAAAAGACAAATAAATGGAGTCATATCATGTTCATGGACTGGAAGATTCAACTTAGTAAAGGTGTCAATTCTCCCCAAATTGAACTATAAATTTAATGCCAGTTCTTATCAAAATCCCAGCAAGATATTTGTAGACATAGATACACTTATTCTAAAATTTATTTCAAAATGCAAAGGAACTAGAGTAGTTAAGACAGTTTTGAAAAACAAATAAAGATGGAGGAATCACTCTACCAAGCTAAGACTTACTATAGCTACAGTAATCAGGACAGTTTGGTACTGGTGGAGGGACAGACACATAGGTCAATGGTTGGGGTTAGAGACAAAATAGATCCACATAAATTTGCCCAACTGATTTGTGACAAAGCTGCAGAAGAAATTCAATAGAGGAAAAATAGACTTTTCGACAAATGGTGCTGGAGCAATTGGACATCCATGGGCAAATAATTAAACACAATCTAAGGCTCCCAACTTACAGAAAAATTGACTAAATATGGATCATGAACTTAAATGTACTTAAATGTAAAACATAAAACTGTTAGAAAAATACACAGGAGAAAATCTTCAGAATTTAGGAGCAGGCAGAGTTTGTAGACATGGCATCAAAAGCATGATCCATAAAAGGAAAAATTGATCAACTATACCTTGTAAAAAGAAAAAACTTTTGCTCTGAGAACAAGCTATACACTGGGAGAAAAAGTCTGTACACCACATACCTGACAAAGGACTAACATCTAGAATATATAAAGAACTCTCAAAACTTAACAGTAAAAATACAACACAACAATGAAATTAGAAAATTGGCAAAAGACATGAACAGAATTTTCAAAGAAGACCATATATAGATGGCAAATAAGCACATAACAAGTTGTTCAACATGAGCCCTTAGGGGACTGCAACTTAAAACCACATGAGCTATTGCTACACACTTATCAGTATGGCTAAAAGAAAAAAAAGTGATAATACCAAATGCTAAGAATGTGGAGAAATTTTATTACTAATACATTGCTGGTGGGGTTGTAAAATGGTAAAGTCACTCTAGAAAATAGGTTGGCAGTTTCTTTGAAAAGTAAACCTACAACTATCATATGATCCAGTCATTCCACTCTTGGCCATTTGTCCCACAGAAATGAAAACTTATGTTCACCCAAAAACCTATACATGAATGGTCATAGCAGCTTTGTTCACAATAGCCCCACACTGAAACAATCCAACTATCCTTCAGTGGGTGAACAAGTAAACAAACTGTGGTGCATCTATACCATGGAATACTACTCAGCAATAAAAAGGAATGAACTACTCATACACGCAACAATCTGGATGAATCTTGAAGGGAAATATGCTGCATGAAAAAATCAATTTCAAAATGTTGCATACTCCATGATTCCAATTTCATATCATTCTTGAAATAGCAAAATTATAGAGAAGGAGAACATGAGTCATTGTCAGGAGCTAGGGATGAGGGGGGCTCTAACAGGATAGATAGAATGAGGGAGGCTTGTGAAAATGGAACGATTTTGTATCTTGATTGCCACGGTGTTTACCCAGATCTGCACATGATAAGATCACTTGGAATGATCCCTACAAACACACACACACACACACACACACACACACATGCATGTGACACTGCTGAAGTCTGAAAGAGGTCTGTGGATCGCACCAATGTCAATTTCCTGGTGTGATATTGTACTGTAGTTACGCAAGATGGTATCTTTGGGGGAAACTGGATGAAGGGTACTCCGGACCTCCTTGTACACAGTTTTTTGCAACTCTCTGTGAATCCATAATTATTTCAAAGTAAAAAGGTTTCCAGCTAAACTTAAAGCTTATACAGGGATTTTTAAGTCAGGATGGTGGTTAGAGGAGTCATTGTTTACCTTCCTGCCATACCCTGTAACAACTACATATTATGCACTAGAGAGAGCATATTTTATTCAGAAGCGATCACTGTGTGACAGACAGATGAGAACTCTTCTTTGGTTCATTTTAAAGGGGGTTGGGGAACCTGGCTGCCCAGAACTTTGTCAGCGCTCACTCAGAGGCCCCAGAGCCACGTGACAGCAAGGAGGGCCAATGCTGCCAGGATGCCCCCACCTGCATTCCCTGCAAACAGCAGGGGGTAAGCAGCGGCAAATTTATTTTTTGGTGTAGAAATAGTGCTAATTAAAAGTGTTTCTTTTTCCATTTGTTTTAACTATCAATGCTGAGTGATATATCTATATATATATATATAGGGAGGGCACCTGTAAAAAGAAGGAAGTGTTAAGAAAGACAGCTGTAGCTTCATCACAAAGAGTTTCCATTTCAGAAGGAGCACAGCTCAAAGACCCTGGAGATTTCTGGTGCGCTTAATCACTGGAAGTATCTAGAACTGACAGAGAAGCACTAAGCTCCAAACAGGCTATTTTTACCACAGATTATGCCGATAAGTTTTCATGATGTCAGAACATCTTTTACTTTATCACTTTTATACGAACAAAATGTTAAAGCAGGGTTGTGTTACAGCACTTTAAGTAAGATAAATATCAGAAATTTGTAAATGACCAGACTAGCTGTCAAAGAGGAAACCTAACTTCTCAATGAGAGAAAGGATTTCCTTTCTTACCTCAATAACGTATAACACTACGTTCTTGTAGAAGCAATATAATATGCACTTGGTCACTCGAAAATAATCCCAAATTCCGTGAACCAGCAGAAGTTTCTCCAAGTCACTAAACTAAAAGACAGAAACAACAGTCAATTGAAGTTCAAGCTAACTTACCACTTAGTAGCCAAAAAACAGGTCCTTTTTTCCAATATCAAACCACAGCATTTCCCTGTGGGTAGAATACAACATAGAAGGTAAATGGAATAAGACCGATTCTGCAGAGAACCTGGCACTGCAGTTCTATAAGGGAGTTTTTAAAAGCCTCATAAAACTAACTTTTATTGTTCCACCCAAATTAAGGATTGCTCTTTGCCTATCAAATGTTTGATTTTTTTACTTGCCATGAGTAAGGATTTGATTTTAATCTAATACACATTGAGGACCTTATAATCGTGAGAAGGGGCCAAAATCATTTAATGAAAAGAACATCACATTTGAAACAAGAAACTGAGGCTCAACCACTGGTTTTTCTGCATGATTCATGGCACTTTTTCACCATCTAATATAAGACGCACTTTACTTATTTATTGTAATTATTGTTTTTTTTTTTTTTTTTTTTATCTCCTCCTTGCTAGAATGTAAGCTCCACAAGGGCAGGACTCATTATCCTTTATTCATGGATGAATCCTGAACACCTAGAAAAATGCCCAGCATGTGTTAGGCATGCAATAAACATTTTTCTAGTGAATGAATTTTGAGGGGAGTTATTCCAGTAACCACAGCAATTCAATGACTCCTAAATTTAAAGCTGATATCAAAGTTGGTACATATGGGAAGAACAAACCTTTCAATAAGACTAAGAGTTTGGAACATGAGAGAGGAGGACGGGGAAGGAGATGCTGAGTCATAACATGGATAACTAAACAACAAAAAAAGTGAATTAAAAAAGGAAGTTTGCATTTAACCTAGAACCCGATATTACATTTGAGTCATTGTAGGCAACATTCTTGTTGCCTCAATTTTTGGTTCATTTATTTATGCATTTTTATTATTTATTTATGTATGTATGTATTTATTCTCAGGGAAGAAAATGTAAAATCAAAGTTCTATTTCTTGGGATGACTAAAATACTAAAAAGTTTGGAGTAAGAGGGAAGCAAATAAATTATTCTCTCCAGAGAATAAAAAGATCTAGGTTATGGGCAGAATGTTATACTGAGATGCTACGATCTGAGAAAGGGGTAAGATATACATTACCAAGGGGCACCAAAGTAAAGATGGCTGTCTGTCTTGACCCCCAGGTGCAGCACAGATGAAGGGGAAGAAGGCAGATGGGGCAGAGATGGAAAATGTCCACTACAGTACAGGGAGTAAGACTCATTCTAGGGGAAAGTATGATGTGGCACACACTGTGGCAAAATGCCCTCCCTCTATCTCCAGTCAAAAGATGCTCTCAGATAAAACTAAAATAGAAAAAAAAAAAAAAATTGATGTGTCTTCAAGTGTTGTCATTAACCCGAAATAGTTAGCCTTTTAATAGAGGCCTGAGCATGAATGAAATCAGTCCCCTGCATCAGTGACTGGCGTGGTGTGACAATTTAGGATTGGTGTGGAAGGAAGAAAAGAAAGCCTGAACTCCCGCCCTGCCTGTCTAATCATGAATTCAGCCGTGCTGAGACAGCCAAGAGCAAAGGTTAAAAGGGAGGGAGGGGGTTAGAAGGGCTAGATAGCATGATGCTAGTGGGGACAAACACTGGGCTAGAGTTTGGGCCTCTCTCTCTTTGTTTCTCTCAAACTTTACCTTTGAAGAGAAGAACCTAACAAAGATTCTAAATCCCATTAGGATTTGGTTTAAAAAGAGAAGGTGGGAACCTCCTTGCCTACACAAAGGAACCCAGGAGACCTGGTGCCTGCCACCCCTATTTGTCTCTGGTGTCCATAGTTCAAGGCTTGTGTGATGTGAGTGCTAAAGTCATGGTAACGCAGCTATCCCACCGGCAGCTGGCAGTTCAACGAGGAAAGGAAAGCCTGGAGCTCGGTGTGGCTCTTTCCTTGTTCATATGCTGGTGCTTTTGTCCTGCTCTACTGACCCGTGCTCAAAGCAAGTCTCCTAACACAGGGGAACCCCCTGTTCCTATCTGGAACCTGGACACTTAATCCATGAGTAGGTGGGAGAATCTCAGAGCTGATCTGATATAGGGGCAGAGTGCTTTTCACCCATGCTGAAGAACCCTAAGAATGCATGTTGTTACTAGTCTAGATTTAGGCATCTGCTTGCCTGTGGGCACATTACTAAATTAGATAACCTCTTACAGACGGTCCACAGGAAGGACACCCCTGGTTGGGATGAGCTACTCAGAGCCCCAGGGCTAGTCCTAGGGAGCTTTTCAAGAACCGCATGTGGCTCCTGAATTCAGCAAGAAAGAAAAAGAGTGTTTTCATTAACTTGTTAGATGTGATTGAAATATTATATTCCTTAAGAACCAATTATTAAATTATTGATTAAAATATTATGCTCTTCAAAGAATGCCAAAATGTAGAAACAGAAGGGCAGGCATTCTGGGTATGTGGCTCTATCTCGTTGCTTCTGGTAAGTTCCAGCTCCTAGTGATGCTCAAGCTCATCAGCGTGATCCCCATCTCCATCCTCCAGGATTACGAGGTGTCTGTTTCCATTTATGCATTAAGAAACAGCTATATTAAGGGGGAGTTTCCTTGAACAAAACTGGTTATTTTGCCTAGGGTAGATAGGAAATGAGAGATATTTGGGAATATTCTGTGTGTTCGGAGACACTGCTTTATGTAAATAAATAACAGATAAACTTGCTTGCTTCTGACTCCTGGGCATTACAGCCAAAAGATGACCATGGCTTCCCATCAGCCCACTCACGGCAGCCTCACCAGGCAGCTGCCACAGGTCACGTACAAAAACACACGGGTCTGCTAATCACTGGGTCACACATTCTTCATTTTAATCTCTGACAAGCAACAGAACCTCCTTAATAGATTAAAGAGAGTGAGGGGGAGAAAGGGAGGGAGAGAGACAGAGGGAGACAGAGAGAAAGAGAGAGAGAGAAGTGAGGGAGGGAGTAAGGAAGAGATCATACATCTTTAAGAATTCTTCATGGAGAGATACCACAAAGCAAAGTGCACATTGCAGATTTGGAGAGATTGGGGAGTTAGAGGTTGTTGTTAAGAGGGTTGTAGATTCTTGGTGGCAGTAGAGTGACCAACTCCATAGCTCGTCAAAGGGAATCTTTACTGCTCCAAAGGGCAGTAACTAAAGAGACCTCCCAAGTGTGCTGGTGCTGGTTGTCTCAAGTAGTCAGCAGCTTCAAAGAGGGGGCATCAGCCGCATGGATGGACCAAAGGCCTTCAATGTCTCTGTGCCCAGCTGCCCACCTCCACCTCTGACCTGGGCAATGGCGTAGTCCGAGTTGTTGGTGGCCTGCATGCCCTCGTTCCCGCCGATCCCCACACCCACGTGGGCTGTCTGGATCATCCCCACGTCGTTGGCTCCGTCCCCGATGGCCAGGGTGATGGCTTTCACCCGCTTCTTAACATTGTCCACTATTTCAGCCTTCTGGAGGGGAGATAACCTGAGAGGGAAGACAGGGGCAACCACCTTTAGTGTTCTGTTTTGGTTTGTTTTACTTCACACTCTTCTAAAAGTCTTCACCGAAGAGTCAACAATAATCTACATTTAGCCACGTTCAGATGTCAGCTACTGGTAAGTCTCGCAATTCTTTAATTAAGCTTTTTACATATACAAAAAAAAAAAAAAAAAAAAGAAAAAAAGGGAAAAGCCCCCCCCCCCCCCCATAAAACCAAAAAACACGTAGTTTCTTCAGCTTCTCGAAAGAAATATCAGTTGCCCAGTTTATCTGGAAATGCACCCTTCCATTCACCATTTTACTCCTTGTTTCCTAACACTGGTCTGCTATATTAATTTACATTATCTGCCCACATGAGAGGAAGAAGCAAAGGTCTACTATTTCTGAAACTTCATAAAAGTATTTGCTCCAAGTATGGAAGTCCAATTACAGTCAAACAAGTGTGAATAATACAAGGAGATACAAAATCATGATGGTGCTCGTTAGGAGAGAGCAGGTTATGCTGGGGTCACAGCAACATCTCCAACAAACAAAAGCTCAGCAGCATCACACAAAGTGTGTATTTCTTTCTCAGGCGATCTGACCAATGAAGATTAGAATACATTGTCAGTACCCTTTTTCTCAGACCAGCTACAAAAGAAAATTAAATATTCCTAAAAAATTTCAGGCAGGCAGCCCCTTCCTTCCTTAATTGTACATATGCTTCTCTGTAAGAAGTCTTTCATCCTGCCCAAAACACTGCTGAAAACAACAGAGCTTAAGGGAAAATTGAATGAGTGCCATGCAATGAAAATATGGCCTATTTAACCAGAACACTGACAGAAATTATGACAAACAGTAAAAACACCCACACAGTTCACTGTCTCCTTGCATTTGTCACCCATCCTCAGAGTCGGCCAATCCTTTGTAGTCTTAAACCTGGGGCTCATGCTTCCTCTTTGAGTTTTTAATTCTAAAGGGCATTTGCTTCTGTTAGAGGCCATTATTATAAAAAATAAAATACTATATCCATTATTTTAAAATGGGAGAGATGTCTTTCTTGCTTCATGTTCTGTATACAAAGCTTCACCAGATAGCTCAAGACAGAGGAAAGCAGAGTTATTTTTGAAGCTACAGAACCAATTTGTACTTGCACTAGAGGAAGACAATTCTAGAGGTTTTTTTTGTTTTGTTTTGTTTTTTTAACTTTTTTCTTAAAGTTTTTGTGTATTACTAAGACTATTTTTTAATGGTGAGAAAACTTGTCTCTGAGTGGTTTCAAAACTTTAATAGCTAAGAAAAATCACACATGAACCAATACAACTGATATCATTATACTGATATCAATCCCTGATTGCATCTGAGGTAATTCTCATCAAGGAAATACAAACAGTGGCAAAACAGACAACACTTAGAAGGTAAAATCAAAAGGGATGTGGGAGAAGGAAGTGTCAAGAATGACACCAGTCCATCAGGCAATACAATCACTCAATATTACAGATACAAATATACCAAATTTCATCTTCCCCCCAAATCCTCACTTATATTCACTAGGATATTACAAGGGAGTTGGCCAGCTGCATATGGGCAAGTGCCTGGAACCTAGAAGTGAACACACCCAGGAGGCAGGATTACGCATGGTACCCCTTGAAAACTACTGTATCTCCCTGAGAGTTACAAGAGAAGAAACTAGCTCGAGGCCCCTTGAATCTTGTCCCTTTACCAACAGGACTGAAGCACAATCTTGAATCTGTGGCCCATGTCAGAGTCATGAGCTTCTCGGAGGGAAGACAGAGTGCTTAGACTGAACAGAGGTGACCTGACAAGATTATTCTTGAGTTCATGCTGTTCTGCCTCAGAGGCTTTAGCTGTGAGTTGAACATTAGACAAATGTACATGCCATGTTTAGCATTCAGCAACTTGCTTTAAAAATAGATTACATTTAAAATAATCACTGTTGGCTGAAATGTATGCGAGTCCTGTGCTCTATTCACAAAAACTGAAATGGGAAAATCTACTTGAGCTATAAAAATAAGTCAATATTATGTCTTAAAAGCACAAAAGTAATAAGAAAATATAGTTCTAAAATACAATAGGAATTTTTAAAAGGACATTAAACAGCTAATGTCTACTCTATTCAACTGAACAGACATTATTGCTTTCCCATAAAATATTATTTCACATGCCAACTACAACTGGAAGCTAACTCATTATTAATTTTAATTTATGACAAGAAAGCAAATGCCAAACTCACTAATTATTTAGAGGGAACACATAAGAGATTTCAATCTATGAAACAAGTACTTCAAGCACCTTTGACTTTAGTGTTTGTAGTGCCTCTGTCATCTATTTTCATGCATTAAGAATCCACAAAGATAAGTAAACCTTCAATGGACTGAAATGATGTTCTGGTTTGTCCGTGTGCACACACTCGCCATTTCCTTTTCAATATATATAATAAGTTCTAGGAATAAGAAATAAAATATACACTTGAAGTTTGTAAAACAAGGTCAATATATTTTATGGCACAGATGTTTTCTTAGGTATACAAAAAACTCTCTTGCCATATTTGTGTATTGAATTTGCTGGACAAGCTATTTAAAAGTAACTGTGTTCATTAATTTTTATTTATTCAACAAATATTTATGTACCTACTAGGTGTTAGGCACAACTATTGATGTTGGAGATGGAGCAGAGAGTAAAATTTTGCTGCCCTCATGAGGTTTACATTACAGTGGATAGAAGACAGATGATAAAACAAATAAAAAAGTAAAATATAAATTATAGCATATGCTGATAAGAACTATAGGGAAAATAAGTCTAGAGATCTCTAGATTGTATTTTATTAAAATTAATCATATTTTTCTATTTGAATTATGTAGGCCCAGAGTGCCATTTACTAAGCATTTATAACAAATACTTTATATCATCCTTCCAAATATCCAAACTTTTTGACATGTAGTAAACAAAATGTCAGAATTTTAACAAAAACATTCTACACCTGTTAATGACAATGTAGGGGGGTTGAGCAAGTTCTTTCTGCAGAAAACAAGTATAAAACTGGACAAAATTATTAAAAACAAACATCTCAGGGAACCGGAAGATGATCAAAGGCAGAAAATACCTTGAGAAATGCTTATCCATGAAAAACTGGGACTGAATTGTGCAATTATGGCAAGTTTGTGAGCATTTTGCTTGGAGGTGCTCCTATCCCCTCTACCTGGAGGTGAGGAAAAAATCTGCAGATTTATTGGCTGAAGATGGTGGATGTGCTTTTGAGCAGGTAGTAAAAATCCACAGCTTTACTAATTGGAGGTGGCAGGTGCACTGCAAGAAGGACAGAAGATCAGTCAGAAATTTAACAGGGAGAATTTTGAAGCCAGAGAGTCAGAGAAGGGCTGAAATAATAAACTCTCCATGCATTCCAAGCTGACCATTGAATTGCCCATGATGAAAATTTGCAAACCTGGGGAGACTTGAAACTTGCTAGGCCTTCGACAGCATTCCCTAAACCACACACAGAACTGCAGCAGAGGGTGGAAACCTGAAGCTTGAATTGTCGGAGCATAAACTTGCCCAAATAAACTCTGCAAGGCAGGAGAAACCCCTAAGAAGACAGGCTTTTTAAAATACTGAGCAAAGGCTCCAGCAACTGCAAACCAACAGGAAAACAGATTTCACAGCCTAAATCTAGACAAGTTACTAAAATATGGAACCAACACAATTCAGAAGAATCAATGAGAATCCAGACATATTATAATAGTTGTTTTCCACAATGTCCACTTTTAACCAAAAAAAATAATAATATTTTACTAGACTATCCGTACTCAGTAAAACAAAGCAGTCAATATAAACTGACTGTAAATAAGCTGTTAGGTAGGATTTAGCAAAACTCAAAAGCAGCTTTATAAATATGCTCATACAGCTCAAGGAAATATTTTCAAAGAATCAAAGGAAAATATGCTAATTATGAATCAATAAATAGGAAATAGCAACAGAAGAATGGAAACTATTAAAAATGGAAATTATAGGGGTGAAATGAAAAATTTACTACCTGAACTCAACATCAAAGCTGAGACAGCAGAATAATCTGTGCATTTGAAGGTAAATCAGTAGAAATTATGCAATCCAGAGAAGAGTGGTGGGGGGGAGAGGACAATTGAAGAAAACTGAACAATGCCACCAGAGATCGGTAGTCAACATCAGGCATTCAATCGTACACATAATTGGTGTCCCAAAAGTATAGGAGAAAGAAAGTAGCAGAAAATCTTGAAGAAATAATGGCTAAAAACTTCCCAATTTTGTAAAACACATTAACTTAGGATCCAAGAAGTACAATGAATCCAAAGTAGAATAAATACAATGAGAACCACCACTTCGAGCCAGCATAGGCAAATTGCTGGAAGTCAACGACAGAGAAACTCTTGAAAGCAGCAAAAGAAAAATGAAACATCACACACAGGGAAGCAATGAGATTGACAGTTGACTTGTCATAAGAAACAACAGAGCCAGAAGACAACAGAATGACAAATTTACAGCACTGAGAGAAAAAAAAGCATTCAACCGAGAGTTTGTTTTCCAGCAAAACTATTCTTCAAAAAGGAAGGAGATATGAAGACGTCCAGATTTAAAAAAAAAAGAAAAAAAAATGAAATGGATCTGTGAATAGCAGAATTACACTGCTAAAGTAAGTTCTTGAGGCTGAAATGAATTCTCACCAGATGGTAACTCAACTCCACGGATAGGAAAGAAGAGCTACAGATAACATTAATATATGGGTAAATATAAAAGATTGTGTGTGAGAGGCGGGGCAAGATGGCAGACTGGTGAGCTGTATGTTTTAGTTACTCCTCCAGGAAAGTAGGTAAAAAGCCAGGAACTGCGTGGACTGGACACCACAGAGCAATCTGTCTTTGGGCATACTTCATACAACACTCATGAAAACGTGGAACTGCTGAGATCAGCGAAATCTGTAAGTTTTTGCAGCCAGGGGACCCGCGCCCCTCCCTGCCAGGCTCAGTCCCGGGGGAGGAGGGGCTGTCAGCTCCAGGAAGGAGAAGGGAGAATTGCAGTGGCTGCTCTTATCGGAAACTCATTCTACTGATTCAAACTCCAACCATAGATAGACTGAGACCAGACACCAGAGACTCTGAGAGCAGCCAGCCCAGCAGAGAGGAGACAGGCATAGAAAAAAAACAACACGAAAAACTCCAAAATAAAAGCAGAGGATTTTTGGAGTTCTGGTGAACACAGAAAGGGGAAGGGCGGAGATCAGGCCTTGAGGCGCATATGCAAATCCCGAAGCAAGGCTGATCTCTCTGCCCTGTGCACCTTTCCTTAATGGCCCTGGTTGCTTTGTCTATTAGCATTTCAATAACCCATTAGATCTCTGAGGAGGGCCGTTTTTTTTTTTTTTTTTTTTTTTTTTTTTTTTTTTTAAATCCTTTTTGCTTTTTCTAAAACAATTACTCTAAGAAGCTCAATACAGAAAGCTTCAAAGAATTGAAATTTGGGCACGTTAAGTCAAGAGCAGAACTAAGAGAGCTCTGAGACAAAAGGCAATAATCCAGTGGCTGAGAAAATTCACTAAACAACACAACTTCCCAAGAAAAGGGGGGTGTCCGCTCACAGCCACCATCCTGGTGGACAGGAAACACTCCTGCCCATCGCCAGCCCCATAGCCCAGAGCTGCCCCCAGACAACCCAGTGTGACGGAAGTGCTTCAAATAACAGGCACACACCACAAAACTGGGCGTGGACATTAGCCTTCCCTGCAACCTCAGCTGAATGTCCCAGAGCTGGGAAGGGGGAGCAGTGTGAATTAACAGAGCCCCATTCAGCCATCATTTGAGCAGACTGGGAGCCTCCCAACACAGCCCAGCAGCCCAGAACTGCCCTGGGGGGACGGCACTCACCTGTGACATAGCACAGTCATCCCTCAACAGAGGACCCGGGGTGCACAGCCTGGAAGAGGGGCCCACTTGCAAGTCTCAGGAGCCATACGCCAATACCAAAGACTTGTGGGTCAGTGGCAGAGACAAACTGTGGCAGGACTGAACTGAAGGATTAGACTATTGCAGTAGCTTTAAAACTCTAGGATCATCAGGGAGATTTGATTGTTAGGGCCACCCCCCCTCCCCGACTGCCCAGAAACACGCCCCACATACAGGGCAGGCAACACCAACTACACACGCAAGCTTGGGACACCAATTGGGCCCCACAAGACTCACTCCCCCACTCACCAAAAAGGCTAAGCAGGGGAGATCTGGCTTGTGGAGAACAGGTGGCTCGTGGACGCCACCTGCTGGTCAGTTAGAGAAAGTGTACTCCACGAAGCTGTAGATCTGATAAATTAGAGATAAGGACTTCAACTGGTCTACAAACCCTAAAAGAACCCTATCAAGTTCAGCAAATGCCACGAGGCCAAAAACAACAGAAAATTATAAAGCATATGAAAAAACCAGACGATATGGATAACCCAAGCCCAAGCACCCAAATCAAAAGACCAGAAGAGACACACCTAGAGCAGCTACTCAAAGAACTAAAGATGAACAATGAGACCATAGTACGGGATATGAAGGAAATCAAGAAGACCCTAGAAGAGCATAAAGAAGACATTGCAAGACTAAATAAAAAAATGGATGATCTTATGGAAATTAAAGAAACTGTTGACCAAATTAAAAAGATTCTGGACACTCATAGTACAAGACTAGAGGAAGTTGAACAACGAATCAGTGACCTGGAAGATGACAGAATGGAAAATGAAAGCATAAAAGAAAGAATGGGGAAAAAAATTGAAAAACTCGAAATGGACCTCAGGGATATGATAGATAATATGAAACGTCCGAATATAAGACTCATTGGTGTCCCAGAAGGGGAAGAAAAGGGTAAAGGTCTAGGAAGAGTATTCAAAGAAATTGTTGGGGAAAACTTCCCAAATCTTCTAAACAACATAAATACACAAATCATAAATGCTCAGCGAACTCCAAATAGAATAAATCCAAAAAAAACCCACTCCGAGACATATACTGATCACACTGTCAAACATAGAAGAGAAGGAGCAAATTCTGAAAGCAGCAAGAGAAAAGCAATTCACCACATACAAAGGAAACAGCATAAGACTAAGTAGTGACTACTCAGCAGCCACCATGGAGGCGAGAAGGCAGTGGCACGATATATTTAAAATTCTGAGTGAGAGGAATTTCCAGCCAAGAATACTTTATACAGCAAAGCTCTCCTTCAAATTTGAGGGAGAGCTTAAATTTTTCACAGACAAAGAAATGCTGAGAGAATTTGCTAACAAGAGACCTGCCCTACTGGAGATACTAAAGGGAGCCCTACAGACAGAGAAACAAAGACAGGACAGAGAGACTTGGAGAAAGGTTCAGTACTAAAGAGATTCGGTATGGGTACAATAAAGGATATTAATAGAGAGAGGGAAAAATATGGCAAACATAATCCAAAGGATAAGATGGCCAATTCAAGAAATGCCTTCACAGTTTTAACGTTGAATGTAAATGGATTAAACTCCCCAATTAAAAGATATAGATTCGCAGAATGGATCAAAAAAAATGAACCATCAATATGTTGCATACAAGAGACTCATCTTAGACACAGGGACACAAAGAAACTGAAAGTGAAAGGATGGAAAAAAATATTTCATGCAAGCTACAGCCAAAAGAAAGCAGGTGTAGCAATATTAATCTCAGATAAAATAGACTTCAAATGCAGGGATGTTTTGAGAGACAAAGAAGGCCACTACATACTAATAAAAGGGGCAATTCAGCAAGAAGAAATAACAATCGTAAATGTCTATGCACCCAATCAAGGTGCCACAAAATACATGAGAGAAACATTGGCAAAACTAAAGGAAGCAATTGATGTTTCCACAATAATTGTGGGAGACTTCAACACATCACTCTCTCCTATAGATAGATCAACCAGACAGAAGACCAATAAGGAAATTGAAAACCTAAACAATCTGATAAATGAATTAGATTTAACAGACATCTACAGGACATTACATCCCAAATCACCAGGATACACATACTTTTCTAGTGCTCACGGAACTTTCTCCAGAATAGATCATATGCTGGGACATAAAACAAGCCTCAATAAATTTAAAAAGATTGAAATTATTCAAAGCACATTCTCTGACCACAATGGAATACAATTAGAAGTCAATAACCATCAGAGACTTAGAAAATTCACAAATACCTGGAGGTTAAACAACACACTCCTAAACAATCAGTGGGTTAAAGAAGAAATAGCAAGAGAAATTGCTAAATATATAGAGACGAATGAAAATGAGAACACAACATACCACAACCTATGGGATGCAGCAAAAGCAGTGCTAAGGGGGAAATTTATAGCACTAAACGCATATATTAAAAAGGAAGAAAGAGCCAAAATCAAAGAACTAATGGATCAACTGAAGAAGCTAGAAAATGAACAGCAAACCAATCCTAAACCAAGTACAAGAAAAGAAATAACAAGGATTAAAGCAGAAATAAATGACATAGAGAACAAAAAAACAATAGAAAGGATAAATATCACCAAAAGTTGGTTCTTTGAGAAGATCAACAAGATTGACAAGCCCCTAGCTAGACTGACAAAATCAAAAAGAGAGAAGACCCATATAAACAAAATAATGAATGAAAAAGGTGACATAACTGCAGATCCTGAAGAAATTAAAAAAATTATAAGAGGATATTATGAACAACTGTATGGCAACAAACTGGATAATGTAGAAGAAATGGACAATTTCCTGGAAACATATGAACAACCTAGACTGACCAGAGAAGAAATAGAAGACCTCAACCAACCCATCACAAGCAAAGAGATCCAATCAGTCATCAAAAATCTTCCCACAAATAAATGCCCAGGGCCAGATGGCTTCACAGGGGAATTCTACCAGACTTTCCAGAAAGAACTGACACCAATCTTACTCAAACTCTTTCAAAACATTGAAAAAAATGGAACACTACCTAACTCATTTTATGAAGCTAACATCAATCTAATACCAAAACCAGGCAAAGATGCTACAAAAAAGGAAAACTACCGGCCAATCTCCCTAATGAATATAGATGCAAAAATCCTCAACAAAATACTTGCAAATCGAATCCAAAGACACATTAAAAAAATCATACACCATGACCAAGTGGGGTTCATTCCAGGCATGCAAGGATGGTTCAACATAAGAAAAACAATCAATGTATTACAACACATTAAAAACTCAAAAGGGAAAAATCAATTGATCATCTCAATAGATGCTGAAAAAGCATTTGACAAAATCCAACATCCCTTTTTGATAAAAACACTTCAAAAAGTAGGAATTGAAGGAAACTTCCTCAACATGATAAAGAGCATATATGAAAAACCCACAGCCAGCATAGTACTCAATGGTGAGAGACTGAAAGCCTTCCCTCTAAGATCAGGAACAAGACAAGGATGCCCGCTGTCACCACTGTTATTCAACATTGTGCTGGAAGTGCTAGCCAGGGCAATCCGGCAAGACAAAGAAATAAAAGGCATCCAAATTGGAAAAGAAGAAGTAAAACTGTCATTGTTTGCAGATGATATGATCTTATATCTAGAAAACCCTGAGAAATCAACGATACACCTACTAGAGCTAATAAACAAATTTAGCAAAGTAGCGGGATACAAGATTAATGCACATAAGTCAGTAATGTTTCTATATGCTAGAAATGAACAAACTGAAGAGACACTCAAGAAAAAGATACCATTTTCAATAGCAACTAAAAAAATCAAGTACCTAGGAATAAACTTAACCAAAGATGTAAAAGACCTATACAAAGAAAACTACATAACTCTACTAAAAGAAATAGAAGGGGACCTTAAAAGATGGAAAAATATTCCATGTTCATGGATAGGAAGGCTAAATGTCATTAAGATGTCAATTCTACCCAAACTCATCTACAGATTCAATGCAATCCCAATCAAAATTCCAACAACCTACTTTGCAGATTTGGAAAAGCTAGTTATCAAATTTATTTGGAAAGGGAAGATGCCTCGAATTGCTAAAGACACTCTAAAAAAGAAAAACGAAGTGGGAGGACTTACACTCCCTGACTTTGAAGCTTATTATAAAGCCACAGTTGCCAAAACAGCATGGTACTGGCACAAAGATAGACATATAGATCAATGGAATCGAATTGAGAATTCAGAGATAGACCCTCAGATCTATGGCCGACTGATCTTTGATAAGGCCCCCAAAGTCACCGAACTGAGCCATAATGGTCTTTTCAACAAATGGGGCTGGGAGAGTTGGATATCCATATCCAAAAGAATGAAAGAGGACCCCTACCTCACCCCCTACACAAAAATTAACTCAAAATGGACCAAAGATCTCAATATAAAAGAAAGTACCATAAAACTCCTAGAAGATAATGTAGGAAAACATCTTCAAGACCTTGTATTAGGAGGCCACTTCCTAGACTTTACACCCAAAGCACAAGCAACAAAAGAGAAAATAGATAAATGGGAACTCCTCAAGCTTAGAAGTTTCTGCACCTCAAAGGAATTTCTCAAAAAGGTAAAGAGGCAGCCAACTCAATGGGAAAAAATTTTTGGAAACCATGTATCTGACAAAAGACTGATATCTTGCATATACAAAGAAATCCTACAACTCAATGACAATAGTACAGACAGCCCAATTATAAAATGGGCAAAAGATATGAAAAGACAGTTGTCTGAAGAGGAAATACAAATGGCCAAGAAACACATGAAAAAATGTTCAGCTTCACTAGCTATTAGAGAGATGCAAATTAAGACCACAATGAGATACCATCTA
The DNA here is from genome assembly GCF_015220235.1 of Choloepus didactylus. Taxonomy (NCBI): domain Eukaryota; kingdom Metazoa; phylum Chordata; class Mammalia; order Pilosa; family Megalonychidae; genus Choloepus; species Choloepus didactylus. The sequence goes on along the minus strand of NC_051318.1, from coordinate 13,770,895 downwards.
ACACCGGTTAGAATGGCTGCCATTAAACAAACAGGAAACTACAAATGCTGGAGGGGATGTGGAGAAACTGGAACTCTTATTCATTGTTGGTGGGACTGTATAATGGTTCAGCCACTCTGGAAGTCAGTCTGGCAGTTCCTTAGAAAACTAGATATAGAACTACCATTCGATCCAGCGATTGCACTTCTCGGTATATACCCGGAAGATCGGAAAGCAGTGACACGAACAGATATCTGCACGCCAATGTTCATAGCAGCATTATTCACAATTGCCAAGAGATGGAAACAACCCAAATGTCCTTCAACAGATGAGTGGATAAATAAAATGTGGTATATACACACGATGGAATACTACGCGGCAGTAAGAAGGAACGATCTGGTGAAACATATGACAACATGGATGAACCTTGAAGACATAATGCTGAGCGAAATAAGCCAGGCACAAAAAGAGAAATATTATATGCTACCACTAATGTGAACTTTGAAAAATGTAAAACAAATGGTTTATAATGTAGAATGTAGGGGAACTAGCAGTAGAGAGCAATTAAGGAAGGGGGAACAATAATCCAAGAAGAACAGATAAGCTATTTAACGTTCTGGGGATGCCCAGAAATGACTATGGTCTGTTAATTTCTGATGGATGTAGTAGGAACAAGTTCACTGAAATGTTGCTATATTATGTAACTTTCTTGGGGTAAAGTAGGAACATGTTGGAAGTTAAGCAGTTATCTTAGGTTAGTTGTCTTTTTCTTACTCCCTTGCTATGGTCTCTTTGAAATGTTCTTTTATTGTATGTTTGTTTTCTTTTTAACTTTTTTTTTCATACAGTTGATTTGAAAAAAGAAGGGAAAGTCAAAAAAAAAAAAAAAAAAAAAAAGAAAAAAGACAAACAAGGAAAAAAAAAAAAAAAGATGTAGTGCCCCCTTGAGGAGCCTGTGGAGAATGCAGGGGTATTCGCCTACCCCACCTCCATGGTTGCTAACATGACCACAGACATAGGGGACTGGTGGTTTGATGGGTTGAGCCCTCTACCATAAGTTTTACCCTTGGGAAGACGGTTGCTGCAAAGGAGAGGCTAGGCCTCCCTGTATTTGTGCCTAAGAGTCTCCTCCTGAATGCCTCTTTGTTGCTCAGATGTGGCCCTCTCTCTCTGGCTAAG